>NC_053394.1:256220665-256845516 GCF_905171765.1 Bufo bufo
CACCAATGACTGGGCCTCCATGCGAGACCTGTGTGCCCTGTTGCGCTGTTTCGAGTACTCCACCAACATGGCCAGTGGCGATGAAGCCGTTATCAGCGTTACAATACCACTTCTATGTCTCCTTGAGAAAACACTTAGGGCGATGATGGAAAAGGAGGTGGCCCAGGAGGAAGAGGAGGAAGAGGGGTCATTTTTAGCACTTTCAGGCCAGTCTCTTCGAAGTGACTCAGAGGGAGGTTTTTTGCAACAGCAGAGGCCAGGTACAAATGTAGCGAGACAGGGCCCACTACTGGAGGAGGACGAGGATGGGGAGGAGGTGGAGGAGGATGAGGATGAAGCATGTTCACAGCGGGGTGGCACCCAAAGCAGCTCGGGCCCATCACTGGTGCGTGGCTGGGGGGAAACACAGGACGATGACGATACGCCTCCCACAGAGGACAGCTTGTCCTTACCTCTGGGCAGCCTGGCACACATGAGCGACTACATGCTGCAGTGCCTGCGCAACGACAGCAGAGTTGCCCACATTTTAACGTGTGCAGACTACTGGGTTGCCACCCTGCTGGATCCCCGGTACAAAGACAATGTGCCCACCTTACTTCCTACACTGGAGCGTGATAGGAAGATGCGCGAGTACAAGTGCACGTTGGTAGACGCGCTACTGAGAGCATTCCCAAATGTCACAGGGGAACCAGTGGAAGCCCAAGGCGAAGGCAGAGGAGGAGCAAGAGGTCGCCAACGCAGCTGTGTCACGGCCAGCTCCTCTGAGGGCAGGGTTAGCATGGCAGAGATGTGGAAAAGTTTTGTCACCACACCACAGCTAACTGCACCACCACCTGATACGGAACGTGTTAGCAGGAGGCAACATTTCACTAACATGGTGGAACAGTACCTGTGCACACCCCTCCACGTACTGACTGATGGTTAAGCCCCATTCAACTTCTGGGTCTCCAAATTGTCCACGTGGCCAGAGCTAGCCTTTTATGCCTTGGAGGTGCTGGCCTGCCCGGTGGCCAGCGTTTTGTCTGAACGTGTATTCAGCACGGCAGGGGGCGTCATTACAGACAAACGCAGCCGCCTGTCTACAGCCAATGTGGACAAGCTGACGTTCATAAAAATGAACCAGGCATGGATCCCACAGGACCTGTCCATCCCTTGTGCAAATTAGACATTAACTACCTCCCCTTAACCATATATTATTTTACTCCCGGGCACTTCCTCATTCAATCCTATTTTTATTTTCATTTTACCATTATATTGCGGGGCAACCCAAAGCTGAATGAACCTCTCCTCTGTCTGGGTGCCGGGGCCTAAATATGTGACAGTGGCCTGTTCCAGTGGTGGGTGACGTGAAGCCTGATTCTCTGCTATAACATGAAGACTGATTCTGTGCTGACATGAAGCCAGATTCTCTGTTACGGGACCTCTCTCCTCTGCCTGGCTGCCTGGGCCTAAATATGTGACAGTGGCCTGTTCCAGTGGTGGGTGACGTGAAGCCTGATTCTCTGCTATGACATGAAGACTGATTCTGTGCTGACATGAAGCCAGATTCTCTGTTACGGGACCTCTCTCCTCTGTCTGGGTGCCAGGCCCTAAATGTGTGACAGTGGCCTCTTCCAGTGGTGGGTGACGTGAAGCCTGATTCTCTGCTATGACATGAAGACTGATTCTGTGCTGACATAAAGCCAGATTCTCTGTTACGGGACCTCTCTCCTCTTTCTGGGTGCCAGGGCCTAAATGTGTGACAGTGGCCTCTTCCAGTGGTGGGTGACGTGAAGCCTGATTCTCTGCTATGACATGAAGACTGATTCTGTGCTGACATGAAGCCAGATTCCATGTTACGGGACCTCTCTCCTCTGTCTGGGTGCCAGGGCCTAAATGTGTGACAGTGGCCTCTTCCAGTGGTGGGTGACGTGAAGCCTGATTCTCTGCTATGACATGAAGACTGATTCTGTGCTGACATGAAGCCAGATTCCATGTTACGGGACCTCTCTCCTCTTTCTGGGTGCCAGGGCCTAAATGTGTGACAGTGGCCTCTTCCAGTGGTGGGTGACGTGAAGCCTGATTCTCTGCTATGACATGAAGACTGATTCTGTGCTGACATGAAGCCAGATTCTCTGTTACGGGACCTCTCTCCTCTGTCTGGGTGCCGGGGCCTAAATATGTGACAGTGGCCTGTTCCAGTGGTGGGTGACGTGAAGCCTGATTCTCTGCTATGACATGAAGACTGATTCTGTGCTGACATGAAGCCAGATTCTCTGTTACGGGACCTCTCTCCTCTGTCTGGGTGCCAGGGACTAAATGTGTGACAGTGGCCTCTTCCAGTGGTGGGTGACGTGAAGCCTGATTCTCTGCTATGACATGAAGACTGATTCTGTGCTGACATGAAGCCAGATTCTCTGTTACGGGACCTCTCTCCTCTGTCTGGGTGCCAGGGCCTAAATGTGTGACAGTGGCCTCTTCCAGTGGTGGGTGACGTGAAGCCTGATTCTCTGCTATGACATGAAGACTGATTCTGTGCTGACATGAAGCCAGATTCTCTGTTAAGGGACCTCTCTCCTCTGTCTGGGTGCCGGGGCCTAAATATGTGACAGTGGCCTCTTCCAGTGGTGGGTGACGTGAAGCCTGATTCTCTGCTATGACATGAAGACTGATTCTGTGCTGACATGAAGCCAGATTCTCTGTTACGGGACCTCTCTCATCTGTCTGGGTGCCAGGGCCTAAATGTGTGACAGTGGCCTGTTCCAGTGGTGGGTGACGTGAAGCCTGATTCTCTGCTATAACATGAAGACTGATTCTGTGCTGACATGAAGCCAGATTCTCTGTTACGGGACCTCTCTCCTCTGCCTGGCTGCCTGGGCCTAAATATGTGACAGTGGCCTGTTCCAGTGGTGGGTGACGTGAAGCCTGATTCTCTGCTATGACATGAAGACTGATTCTGTGCTGACATGAAGCCAGATTCTCTGTTACGGGACCTCTCTCCTCTGTCTGGGTGCCAGGCCCTAAATGTGTGACAGTGGCCTCTTCCAGTGGTGGGTGACGTGAAGCCTGATTCTCTGCTATGACATGAAGACTGATTCTGTGCTGACATAAAGCCAGATTCTCTGTTACGGGACCTCTCTCCTCTTTCTGGGTGCCAGGGCCTAAATGTGTGACAGTGGCCTCTTCCAGTGGTGGGTGACGTGAAGCCTGATTCTCTGCTATGACATGAAGACTGATTCTGTGCTGACATGAAGCCAGATTCTCTGTTAAGGGACCTCTCTCCTCTGTCTGGGTGCCGGGGCCTAAATATGTGACAGTGGCCTCTTCCAGTGGTGGGTGACGTGAAGCCTGATTCTCTGCTATGACATGAAGACTGATTCTGTGCTGACATGAAGCCAGATTCTCTGTTACGGGACCTCTCTCATCTGTCTGGGTGCCAGGGCCTAAATGTGTGACAGTGGCCTGTTCCAGTGGTGGGTGACGTGAAGCCTGATTTTCTGCTATGACATGAAGACTGATTCTGTGCTGACATGAAGCCAGATTCTCTGTTACGGGACCTCTCTCCTCTGTCTGGGTGCCAGGGACTAAATGTGTGACAGTGGCCTCTTCCAGTGGTGGGTGACGTGAAGCCTGATTCTCTGCTATGACATGAAGACTGATTCTGTGCTGACATGAAGCCAGATTCTCTGTTACGGGACCTCTCTCCTCTGTCTGGGTGCCAGGGCCTAAATGTGTGACAGTGGCCTCTTCCAGTGGTGGGTGACGTGAAGCCTGATTCTCTGCTATGACATGAAGACTGATTCTGTGCTGACATGAAGCCAGATTCCATGTTACGGGACCTCTCTCCTCTTTCTGGGTGCCAGGGCCTAAATGTGTGACAGTGGCCTCTTCCAGTGGTGGGTGACGTGAAGCCTGATTCTCTGCTATGACATGAAGACTGATTCTGTGCTGACATGAAGCCAGATTCTCTGTTACGGGACCTCTCTCCTCTGTCTGGGTGCCAGGCCCTAAATATGTGACAGTGGCCTCTTCCAGTGGTGGGTGACGTGAAGCCTGATTCTCTGCTATGACATGAAGACTGATTCTGTGCTGACATGAAGCCAGATTCTCTGTTACGGGACCTCTCTCATCTGTCTGGGTGCCAGGGCCTAAATGTGTGACAGTGGCCTGTTCCAGTGGTGGGTGACGTGAAGACTGATTCTGTGCTGACATGAAGCCAGATTCTCTGTTACGGGACCTCTCTCCTCTGTCTGGGTGCCGGGGCCTAAATATGTGACAGTGGCCTGCTCCAGTGGTGGGTGACGTGAAGCCTGATTCTCTGCTATGACATGAAGACTGATTCTGTGCTGACATGAAGCCAGATTCTCTGTTAAGGGACCTCTCTTCTCTGTCTGGGTGCCAGGGCCTAAATATGTGACAGTGGCCTGTTCCAGTGGTGGGTGACGTGAAGCCTGATTCTCTGCTATGACATGAAGACTGATTCTCTGCTGACATGAAGCCAGATTCTCTGTTATGGCATGAAGAGACTGATTCTCTGCTGACGTGAAGCCAGATTCTCTGCTATGGGACCTCTGTCCAATTGATATTGGTTAATTTTCATTTTTTTTATTTTTATTTTAATTCATTTCCCTATCCACATTTGTTTGCAGGGGATTTACCTACATGTTGCTGCCTTTTGCAGCCCTCTAGCTCTTTCCTGGGCTGTTTTACAGCCTTTTTAGTGCCGAAAATTTCGGGTCCCCATTGACTTCAATGGGGTTCAGGTTCGGGACGAAGTCCGGGTCGGGTTCGGATCCCGAACCCGAACATTTCCGGGAAGTTCGGCCAAACTTCTCGAACCCGAACATCCAGGTGTTTGCTCAACTCTAGTAACAACTATTCCCAATTATTGCCTTCTCTTTGGAGGTGAGAGCTGTATTTACATGCAGCAGTCACATACGCTATATGAGAACGAGCAATGATTTGCACAGGATGATCTGCTGCCCAGAAACTATGGGAGAGATTTATCAAGACAGGCGCTTTCTGCGCTGGTCTTGATGTCCCCTGTGCTGCCGGAGGATGCACATAAATCTGTGACAGCTCAGAGCTGCTGTAGATTTCTGCTTCATTTGCACCAGAAAACTGGTGTAAATGAAGAAAAAATTGCCTCTGCTGTTGGTCACGCACGTTTGCCATCCTTGCCATACCCCTTTGGGAAAAGTGGCAAGGGTGCCTAAAAGAGGGAGTTTTTGTCAAAAAGTCAGTGAAAAAGGTCTCAAACACACGGCTTGCAACTTTTTAAAGCCACTTTTCTGTCAAGGGAGATTTATGTTGACATTTATATTGGCTTATTAATGGGAATGATCATTCGTAAGAACATAAATTCCAAATAATGATTTTCTGTAATGGCACCTCCTATGCATTCATCTTCTCTATAGTATACAGCTCTATATGGCAGTATATTAGACAGGCTTCATTCACATCTGCCTCAGCGGCCACGTTAAAGGCCTCTATAGCACAATCCGGTAAAAATAAGGTCAAAATAGAGCAGCCTGTTGCACTATTTTGTCTCTTAAAATGTCAGGCTTCCTGACTAAAACCAGATGATTATAGTCAGTGGGGTTCATCAGGCACTGTAGGTTTCCATCATATGTCATGTAGGGTGCTGTCTTTTTTTTACCCCCGTTTTTCTATTACTAGTATGGAACAGAAAGTTAGATAAAATGACGCTGATGTTAATGACTTAGCATACAATAAAAATTAAAAGGGTTATCCGAGACTGACAAATGCTCCCCCATATGCCTGGCCCCTCACACTGAATCTACTTACCTGGCTCGCCGCTCCTAGTCCCCGCACCACCGCAACTGTTTCTCCCCGTGTTTGGATGAAAACATCTGATGTCGGGGAGGGGGGGAGGAGAAGCCAATGGCAGGCGGTGATGAGCCTCCCTAGCGTCGCCCGCGATGCTAGGAAGGCTCGTCCCAGTCTCCGCTTGCCATTGGCTGCTCCCCCCGACACCAGATGTTTTTATCCACGCACGGGGAGAAACAGCTGCAGCCGTGCGGTGACCAGGAGCGGCGTGGGGAGCCAGGTAAGTAGATTCTGTGTGAGAGGCCCGGCATATGGTGGAGCATTTGTTAGTCAGGGATTACCCCTTTAGCTTTTTCTGGCTCAAAAACACTTTTATACACATATATCCCATAGAGATAGAGCCCCAATCCATGTGATACTAACAAGTGTGCCCTGTGGATTATGCCTCTCATTCTTTCAGGAAAAGAAATTGGTAAACATTGGCCCACCCAAATTCCCTTACCTTACCTCTTAGATTGACATATTCCAAGATGAGTGGTGTGAGATGACCAGCTCTAAATCTTTTGTGTTACTGACAACACCTGACATAGTAAAGCAAAAGTTATTTTTTCAAAGCTGGTCATCTCTGGATATCTCAAGTGAAGAGGATTGGTAAGGTAGGACACATCTTGGTGGGTCTACACTACAATAAGTTGTCAAATTCCTTAGAAATAAGGAATAGTTTTATTTATGGTTAGTAAATACAGTAAGATGTAATGTAATGTACTCTGAGAATCTTAATCAGTGAGGATTTTTGTTTTTCAGGAAACAGAGGTTTTATGGATATCCTGGATATGCCCAATACAAATAAATACTCTTTTGAAGGGTAAGTGTATAATGAATGTCTCTGTCTATTGGTGTAATCATAAGAACAAAAATTAGTAAAGACATAAAGCAGTGATTTCCCTTTGTAGCACACAAGTAAAGTCATAATAACCATAGTGAGGATTGTTTACCGATTTTTTTTTTTTTTTTGTTCCTGTATACTATATCCTATGTAGTGGCTATAATTTACTATTGTAGAATAGCACCCTCTGTCCATTAAAGTCTGTTTGCCCAGTCACGTGACCCACATCAAACTGGATGTTTACAAGGAATAGGTAAATATGATTACCACCACGGATCCAGCTACACTGGGGGGTCTGTAGAAAAGGTCCCCATGGGTGAACAACCCCTTTATCACTGCATTGTGTTGGAAATTGTGGATCTAAATTGCTGATAACACCAGTTGTTAACTTTTAAAGGGGTTTTCTGGGTTCAGAGCTGAACCCGGACATATTCCCATCTTCACCCCTCTGGCCCCCCTGATATGCAGTGTAATAATATAAACCAAAAAAGCCATTGCCCTGTGCGATACCACGCAGGGCAAGGGAGAGCCATCGTATCAGGGGGGCCAGAGGGATGAAGATGGGGATATGTGCGGGTTCAGATCTGAACCTAGACAACCCTTTAGAGGCTATTCATATATTGGATACTATGTGTACTCAATTTATCTTTATAGAGGTGTTTATTGGAATGCCCCCAAGAAAACTATACATAATTTCTCTAACTGAGGTTAACATATTTTTATAATTTTACACTGTAGTGCAAATCCTGTATGGCTGGATCCCTTCTGCAGAAATTTGGAATTGGCAGCACAAGCAGAGCATGAGGATGATTTACCTGAGAACTTGAGTGACATAACAGATCTTTGGAACAGCCCAGCAAGAACTCATGTAATTATAAGGTTTTTGACCTTGTACATCTGTGGCACTGGCAGCTCTTGCAGCCAATTACAATTGTACATTTTTAAGCTTACTGTCCCATATTACTTATTCATGCATATGTTATATGTAAACATAGCCAATATATACACACGTGGACAAATTTGTTAGTACCCTTCTGTGGTCACAGAAATAACTTGAAACTGACAAAAGTAAAAATAGAAATAAAAATTACTGAAATTCACATAATGAAAATCAGACATTGCTTATGAATTGTGGTTCAAAAGAATAATTTATAAGCAAACTAATGAAACTGGTCTGGACTAAAATGATGGAACTCCTAGAAAAGATTAAAAATAATTTGACCATAGGCAGATATGTTTTGTAATTAATGTCACAGGTGTCTTCAAACTTGTAATCAGTCTGCCTATTTAAAGGGTGAAAATTATTAACTGTGCTCCCCACCCCAGCCAGATGTTATCTGCAATAAAGGGGGATGCAGCGAGAGAAAGAGGGAAATTGATGACAAATTGAAGAGATAGATAATACGAATGTTAACCAAAGAGCCCAGAACAACTTCCAAAGAGATTAAAGGGGTTCTGCACTTTGTTTTAACTGATGATCTATCCTCTGGATAGATCATCAGCTTCTGATCGGCGGGGGTCTGACACCGGGGACCCCCGTGATCAGCTGTTTGAGAAGGCAGCGGCGCTCCAGGAGCGCCGCTGCCTTCTCACTGTTTACTGCTGGCCCAGTGACGTCAAGACTAGTATCAACTAGCGTGGGCGGGGCTAAGCTCCATTCAAGTGAACAGAGCTTAGCCCCACCCATGCTAGTTGATACTAGTCGTGACATCACTGGGCCAGCGGTAAACAGTGAGAAGGCCGCGGCGCTCCTGGAGCGCCGCTGCCTTCTCAAAAAGCTGATCGACAAGGGTCCCAGGTGTGTCGGACCCCCGCCGATCAGATGCTGATGATAGATCAGAGGATAGATCATCAGTTAAAACAAAGTGCAGAACCCCTTTAAAGGTAAACTCCAAGGTCAAGGTATATCAGTGTCAGATAGCATCATCTGTCGCTGTCTTACCCAAAGTGGACTTAATGGAAGATGACCGAGGAAGAAACCACTGTTGAAAGAAAATCTTAAAAAAGAGACTGGAATTTTCCAAAATGCATATTGACAAGCCACAAAGCTTCTGGGAGAATGCCCTTTGGACAAGTGAGATAAAACGGGAGCTTTTTGGCAAGTTACATCAGCTCTATGTCCACAGGTGCAAAAATGAAGTATACAAAAAAAGGACATTGTACCTACATGGAGGAGGCTTTGTTATGCTTTGGGGCTGCTTTGCTGTATCTGACACAGGGTGTTTTGAATCTGTGCAGGGTACAATGAAATCTCAAGACTATCAAGCCATTCTGGAATAAAATGTACTGCCCAGTGTCAATAAGCTTGGTTTCAGTTGCAGGTTATGGGTCCTCAAACAGGATACTGTCCCAAAACACACAGCTAAAAACATCCAAGAATGGCTAAGAGCAAAGCATTGGACTCAGGGGCGGACTGACCGGTCGGGCACTTCGGACATGGTCCGAGGGCCCGGGCGGGATGGGGGCCCGCCGCAGAATAACATTCTGATAACTTCTTATCAGCAGCGCAGAGTATTGGCCGCGGCCAATAAGAACAGGGACAGGGGGAGGGGCTGTGGCCACTGCGCCACCAATGAAGATAACTGAGCTGTTAATACAAATACAGGAGGCGGGTGCCGGAATCAAATAGCAGCACCCGACCTCTATGACAGGGAGCGGCACCTAAGTGGTTAACTGCCGCTGATCGCAGCTCCCTGTCATAGAGGTCGGGTGCCGCTATTTGATTCCAGCACCCGCCTCCTGTATTTGTATTAACAGCTCAGTTATCTTCATTGGTGGCGCCCCCCCCCAACACCCCAGTATAATAAACATTGAGTGCGGCCCCCCCCAGTATAATAAACATTGAGTGCGGCGCCCCCCCCCAGTATAATAAACATTGAGTGCAGAGCCCCCCAGTATAATAAACATTGAGTGCCCCCCCCCCCAGTATAATAAACATTGAGTGCGGCGCTTCCCCCAGTATAATAAACATTGAGTGCACCCCCCCAGTATAATAAACATTGAGTGCGGCTCCCCCCAGTATAATAAACATTGGTGGTGCAGTGGGAAGTGCCAATGAGGGTTAAAATAAATAAATAAAAATTAACTCACCTCCTCCAATTGATCGCGCAGCTGCCGGTCTCCTGTTCTTTCTTCAGGACCTGTGGTGACGTCACTGAGCTCCATCACATGGTCCATTACCATGGTGATGGATCATGTGATGTATCATGTGATGAGCACAGTGATGTCACCACAGGTCCTTTGACAGGCTGCTACGCGATCAATTGGAGGAGGTGAGTTAATTTTTATTTATTTTTTTAACCCTCATTGGCACTGCCCACTGCCCACCAATGTTTATATATTTATTATACTAGGGAGGGGGGGGCGCACTGCACCACCAATGTTTATATGTTTATTATACTAGGGAGGGGGGGCGCACTGCGCCACCAATGTTTATTATGTTGGGGGGGACGCACTGCGCCACCAATGTTTATTATACTGGGGTGTTGGGGGGGGCGCACTGCGCCACCAATGTTTATTATGTTGGGGGGGGGACGCACTGCGCCACCAATGTTTATATGTTTACTATACTAGGGAGGGGGGGCGCACTGCGCCACCAATGTTTATTATGTTGGGGGGGGGGGACGCACTGCGCCACCAATGTTTATATGTTTACTATACTAGGGAGGGTGGGCGCACTGCTCCACCAATGTTTATTATGTTGGGGAGGGGACGCACTGGGCCACCAATGTTTATTATACTGGGGTGTTGGGGGGGCGCACTGCGCCACCAATGTTTATGTTTATTATACTAGGGAGGGGGGGCACACTGTGCCACCAATGTTTATTATGTTGGGGGGAACGCACTGCGCCACCAATGTTTATTATACTGGGGTGTTGGGGGGGCGCACTGCGCCACCAATGTTTATTATATTGACCTTCTACTACGCATTCTGCATTAAAGAATGCTATTATTTTCCCTTATAACCATGTTGTTATAAGGGAAAGTAATACAGTGAATAGACTTTCATCCTAGCAACCATGCGTGAAAATCGCACGGTTCAACCGGAAGGATGGATCCGGCATTCCGGTATTTTGAATGCCGGATACGGCACTAATACATTCCTATGGGGAAAAATGCTGAATCCGGCATTCAGGCAAATCTTCAGTTTTTTTCGCCAGAGATAAAACCGTAGAATGCTGCAGTTTTATCTTTTGCCTGATCAGTCAAAAAGAATGACCTGAAGACATCTTTTCCGGTATAGAGCCCCTGTGAACTCTATGCCGGAAATGAAAAACGCTAGTGTGAAAGTACCCTAAAATATTAAGTTTAAATCCCCCCTTTCCCAATTTTACATATAAAATATATAAACAATAAATAAACATATTACATAGCGCTGTGTCCGAAAAGTCCAAACTATTAAATTATTAAAAAATATCTCCTATGCGGTGAGCATTCGCCATTTTTAGTCACCTTGTCACCCCAAAAAATAGGATAGGACTGTTCTATTATGGGCCGAACGTTTCATAAAATGCGAAATCCACGCAGCTTTTTTTGGTGTTTATTTTTTTTGCACGGTATTGAGTATCGCAATACTTTTTTATGGTGACGAAAGCGAATCAAAACTTTGGTATCGAAACAACCCTACGCCAATCTGATCGGCGTAGCGTTGTCACGATACCAACATTTTGATTCAGTTTTGATTTGGCTCCTAAATTTTTCAATTCAGGAGCCAATGGCTACTAGGTATTTTTTTTAGTCTGGAGCACTGTGCCCAGCACCCCGATTCCGAATGTTATGCTGGCCTGGTAATGGCAGTGCGGCCCGGTGCAGTCACTGTATTCTATTACACCGGGCCCCGCTCACTGTAATACTAATATTCATATGTGAACAACTTGAAATCCTCTGCGATCCTCTCCCTCTCTGTACTCACAAACTCAGTAGCAGGCCGGGCGGCAGCGGAACTCACTGACGTCACGCGCCTGCTCCTCCCACTTTATGAATTAAGTAGGAGGAGCAGGCGTGGGACATCAGCGAGTTGCGCTGCCGCCCGGCCTGCTACTGAGGTTGTGAGTACAGAGAGGGAGAGGATCGCAGAGGATTTCAAGTTGTTCACATATGAATATTAGTATTACAGTGAGCGGGGCCCGGTGTAATAGAATACAGTGACTGCACCGGGCCGCACTGCCATTACAACACCAGATGCCGGCCCCCAGACCCTGTATTGGGGGTCATTCACTCACAGGGACACTGTTATGGGGGGATCTGTGGATGACACATATATAGCATAAGGTGCTATATATGTGTCACCCACAGATCCCCCCCACAACAGTGCCACCCACAGAGCCCCCACAACAGTGCCAACCACAGAGCCCCCACAACAGTGCCATCCACAGAGCCCCCACAACAGTGCCATCCACAGAGCCCCCACAACAGTGCCATCCACAGAGCCCCCATAACAGTGCCATCCACAGAGCCCCCATAACAGTGCCATTCACAGAGCCCCCATAACAGTGCCATTCACAGAGCCCCCATAACAGTGCCATCCACAGAGCCCGCATAACAGTGCCATCCACAGAGCCCTCATAACAGTGCCATCCACAGAGCCCCCATAACACCTTTTGGTTCAAAATATTTTTTTATTTGGCTATTCCCCACCCCTCTTGTAATTGTTCCGCTACTTGTGGGCTGCGCGGGAATGAGTTCAGTCACTTCGGTGCGCAATCCCGTCCTGCAGCGCGTGATCCCGCAAGACCCGCCGCTGTAGGTCACGGGTCTCGCGGGATCACGCGCCGCAGGATGGGATTGCGCACCGAAGTGACTAAACTCATGCCCATGTAGCCCGCAAGTAGCGGATCAGTGGAACAAGTACAAGGTGGGTGGGGGGATGATCTGTGGGGTTGCTCAGACGGCTAGGCCCTTCACAGTAGTTATTAACCCCTTTCAGCAGTCCCCCATTCACTGAAGGGGGGACTGCTGAAAGGGATTAATAACTACTGTGAAGGGCCTCCCCCCCCTTTCACAGTAGTTATGCCCAGATATGTGCCCCCTGCACAGTAGTTATGCCCACACTGCTTCTAACAGAGGCTCACTAATGGACGCTGAGATTAGATCACCCCATACAAAAGCATTGAATCAATGCTTTCCTATGGGGAAAAATCTGACCCTGGAGGTCATCATGCAGAGTGTGAATACGTCCAGCGTCAGATACTGGACCAAAGGTCTGTTTTAATCCAGGAAGCCTTCAGGTGGCTGCCAGCGACTAGAGGCTGACTTATTGCTGGAAAGTAAACATTGCAGTTTCTCTAGAACATTGCAGCTCGATTTGCAAAAGGGACACTGTACCCAGACCACTTCAATGAGCTGAAGTGGTCTGGGTGCCTTTTGTGTTGCTTTAACTTTGAAATCTTATTAAAGGTTATGTAGGGTGTGGCTGGGGCATGTAGGCGGGACAAGGGTGGGGCTTGCAGCAGAACATGGGTGAGGCCTGTAAGGGGGCCCTTGATTTATTTTGCCCGGGGGCCCTGAGGGTTCTCAGTCCGCCCCTGATTGGACTATTCTGAAGTGGTCTTCTATGAGCCCTGGTCTAAATTCTATTGAACATCTGTAGAAGGAGCTGAAACATGCAGTCTGGAGAAGGCACCCTTCAAACCTGAGACAGTTGGAGCAGTTTGCTGACGAGGAGTGGGCCAAAATGCCTGTGGACAGGGGCAGAAGTCTCATTGAGAGTTAAATAAATCATTAGATTGCAATGATTACGTCAACAATGTTTGCAACAAAATATTAAGTTAAGAGTACCATCATTTTTGTCCAGGCCAGTTTCATTTGTTTGTTTTTTAAATTATTCTGTTGAACCACAATTCAAAAGCAGCGTCTGATTTTCATTAGTTGATTTTCAGTAAAAAAAAAAAAATATTATGACTTTTTTGTCAGTTTTTAGCTATTTCAGTGAACATTTTGGGTTTTATTTACTTTGACCGAAGTGTTCTAACAATTTTATCCACATGTGAATAAAACAAATTTAGCACATATAATTGTTTCATTGATTACACTACATCAATTTTAGGGCACTTTTGGGCGTGAACCAACAGCTACCAAACCAGAAGATGACCGCTACCTTCGTGCAGCAATTCAGGAGTATGATAACATTGCAAAACTGGGGCAGATCATGCGTGAGGGACCTATTAAGGTGAGTATACAGAACAAAATTGATTTATGAGCTAGATGCAGCAGCAGCCCAAATGTTCTCATTCACTAACAGCAAAGATTCAAAGAGATATCTCGAAAATGACAAGAAATTGAAACACAAAGTATACTAGAAAGCTGTAGAAGTCTTAATTTATACTGTGTTTCGGCTTTATTTTAAAACCCTTGTAACACTTACATCACTATAGCCCCACAGCACCCCCCCTTCCCCCGTCTAGTAAGAAACATAAGAAACAAACGTAAAGTGGCACTGTACTTTTATTAAACTTTTGATAGGGAGTTGGGATATATCAAAAGTTTAGATCGGTGGGTGTCTGAGAGTTGAGACCCCCCATCCCCGATCTCTGGAATGAGGGGAGAGAACTGTGAGCTTAGCGCGCTCTCTCTTCTCGCTGAGCGAGACTGACCCATAGACTTTCTATTGGGTCCCTCTCGCTTCCTGTCCTGCAGTGAGGAGAGAGAATGCGATAAGTGTGCACTTCTCTCACCTCATTATAGAAATCAATGTGGGTTTCAGCGCTCAGACCCCCACCGATCTTTTGATATGTCCCTATAACTTATCAAAAGTTTAATGAAAGTTCAGTGCCACACAGGGGCGGATTGGGAACTTAAAATGGCCTTGGAAAAAACCTAAAAGTGGCTCCATGTTGTAGGTGGGTCCAAATTGACAGAAGGAGGGACAAAACAAAGGGCCTGCAATACCGTAGTGCAGCACAGAATACCACCCCAGCAGAACCAAATACCACAGGGCAGCAGCAAATACTGCCGCCACAACCACAGTATTAAACTGTACCACAATGGAGTTCAAGAGGGCATCTGTGGCCGTTGAGCATCAGATGCTTATCTACCTGGCCTGCGGCCATCAAGAGGGCTTGAGTGGCCCCCTGGGCATCGGCCCACCAGGAAATTTCCCTGTAGAGTCTATGGCCAATCCACCCCTGGTGCCACATTAACCCTTAGGATACCAGCGCCATACATGTACAGCACAAAAATACAGGACAGAAATCCCACCACAGTACAGGTACGGCGTGCTGATCAGAGGCAGGGGTCCGGCTGTCACTGATAGCCGGACCCCTGCTGAATGCTCCTGCATCGGTGAAAACACTGATGCCGGCGCATTAACCCTTGCACTGCCGCGGTCAGCGCTGACCGCAGCACGTGCAGTATCCAACGGGTGCCGGTGTCAATGGGGAAGGGAACCTCAGGGCAGGGAAGGCCGCCTGATGCCTTCCTTAGGCATCGTGGCTGCCTTCTGGGAGAGCCTGTGAGATCCAGCCTCCTGGATCTCACAGGCAAACAGGCTGTAAGCGTATTACACTGGTAATACACTTACAGCCAATGCATTATAATACAGAAGTATTGTAATGCATTACAAAGGGGATCAGACCCCCAAAAGTTGAAGTCCCAGAGTGGGACAAAAAAATAATATTTAAAGTTTCAAGTAAAAAAAAAAAGAAGCATCCTTTTCCCAAATTAAAGTAATTATTTATTTTTTTTAAATAGGGAAAAAAGAAAAACATGATTTTTTTTTCAAAAATGCTTTTATTGTGTTAAATAAAATGGTGTCAAAAAAGCCATTTTTTGTCACCTTACATTAAAAAAGTGTAATACCAAGCGATCAAAAAGTCATATGTACCCCAAAATAGTGCCAATCAAACCGTCATCTCATCCCGCAAAAATGATATCCTACCTAAGACAATTGCCCAAAAACTGAAAAAACTATGGCTCTCAGACTATGGAGACACTAAAACAAAATTTTATATATATATATTTTTTTTTACCTACATATTAGGTATTGCCACGTCCGTAACAACCTGCTCTATAAAAATATCACATGACCTAACCCCTCAGGTGAACACCGTAAAAAAAAAAAAATGCTGTCAAAAAAAGCCATTTTTTGGTCACCTTACATCACAAAAAGTGTAATAGTAAGCGATCAAAAAGTCATACGCACCCCAAAATAGTACCAATCAAACAGTCATCTCATCCCACAAATGAGACCCTACCTAAGAAAATCGCCCCAAAAAATTATAAAACTATGACTCTCAGAATATGGAAACACTGAAACATGTTTTTTTTAATTAAAAAATGCTGTTACTGTGTAAAACAAATAAATAAAAAAGTATACTGTACATATTAGGTTTCACCGCGTCTGTAAGAACCTGCTGTATAAAAATATCACATGAACTAACCCCTCAGAAGAAACACCGTAAAAAAAATAATGGTGTAAAAAAAGCTATTTTTTTTGTCACTTTACATCACAAAAAGTACAATAGCAAGCGATCAAAAATTCATATGCACCCTAAAATAGTACCAATCAAACCGTCATCTCATCTCGCAAAAAAGGAGCCCCTACATAAGACAGTCGCCCTAAAAATAAACTATGGCTTTCAGAATATGGAGATACTAAAAAACTATTTAAAAAAAAATATATAAATATTATGCAAAACTGAAACAAACAACCAAAAAAAGTCATATTTGGTATTGTCGTATCTGAAACAACCTGCTCTATAAAAATACCACATGATCTAACCTGTCAGATGAACACTGTAAATAACAAAAAATAAAAACGGTGCCAAAAGTTACCTTGCCTCACAAAAAGTGTAATATAGAGCAACCAAAAATCATATGTACCCTAAAATAGTACCAACTAAACTGCCACTTTTTCAGTTTGTTTCCAAAATGGGGTCTTTTTTTGGAGTTTCTACTCTAGGGGTGCATCATGGGGTCTTTAAATGTGACGTGGCAGCCTAAAATTATCCCAGTGAAATCTGCTTTCCAAAAACCATATTGTGTTACTTTCCTTCTGTGCAATGCCGTCTGCCTGTACAGCAGTTTACAACCACATATGGAGTCTTTCTGTAAACTACATAATCAGGGCAATAAATATTGGGTTTTGTTTGGCTGTTAACCCTTGCTTTGTTAGTGGAATTTTTTTTAATTAAAATGGAAACTATGCCAAAAAAGTGAAATTCGGAAATTTCATCTCCATTTTTCATTAATTCTTGCTGAACACCTAAAGGGTTAACAAAGTTTGTAAAATCAGTTTTGAATACCGTGAGGGGTGTAGTTTCTAAAATGGGGTCATTCTTGGGTGGTTTCTATTATGTAAGCCTCACAAAATGACTTCAGACCTGAACTGGTCCTTAAAAAGTGGGTTTTGGAAATTTTCTGAAAAATGTCAAGATTTGCTTCTAAACTTCTAAGCCTTTTAACGTCCCCAAAAAATAAAATGGCATTCACAAAATTATCCAAACATGAAGTAGACATATGGGGAATGTAAAGTAGTAACTATTTTTCGAGTTCTTACTATCTATTATAAAAGTAGAGAACTAGAAATTTGGAAGTTTTTCAAAATTTTGGTATTTATTTTTAAAAATGACATTTTTTTACTCAATTTTACCACTGTCATGAAGTACAATATGTGACGAGAAAACAATCTCAGAATGGCCTGGATAAGTAAAAGTGTTTTAAAGTTATTACCACATAAAGTGACACTGGTCAGATTTGCAAAAATCGGCCTGGGATTTAAGGTGAAAAGTCGCTCGGTAGTGAAGGGGTTAAAGAAGCACTCCCATAAACAATATCATCATGTGGCACGTTAGATATGTAAGAGGTATAAATAGCATGTTAGTAAATGGTATAACCGGAGCATTTATTTCCATGTTATCCACTCTGTGCCAATCACGTGATTCTGACATGGCATTCTGACTTGCTGAATCTTTTAAAGCGTTTTTGGCAGGATCATAAGTTACTTTCTTTTTACAAAATATAAGCTTTATTACAAATTAGAAAATCATTCATGTACACTATCCTCAACACATATCATTTCTCACATTATCAATTTCAATGTTTGTAAAGATACCATATATACACAATGCTATTATTTCTGACTTTTTTATTTTATAACATTTCATTGTGAAATCTTTCAACTGCATCTTATGTCAAGAAATTCTATTTGTTTCCACTTCTGCAGATAGAGCAATTTGTCGTAAGGAACTCTTATATATGTAAAGCAGGTTTTCTGAATAATAATAAATTACATACTGTATATCTTCTCTGGACATGCACAATGGCCTTTAAAACTTCTTAGCAATTAATGGAAATTATGGGAATCCAGTATAATACTCTCCATCCTACCAATGGTTACAATTATTAATAAATATATGCAGTGTCGGACTGGGGAACCTAGGGCCCACCAGTAAAATTTATTTTGGGGGCCCACCGTACGGATACATTCAAATATAATACATATTTTAACAAGTTTTTTATGAACATAGACTGGTTGAGGTGCTGTACATTGTATATATGTATGTAGTGCAGTAAGTCTACTGTATTATGTGCCACTTGTGCAGGGGGTGGGAGACTAGGGGCCCACCTTTCTCAGGGGCCCACCGGGGGATTCCCCTGTACCCCTGTGGGCCAGTCCGAGCCTGAATATATGTGGGCCTTTATCCTATAAGGTTTTTGTGGTATTTTCCAGTTACTTCCATGTCTAGGGAATAAATGATCCTCTAGAAAATATGGAGAGTTTGGTGCTTGGTTAGACAAGTTGGAAACAACTGGAGTCAATAGTTTATGTTCATGATGCAGTTTGTGCCAGGTTCTAGCGTAAACTGCCTCTAAAATGTCACAAGTGATAACGTGCAACACTGGTAAAAATAGTGATTTTTTTCGTCACTTGCCAAATTTGGCATGTGACTAAAATTGTAGGCTTAGGGGGTCATTTATTACGCTGAAATACGCCTATCTTAGGTGTTTCAGGCGCAGATTGCGGTGCCCCTTAGTCTCTTTTATTTAGAAGAAGAAGAAAGGGCATGCCCTTTGGCACAAATCTACACTTGCTCAATGTAGGTTTCCTTTCCTCACTGTCACAAAGTTTAAAATGTGCCAAATTTTGAGTAAGATACCTATTAATACATTTGGTGAGAATCACTCCAACTTCCTCCTTTTGCAAGACCATCTAGTTTTATGCCATTTCTGTCAATAAGTACATGTCTTGGAAAAGTCTCCATGATGACAGTATGTGAATGCATAATATATGAAAATATTAACCAACATCCTCACACAGGGGTCTCTGCTGAAAGTAGTTCTGGATGATTATATGAGACTGAAAAAGTTATTAGCACAGAGAATGGTTCATAAAGCCACCACCAGCAATGGGGACCAATCCTCGGTCACAGAGGTAGATTGTCTTGCAGTGGTGTGCAGGCTGTATGGCCTGGTTCTTTGATTCTATGGGAGCTGGGTATGCATGGTGTGTTTCCTGTTTTTAGACTTTGATCTTGCCATGGTTATATACTAATACATGCTGTACTATTTTTTTTCTTGTTTTCTTCAGTCTTCTAATAAAGTTTGTGTATTAATTATTAGAAATTTTGCATGACTATATAAGCAATGAGGAGTACTAATAATGTAAAAAGTAATTCATACAGTGTTGCATGCATTCTCTAAATCAGGGATCAGCAACTTTCGGCACTCCAGCTGTTGTGAAACTATAATTCCCAGCATGCTCCATTCATTTCTATGAGAGTTCTGACAAGAGCAGAGCAAGTATGCATGCTGGGAGTTGTAGTTTCACAACACCTGGAGTGCCGGAGGTTGCCTACCCCTGCTCTAAATGGTACATTGTATCGAGCTCCTTTTTTTTCCTGTGATTTTCATGACACCACAGGGATTGTATAGCGAAGAAGGACCAGCAATCACAGTGAGTGCTGATCCTTGTTCGCTATATATTAGTGAGACGCCTTCCCTGGACACGTGCAAACCGCAGTGCCGTCCTATCTTCTTCAATACCACAGGGATTGTGTCACTCAGATTCTTACATATGTGCTGTTGGAAATGATGTATAGAGTTTTCAATTCTATGGAGCAGCTCAGTCCCCATGAGTAGGTATAGTTAACTGTTTACACCCACTGGACCAAATTTACTAATGTCTTCAAGTGAGCCAAAATCTGGTGCAATCTGGTCCATTTTTGGTGCAGTTTGTAGCTAGCTGAGCAAAGGACGTGGCTTACTAGAAAAGGGGCATGGAATCAAAGGGAAGAATGTGGTCTAATATGCAACTTTTAGTGCCAAAATTGCAATTGTGGCATAAAATTCAATCTAAAACTAAACCAACCAGTAGTTGGTATAGAGTTAGGCTACTTTTACATCTGCATTTAGTTGTACAGTTTTGAGATCCATCACATGATCTCAAAACCGCAGCTAAACGCTTCACTTTTCTCCCCATTCATTTTCAATGGGGACAAAACTGAACAAACTTTAACGGAGTGCATCAGAATGCAAGCCATTCCGTTTCTTGCGTTCCCATGATGCACACACAAGTGTTGCAAGCAGTGTTTTTGTGTGCGTCATGGGATACAGAGCAAGACAGATCTGGCATGAAACACAATGTCAATGGTGCCAGATCCGTTCTTCTCGGAAATGAAAAAAAAAAAGTTTCCAGCGCCCGTTGACTTACAATGGTTTTAGTGCAGGATCCGTCTTAGTCCTTTTGGAGAAAATACAACCGGATCCGTTCTGAATGGATGCAGACGGTTGTATTCTTGACTGGATGCATTTTTGCTGATCCCCTGTCTGAGTATTTTCATCATTATGGCATATCCATTCTAAAGATTGGGATGCGAGTCCCAGAGGTAGGACCCATATCCTGGGAATATGCTCTAAATAATTTTAGTGCCAATAACCTTTAAACACAGTTGAAAAGTATACAGCCACCTTCAATCCCCCTAGTAGTCATTGCAGGCAGTCAGAATTTTGTTATTCACTTGTATGTACAAGGGCTTTGGTGCTCTGTCCACAAAAAAAGAGCCCCAACTGCTTGATTTATAATTTGAAATTGTAGGGGTTGATCAGCATGGTAAAATGATTGAGCAGTAGATTCCTGTGTTGAGATAGGACAAGGAAGTTGAGTCCAGTGGAGACTTGGTAAGTGTTGGGAGCAGCAGGAATCAGTCCACTGAGTACATAGGGCCAGATTTATCATTCCTCTGACAGCTCACTCCACTTTCACATATGGCTAAAGTCAGTTTTAGCCAAGTCAGATTTATGATCGGCCCTTTAAGACTGTAATAAATGTGGTTTGACGGTAGCAGTTTATCCGTCAGTAAGCAGCTTTACAAAAGTCGCACGTTTTTATGAAAAAGTCGCACGTTTTTATGAAAAAGTCGCATGTTCTATTAAAAAGTCTCATAAGATAAGCCTGGTCCTCACTGGAGTGAAATTGCGACTTTTTTGCGACTTTTTAAATAATCCCAATAGTAAATCTGTCTAGAGATTCATTTACATAAGAAAACACGCCCACTTTCAGAAAACTGGCGAGCATAGTGCAGAGCAGAAAAAAGTCGCAAATTTGTGCGCAGTTTTAGCGTTTGGAACTTTTTTTGGGACTTTTTCACTCCATTATTCTGACCTGAGCTAATGATAAATCTGGCCCATTGTCTTTTATTTTTTTAACCCACTCTGAGCCCTTTCCAAAAATGTAGTCCCACTGTATAAACCCTGTAATCAGCAATCAATGTTGGAGCTAAAGGACATAAGAGGTCATTTACTGACCAGAAATAGGCATAGTAGGCCTATTTCTGCCGCAGATTACGGTGCAAAGGTCCTTTGCGCTGAAATCTGCGGCTTTTCCCAGCTCAGGACAGGTCTTAAAAAGTGGGTATGGCAGGGACTGGGAGGCCAGTCTCAGTTACCATTTTCTATGCCTGGTTTAAGCGTAGAAAATGGTCTAAATGTAAGCCAGCGAGGAAGCCGTCTTACACTTAGATCGGCAGTGGATCCGTCAACGCTATGTAGAGGCTGTCGAATTCCGGTTGATTCACCGCCAGCTATAGGGGCTATGATGCCCATACTGTTAAATGGCGTATAGTCACTTTACAAATGTTTGTAGTTTGCTGTCTGATTGCTCTGTAATGGATTCTGCTTTCATTTTTACTACTTCCCTTAATTAAGAGCATAACAGTAGTTATAAATAAAAATGGGAAGTTGTGTTTAGTTCCACCTTCTGTAATTTCCTCTTCAAGTATGTAACTTGGCTATATTAGCGGTGATTGAATATAAACCACTTCTTCAAGAATGGTACAGAATGTTTTATGATCTTTTAAAGGGAAAAGTCAAACATTAGTCAGAACAGGAACAGTGGTTCTGGTGGACAGTAGGTGTGTGTATGCATGAGAAAGACTGTCAGCCAAAATGTCTGGAATAAAGACACCTGTTTTTGCACTGCATTTTCGGGTGTTGTCTTTTCTTCTTGGGGGGGGGGGGGGGTGGAGTAGAGGATGGTATGGCTATTATGAGGGGACTGGCTGTAAGGAGGGTCTATTTGGCCTTAACTCAGTCCAAGGTTGCCATTATTTGGTCAAACTGTGCATCTGTCGTTGAATCCCAACTACTGAGTTACTCTAGTATGTATATGGAATCCATTATAGTCCTCTATGGAAGGTGGGTCTGTTGCACCTCAACAGGGATTAATAGTTTGGCAACAGTAATTATGGGGGTAATTAGGTTAAAGCTGTGGTGGGGACCCAAAGAAGGACCAATGAAATAGAAGGCACTAGTTTTGTTTCACAGAGTTTCAGAATAATTTTTCCAGAAATTATGTAAAGTCAGACATTCCCACCAAAAATGTAGCATTGGATCATTGTGGGCAATGCAATACAACTAGATGCCTGACCCAATAAGTTTACTTAGAGAAAGTTGTGGCGTTTGAACCATCTAGTTAGTATTTTGTAGGAGCACCCTTTGCCTATAATTTGCTATGTGCTTTTTTTAGAGAAGAATATCTTTGATTCGTGCTCCCAATAGGTAAACTGGTTTTATGGTGAATCTCCCAGAAGACCTACATTTTTGTTTTCTTTCTTGAGGTGGTGGCCATTTTGACAACAGGAAATCCAGCCATACTAGTTGTCACATTTCAATAAATGTCCCCAAAACTGATACTAAAACTATGAATTTGTTATTGATCAAACATATTGATAGGGTTAAAATGTATCATCTGTTTCTGGGAAGCTAGTTCAAAAACCAATCAGATTTCCTGTTTGTTAAAGAAAAGGCATATTTTTACAAAATAATTTTAAAAAGGCATGCATTATGGGGGAGATTTATAAAGGAAAACTGGCTTAGCATAGCAACCAATAAAAGTCCACCTTTCATTTTCCAAAGGAGCTCTGAAAAATGAAAGATGGAATCTGATTGGTTGCTATGGGCACCTAAGCCAGTTTTCCTTTGTACTAGTTTTGATAAATCCTATAGCAACCAGATTCCCCCTTTCATTTTTCATAGCTTATTCTAAAAATGGAATATGACTGGATGCTATGGGCAACGAAGTAAGTTTTAATGTACATCAGTTTTGAAAAACCTCAATTTTTTTCTGTGCAAAATGTCAATGTAATAAAAAGTGTAGAAACCCTTGTGGTACCAATTTCCACCACCTTTTAGAAATATTCTAGGCACAGACATAATAGTAAATCTGGGCCAATGTTCAATTAAGCAATTTGTTTTATAGTTGGATAGTTTTAGTTTACAAGGATTGCACTGTGACAAGCTGATCTGGCTGATATCAGTAATCTGGCTTTAAGGACCGCAGGATGTATATTTTTTTGTTTTGTTAGTCACGGCTATTTTGTTAATTTTTGCACTGATGTAGCTTTGTTTGCAAGAGGACTTGTAAATGTAAATTTGCATTCATTTTATTTTAATCAGGGGACTTTAACATCATATTTTATGATGATCAGGCATAGAGTATTGCAACTGTGGGGGTGGATGCCTTTTAAAGGTTACCATGATTCCATGGATCACTGTGGAGGGAAAATAAGTGTCCCTTTCCTGCCAGTGCCATCATCCATATTACTCCTCTTTGGCAGTGTGGCTGTCAATCACAGCCACCCCCTTCTCCTGCTGATATAAACCAGTAATGTTGTTTGAAAATTCAGTAATATTTTATAAAAATTTATTTTATAGGTGCATGCTATTTGTGGATTTCATTAGTCAATTTCCCATTCACCTGTACCCACAAGTTCTACTTTATATTTACTGTTTTTCATATAATTTTGTGTTACAGTTGATCCAGAATGATTTGGATGAAGATGATGACCAAAGCCCTGGTTCTTTGCGTTTCAAGCACAAACACCCAGTGGAAATAAAGGGACCAGATGGGATTCATGTGGTGCATGGAAGTACTGGAACTCTCTTGACTTCTGACATCAATAGTTTACCAGAAGATGACCAAAAGGGTATTGGGCGATCTTTAGAGACACTAAACACAGACAATTGTGCTTTCAGTGACAGAAACGCTCGCACAGAATCTGCAAAATCCACACCAATGCACAAGCTGAGAGACACCATAATGGAAAGCCCTTTGGAAATAACGGAATTATGACTAGAGGTGGCCTCATTGGTCTAGCAGTTAAGAAGAATGTACTAAGCATTGAAGCACAAAATGGACAGGAGCTGGTTTGAGTTGGCATGGTTTCGTCAAGTAACCTAAAAGCACAAATGCCCACTGTCCTTCAAAATTTATGGTGGACTTGTAAGTTATGCAACTAAAAATATTCCTAAAAAAAGAAAAATGGAGGATCTTTCATATATGACAAGTTGTTATCTGAACAAAATATACCATATTACGATGCTTCAAATGGTACTAGGATATGACACAAAATGCAATCATGGCAGTAAAGACAAAAAAAAACATGCTGAGAATGGCTTGGTACAGAGAATTCTTTCTTCTTTCCTGCGGCAGTGAAACACTCTTCTGGTGTTGTAACAAAGAATATTTTAAAGGGACAAACACTGGACAAAAAACTGCCTTTAAGGCCTGTGAGGTCATACCTTATGTGGAACTTTAGACAATTGAATATTTTTTTTTTAAGTTGTGCTGCCCTACCAAATCTACAGAAATTCCAGAGTACAACAAGATGACTTCTGAAAGCATTTTAGTGTGTAATTGAAGTCATTTTTAAATGTGAGTTTTGTGAGTTTTTTTTTAATGTTTGTTATGAAGAAGGGGAAAAAAAAATCTAATGCTTCAAATTGTCTTTTGTCTGTCACTATACACCATGTGTGCGTGCAGGGCCGTATTCACTTGGGCCCCCTGGATCCCGCCTTCCCACACCCTAGCATGCAATCACGCCCTCCACCACAACACACACAAAAAAATAATAATCCACACACCTCGTAGAGTAGTAAACTTTAATAATGATGAGTGGCCACTAGAGGTAATGTAAATACTGCCTTTTTTTCTGAAAAGGCAGTGTTTACATTAAAAAGCTTGCAGAGACATGCTATAGACGTCAGAACTACTACGTTTAGCTGTTGTGGTTCTGGTGACTATAGTATCTCTTAATATAGAAGGGGGGAAAAAAAGAATCAGCAGAAAAGTATCAAAAAAAATGGCTGTATCATTATTCTAAAAATTATAAAAGCACAACTTCTGACACAAATATATAGTATTTTGCAGATTACTTTTTTTTTTACAATGTGCAGATAGTACAGTACTACTAACCCCTTCATCCACCCCTACATACAGGGTAATACAGTGCCACATACCTCTTACATCCAGTGACGTCTCTTTGATGTGGATGTTCTCTTTGCTCATCTTCTCCTTTCAGACCTTCAGACCAGACCACCATTTTTCAGCCATTTATTGTCTCTGCAGTTTGACAAACAAAATCTTAGTTTACTACTTTTCCATTATTCTCCCATCTTCTGGACAAATCATCCTAACACCACCAATACTGTGCCGCTGTGCTCCTCAATACTATACTGCAGAAACAGATAAACCCCCTGATAATAGTAGTACCATGCAGATAGTGCCCTTAAATAATTATTGGCACACAGTGCCCTAAAATAACTGTGCCCAGCAAATAGTGCCCATGACACTAATAGTGTAAACATAACGTCCCCCAAAAATAATTGTGGTAAGCTGATACTGTGCCAAGGTGACCCCACAATAATAGTGCTCCCAAAAGTCCCACCAATAGGAATAATTCTCTGCTAGAGCACACATGGTAGTAATAGTGCTCCTACAGTGCCCCCAACATGTCCCCACTGTGCCCCAGAAGTAATAATGCTCCCATAGTGCCCATACTAGTAATCATGTTCCCCATAGACCCCCAGTAGTAATAAAGCCCATCATAATACCCCCAGTAGTAATAATTTTCCTTATAATGTGCCAGTGCAAAAAATACCCCCTTTTAATGCCCCCAGTTGAGCTAAAGTCCCCATAGTGCCCCCAAAATGTGCCAATATAAAATACCACTATATAGTGCCTCCAGTAAATGTCCCCATAGTTCTCCTCTCCCTTGTTAAAGCTGCCCCTTGTTAAAGATGGCCTTGTGTGTGTGTGTGTGTGTGTGTGTGTATATATATATATACAGTGGATAAATAATTTCAGAACTTTTTCCACCTTTAATGTGACCTATAAACTGTACAACTCAATTGAAAAACAAACTGAAATCCTTTAGGTAGAGGGAAGAAAAAATATAAAAATAAAATAATATGGTTGCATAAGTGTGCACACCTTTAAACTAGTACTTTGTTGAAGCACCTTTTGATTTTATTACAGCACTCAGTCTTTTTGGGTATGAGTCTATCAGCATGGCACATTTTGACTTGGCAAGATTTGCCCACTCTTCTTTGCAAAAACACTCCATATCTGTCAGATTGCGAGGGCATCTCCTGTGCACAGCCCTCTTCAGATCACCCCACAGATTTTCAATTGGATTCAGGTCTGGGCTCTGGCTGGGCCATTCCAAAACCTTAATCATCTTCTGGTGAAGCCATTTTTTTGTTGATTTGGATGTATGCTTTGGGTCGTTGTCATGCCGAAAGATGAAGTTCCTCTTCATGTTCAGCTTTCTAGCAGAAGCCTGAAGGTTTTGTGCCAATATTGACGGGTATTTGGAACTGTTCATAATTCCCTCTAGCTTAATTAAGGCTCAAGTTCCAGCTGAAGAAAAACAGCACCAAAGCATGATGCTGCCACCACCATGCTTTACTGTGGGTATGGTGTTCTTTTGGTGATGTGCAGTGTTGTTTTTGCGGCAAACATATCTTTTGGAATTATGGCCAAAAAGTTCAACCTTGGTTTCATCAGACCATAACACCTTTTCCCACATGCTTTTGGGAGACTTCAGATGTGTTTTTGCAAAATGTAGCCTGGCTTAGATGTTTTTCTTTGTAAGAAACGGCTTTCGTCTTGCCACTCTACCCCATAGCCCAGACATATAAAGAATAAGGGAGATTGTTGTCACATGTACCGCACAGCCAGTACTTGCCAGATATTCCTGCAGCTCCTTTAATGTTGCTGTAGGCCTCTTGGTAGCCTACCAGACCAGTTTTCTTCTCGTCTTTTCATCAATTTTGGAGGGACGTCCAGTTCTTAGTAATGTTACTGTTGTGCCATATTTTCTCCACTTGATGATGACTGTCTTCACTGTGTTCCATGGTATATCTAATGCCTTGGAAATTCTTTTGTACCCTTCTCCTGACTGATACCTTTTAACAATGAGATCCCTCTGATGCTTTGGAAGCTCTCTGTGGACCATGGCTTTTGCTGTGGGATGCGACAAAGAAAATTTCAGGAAAGACCAACTAGAGCAGCTGAACTTTATTTGGGGTTAATCAGAGGCACTTTAAATGATGGCAGGTGTATGCTGACTCCTATTTAACATGATTTTGAATGTGATTGCTTAATTCCAAACACAGCTACATCCCCAGTTATAACACACTTATGCAACCACATTATTTTAGTTTTTTTTTTGTTTTCTTCCCTCCACCTAAAAGATTTCAGTTTGTTTTTCAATTGAGTTGTACAGTTTATAGGTCACATTAAAGGTGGAAAAAGTTCTGAAATGATTTATCGTTGTCTCATTTTTTTACAGCACAGAAACCTGACATTTTAACAGGGGTGTGTAGACTTTTTTTTATATCCACTGTGTATATATATATATATATATATATATATATCCCATAGGTTTTCAATGGGATTCAGGTTTGGAAAATGTGCAGGCCACTCCATTTGAGGTACCCTAGTCTCCAGCAGCTGTTCCCTAATGATGTGACCTCGATGAGTTGACGCATTGTCGTCCATGAAGATTAAATTAGGCCTGTGTTGTTCATGCAGAGGCACAATGACTGGATTAATTATGTTATTCAAGTAGTATGGGCTTGTCACTGTACCGTTCACAAAGTGTAGGGCAGTCCTGTATTGACTAGACACACCTGCCCACACCTAACATCACCACCACCAAATGCTCATCTGGTGACAACAATGGCTGATGCATAGCGATCTCTGTGATGTCTTCAACATGTTGGCGGCCATCATTTCTGCTCAGCGTGAATTGACTTTCATCAGTGAACAACAGTGAGGGTCCCTGGCCCATGCAAGATGATGAAGCCTGTGTCTGGTGGTGTGGTCAGGTACCCTCGCAGGTCATCTAGCACACAGACCACACTAATGTAAACAGTTTTGAATGGTCTGACTTGATGCTTGAATGCCACACAGCTCCAGGCACATTTAAAGGAGGTGAGAGGCACCCATTATCCGGTTCCACAGGACATTGTTCACAATGAAGTGGTCATTAGTGTGGGATGTGGCAAAAGGATGTCCACTTCTATGCCTTTCTGTGTTTCTTCCAGTCTCTCTGTTGCACTCTGACACTCTAAGCTCAGTGGCCACTTTAATCTGAGAACATCCTGCCTGAAGCCTCGCAACCGCGAGGTACTGTTGATCAATTGATAGGTGTCGTCTTGGTCTCATGAGGTCAAAATGTGAACAGCATGATGAGGAGGACTGTTTAAATACCAATTCTAACTGAACCAGGAAATTTATTGGGCGATGCATGGATCAAACACCTGTTGTGAATTTTACTGTTAAGCTCCTTGTTGGAGAACATCAAGTTGTGCAAAAAGCACTGAAACATTGAACAATTGGACATGTGCATTCAAAGGTTTAGAGAAGTTTAGTTCACCTGTAAAGGTTAGAGTGCATTTTAGGTTCATCCTGAAATTTCACCCACAAGCCAAATATTAGAGATATATTCATATATTTATATTTTGAAATTCGTTCACAATTCGTTTGTTGGTAAAAGGTGAATTGTGTTATGGATTCCGTTACTACGGACCATAACGCAATTCTATGACGGAATGCATAACGGAATGCCTTTAGAGGTATTCTGTCATAATAAGAAGTCTATGGGCTGCAAAACAGATCCATCTCATTTCCGTTATGCAGGGGAGGACTCCCCTGCATAATGAAAATGGGAATACATGGAAAACATTGCGATTGGGCTGAGATTGACAAAGTATAAACTGCTAGTGGTGCTTGGTCAATGATCACACAACTAAGATGCTAACCCTTTATTTTGGGTTCTGCAACAGGGTACATGTTGAGGCAGAGTCACATGAATACTGGGTGGCATGCCTCATTCCTGTGATACAGGCTGCCACTCTGACATGGCAACTGTCATACAGATGGATCTGTAGTTCAGCCAGGGTGGTTGTTGGCTGTACTGCATGTGAGGTCCGTTTCCCCATCCAGTCCCAGACATTCTCGATGGGGGTGTGGGCATTATCTTGTTGGAACACCACATCAAAAGGCAGTAGTACTGGTTCCACAATGTCCCAAGTTAAAGGTGCCCAACTCCTGGTATTGGTCCTGTGTGTCTCCACACTATGCATGGTGGCAGGAGGAGCTTTCCAGCCCTCTTATGGCTTATTCACACAGTGTTCGGTCAGTGATTTCCATCAGTGATTGTGAGCCAAAACCAGGTGCAGCTCTAAACACAGAACAGGTGCAGATCTTTCCCTTATACCTTATGGCCTCATGCACACGACTGTTGTTTTATTCCGTGTCCGTTGTTCCGTTTTTCGTGATTTTCTGCGGACCCATTGACTTTCAATGGGTCCATTGAAAACTCTGCTAATGCACCGTTTGTCATCCGCGTCTGTGATCCGTGGTTCCAGTCCGTAAAAAAAAATATAACCTGTCCTATTTTTTTCACGGAAAACGGTTTGCGGACCCATTCAAGTCAATGGGACCGTGAAAAAACACAGAGGCACACAAGCACAAGATTGCCGTCCGCGTCCGTTTTTTTCCTATCATTTGCATGGCAAACTTGACTTAGACTTTATTTTACTTTCCTTCATGTCTGGTGATCCTCCAAAAATAAAGGAAGACACACGGAAACAAAAACGGAAATGGGTCACGGAACAACGGAACCCTATTTTGCGGAACGGAACACAACAACGGTCGTGTGCATGAGGCCTGAGTCTGTGGAGGCTCCAATCCTGGTTTTGGCTCACAATCACTGATGGAAATCACTGACCAAAACACTGATGTGCTAATGAGGCTTTATGAACTCTGATGCCGCTGGCAGAGCCTGCTTTTATCACTGAACACTGCTTGCCACTGATGGATGCATCTAAGGGTACTTTCACACTAGCGTTTTTCTTTTCCGGCATAGAGTTCAGTCCTAGGGGCTCTATACCAGAAAAGAACTGATCAGTTTTATCCCCATGCATTCTGAATGGAGAGCAATACGTTCAAGATGCATCAGGATGTCTTCAGTTCAGTCTTTTTGACTTGTCAGGACGGAGATAATACCGCAGCATGCTGCGGTTTTATCTCCATCCAAAATTCTGGAACACTTGCCGGAATTCCGGATCCGACATTAATTTACGTTGAAATGTATTAGTGCCGGATCCGGCATTAAAAATATTGCAATGCCGGATCCGTCCTTCCGGTCTGCGCATGCGCAGACCTTTAAAAATGTGAAAAAAAAAATAGAAACGGATCAGTTTGTCCGTATGACAAACGGACAGATGGATCCGTTCTTGCAATGCATTTGTGAGACAGATCCGCATCCGTCTACAAATGCTGTCAGTTTGCATGCAGATTGCCGGATCTGCTTGCCGGATCACTCTGCCACAAGTGTGAAAGTACCCTAAATAGCCTACTGCCATCATGTATAGTGTGGAGACCCACAGGACAGATGTCATGTTGTGGGGCCGCCATTAGCTACCATGATCATTCCCGTTTCAACATTTCAGAATATCCACACAGAGTTAGCAGCTGCATAAAGATTGTGCCTGCCATCTCCATTGCTGTATACAGTGGGGCAAAAAAGTATTTAGTCAGCCACTAATTGTGCAAGTTCTCCCACTTAAAAAGATGAGAGAGGCCTGTAATTTCTAGCTCCACCCCAATGATAAAACTAAATATCCGCCTATATGAAAAGGACCGTTAAGAAAAGGGGACCAAAGCCTCCCCTTCCGCTGCTCAGGGAGACCGGTGATGTCACTCGCAGCCTAGGTAATTATGCAGAAAGGATGACGTCACCGGGCATAGAGCTTTATAATGAATGGAGGCAGATCACTATGCTAGTTAGCACAGAAAACTCCTTCCATGTAGCAGGATGAATATGTATGAGGGGGGCGGATCGATGGAGGAGTGGACGATGTGCAGGAGGCATGAATATGTATGAGGGGCGCAGGTGCAGGGACGCAATGTTAGACAGTAGAAACCAGGAGATACCACCCTGCACTGGGACCCACAGTGCAGTGCGGCAGGAAGTGATCGCACAGATAAACAGATATGTAAACAATCTGTTGGGGACTGTAGGAGCCATGCTCCAGTGTAAAAGATACCTAAAACCATCTTGGGAACATAGACTTGGCTACTAAAGGTGAGTAAAGATATTTAAAAAAAAATAAGTTTGATCCCGGACAACCCCTTTAAGGCTTTCAAAGACACAAAAAAACATGTAAAAATGGCCTGGTCTTGAACTTGTTAAACAATTTATCAGCTCTACCCAACTCTGTACTTGGATGTTTGTCAACTATTTGCAAGAGATTTGAAAAGAAAAACTGGGATAAACATTACTGACTGAACAAACTGCTTCAAAATATGTACTTTCTTCGGTTTCTGTCCTTCTACCCTAAATAAGACTAACAGAGTATGAGGTCCAGCTTTAAATAAGAAAGCCCTAATCATTAAAGCCATAGCTTAGCCTCTTAATAAATGTGGTGCATCGTGGGCCATCTGAGTATTAGAACTGAAATCTACATCTGGTAAGAACTGGCATAGACTTCAGATAAATTTTATTGCAGTTTCCTGGCATAAATTGTACAAAATGTGCTAAGCTGTCTTAGGTCTCAAGACCACCACACATTGTCTAATGACCAAAATAGACCAAGTGTGTTTTATGAAGTTGATTCATATATTACACCTTTAGAAGGACTAATTTCAAGGAAAGAATGGGGGGGGGGGGGGGGGGAATAGGAAACCGGACATGTAGCCGATCGAGAACTGTATAAAAGTAAACAGAAAGAGGCCAGGCATATTTTAATGCTGGTAAAGCATTAAAAGAAAAATGTCTGTCAAAAAGGGTGTAACGGTCATGTCCGCACACACACAGGGGGAAGGATAGTGACCACTGCGCTCCACCCTCACCCCTGGCCCTGCCTACTTGCCTCACGAGTCCTGATGACAGGGGACAACTGGACGACAGTCCCTTACTTAGGATATGTGCAGGGAAGACAGACAAGACAAAATACGGAACGTGAACAGACCGGGTCAGAACCAAGAGAGCTACGCAGTACAAAGGGTTAAGCAAAGAATGGTCAGGAGAAGCTGGGGTCAAATACCAGGAGAGTAGAGAAGTACCAGAGGAGTCCGCAAAGAGTAGTCAGGTGGGAGCCGAGGTCACAATACCAGGAGGGATGCTCAGTACAGGAGGAGCAGGCAAAGAATCGTCAGGGAACAGGATCAGGTGAGTATTCAGTAGTCCAACGAATAGACAGGAACCTAGAATTAACAGGCAACCTGTGGCCAGCAGGCTGCCTGTATTTATAGTGGGGTCTGAGGGTCATGTGACGTGGCCAGCGTGCACCGAGTGATCAGCTCGGCACTCAAGGCAGACCTAGGAGCAGGGAGCCTCCCAGCTAGCAAAGCTGCCCTGGGAACGAGGCCAAACACAGATCCTCACTCCCGAAGCTAAGCAGCAGGTCTGCTGGGAGACCGAGTGTGCCTTTAGCGCCCCGTGGCAGTACCCTCCCTTTTACGAGGGGCCACTGATGGCCTTTCAGGGTGTTATAAATGAAAATGACATTTTCGAACAAGTCTAGGAGCATGAACCTCCCTGGCGGGTACCCAAGATCTCTCTTCGGGTCCATACCCCTTCCATCTCAGGATGGTAGGCGGAAGAAAAAGACAATTAAATTTTACATCTTTGACAGAAGGCCCTCTAGAATTTGGACACAAACTGCACACCCCTGTCAGAAACAATATTTTCCGGGATGCCATGTAAACGAACAATCTCTCTCACAAAAATAGACGCCAGGGTTTTTGCATTCGGAAGTTTAGACAGGGGAATGAAATGAACCATTTTGATAAACCTATCGACCACTACCCAAACCACAGTCTTACCCTCCACCAGCGGTAGGTCAGTTATAAAGTCCATCGAGATATGGGACCAGGGTCTACTGGGAATGAGTAGGGGTCGTAGGTTACCAGCAGGGCGAGTCCTAGGTGTCTTAGACCTGGCACAAACCTCACAGGCTGACACGTAGGACTTGACATCCCTGGTCAGAGTGGGCCACCAATAAAGATTTAGAAACCAGATCCTTAGTGCCCTCAAAACCCAGATGTCCACAAAAGGCAGAATCGTGACACTCCCCCAACAGCTGGAGACGAAATTGTACGGGAACAAACAACTTATCTGTTGGGGTGGATGCCGGTGACAGATGTTGTTCAGCCTTAATGCGAGCCGAGATATCCTGGGTAAGAGCCGCTAAGAAGATGTTTGCTGGTAGGATGTATTCAGGCGGTGCCTTAGTAGGTTGAAAAGCATGGAAGCTCCGAGATAATGCGTCTGCCTTCACATTTTTACTTCCCAGCCTGAACGAAATGGAGAACTCAAAACGGGTAAAAAACAGAGCCCATCGGGCTTGCCGGGGATTCAACCTCTTAGCAGACTCGAGAAACATTAGGTGTTTATGGTCAGTGACAACAGTTACCCTTGCCCCTCCAAAAAAATGCCTCCACTCCTCAAATGCCCATTTAATAGCCAGCAGCTCCCTATTCCCTATGTCGTAGTTTCTCTCCGTGGGAGAGAATTTCCTGGAGAAGAAGGCACACAGTCTCAGGTTAGTGAGGCTAGCAGGACCTTGCGAAAGGACTGCTCCTGCGTCGTCCACGGACGCATCCACCTCCACAATAAAGTGTCTCTCCTGATCAGGCTGGATCAGAATGGGAGCGCTACTAAATGCTTTTTTTAACCCCTTCAGGACACAGCCTAATTTCACCTTAAGGACCAGGCCATTTTTTGCAAATCTGACCAATGTCACTTTATGTGGTGATAATTTTAAAACGCTTTAACTTAGCCAGGCCATTCTGAGATTGTTTTTTCGTCACATATTGTACTTCATGACACTGGTAAAACTGAGTCAAAAAAATTCATTTTTATTTATAAAAAAATACCAAATTTACCAAAATTTGGGAAAAATTAGCAAATTTCTAACTTTCAATTTCTCTACTTCTACAATTCATAGTAATAACTCCAAAAATAGTTATTAATTTACATACCCCATATGTCTACTTCATGTTTGGATCATTTTGGGAATATTTTATTTTTTGGGGATGTTACAAGGCTTAGAAGTTTAGAAGCAAATCTTGAAATTTTTCAGAAATTTTCAAAAACCCAATTTTTAGGGACCAGTTGAGGTCTGAAGTCACTTTGCAAGGCTTACATAATAGAAACCACCCAAAAATAACCCCATTCTATAAACTACACCCCTCAAGGTATTCAAAACTGATTTTACAAATGTCGTTAACCCTTTAGGTGTTCCACAAGAATTAATGGAAAACAGAGATACAATTTCAAAATTTCACTTTTTTGGCAGATTTTTCATTTTAATAATTTTTTTCCAGTTACAAAGCAAGGGTTAACAGCCAAACAAAACTCAATATTTATGGCCCTGATTCTGTAGTTTACAGAAACACCCCATATGTGGTCGTAAACCGCTGTACGGGCACACAGCAGGGCGCAGAAGGAAAGGAATGCCATACGGTTTTTGGAAGGCAGGTTTTGCTGGACTGTTTTTTTTTTGACACCATGTCCCATTTGAAGCCCCCCTGATGCACCCCTAGAGTAGAAACTCCATAAAAGTGACCCCATCTAAGAAACTACACCCCTCAAGGTATTCAAAACAGATTTTACAAACGTTGTTAACCCTTTAGGTGTTCCACAAGAATTAATGGCAAATAGAGATACAATTTAAAAATTTCACTTTTTTGCCAGATTTTCCATTTTAATATTTTTTTTACTTTTACAAAGCAAGGGTTAACCACCAAACAAAACTTAATATTTATGGCCCTGATTCTGTAGTTTATGACCACATATGGGGTGTTTCTGTAAACTACTGTACGGGCACACGGCAGGGTGCAGAAGGAAAGGAATGCCATACGTTTTTTTGAAGGCAGATTTTGCTGGACTGTTTTTTTTGACACAATGTCCCATTTGAAGCCCCGCTGATGCACCCCTAGAGTAGAAACTCCAAAAAAGTGACCCCATTTTAGAAACTACGGATAGGGTGGCAGTATTGTTGGTACTAGTTTAGGGTACATATGATTTTTGGTTGCTCTATATTACACTTTTTGTAAGGTAACAAGAAATAGCTGTTTTGGCACCGTTTTTATTTTTTGTTATTTACAACATTCATCTGATAGGTTAGATCATGTGATATTTTTATAGACCAGGTTTTCACGGATGCGGCGATACCTAATATGTATACTTTTTTTTTATTTATGTAAAGTTTTACAAAATGATTTCTTTTTTGAAAAAAAAAAAATCATGTTTTAGTGTTTCCATAGTCTGAGAGCCATACTTTTTTCAGTTTTTGGGCGATTACCTTGGGTAGGGTATGATTTTTGCGGGATGAGATGACGGTTTGATTGGCACTATTTTGGGGTGCATATGACTTTTTGATCGCTTGCTATTACACTTTTTCTGATGTAAGGTGACAAAAAATTGCTTTTTTACACCGTTTTTATTTGTATTTTTTTTACGGTATTCACCTGAGGGGTTAGGTCATGTGATATTTTTATAGAGCAAGTTATTACGGACGCTGCGATACCTAATATGTATACTTCATTTTTATTTATGTATGTTTTACACAATGATTACATTTTTGAAGCAAAAAAAATCATGTTTTAGTGTTTCCATAGTCTGAGAGCCATAATTTTTTCAGTTTTTGGGCGATTACCTTGGGTAGGGTATGATTTTTGCGGGATGAGATGACGGTTTTATTGGCACTATTTTGGGGTGCGTGTGACTTTTTGATCGCTTGCTATTACACTTTTTGTGATGTAAGGTGACAAAAAATGGTTTATTTAGCACAGTTTTTATTTTAAATTTTTTACGGTGTTCATCTGAGGGGTTAGGTCATGTGATATTTTTATAGAGCGGGTCGATACGGACGCGGCGATACCTAATATGTATCCTTTTTTTATTTATGTAAGTTTTACACAATGATTTCATTTTTGAAGCAAAAAAAAATCATGTTTTAGTGTTTCCATAGTCTGAGAGCCATAATTTTTTCAGTTTTTGGGCGATTACCTTGGGTAGGGTATGATTTTTGTGGGATGAGATGACGGTTTGATTGGCACTATTTTGGGGTGCATATGACTTTTTGATCGCTTGCTATTACACTTTTTGTGATGTAAGTGGTCAAAAAATTGTTTATTTAGCACAGTTTTTTTTTTTTTTTTTACGGTGTTCATCTGAGGGGTTAGTTCATGTGATATTGTTATAGAGCCGGTCGATACGGACGCGGCGATACCTAATATGTATACTTTCTTTATTTATGTAAGTTTTACACAATAACAGCTTTTTTAAAAAAAAAGAAAAATATATGTTTTAGTGTCTCCATATTCTGAGCCATAGTTTTTTTTTATTTTTTGGCCGATTGTCGCAGGTAGGAGCTCATTTTTTGCGGTATGAGGTGCCGGTTAGATTGGTACTATTTTGGATGGCAAACGCCTTTTTGATCGCTTGCTGTTGTACTTTTTGTGATGTAAGGTGACCAAAAAATTGTTTATTTAGCACAGTTTTTATTTTTTACAGTGTTCATCTGAGGGGTTAGGTCATGTGATATGTTTATAGAGCCGGTCGATACGGACGCGGCGATACCTAATATGTATATATTTTTTTCCCCCTATTTTTTTTTACTTTATTTGGGGAAAATGACGTTTTTGTTTATTTTTAGTTGAAACTTTTAATTTTTTGGGGGAAAAACTTTATTTTTTCAACTTTTTTCCCACTTTATTTTTTGTCCTACTTTGGGACTTGAACTTTTTGGGGTCTAATCCTTTACAATGCATTCCAATACTTCTGTATTGGAATGCATTGGCTGTATGAGTAATACTGTGTGTATTACTCATACAGCTTCCGGCCTGTGAGATCCAGGGGTCTGGGAGGCAGCGTGATGCCTTCCATGCCATCGGGTCCCCCCTACAGCCGCATGGGGACCCGATGGCATCGCCGCCAGCAGCCGAAAACCGCAGGTAAAGCCGCAAACCGGCGGCGGTGATCGGATATACACATGACGTACCAGGACATCAGGGCGTATCGGTACGCCCTGTGTCCTGAAGAGGTTAATGTTTCAAATGAAGAATTGGCCTTGGTAGACCAATTCTCCAAATCCGCCCCTTTCTTAGTAAGGTCGGTCAATGGTTTAGCAATTACAGAAAAATTAATGATAAATTTACAATAGTAATTAACGAAACCCAAAAACCGTTGTAAGGATGAAGGCCTTACCCATTCCTCAATTGCTAAAACCTTACCAGATCCATTTTAAAGGCGTGAGGAGTCAGAACATGCCCTAGAAACAGTATCTCCTGTACACCAAAGACACATTTCTCTTGCTTAACGGATAGCTGGTTCTCTCTCAACACCTCTAATACTTGTTTGACATGAGACACATGAGATTCGAAATCAGGAGAGAATATCAAAATGTCAAACAGATAAATTTATCCTAGGGAGGGGCAACCGGTTGTAATACTTATCTGCCAAACATCAAGTTGGCAGAGGCTGATACATCTAGCCTACAGTCTTTGATTAAGGTGTTTATACTAGATCAAGTAGCTGCCTTACAAATTTGGTCCAGAGAAACTCCAGCCTTTTCAGCCCAAGACGAGGCCATTGCACGAATAGTGTGCCTTAATGCCTGGAGAACATGGGAGACCCAGAATGGAGTAGCAAATAGCAATAGTGGATCTAATTCACCTACCTATTGAGGCCCAAGAAAGCTTTTTACCCTTATTACTGCCTGCAAACTGGATTAAGAGTAGTGATGGACGAACATCGGACGGGACGATTTGTTCGCGATCAAATGTTTGCGAACCGCTCGTTGGCGGCGGGCCCTATTCACTGTAATGGCAGGCGAACCTGAAAAACCTTCAGGTGATATTTGCAGCCAGCAAACACTTACTATAACTACACAATTAGTCCCACAACATGGACAGTGATATACCAGAGGAAGGGGGGGGGGGGGGGGGGTCATTGGCAAAAATTCCCACAAAAAAAATATGTATTTTAATCAGGGGCCATTTTTATGCGTCTTAAAGGGAAACTCTCAAAAATGTGCCCTGCTGGAGCCTAGAAAATTTGTATTTCCTATCGGTTTGATGTATACAAATGTGCAGCACTCCACGTTTTTGTATCCTGCAGAGTCCATTAAAAAAATGCATACGTTAACGTAATTTTTTTTTTCTACCATGGAGCTGTGAGGTGAACGGACGCCACTGTATGGCATCAGTCTGAGGAATCTGTTAACACATACATTTTTGGTATGCATTAAATGGATGGCAAAAATAGGATGTGAACCCAGCCCTAGTGTCAGAATAAGCACCAGTACACAGCGGAGCAGCGTGGTGGAGAGGGGAGGCCGCCATGTACTGACAGAGCGCTACCTGGTCCTGGTGGTCAGGGATGAGGACTGTTTCCCAAGGATCATTTTCTACTGGGAAATACAGGGCACAGTATAGTACGCTAGAATCTATATAATATAAAGATATTAGCCCTACCCCCGAATAATAATACAATTAGGTGGTCATTTATTATATAGAAATAAGTCTATGTTAGACGTATTTCTGAAACAGATTGTGGCGCAAAGGTCCTTAGCACTGCAATCTGCATATTTTTCCTGCTCATGCCAGGTCTAAAAAAGGATGGCATGGGCAGGGAAAGGGATACAGTTATGGCCATCCAGTTATTGGATACCACCACCGTACATTGACCGGATAATACCTCTGTACAGTGACCGGATAACACCGCTATACCGTGACCGGATAAAAGGGTATAAGAGGGCACAGTACAGGGAATGACAAGGGGCACTGTACTGGGTGTGGTAAGAGGGCACAATGCAGGGTATAAGGGGGAAAAGTACAGCTTGGGGGGTGCAGCGGAAGAGGTGGTAGCAGTGGAAAAGGAGGAGTCAGCCAAGGAGGAGACAGAGGATGGAGTAGGAGAAGAGGCCGGCCTGCATGCAATCCGTGGCGGTAACACCAAATCCACATGGGTGCTACGGATTACATGATTGATGGCCGTCAGAAGGTTCACCCAGTGGGCAGTAAAAGTTATGTACCTTCCCTGCCCGTGTTTGCTAGACCACGTGTCTGTAGTCAGATGTATCTTGGCACTGACACTGTGTGCCAGAGATATATTAGCTTGCTGCTGAACGTGGCCATATAGTTCAGGGATGCCCTTCTAGCAGAAATATTTCCTTCCGGAGACCTTCCATTGCGGTGTGCCAATGGCCACAAATTTTCTAAAGGGTTCTAAGTCCATCAATTTATATGGCGGTAGTTGGTGTGCTAGCAGTTCCGACAAGCCAGTGGTCAGCTGTTGGGCAAGAGGATTATCCGGCGTCATCATTTTTTTTATGCTCTAACATTTGGGCCACGGAAGCCTGCCTTGTGCCAGATGAACGCGACTACGGCACGGTGGAAGGTGGAGTGGAGGACAAATGGGAGGAGAGAGGAGAAGAGGCAGACGTGGAGCGCCGGGAGTGTGGCTTTGTGAGTTCTTTGGGGGTGCACACAGCAGAGAGTGAGGAGGGTGCAGATACAGAGGATGAGGAGGGTGCAGAAGCGGAAGGCTGGGTGAGCCACTCAACCAACTCTTGTGCATCCTTTGACATAATCACACGCACCTTCTCCAACTTCCCACTTAGGCTCCGGCCTGGTGAAGCTGCCCGACCCCTACCACTCCTGCGGAACGGCCTGCCGCCTCTTCCTCTGCCTGTCATTTAACAAAATGACCCTGTGCCAAAGTCCCTATAGAAGAGCAGTTTTGTGGAAGCTGATATATGGCAGGCCTTAATCAGTTGTTAGTTGAAGCTGGTATATCACCCTCAAGCAGTAATTTTGTGGACGCAGGTATATGGGAAAACCTCAATCACTATTTTGTGGGAGCTGATAGATCGCAGCCCCCAATCAGTATCTACTGGAAGCATACAAATGCACTATTATATACTATGTTAGAAAGTATATTATAAGCATATCACACCCCTCTGTGTATCACACCTATCGATAGCACAACGTTACCAGTCCTTAAAAGGACTTTTGTGGCCCTATTAGCTAGCGTTTGGTGTCCCTAAGTTCCTAACTCTTGCTCCAAAATGCAACCTCTCCCTATACTGGCAAAACACAATGTAAAATGGCTGCCAGATCGGGTTCTGTTATAGGGTTGGGGATGTGTCCATGTGCTGAAACGTCTTAATTGGCTGTCCTGTCCCACCTGATGGATGTCATGGGTCAAAGTTCGGCACAATGCAAAAGAATATTGTGCGCAGGACATCGCCATATATTCGCATGTTCGGCGAATCTTGAACACGGAAAGTTCGCCCCGAACCGACCGCCGGGCGAACCGCAAGGCCATCACTAATAAGGGGTTAGCATCTTTACGGAAGGACTTTCTGGCCTATAGGTAATATATAATAGCTCTTCAAACATCCAAGGAATGAAACTGTTCTTCTTTAGGATTTTTTGAATTGTTACAGAAGGTGGGTAAAATTTCCTGATTCCTGTGGAAAGTAGATACTACCTTTGGTAAAAACCCCTGCTCTAATCTGAGAGAAACCCTGTCATCAGATATAGATAAGTAAGGTTCGCTGGATGATAGAGCCGGAATCTCACTTATCCATCTTGCGGAGGTAATGGCTATGAGGAAGGCTGTTTTAAATGATAGATGTTTTAAAGAACTATCTGAGATGGGTTCAAAAGGAGGCTTTGATAGATTATTGTTAAGGTCCCACTGAGGAACACAAGGTCTTAACCTAGAGGCAGCTGTCATAAACCTTTTGATCCAGTGATGGTCGGCTAATTTAGTATCATAAAGAATACTTAACGCAGAGATCTGTACCCTTAAGGTGCTAGGTCTAAGACCTAGATCTAGACCCTGCTGAAGAAAATCTAGAATCTTCTATATGAATGGTTTCGATTTATTTGGAGCTGGATCCCCTAACCAGCTGCAGAACGTTTTCCATATTTTAAAATAAATAGCGAAGGTGACTTTTTTTTCTACTGGCTTTAAGGGTACTGATTACTCTGTCAGAGAGACCCTGTTGTCTGAGGATGTCGCCCTCAGAATTCAAGCTGCTAGCTTGAAAATCTTTGGGTTAGGCCAAATGCACACGGCCGTGAGCAGTCCGTGGTATCCCGGCCTGGCATCCTGCTGACAGCAGGAGCGCACAGTGTCATTGGTTGCTATGACGCCGTGCACTTCATGCCGCCTCTGCACTACAGTAATACACTCGTATGATCTATAATGCAGCGCATTGCTTATAGCACAGACCTTTTATTTACCAGTAGGTGGAGCGCCCGGCCGGTCACAGACATCGCAGGTAAGTATGATGCTTCTAAAATTGCTAAGTAACCATGGCAGCCAGGACTGCAATAGCGTCTTGGCTGCCATGGTAACCAATCGGAGCCCCAGCGATTAAACTGGGACTCCGAACGGAAGTCTCCGCTGCCACCAATGATGGGGGGGGGGGGATTTTAATTAGGGGGGGGAGGGGAGGCCACACTGGCCACCAATGAATTAAATACAGGGGAGGAAGGGAGGGGGGGCCGCACTGGCCACCAATGAGTTAAATACAGGGGAGGGAGGGGGGGCCGCACTGGCCACCAATGAGTTAAATACAGGGGATTGAGGGAGGGGGGGCCGCACTGGCCACCAATGAGTTAAATACAGGGGAGAGAGGAAGGGGGAGTCTGCCCCCTGCTGCCTGACAGCACCTGATCTCTTACAGGGGGCTATAATCAGCACAATTAACCCCTCAGGTGCGGCACCTGAGAGGTTAATTGTGCGGATCACAGCCCCCTGTAAGAGATCGGGTGCTGCCAGGCAGCAGGGGGCAGTCATGTACACAGTTCTTTTAGTATATTCTAACTTGAAGCGTCCCCATCACCATGGGAACGCCTCTGTGTTAGAATATACTGTCGGATCTGAGTTTTCACGAAGTGAAAAATCAGATCTGAAAAAAAACAGTTATGCAGACGGATCCGTTCTGAACGGATGCAAGCGTTTGCATTATAGGAGCGGATCAGTCTGTGCAGACACCAGACGGATCCGCTCCGAACGCAAGTGTGAAAGTAGCCTTGGAAGTAAATCTTGAAATTTCTCAGAAATTTTCAAAAACCAACTTTTTAAGGACCAATTCAGGTCTGAAGTCACTTTGTGAGGCTTACATAATAGAAACCACCCAAAAATGAACCCATTCTAGAAACTACACCCCTCAAGGTATTCAAAACTGATTTTTACAAACGTCGTTAACCCTTTAGGTGTTCCACAAGAAATAATGGAAAATAGAGATACAATTTCAAAATTTCACTTTTTTGGCAGATTTTCCATTTTAATTTTTTTTCCCAGTTACAAAGCAAGGGTTAACAGCCAAACAAAACTCTATATTTATGGCCCCGATTCTGTAGTTTACAGAAACACCCCATATGTGGTTGTAAACTGCTGTATGGGCACACGGCAGGGCGCAGAAGGAAAAGAATGCCATACGGTTTTTGGAAGGCAGATTTTGCTGGACTGTTTTTTTTTTGACACCATGTCCCATTTGAAGCCCCCCTAGAGTAGAAACTCCTTAAAAGTGACCGCATCTAAGAAACTATACCCCTCAAGGTATTCAAAACTGATTTTTACAAATGTTGTTAACCCTTTAGGTGTTCCACAAGAGTTATTGGGAAATAGAGATGAAATTTCAGAATTTAAATTTTTGGGCAAATTTTCCATTGTAATCCATTTTTTCCAGTTACAAAGCAAGGGTTAACAGCCAAACAAAACTCAATATTTATGGCCCTGATTCTGTAGTTTACAGAAACACCCCATATGTGGTCGCAAACTGCTGTATAGGCACACGGCAGGGCACAGAAAGAAAAGGAATGCCATACGGTTTTTGGAAGGCAGATTTTGCTGGACTGTTTTTTTTACACCATGTCCCATTTGAAGCCCCCCTATTGCACCCCTAGAGTAGAAACTGCAAAAAAGTGACCCCATTTTAGAAACTAAGGGATAGGGTGGAAGTTTTGTTGGTACTAGTTTAGGGTACATATGATTTTTGGTTGCTCTATATTACACTTTTTGTGAGGCAAGGTAACAAGAAATAGAAGGTTAAATCATGTGGTATTTTTATAGACCAGGTTGTCACGGACTCGGCGATACCTAATATGTATACTTTTTTTTTTAATTTATGTAAGTTTTACACAATGATTTCATTTTTGAAACCAAAAAAATCATGTTTTCCTATCGCCCATGACAGCACCACCAGAGAGAGGAGGATCCGCCCCACAGAGACAGGAAACCTGCAGAATAAAACGGGCGGGCATACTCCTCCTCGTCAGTGTGGTTTCCTGTCTCTGAAGGGAAGCCTGCAGAGCGACATGCTGGATCCTTCCCTCCGGTGGGTCCCCCACTTACCTGCGATCCTGGAAGTTGCAGAGCCAGCAGAGGCACATCTGAGCTCCGGAGGGGGCGGCAGTGTGCGGGGAGACGGCGGCATGTGTGGCGCCGGAGGAAGAACGCTGACCACCAGGGGGAGGAAGAGGAGCGGCTCCGGCTGTGAGTAGGCCATGGAGCGCTCCTAAAGTCACATGACGCCGGCTGTGACGTCATCTGCAGCCGCCTATGAGAGGTGCACGAGTTGTCGGCCCGGCGTCTATTCCGGCTAGAGCATGGAGGATGAGAGCCTTCAGAAGCGATCTGAGGATCCCACAGTTCCTGCCCCAGCTAAGCCCAAGAAAGTGGGGGCAAAGAAGAAAAATAAAGAGTGTGCGTTATGCAGCAAGGGCTTGCCATCTGAATGGTAAGATGGAAATGTCTAAACATAACTGTTGTTATAGCTTAGACGGAGTATCGCTGGGTAATTACATTTTGACCTGCAAACCTGTGTAATTCATTTCCCAGGGATAAGAAGATGTGCCAGCCCTGTATAGATAGGACAGTGGCTGAAGAGTCTCCCTCATTTTATAAATGTTTGCAGACGTTGGTGCGCTCTGAGATTAATGCATCCCAGGTAGCCCAGAAACGGCAGAAACCTAAAACCAGAGCACCTTCCAGAGAACCCCCATCGTCAGACGAGGGTGAGATCCCTTCTTCAGTATGTGGTCCTTCTGATATCTCGTCACAGGACTCGTCAGGGGAAGAAGAAATAGGGGGGAGACCCTGTTTTCCGGTTGAGGACACCGAGAAACTCCTTAAGGCTATTCGCTCGACTATGGGCATAGAAGAAATTCGGGAGCCCCGCTCAGTTCAGGATATTATGTTCGGGGGGTTGGAGTCCAGGCAGCATGGTACCTTTCCAGTGCATAGGAATGTATCAGCTTTGATTAAAGGAGAATGGAAAAAACCCAATAGGAGGGTATTTATTTCCAGGAGTCTCAAGCGTAAATATCCTTTTAAGGAAGAAGATTCTGCGTCTTGGGATAAGGCACCTAGGATAGATGTGGCTATATCCAAAGTTTCCAGGAAAACGGCCCTGCCATTTGATGACACGGGAATCTTGAAAGACCCGCTGGATAAAAAGGCGGATGCCTTTCTGAAAGGGGCCTGGGAGGCATCTACCTCTTCCTTTAGGCCTAGTATAGCCTCCACTTGCACGGCCCGGTCTCTTATTGTATGGTTGGAAGAGCTTGAATCCCAATTAAAAAATAGATGCCCCCGTGAAGAGATATTAGCCTCCCTCCCTACAATTAGGAAGGCAGCAGACTTTCTGGCAGATGCCTCAGCCGACTCAGTTAGATTGGCGGCCAGATCAGCGGCTTTGTCAAATTCTGCACGGAGATCTCTTTGGCTGAAGGGCTGGTCTGGAGACATGTCTTCTAAATCCAAGCTTTGTGGTGTTCCATGTGAAGGGGAATACCTTTTCGGTCCAAGTCTGGACGACCTGCTAGATAAAGCGGCAGACAGGAAGAAAAAGTTTCCGGGGTTTCAAGGATCCTTTTCTAGCAGAAATAGGTTTAGTCGGTCCTTTCGTCCCTTTAGGGGTAGCCAGGAACAGGATAGGAGAACTAGGGAGGACCGATTCAGAGGTCAGAGGAAAAATAGATATTTTTTCTTTAACCAGTCCTCCGCAGACAAGAGAAAGCCTGAACAACAATGACGCCAGGATTCCGGTTGGGGGCAGGCTGAAGGGCTTCTTAACGGAGTGGAAGAAAATTTCCCTAAGTCCGTGGGTTTTAGATACAGTCAGCCAAGGGTTAAAGTTGGAATTCCTTCAGTCCCCTCCGGCCCGATTCCTTCCAACCATAGTTCCCCCTTCAGTCCTAGGGAAATCAGTGATACAGGCAGAAGTGCTGAATTTAATAGAGAAATCGGTCTTGATCCCAGTATTAAAGGAAGAAGTAGGCAGAGGATTCTACTCTCCACTTTTTTTGGTAAAAAAACCAGACGGTTCTTTCAGGACCATTATAAATCTGAAAAGATTAAATCAGTTCATTCAGCCCAAAAGATTCAAAATGGAAACAATACGATCAACAATCAATCTTCTTTATCCCTTATGCTTCATGGCCGTTCTCGACTTAAAAGACGCATACTACCACGTCCCCATTGCAATAGAACACCAGAGGTTTTTAAGGGTGGCCATCCAGTTGAAAGGTCAACTGGAACATTTCCAATTCCAGGCTCTACCCTTTGGCCTTTCCATGGCCCCAAGGGTGTTTACAAAACTAGTGGCGGAAGTAGCAGCCCACATAAGGGAAAAGGACATTCTCTTCGTCCCTTACCTGGACGACTTCTTAATAGTAGGTCAGACGGAAGAAGCATGCATCTGGGCAGTATCAGAGATCCGGGTTATCCTGAACAGGTTAGGGTGGATAATAAACGAGAAGAAGTCAAGACCCCGTCCATCGAGGAGGCAGACCTTCTTAGGCCTAATACTGGACTCTTCTCTCCAGAAAACCTTTTTACCTACAAGCAAGGTAGTAGTTATCCAGAACAAGATCCAGGATCTAACCCGGAGACCGGTTACTTCAGTAAGAACAGCAATGTCGGTCCTCGGCTCCCTCACATCCTGTATTCCGGGAGTAAGGTGGTCTCAGCTGCACTCCAGAGCCTTACAGTGGGAAATCCTGTCTGCTTGGAAGGAAAGCCGGTCCTTGAATGCGAAAATGGAGATCTCAGTCCAAACCTTACAGAAACTATCATGGTGGCTGGATACGGAAAATCTCGTCCAGGGGATCCCGTGGAAAACAGGAAGATTGGTGTGCCTGACTACAGATGCAAGCCCGTGGGGGTGGGGTGCCCACATTCAAGGAACCTCCTTCCAGGGTCGTTGGGACCCCCTACAAAAAGTAGAGTCCTCCAACCTGAAAGAATTGATGGCAGTCAGCCTTGCGATGAGGGCCTCCCTTCCGAAGATAAAAGGGAAGGACCTAAGGATCCTTTCGGACAACAGGACTGTAGTCTCCTATTTGAACAGGCAGGGAGGGACAAGATGCAGGGCTCTTATGGAGGAAGCCTATGTCACTCTGAGTCTAGCAGAAAGAATATGCACCTCGATTTCAGCAGTCCACATCAGAGGGGTAGAGAACAGACAGGCAGATTTTCTGAGCCGCCATACCCTGTCCCAGGGGGAATGGTCCCTAGACCCCATTGTTTTCCAGAAGATAGTAGATCTCTGGGGAGTTCCCGAAATCGACTTGTTTGCCACGTATTCAAACAAGAAGGTGGCCAGGTTCTATTCCCTAAGCAGAGCGGGATCCCCCTGTGGGATAGACGCCCTGACACAGGAGTGGAATTTCCGCCTGGCTTATGCCTTTCCCCCTCTTCCCCTGATTCCCCGAGTTTTACGGAAAATCAGGGAAGAGCGGGCCACAGTAATCCTGATCGCGCCCTTCTGGCCCAGGAGGTCCTGGTTCACGGGACTCCGAACCATGTCGATCGCCGATCCCTGGGTGCTTCCGACGGTCCGGGGCCTTCTGAGCCAGGGACCAGTGAAACATCCAGCTGTAGACAGCCTACATTTAACGGCCTGGATTTTGAAAGGTGGTTATTAGAGAAGGAAGGGTTCTCTAATGCCTTGGTTTCTACCCTGCTAAAAAGTAAAAAGGAGGTTACTATAAAGATCTATAGCAGAGTTTGGCACAAATTCTTAAATTTTGCCCAGATCCAGTTAAAGAGCCTACCTAGGGTTGCTCCCTTGCTTTCTAGTCTTGAGTTTCTCCAGAAAGGTTTAGAGATGGGTCTATCAGTCAGTACCCTGAGAGTTCAGGTCTCTGCCCTGTCGATTCTGTTTAATCAGAACATAGCTAGTAGCCCTTGGGTTGCCAGGTTTTTTAGGGCTGTGGAGAGGTCTTCCCTGGTGGTAGTTCCAAAAGGCCCCCCCCCCCCCCCGGAGTCTAGAGGTGGTATTAAAAGCTTTGTCTGGGCCTCCCTTTGATTCTATTTCGATTAAGCACCTTACCCTAAAGCTATCCGTTCTGATAGCCTTGACTTCTGCTCGGAGGATTGGGGAGATCCAGGCCATCTCCATCAACCCTCCGTATACCTTGATTTTAGAGGACAAAGTTATCATCCGTCCTGACCCGGCTTTTCTTCCAAAAGTCGCCTCCAAATTCCACCCCTCTCAGGAGATTATTCTTCCCACTCTGTCAAAATCCTTCCTCTGAGGAAGAAGAATCTCTCCACTGTCTGGATGTCAAGAGAGCCCTTTTGGCCTATCTGTCCTCTACCTCTTCCTGGCGAAAATCTTCCTCACTCTTCTTACAGTTTCAAGGGAGAAACAAAGGTTCTGCTGCCTCAAAGAGTTCTATATCTCGGTGGGTCGTGTCAGCCATCTCCTTATCCTACCTTTCATCGGGGTTGTTTCCCCTGGGGGGCCTAAGGGCCCACTCAACCAGGGCGGTGGCTGCCTCCTGGGCTGAGAGGTCTTCTGTTCCAATGGAGAAAATTTGTGAGGCAGCGACCTGGTCTTCCCCTTTGACCTTTTTTAGGCACTATAGGTTGGACTTGAACTCTTCTGGTGATCCTTCCTTTGGTAAAGGGGTTCTTCTTTCTACTTCCCACCCTTATGGATTACTCTAGTAAATCTCCAGTGGTGCTGTCATGGGCGATAGGAAAAAATGGTATTACTTACCGGTAATTTGATTTTACAGAGCCCATGACAGCACCCTGGGTTTCCCTCCCTGGTGGTTCTTCTTATTACACGGTGTGCAAAGAAAAAAAAAATAAAAAAAAATTTATATATGGGAAAAAAAAATAAAAAAAATATATAATATATGTTCCCTGTATACAAATTGCATGTCTAATTCATGTGGCGACCTTACTCCGATACTTGGAAAACTCACTGACGAGGAGGAGTATGCCCGCCCGTTTTATTCTGCAGGTTTCCTGTCTCTGTGGGGCGGATCCTCCTCTCTCTGGTGGTGCTGTCATGGGCTCTGTAAAATCAAATTACCGGTAAGTAATACCATTTTTCCATAGTCTGAGAGCCATAGTTTTTTCAGTTTTTGGGCGATTATCTTGGGTAGGGTATGATTTTTGCAGGATGAGATGACGGTTTCATTGGCACTATTTTGGGGTGCGTGTGACTTTTTGATCGCTTGCTATTACACTTTTTATGATGTAAGGTGACAAAAAATGGCTTCTTTTTTTTTTACACCGTTTTTATTTTTTACGGTATTCACCTGAGGGGTTGGGTCATGTGATATTTTTATATAGCCGGTCGATACGGACACAGCGATACCTAATATGTATACTTTTTTTTATTTATGTAAGTTTTACACAAGAACAGCTTTTTTTAAAACAAAAAAAAAAAGATGTTTTAGTGTCTCCATATTCTGAGCCATATTTTTATTTTTATTTTTTGGGCGATTGTCACCTCATCCCACAAAAAATGAGCCCCTACCTGAGACAGTTAGATTAGTACTATTTTGGTGGGCATAAGACTTTTATAGAGCCGGTCAATACAGACGTGGCGATACCCAATATGTCTACTTTTTTTCCCCCCTATTCTTTACCAATTTTTTTTTTTTTTACTTTATTTGGGGAAAATGACATTGTTGTTTATTTTTACTTGAAACGTAAAATTTTTGGGGGAAAACTTTTTTTAAACTTTATTTTTTGTCCCACTTTGGGACTTCAACTTTTGGGGGTCTAATCCTTTACAATGCATTCCAATACTTCTGTATTGGAATGCATTGGCTGTATGAGTAATACTGTGTGTTACTCATACAGCTTCCTGCCTGTGAGATCTAGGGGGCTGGATCTCACAGGCTCGTCACTGGAAGACAGCGCATGCCGCTGGGCGGCGGTGATCCAAAATACACATGACGTACCGGTACGTCATGTGTCCTGAAGAGGTTAAGCCACATTCTTATCAGTAAGATAAGAACTGAGCCATGAGTGTTCATAATGTGAGAGCACAGATAAAGCAGTCCGTCTGCTCCCCAAAATGACAGAAAAGACAAAGTCCACAGGCAGTTGCTAGAGCATCTCAGCTCTGTACAAAAAAAAAAAAAAAGGGATTCCATATTGTTAAAGACCAATTGAAAAAAAATTGATTAGCTCAAAATAGGTATAATGCAATAAAAAAATATATAATTTCACTGAAAGGTGTACATAGCCTTTAAGTTTAAAGTCTCCCTGCTTCCAGATTAAAAAAGCTATATGCAAAATAACTGTGGAGCCCCATTTATGGGTCTTCAACACAGAGAAAGCCAGATATCCTTCAAAGGAAGGAAAACAAAGCAAAGGGTGTCTCCATTACAGAGATCACCAGATCCACCATATTTTACAAGCTTTAAGGATGTGACGGGGAAGACCTAAGCCAGTTATCCATCCACAGACAGCTGTTTCAGGGTGTTGCCCCTCATCAGTGTGGAGTAGGATTCTGGCTAACCAGGAGCAATGCCTTGGAGACTACTCAAACAAAAACAATAGCTGATCTTAAGGGACCAGCTAAAGAAAACACTGTGGAGCCCCATTTCAGAGTCTCAACACAGCAATCCAAAATGCAAAGCTCCCTGGGATACAGTGATATGCAAAATAACTGTGGAGCCCCATTTATGGGTCTTCAACACAGAGAAAGCCAGATATCCTTCAAAAGGAAGGAAAACCGAGCAAATAACCAAAAAGAGCAACCATGTATTTAGCCTATATACATAAAATACATGTTACACAACTTTCTCCCCACTGGGAAACTCACAATAGGAGCCACTGTGGAGGGGGTAGGGGTTATCCATGTGTCCTGTCCCTGGATCTGCTGCCGACATGCTGGACCCAAGTCTCGGTCCCTTTGCTGCCTACCCGCACTTTTAAAAGCCTGGCCCTGTGTTCTATAAAAAAAAAAAAAAAAAAAAAAAAACACGTGACTTCCAGTGAAGCGATCAGCTGGAGAAGGCGGGTGTGCACCTCAGCGCAAGATCGGCCAGGGATCGCTCTCACAGCGAACCACCATCCGAAATCCCTACCCCTCAGTGTGCACAAGTGGACTCACTGACACCGCGCGTGTGCCCTCAGGGGTAAGGAGATCTGATGGTGGTTTATCTTCTGAAATCTCCTTACCCTCACACTGCGCACACATGAGATTTCAGAAGATAACCATCAGATCTCCTTACCCCTGAGGGCGCACGCGCGGTGTCCATGAGTCCGCACTGAGGGAGTAGGGAGTTTGGATGGTTGTTCGCTGTGCAAGCGATCCCTGGCCGGTAGTGCGCTTGCGCTGAGGCGCATACCCCCTTCTCCAGCTGATCGCTTCACCGGAAGTCACGTGAGGTATGGTATTTTCACGGGGTAGGGTTTTTTGATAGAACACTGGCATCTGATGTCACTTTTCTGACCGTGCCACACTTCTGGTGTGTGCAGGGCGAACTCCACCTCCTCATGAGACAATGTCCAGTCACATGTCCATGCCCTGTGACTGCCGTAGTACACGTAGAGTGTATGCACTGCCCCCCCCATACTTCCTCTTCAATAACCACATGGGGGAGCTTCTCCCAGCTTGTTTCCCCAGAGGGCAAGCACACTGGAGCTTTTTAGAAGAGGTGGACTCTGCAGCTGAGCAGAGAGCATCTCCCCCTGCCCAATGTTGGCAAAGTCCGCAGGAAGACAGAGTGATCCAGGATGATTTGATGTCTGGTAAGATCTAAGGAGGGTTGACAGCAATCAATAGATCCATTCTGAATAAAATAAAATCTCCACCTCCCTTCATGAGAGGTTTCTCTGATCTGACCCCTGTAGGGACAGGAAACACTGAGGGGAGAGGGTGGGTGGAGTAATTAAAACTCAGTGTTCCTGCCCCTACAGAGGTCAAGGGTCAATGGTCAATTTCCTTATGGCAGTCAAGGTAATAACTATATTGTGAAGATAAGGCTGTTGCTGACAGTTTGAATAGTTATTTTTGTTCAGTACCTTTAGAAGGTGGCTTTCGAAAGAGTATGGGCATGGCCGTACCTCTAGCTGTAACGACTCAGCCTCAGTGATTTTGGAGACACATTTGAAGTCAAACAAAGCAATGGGTCCAGAAGAAATCTTTGGTTTCTGTTCCTCTTTCACACTAGCGTTATTAGAATCCGACAGGCAGTTCACGTAACGGAACTGCCTGCCGGATCCGGAAAGCCATATACAAACAAAGAGATAGCTTTTTTTCCCCAGTCGTCTCCATGACACCAAGTCCTGAGATTGTTTTTCCTGTCCAATCAGAAGGAAGTCAGAGGTTAAAAACACCACCCCCCCCTCCCTTCATTGTCAGTGTTTTTCCTGTCCCATCAGGATAGGAAGCAGGAGAGGTGCACGGAGCTCGTTTGGGCTCACCTGGATTCATTCATCTGCAGGCCGAGGTCGGACCTGCAGTGCAGCTCTCCCTCCTCTGTCCAGGCCGGGGCTCGGGCGCATATGTAGTTTGCCCCTGCGAAGATTTCCTCTGCGGCTGCCCCGGAGGGCTTGATGCAGGGGGAAGGAGGAACGCGGCGGATCAGCACTGTGATGTGCCCCTTCCGGCCGGCGGATGACGTCAGAGCAAAGCGCGCTGACGTCATCCACATGCGCCACAGGTCCTGAAGCCTAAAGAGGACACTATAAAACCTCACAGGACCTGTGTAATGGCGCCCTGCATAGCGTGGCTCACGTGTACGGTGGAGCATCTCTGGAGCGGTCGGGAGTCAGAATGAGCACCCCCCTCACGCCGGGCTCTGGAACCGAGCCTGCATCAAACCCTGGGACCGGAGAAAAGGATTCGGCTTCTACAACTAAAAAAAAAAAAAAAAAAAAAAAAAAAACAAACTATAAAATGTGGTATCTGCTGCAAAAGATTGTCTAACACTGGATCCAAGCCCCTGTGTAAAGAGTGTACCTCCAGTGTCGTCAAATCGGAGTCTTCTAGTTTAATTGAAGACATTAGAAAAGTGGTTAAGGAATAGGTTCAGCTGGCCTTAACTGCTGGCAGTCTCAGACTCCGAATCAGTGCAAAAACACCCGGCATCTTCAGATGAAGAGGGTGAATACAAGCGCTTCCTGTTTAATCCCGAAGATATTGATGAACTTATCAGGGCCATCATTCAGATGGAGATGCCAAAAGCTCCTAAATCTACCCAACAAGAAATTTTTGGGGGTCTAGGAGAAAGGAAGAAGGCGGTTTTCCCAGTTCCAGACAGACAGTGTCCAAAAATTTATTCGGTCAGAATGGGAAAAACCGGATAAGGAATCCTTTATCCCAAGGGGAATTAAGAGGCGCTACCCCCCTTTAGCCAAGAGGACTGTACTGACTGGGAGACCATACCGAAAGTAGACGCGCCAGTGGCTAAGGTGGCGAAACATACGGCTCTACCTTTCGAGGACTCAGCACAGTTAAAAGATCCTCTAGACAAGAAAGTGGAGAGTCTCTTAAGAAAGACCTGGGAGACTATGGCGGCCCTTCTCAAACCGGGCGTTGCCTCTACATGTGTGGCCAGAATACTAAACCTTTGGCTAGAACAGCTGGAGATACATCTGGTCAATAAGACACCGCGCAATCAAATTCTAGAGAGCTTGCCTTTATTAAAGATGGCAACCTCCTTCCTAGCAGACGCAGCAGTCGAATCAGTTAAACTGTCCGCCTGTACAGCTGTTCTCTCAAATACAGCGAGAAAGGCACTATGGCTTAAAGCGTGGTCAGGAGATATCACGTCTAAAAATAAATTAATTGCACTCCCCTTCCACGGTCAGTATGTTTTTGGAGAAGATTTAGACAAAATCCTAGAGAATGCGACAAATAAAAAAAAAAAAAAAGTTTCCCAGAGGAGAGATAAACAAAAAAAGGCAGCCCTTTTGTGACAGATTCTTTCAGCCCGAGAATAAAAAAGATAAGGGAAGACTGGGAGGTCTCAGCTCCTTTCTAGAATCTTGGGAGCATGTAACAAACAGCTGGTGGATTTTAAGTATTATAGAAGAGGGTTATTTGATAGATCTACTCTCTCCCCCTCCACAGAAATATGTGATCACTACCCTTCCCCCATCTCAAGTTACTACCTTAAAAAAACGACAAAGAACTTTTTAACCTTGGCCACGATAGAGCCCGTTCCAAAAAAAAAAATCAGACAGGACTGGAATTCTATTCCCTTCATTATAAGGAAACCAAACGGGAAATCCAGAGTGATTATAAATTTGAAACACCTAAACAAATATGTGAGATATCAAAAATTCAAAATGGAGACTCTGAAGTCGGCAGTGAAGCTCTTAAAGGATGCAGTGATGGCCACAATAGATTTAAGCGATGCCTATGATCACGTCCCAATTCACAGGTCATCAAGGAAGTTCCTAAGGTTTGCGATAGAGTTGGAGGGAAGCATTCAGCATTTCCAGTTCAGGTGTCTCCCCTTTGGGATCTCTTCTGCCCCAAGGGTTTTCACCAAAATAATGGCGGAAGCCGTGACAACCTTGAGAGAAAAGGCAATTTGTGTGATCCCCATCTGGACGACCTACTGGTAGTGGCAGACAACAGAGACCCTGGAAATCCATCTCAGGTTAGTCCTGGATCATCTACAGAGCCTAGGTTGGCTCATCAATTGGGAAAAATCGGATTTAATCCTGTCCAAACAGAAGGTTTTTTTGGGCATAACTCTAGACAGTTTCCCAAAGATCCTTTCTTCCACCTCAAAAGATAGTAAAACTTCAAACAGCTTTGAGGAAGTTCAAGAAGGAGAAATTCTGTTCAATAAGACAGGCCATGAAGGTGTTGGGGAGTCTTTCAGCTTGCATCCCAGCAGTAGCCTGGGCACAATTCCATCTAAGGCCACTCCAGAAGTTCATTTTAGACAAATGGAACAGATCGCAATTAACTCGAGAGGAAAATATTCTTAGATTCGGAGACAAAAAAAAAACCAAAAAAAAAAAAAAAAACACTAAATTGGTGGCTCAGCAAATCCAACCTAGAGAATGGGATTTTCAGGGCACAAGATCTCCCTCTAGTCATTACAACAGATGCCAGCCTCCACGGTTGGGGAGCAGTCGTCCAGGGGAACTCCTACCAGGGAACATGGAGGAATTACGTGAAACAACAATCCTCAAGTTTCAAGGAGCTGAGGGCAGTGTGGGAAGCACTGAAACACACGAGTCAGTTGGCAGAGGGTCGTCACGTCCTAGTCTACTCGGACAACGCTACAGCCGTGGCCTTCATCCAACAACAGGGAGGCACAAGGCATCGCCTACTACAGAGCCTGGCAAACAAAATCTTTTCCTGGGCAGAAGACGACATACAATCTCTTTCAGCGGTTCATCTGAAGGGAGTTTTAAATATTCAGGCCGATTACCTAAGCCGGCACAGACTAGACCCAGGAGAATGGATGTTAGCACCAGAAACCTTCCACTTAATCACAAAGAAATGGGGCAGGCCGACAATAGACCCGTTTGCATCCAGGAGAAATCATCAGCTAAACCAGTTCTTCTCCCTCAACCCCAGGGATCATCATCGGGCAGTAGACGCCTTCAACCAGAATTGGACAACAAACTTAATCTACGCGTTTCCCCCATTTCCACTTATCCCCAGAGTGTTACAGAAGTTCCTAAAAGAAAATTGTACGCTAATCCCGATAACCCCCTTCTGGCCCAAGAGAAGTTGGTTCTCTCTTGAAAGCCCTCAGCATAGAAGCCCCTCTCCTACCTGAGGATGGACCTTCCAAGTCAGGGACCCATTACTCACCCAGACCTAAAAATACTAAAATTAACAGCCTGGATTCTGAAGAATCCAACTTATTAAAGTTAGGTTTATCAAAAAAAAAAAAAAAAAAAAAAAAAAAAAAAAAAAAAAAGGAAGTGAACTCATTAGCAGGAAACAAAGTACCAACGACAAGTATCTAAAAATATGGAAGAAATTTGCTGATTGGTCTGGAACCTCCTTCAACCAGTTCAGAGCCAACATCCCACTAATCCTCGATTTTCTTCAGGAAGGGCTAGATTTAGGTCTATCCCCCCCAATACCATTAGGGTCCAGGTATCGGCTCTAGGAGCACTTTATAATACCAAGCTAACAGAACATCCCTGGATATCCAGATTCCTTAAGGCAGCAGATGGGATCAGACCTACGATTAGAAACATGGTGGCACCATGGAACCTCAATACGGTACTAGGGGGTCTAACCTTCGATCCGTTCGAACCTTTGGACTCTACCTACATCAAATGGCTTACCATTAAAACTATTTTTTTTGGTGGCAATAACCTCAGCCAGAAGGGTCTACAGGCCTTGTCCATCCAAGAACCATTCCTTTCAGTATTTGAGGACAAATTAATTTTCAGATTAGATCCGGCTTTCCTCCCCAAGGTAGTTTCGACTTTCCATAGGTCTCAGGACATTGTTCTTCCTTCGTTCTGTGACAATCCGAAAAATGATCAGGAAATCACTTACCACACACTAGACGTCCGGAGAGCGGTCTTAAAGTACCTGGAAGCTACCAGTCTTTGGAGAATAGACAAAAATCTGTTTGTCCAATTTTCAGGTCCTAACAAGGGGAAGAAAGTGGCGAAAAGTTCCATCTCCGAAGCATATAAAGCTCAGGGAAAAGATGTCCCTGCTTCCCTAAAGGCACATTCTACAAGAAGCATGGCTGCCTCCTGGGTGGAAAAAGCTTCAGCCTCCTTACAACAGATTTGCAGGGCAGCAACCTGGAAAAGAGTTCATACTTTCACTAAACACTACAGACTAGATTTAGCTGCTAATGATGACCTAAGATTTGGACGTAAGGTCCTGTCTGCAGTCCCCCCCCCCCCCCCCTAATTGTATCTTTGATATTGTCTCAGGACTTGGTGTCATGGAGACGACTGGGGAAAAGAGTATTACTCACTGGTAATCCGGTTTCCTGGAAGTCTCCAGGACACCACATACATCCCACCCTTATTTTTTCTGCTAATATCTATGATCCTTTTATCCTGGGGTTTTCGTTATAATACACTGGCGATGAAGGGAGGGGGTGGAGTTTTTAACCTGTTTTTCCTGTCCAATCAGAAGGATGGTGTCATGGAGACTTCCAGGAAACCGGATTACCGGTGAGTGTAATACTCTTTTCCCGGATCTGATATTTACAATTTGTATCAAAGATCAAAAGAGAAAGTAGCTCCTCTTATGACTGCATGCGCAGACCGGAGTCGGCGTTAATACATCTCTATGGAAATTAATGCTGGATCCGGCAAGTGCGAGTTCTGGGATTCTGGCCAAAAAAAAACACATGCAGCAAGCTGAGGTATTTTGTCGGTCAAATACTGTACAAAGGATGGACCTGAAGACATCCTGATGCATACTGAACAGATTGCAGTCCATTCAGAATGCATTAGGACAAAACTGATGTGTTTCTCTCCCAATTAGGGAAAAAATTTTTTTTTTTTTTTTTTACCCAAAACAATTAGAATGCAATACTAAAAACTTCCCAGAGGTGTCCATAGCCTTCAACTCAAAAACAGAATCAAAATCCGTAGATAGAATATTAAACTTTAATCATTTAGTGCAAGATACAAGTCAGTAACTCTATACTGTCTTAGTTTTCTCTTAAGTTGAAGATAGTTGAATAAATTCAAGTCTCATTAACATGTTACACGAGCATTATTTTAAAAGGATTAACAGAAACTGGTACTGTACTTTAGTGGTCAAAGTTTACAGTTCTACAGGATTAATGCTTAAATTGTAACTGTCAACAAAACGCAACCTAAATCATTAGTACAGGCGAGTACAAGAAAAGCAAATGCTTTTCCCCCTCTAGCAGCTCATTCTTCACCCATGTGCCGTAGACTATGGAAAGCATGTAATCTGATCCTTCAGAGAGCCGACAGCTGTCTTTTAAAGAACATTAGTTTAGGAGGGAGGGGGAGAAAGCTGCATTTTTCCCTGCTGTTTTGTCAAGTTTGCATTATACAAACTTTGTTTAAGTGACCATTTAAACAATAAGTCAAAATAAACATTTATATCAGTTTCTGTTAGTTGGCATTTCCTTTATTCAGTCTCAGCAGGGGGACAAAAACAAGGCAAATTTGTGCAAGATTGTTATTTGTACAAAAAAAAGTAAAGAACTTAGGCAGTAGAAAGAAGTCACAATTTTAAACACTACAGCGAGGAAGAAGCTTGTCATGAGATTGGCTTTATATTACATGATGCATTTTGTAAAACTTAAAATTTAATAACATCCAACAAAAATTTCCTATTAAAATCACTAAGGAACAAATATGTACATCAAGTTATTACTTTTTTTCTTCACACACTAAACATTCTCCCTATACTCAAGTTAAGGACCTGGTCTGGAAAAAAATATTTTTTTTTGCATGATCCAGTCCATCATTCCTGTTGATTTAGGCACACCGCTTTAGTTCCACACATGACGCTTGCAATGCTCAATAGCCTGAAAAAAGATAATATGCATTTTAGATAGAGAGATTGCAGTTGCAAAGAAAGTTCATACTACATAGACTGGTGGATATTGCACAACTTTGATATGACAATAAGAAAACTGATGCATCCCATGATCAAGATGGTCACTAAAAACATGCAGAATTAAATGAGTTGTTCAGCCTTTAAGTGGGTTTTCCAATTTATTTTTTTAACTCCTGACCTAACCTCTGGATAGGTCCTCAGTATCTGATCAGTGGGGAACTGCCCATCAGCTGTTTAATACCACTAGAGCTCACAGTAGTGGCTTCAACTAGGCCATATGTTGTCATGTTCATGGGTCACATGGCCTAGGCGCCTTCTCAAACATCTGACTGGCAGGAGTCCTGGCTTGAGACCTTCAAAGTGATGGCCTATCCTAGGGATTTGTCATCACTAGCTGATCTGCAGTCGCTGGAAGTTAGCGCCGGAGCACTGTCAACATTGTAGTGGACAGTGCTCGTAACTGTAGTGTTGCTCCTATTCACTTAAATGGGAGCAGTGCTGCAGTGACAGTGCTGTGAAATTCCTATGCCGAATACTGGTGACAGACGCAGAAGAACTTATCAGTGGGGGAGCTGGGTGTCAGGTTCCCACTGATCAGCTAGTGATGGCCTATCCTGAGCATAGGCCTCCACTTTAAAAAAAGGCTGGATAACCCTTTTAATGAAAGCCCCAGTAACCCGAAGGATTGAAAAACACTGTATAATTCTGATCTACTGCAGATTTGACAATTAACTTACATTGCAACTTCCTGCAGTTTCCAAATCCTTGCACCAGTAACTTGGCCCCCACATACATTTTTCACTTCCCAAAAGTGGTTTCCGGGCAGCAAGACAGAGAGTCAACTTCTGTTTGACAAGTAAAAAAAATGAGTTGTAATCGTTTGTCTTAAGGGGTATTCCCATTTCTAACATGTATATACCAGTATATTAGTTACCCCACAGGAGTCTACCCTTCTAAGGGAATTGCAGATCATATCCAAAGCTTACCTCACAGACAAACTTTGGGTCCAGGGATTGCAGAATTAGTTCAATAAATAGAGGTTCGTAGGCAAGGACAAGAGCATCGCACTAAAGAAAAATCAGAGAACATTAAGCAGTCCATCATATCTAGAAACATCACACACTTGGATTAAAGAGTGACCCTGCAGCTCAAAGCAAAAAATGCCTAATATATCACATCTAGTGCCCTGGTACTGGAGCATTTAAATGGCTGCTACAGTCCCCTGCTTCTGTGGTCTCAGATAGGCAGCGGTGTGTAAAGGTTGGTTCTGACCACAGCATCTTGAACGCACAGGACTGGAGCTACTGCTGTAGGTCAGCTGTGTACGGAGGTCTTCACTCCTGATCCCCCTCCCAGGGCACATCCACCGTACAGGTGTAAATCTTAGAGGTTACCGTAGATTTTGACTCTTAATAGGGGGATTGCTTTAAGACGTTAAATTGTTTCTACGCTGCTAAAACCTTGAATTGTGTTACCCTACGTCCCAATGGTCATGAAACTGCATTTAGTCATAGGAATGAAGCACAGAATGAGCGAGACTGACCGCAGGGGCTATGATCAGCTCAGGAGCATCCTTTAAAGTGGCTGTGTAGTGACATAGCACTGAGGAGAAGTCATCCATATTACGCCAGATCATAGCCTATTTATTCAAAAGCTTGGGAAATGGGTATAAAAACCACCAAGTTGCTGACTGCACGAAAGCAGTAGTCACTACATCTCAACCACCTAGCTTTAATACAGCTGAAGACTGTCCTTTCCTCTGAGAAGACCCAATCAGAATTTTGGAATAAAGCATACAGCATTATATATAGATCATTCAAGTGGCTGTGCCAAGGAAGGGTAAACCCAGCCATACAACAGATGGCTGAAGAAACAGCCCCGTTTCCCACTTGCGTTGCGACTTTCTAGTTTTGAGATCCAGCAGAGGAGCTCAAAAGATCAGTTTTGTCCCCATTCCTTGTTAATGGTTACAAAACTGATCAGGAAGCATTCCGTTCCTTTTGTTATGTTTTTCTGACCAGACTCAAACACGCTGCAAGATGAGGTTTTGAGTCCGGTCTGCAAAATGGAACAAACCAGATCTGGCATGAAAATCAATGGTGCCGGATTTTAAAAAGACTGGATCTGGTTTGTTCAGTTTAGATTTACTACAACTGGATCCATCCAAATCGGATGCATTAAGTGGCACAGATCAGTTTAATTCTGGTCTTGAGATCCCCTGCCAGATCTCAAAACCAGAAAGACACTACGCAAGTGTGAACCAGGCCTCTGTCTACCCCGAGGAATCGGAAAAAGGCGAGTTCCACTATCATGCAATCAAACATATCCGCTCCTTACTGGCTGCCCACATACAGGCAGCCATGGTCACCAGCGTTATGGTATGGGATTATGTTTTACTCAAACGTGGCAGATTTATTGCAGAAACTTCTGTGATGGAAAGTCAGTTCATCTGAACAGGTCAGTTTTGCCAGGAAGGGCTTAGATTTCTGCAAGACCCATTCGGGCGATTGGGACAGTTGCAAAAAGAAACCTGCCAAGTGTGACTTAATCCTCATTTGGATACAGTATAAAGCCTCTTTCACATGGCCATAGTGCTCCCATGGCTGTTGTGTGGGCTGCATATGGCAGTTCTGCAATACATGAGTCATCGGCCGTGTGCATTCTGCATCACAGATGCAGACCCATTCACTTGAATGGGTCTGCAAATCCAGAGATGCGGAACGGAAGCATAGAACCCCACAGAAGCCCTACGGAGTACTTCCGTGGGGTTCCGACCCGTGCTTCCGTTCCGCAAAAAAAGTTGAATGGGCCTGGATTCGTCCGGGCCGCCGCAAGCTGCCCGTGCATTGGGACTGCAAATTGTGGTCCCCAATTCATGGAACAGAACCATAATTGCCGTGTGAAAGAGGCCTAAGGGAGGGAAGGAGCACTAGTGATTGTTAAAGTTGTACTCTGGTTATAACAAGTTACCTATCCACAGGATAAGGGAATAACCATCAGATCAGTGGAGGTCCTACTGCTGGGACCCCCAGTGATCACACCAGGGAAGCTGGTCGGAAATGCATGCCACCGCTCCATTCATTTCTATGGAAGTGCTTGAGATATCCGCTATCCTGTGGGATAACTTTTTATTACAAACAGTAATAAGCCATATCCTGCATGACCGTGGGTTAAATCTGAATCAAGTGTATGGGTGGTAATTTTATTTCCTGGTCAGAGTTTAAAATGGATGGTAAAATTTAAGCATAGTGAGGTGTTATCTTTAAGTCTGTAGTTGGCCCAACATCTTGAAGGGAAGAGTTAGTTTTCTGTAAATTAAAACTAGATAGTGACTTTTAATTCTATTTATATTATTATAGGGGCTGCCGTCTCTCATTGAGAGATGTTTTACGGCAGCCCCATGGTCCACAGGGGACCTAATTGACTTCTCTGCACAGGTCAGATCATGCCTAGAAAACCCTCCCATAGGTGAGGAGGCAGTAGGAGCTGTGACAGTCAGTTATCGGGAACAGTGGATACCGTGTTATGTATATACGCAATATCTGTCATTCTAATCCTGTATGTGATAATGAGATGACTGCTGAAGTGATCTGTACAGACAATAAGAAGTGGCACTTAATAAGTTTAGTGGTCAGTGTGAAGACTGCAGCAATTTAAGATAGCTTGTGATGTGGAGTATTAAACATAGCAGCACCAAAATAGGTTTAACCATAAACCTGATATCAATAGGTTATTTTATGACACCTTCCCTTAAACCTAAGGCCTGTACAGTCAGACATCTGCCGTAGAAGTCATGTGACCAGAAACTATCAGTAATACTAGTCACTCATCCAGCACAATGTAGTAGTAATGGTCACCTCGTCACACATGCTGTCTGGCAGGAAACTGCACACCACTTTCAGAGCAGCCTTAATTTTCTCTTCAGTGACATTGCTCTTCAGCATCTTGTCCATGTAGTTAATCATCATCTTGCATACTTCACAGTAGCCACCAGACTGAATCTGTTCTGGACTGAGTTTAACTGGGAAAAAAAATAATTAAATAAAAATTAACACAAAAATTAAAACTACTATAATGTCATGACAATTCTGCACAGATAACATAAGCCGCCTCATAGTTGATGACTGAAAAACGAGGCAAGACAACCCCTTTAACCTGGTTCTGTCAATCAAGTGGGGAGGGGCGCCTGGGAACACAGCACAAAAGTGGCTAGGGCCTGCCCTCTGCATTTGAAGGGGTTGTCTCACTTCAGCAAGTGGCATTTATCATGTAGAGAAAGTTAATAAAAGGCACTTACTAATGTATTGCGATTGTCCATTTTGCCTCCTTTGCTGGCTTCATTCATATTTCTGGTCACAGGTGCATATCCATAAAGCGAGCAAACAGAAAAGCTAACAGTATGGCAACACAACATTTCATACAAACAATAGAACTGAGAAAAGGGGCTCATTCTACATTAAAGTGCTATTATACCTACTATAAAAATGGAAAAATAGAAGCTCTGTGTGCACATTTTTGATCAAACGTGTTTTGGGCTCATCCATCAGGCGTCAAGGTGGCTTCCACAGATGGGTACCTAACACTAAGGATGAGTTCACACAAGCGGATGCCGTGCGTGGCATCCGCTCCGTGAAAGAGTGCCAAGACCCGATGCAGACTGCAGAGGCACGGAGCATTAACATGACTGATAAATGCTCCGTGCCTCTCTGTGATCTCTTTACTACGAAATCAGTGACAACTGTGATTTTGTAGTAAAGAGATCACAGAGGCACGGAGCATTTATCAGTCATGTTAATGCTCAGTGCCTCTGCAGTCTGCATCGGGTCTTGGCTGTCATTCACGGAGCGGATGTCACGCACGGCATCCGCTCGTGTGAACTCAGCCTAACAGAACTGCCTCTCTTGGACTTAACCAAGCTTACAATATTCAGGGCAGTGTAGGAACCAGCTACATTATACTCTGCTCAGAAGGCAGATGGCAGCAGCCTTTTAGACTGAGCAATGCCCTTTAATATATAGTGGTAGGTTGTGGTGGCTCACGAGAAAGTAGTTAAGGTATGGTGCTGCAAGCTCATAAAGAGGGAATCACCCCACCCTCTCTTAAAGGCAAATTTAGTAATAGGAAAATGAGCGAGCACTCATACACTTGGCAACCAGAGTGACATGTGCAGAAAATATTTATTAAATCCCCATAAAATACAAGCAATAAAATTTATAAGAACAATGTAGCAATAATATACAACATTACAATCACATATATTGTGGTAGATATGATCGATACTATATTCAATAAAAATATATTAGAAAGAAATATTTGATAAATTGAATGGTGGAAAATTCAATGTTGAAATATTCGATAGAATATTCGATACCACTCAATAGTGTCGATAAATGCAATAATATATATCACACCAAAAAACTTCAAGTATATGCTGTTATTTGGGAAAGAGGTATTATCTTCTAGCGCTCTATCCCAATTTGACCACTGAGGAAGGGAGAGTGAATCTACCCGTAACCCGTATGGTGAAACAAGTGATGTACCTGCATTGAAAAGCCTCCGATAATACTGTATGGCCATACAGAAGAAAATCTCTACAGTAAAGGATTAACTATTCTTATCGTCGAAAGCTGCACCAAAGGAAATTGCGGAACAGAGTGGCAACTCCCGCGATCTTTGGAACTCCCGCAAAATTTAAACCAGCTTGCTGTATGGAGCGACTGAATAAGCCGGCAAATATTTAAAGCTCCATTGAAGCAATAGGGAGACAGCAGACGCTAGACGGTAAGCCAAACATCGATTTAAAGTTTTTTCCAATCCAAAGCTCATATCGAGCTTAAAAGGATATGCTATAAGAGACTTTTCACATTATCAGGATTCCTGTGGACACTTTATGAACATATTGCGCTCCCAGTGAATACACCTACAACATTTTCAGTGACATTCAGTTTCCCAAATTGGGATAGAGCGCTAGAAGATAATACCCCCTCTTTCCCAAATAACAGCATATACTTGAAGTTTCTTGGTGTGATATATATTATTGAATTTATCGACACTATTGAGTGGTATCGAATATTCTATTGAATATTTCAACATTGAATTTTCTACCATTCAATTTATCGAATATTTCTATCGAATATATTTTTATCGAATATAGTATCGATCATATCTACCACAATATATGTGACTAATGTTGTATATTGCTACATTGTTCTTATAAATGTTACTTGTATTTTATGGGGATTTAATAAATATTTTCTGCACATGTCAATTTGGTTGCCAAGTGTATGAGTGCTCGCTCATTTTCCTATTACTACATTTGCCCTTTAATATATACACTACAAGAAAATTTAGACTAGCACATTTGAGGGTAGCGGCCTCTTAAACTGAGCAGCGCCCATCTGCCTGGGGCTTCTGAACAAAGTAAATGTAGCTGGTTCCTACAATGCCCTGAATATTGTAGGCTTAGGCAAGTCCAAGAGAGGCAGTATAGTGTTAGGTACCCGTCTGCGGAAACCACCTTGACGCCTGGTAGATGGACCCGACACGTTTCATCAAATATGTGTGCAAAGAGCTTCTATTTTCTTTTTTCATTTATAGCAGGTATAATACCACTTTAATTTAGAAGGATCCCCATTTCTCAGGTGTATTGTTTGTATGCAAAATGTTATGCTACCATACTGTTCTTCGCTTTTCATATTTCCACATTATACACTGCTTGTTTTGTGGCTACTCATGGTTACGACCACCCTGCAATCCAAGAAAAGGCGGTGGCCTCTGGTAGCCGGGACTGTGGGAGCTTACAAAGACTGGTGCATTTCCCCCCCCCCCCCCCCCTCTCGTGTGCAAGCACAACAGCTACTGCTGGTTGTAACCACGGAAACAAGCCGTGTGTAATGTGACAAATGAATCCAGCCAAAGGAGGCAATAGGCATTAGTGAGAGTGAGTCACACACAGACCCTCCAATGTAAGGTCCAGGTGCTAGATCCTCAATCTCAGTATATCCACAGTGTAGAAGTAGAATTTTTTTTTTTTTTTACACCAGTCATGCTCCACTTACTACAAAAACCATAAAATAGCTTCTTACTCATCTGAGGTTGTCGGACAGCGCAAAGTCCAATCGCTTGACAGATTTGTTCTGGTGTAATCTCTTGCTCCAAAAGTTCAATAATAGCCGAGCTGTATGTATCAATAAAGTCTTTGCATTGCTGGCGATATTTGACAGGAATAATGTAGCAGACCTTCTCAAGAGCTTCCTGTATCTGCTCCTACAATGGAAAGAAGGAGAAAAGTTTCATTTTGTGAACCATACATGAGATTAGGGCTGCACGATCTATCGAAAAAAATAATCGAATCGCGATAATCACCAAATGCGATATGGCCGAACCGAAAAATGCTGCGATTATATATAAAGGGGCCCGTGCACATAACTGGCTTTGTGTGTAAAGTATTTTACTACTCTCTGAAACAAGCTCTCTCTCCTACTGATAAAATGGCCAGCCTCTGTACTCACTTTCACTATGAATGTACTGCAGCGAGCGGGCCAGCGCACGTGACTGACGTCACTTAATAACGCTCCTGCTTCCTGAATTAAGTGGGAGGAGCGTTACTAAGTGGCAACAGTCACGCGCCAGTCAGCCAGCTCGCTGCAGTACATTCATAGTGAAAGCGAGTACAGAGGCTGGCCATTTTATCAATAGGAGAGAGCTTGTTTCAGACAGTAGTAAAATACTTTACACACAAAGCCAGTTATGTGTGCAGTTTAGGACACATGAGGGGACACATAGGGCCATGAAGGGGACCAGCATAAGATGCTATGTGTGTCATAGCACAGATCCCCCACATAACAGTGCATCATCCACAGATCCCCATAACTATGTCATACCCAGCCGAGTCAGCGGCTCATATGGGAAAATCCAAGCAAATAGACCTCTAGCACAATTCCCTTAAAATATCGCATCGCATATAGTCATCGCAATTTGTAGGGCCCTAATCGCAATCGCACAAAACTCCCATATCGTGCAGCCCTACTTGAGATTCTCTTTAAAGCAGCCTCATGGAGTGGGACCACCAAACATGAGGCTCAACGCTGTCCACACATTGCGGGACAAAAGCAGTGTAGTACTGTACTAACAAAGTGCATGAGATTACACAGCTTTGAGTTTGTGTGGAAATTGACCAGTCGTGCACATTTCCAGATTCCGAAGCATGTCAATGTTTGTGGTTTTAGCTGCGGATTCCACACTTCTAATGAAGGGTGAGATTTGTGCCAAAACCACATGAAATCCACAATTCGAAATGGATTCTGGTGCAGAAATGCACATATATACCTAAGGAAATGTGTGATCTTATGCACAGTCATCTGAACTCATGTGCAGGTGGCCTTATACTTTTGTCTGTAGGTTCTGCACCTTGTTCATTATACTGATGCAAAACACCTTCCATGTGACAGTGTCCTTACCCTTCACCTTAATGCATACAGAAAGTGTCGGTATTTTCTGGAGTGTAAAAGTTCAGATATTTTCTTCAAACAGATAATTTACTCTACACAATAGGATTTCCCTTAAAAAGGGAACTTACCAACTTTATGCTACCCTCACTGAGGGAATCATAGAATAGTGACCAACAAGCTTGCTGTGGGTCCCTCATGAAATAAAATTAAGCGGATGCCGAGAACCAGCATTCTAATCGCTGTAGTCTGGGCCTTGAGAAAAAGTCACGTCTTCCTCAGAAGAGTCAGCTCCTCATCTAGACACCTAACCACGATGACAGTTTTCTCCTAGGGAGAGAACTAAAGGAGAAGACTGTCAATTATCAGGTGGGTGGGCAGGGAGAGCAGAAGCTCATGAATAACCGAGACCCTTTTCCAGACCTGCGATTATTATAATGCTTGTTCTTACAAGCCACTTTAACTCATGAGTGACAGACCACCAAAATCAGCATGTCCATCACTGGTCTATGATTCCCTCAGCATGAAGTTAATGACAGGGTAGACACCCACAGTTGATCTGCGGTAATATTGCATTTCCACTGCACTTTGGCTGCTATGTGCGTCTCTTCCTCAGATTTAAAGAGTTTTATTAAGTTCTAAAGGGATAGGCATAAAAATATGGTCCCCTTCCACACTGCATATTGTGACAAGTGCACAATACGCCTTCAGGCCCCTTCACTTATGTTGCAGCCTTCATAAGTTTAATTTTAGCACATCATTCTGCACTCAATATCGCATAATAACAGTAGAAATAATGTTCAAAATTAAGAAAAAAAGTAAAGTCTTGCATTGACAAGTATTCAGGCCCTATGCTCAGTATTTAGTTGAAGCCCCTTTGGCAGCGATTACTCTGGCTCGGCCACTCTGACAGAAGTCTAAGCCACTCCTGTGTGCTTTGTCACTGGTTAAAAAGTGGACCTTTAGCCCATTCTGAGTGCTAGGGATCAGGTTTCCATTAAGAGCATCTGTACTTTAGTCACTGGGAGGGAAACTCAATGTAGCAGTCTCCCCGTCACAGCTGGTGAAATACACAACCACAGCATGATGTTACCACCACCATGCTTCACTGTAAAGATGGTATTGGGCAGTAGATGAGCAGTGCCCATTTCCTCTAAATATTATGCTTAGAATGGAGGCCAAAAAGTTCAATCTTAGTTTCATCAGACCAGAGAATCTTGCATCTCAGTCCTGAGTGGGCTTTCATGTGAGGAAAGTGTTCTTTCTGGCCACTCCCAATCCCAGATTGGTAGAATGCTGCACAGATAGGAGAAACTTCCAGATTGCCAATCTGCACGCAGGATGTTTGGAGCTCAGCCACTCACCTCGTACTAAAGCCCTTCTCCACCAAGTAATTAGTTTGGTGGAGCAGCTATCTCTAGTAGGGTTGTTGCGGGTATCGAAATTTCGATAACCAATCGATACTTTTGTCCCGGTATCGATACGATACCGGGATTTCCGTTTTTTCGATACTGGGCTGCGCTTCTGCGCAGTCTAGTATCTCTGAACATGAGCGCGCTGCTATCGGCGCGCTCATGTTCTCTCTCAGCAGCACGGGGAGAAGGAAGCTGTCCTCCCTCCCCCTGTGCTGCTGCCGCTGCCACCAATGAGAAGAGAGGGGCGGAGGAGGGGCGGCAATGAGAAGAGAGGGGCGGAGGAGGGGCGGCAATGAGAAGAGAGGGGGTGGAGGAGGGGCGGCAATGAGAAGAGAGGGGCGGAGGAGGGGCGGGCGCACTGCGCCACCAATGATAGGATTACTATCGGAGCGATGGGAGGAGACATCAGCTTCACTAGTGGGCGTTCCTTCTTCCTGCGCTGCGATTGGACAACGCTACAGCCAGGGAGAAGGAACGCCCACTAGTGAAGCTGATGTCTCCTCCCATCGCTCCGATAGTAATCAGCAGCATGTGGAGCAGGAGAGGAGACAGTAATGGGGCACTGCGGGCGAACGGAGCGGCGCCCAGGACTAAATGGTGAGTGCTGAGACATCGCTGGGCGCCGCTCTGTGTGGCCTAATAGTGAAAGTCTGGACTCATATACAGTAGTCTTTAACACATACAGGAGGCGGGTGCCGGCAGCAGAATCGCATTGCCGGCACCCTGCCCCTGACAGGGAGCTGCGATCAGCGGCAGTTAACTGCCGCTGATCTGCTAGTACCCGCCTCCTGTATAAAGGGGTAAAATCATTGGTGGTGCAGTGCGCCCCCCCCCCCCCCTCAATCCCCCCATCCCATTAAAATCATTGGTGGCACAGTGCGCCGGCCCCTCTCAGCCCTCCAGTATTAAAATCATTGGTGGCAGTGGCCACAGGGACCTCTCCACTCCCCCTCATTGGTGGTGCAGTGGCAGCTTCTGATCGGAGCCCCAGCTGTGTAAGCCTGGGGCTCCGATCGGTTACCATGGCAGCCAGGAAGCCCTGGTTGCCATGGTAACATCCCTGATGCTGTGTGCACAAAGCACAGAGCAGCAGGGACAGTGTGGAGTCCTATTCACCCTGATAGAGATCTATCAGGGTGAATAGGAAAAGGGATGAAAGATCCCAGGTTCTAGCCCCTAAGGGGGGAAATAGTTATTAAATAAAAAGTGAAAAAAAAACAAAACACTAAAATATGAAGTATAAATCACCCCCCTTTTCCCAATTTCACATATAAAATATATAAATAAACATATTACATCGCCACGTCAGAAAAGTCCAAACTATTAAAATATAAAAAAAAAATCTAGGTGGTGAATGCCGGAACAGAAAAAATAAAATAAAAACTGCGCGATTCGCCATTTTTAAAAATGAGGAATGCACGTGGCTTTTTTTGTTTATTTTTTTCGCGTGGTATCGAATGGTATCGAGTATCGCAATACTTTTTCATGGTATCGAAACCGAATCAAAAATTTGGTATCGCAACAACTCTAATCTCTAGGAAGAGTCCAGGTTGTGCCAAACTTATATTTTATAGCTGTGGAGGTGCTCTTGGGAACTTTTAGTGCAGCAGAAGACTTTGGACTTTCCCTCCACACAATCTTGGTTGAGCTCTACAGGATATTTCCTCCTCGTGGCTTGTTTTTTGCTCTGACATACATTGTCAGTTGAAAAACCTTAAAGACAGGGATGTGTCTTCCCAAAGCATATCCAACCAATGGAATTTACCAGATGTGGACTTCAAATCAAGGTGTAGAAACATCTCAAAGATGATCAAGAGAAATAGGAGGCCACCAGAGCTAAAGTTCAAGTGTTATAAAGGGTCTTAATTATATCCATGTGATTTTTTTCCTTTTCAATAAATTAGCAAAAAAACCTCTGAAATTCTCGTTTCACTTTCTCATTATGGGGTATTCAGTGCAGATTAACAGGGATTTTATATTTTTTAAGTTTTACCACAAGGCTGCAAAATAAAGTGTTAAAGTGAAATTGTCTGAACATTTTCAAAACGTATTGCACTAATAAGAAAAGGCTGAAGGATACCTTTGAAGAATTCTTCTCTAGAAGGCTTTCAAGTTTTGTCACTACCACCTGGCACACGTCACAGACTGGGTTTAAACCCACAGGCTTCTCTGCAATCTTAAGAGTAAGAAAACTCAAGTTTAGATTCATGCTTCTTTGAAGATATCTTGCCGTTTATGTAAGCTTCCCAATTCTGTTAATATGAAGCTTACTTTGACAGCAGGCTGAAGTTTTGCTGCAGGAACAACTTTTGCAGGTACGATTTCCAGGATTGGGGTGGACTTTTCCTGCGCACACAGACCTGCTGAAGAACAGATCTGCTGGGCGGGCTGAAAAGGAGGACACATAATAGAAATATACAGTTCTATTTCTTTAAAAGTAGTGCTACAGTTTCACCCAATTCTTATAAAGGGTAAATTCTTCTGGCAGAGGAACAGGCTGCTGAAAGACAATATCCTGCATAGCCAGATACAACCTTACCCCGCTGGGGCCCATGGACTAGGAGGAGACTCTGCTGGGATCTGGCATGTTTCCAGCATTAATTTGTCTGGTCAAATCTTGGTACTAAATGCCAGAAACCGGTTGGATCCCCATCAAGCCAGTCAATGGGGGCCACCGGCCTTTTCCGGCTATGCCAGATACAATGACTTCCAACAGGCTGTTCCTCTGCCGGAAGAAGTTACTGTTAAGGAAACCATTCACATAAGGCTAGTTTCACACTAACTCCAGTTCCCCACAAAGAACAAACTAGTAACAATTTATGGGCCACCACTGCAACAGCCTGATATGTACTGCGAGAAAAGGATGTCTATACAGTTAGATGATCTCTCTCCCCTCCCCCTCCATTTAAAGTGAATGGGATTAAATCACCAAGCATATACAGGTTTGCAACAAACGCACCACATAAAACTGGAACACAATTGCATAAAGGGGATAGTAGAAAAGGTACATTCCATCATGGCGGCACAGAACTGCATTCATTTACCAGGGGTTTAGGCTAGAGACAAGCCTGAAGTGAGGTCTGCTATATATGTGGCTGTTACAGGTGGCATGATGTGAAAGATGTGAACTGCGGATACTGATGAATATAGCAGTTAAATAGGGCACATTATGTTAAAGCCAGTTGAACCGCAGGTTTCAGATCCAACATGTGTGTGTAAATAGATAGATATAGAGAGAATATATCTATCTATCTATCTATCTCTCTATCTCTATCTGCTACTGGGCAAAAACCATTTGTCCTATACCAAAGCGAGTGTGCAAATTACAAATCCGAAGTCAGAATTGTTGGAACATGTCACAAAATGTTGCTATGCATAAGTATGCCTAAATGAATTAAGCACTTAGAAAGCATTGAATAATTTTGAACAGAACGAGTTTTACTCCAACAATTACCTGATCTACAAAGTTTGTGTAGTCTTGACATGTCTTGCACTTCTGCTCCGGTAACAGCGTTCCCCAGCTGAGATTGGGGAACCTGTTAGTGATCCAATAGGCTGAATCCTCAAGCAGGCTTCAGTGCCTATTAGATGACTATACCAATACAGGCCACTAGGTGGCAACATTGTATTGGTATAGTGCAAATTAAGTGTTCAATGAGGTCTATATAGACATCAATGAACACAATAGGCAATCTAATGATTGGCAGTTAGTCACCTAAGGTGACTTAAAGTAAAAAATGTTTGCAAATCTAAAAAAATAAAAAAAAGTGTATTTAAACATTATGGGCATGGCCGCATGCAAAAGTGCACATATGGAAAATTGGGGGGGGATCCCACACCTTTATCAGAATTGCATTTTTCCCCAATTCTACACCATTTGGAACTTTTTTCCTGCTTCCTACTACATGGTACTCAACTGTAAATAGTGCCACTAAAAAGTACAACTTGTCCCGCAAAAAATAAGCCCTCATAAGGCTATGTGATTGAAAAAAAAAAACGAAAATGCAAAAAATGAAAATCCCAGGATCCTTAAGGGGTTAAAAATCCTAGACGTGTCAGGCAAATTCCTGAGTTCATATTTGAATCAGCACACTCATTTTAATATAAATTACATGTTTCTCAGTAGCAAAATAATTGTTGTGGTGTAATATGTGGGCAGTGACGTTACAGCACAAAGGATTGGGTGTTCTCCTCAAAGATACCAGCTTTAACTGCTGTATTTAGGCAATAAGTTCATGTGAACTGGTGATTGTGGGTAAGAGCTAAGTAACAGCATTTGGGTGTATTACAGCCTGATAGTAGACCTTAATATGCATACACAAAACAAATAGAAAACTGCAGTAAAAACTTGATACTTTAAGAACTCGCCACTCATGGAGCCTGACCCGTGTGCAGCATGCTACATATAGCAGGAGGAGCTGAGCAGACTCCGTTTTGTGGGAAAAGATTCAGCGAGACTTGTATGGACTCCTTTACATATTTCCTTGTAACCGCTTCCAGTTACCGAGGCAGTCCACCCACAATGAAAAGAGCTTTAACCCTTCCCAATGTCAGGTCTTTAAATCCATAGATGCTGGGTGCCTGCCATTTCATACAGCAGCTAATGTCTGATCTGTGGTAATGCCAACCACGCACATTTAACCCCTCAGATGCTGTGGTCTGGGATATAGCAATTTCTGTACAGAATAAAGCAAATTCCATTATTCTGTAGAAGTTGCAATCTGGGGAGCTAACAAAGTAAAGTTATGGCTCTGGGAAGGCAGAGGCAAAAAAAGAAAAAAAAAACAAAGCTAAAAACAGAAAATTCACAGCATTAGAAAAAAAGTTTGAATTAATTGACAAGTTACAAGAAGTCTTTTCCTACAAAACTATCAATCTGCTCAGTGTCTTTAGCATACTGTCTGCAGACTATGTTCAATGTGACCAGCTCCCTTTAAGATGGGGGGGAAAAAAAACATAACCCAAGGACTTGGAAATAAATCCACAGAATGGGTTTAATCTTAGTACAGAGACTGACACTTAAACACCTACTGACAGATTAAGTTAAGAGTGCCCCACTGGGGCACTCGTAACTGTTAAAGAACATGGGTTCTGTCTCGTTTGAGTAGAGCAGAGGTTGAGCAGTCTATGGGAGTACATCGCTCAGTTCCAGACTCTTAATGAGGAGAATGCTGGTCCACCACTCCATTCAAGCAGACGCCCTGTCCTGGATAGGTGATCAATCTGTGCACTACCCCTTTCAGACACTTCAATGTTTAGTCAAATTAATAAAAACCAAATCTATTGTACACATTTTAAAAGTTAGATATTCAAAAACCACACAAGTTGTTTTAGTCTTGGGGCCCATTTTTTAGTGTGCAGTTTGTAATATGCACAGTAAAAGTTACTATGAAGCATTGCACATACCTGATCCTGATCAGTTATAGAAAGAAAAAAGGACCAGCACCAAAGAGAAAGGAAATATCAGATATATGGACGTTTCAGTTATAACACAAATTTATACAGAAGAGTATAGTGGAGGTAAAACAGGGCACTCAATACAAATACACATCTCATTAGAAACCACAAGTGGGTATGTGCAACAAAAAGGGGACCCGTCAGATTTCACAATACAAACTATACATTATGAAATGGATCTTGTAGGCCTGCTGAGGATGGTCTCTATCTGCACATACCAAAAAGGGCTATGGAACTCCAAATATACAGAAAATGTATATATTCTCTAATTTAAAATACAAATTGTTAAAAAGGAAAAAAGGCAAGCTATATGTTCAGTTAGATCACAAAATAGGCACACAGGTATGTCAAATATCTATGATATTGCATTAGCAGTGTAGCTGGTGGTTATGGTCTTCTGTCATCACTAAATATATAAAATATCTGACAGAAGACTATAACCACCATGCATAAACTGCACTAGTAATCCAAATATATAATCTGTACAGCAGCACTGCAGATGCATTCAATATGCCAAAGAGCGCACACACACAATGTCCCTGCCGCACATGTGATGACAAATGGGAGCATGTCCGGATAGAGCAGAGCGTGTGTCAGATCACAACCCGATGGAAACACAGGAGATCCATCTTAAAGGGGCATTACATCACATAATGCAAGATTACTCAGACCTATTAATAACCTAGCAGGATCACCAGTCTCCATTAAAAACAAATCCCACAATTACCAAGACTGGTGATCCTGCTAGGCTATTTTTGATGTAATGACCCTTTTAAGAGATCTCCTGTGTTTCCATCAGGTTGCGATCTGACGCACATGCTGTCCGGTTCTATCTGGACGTGCTCCCATGTGTCACTTGCGCAGCAGGAAAGCACTACTGAAGGACCCAGTTGGCCAACATGGCTGCCTCGTGCCCATATAGGTGGAAGTGCAGGCGATTTACTTATGCACCCCCTATATACACACACACCCTGTATTTCTTATCTTACCTCCAGATGAAGCCTTGAGGGTGAAACACGTGTCGAGGTATCTGTGCGTGGGGTGGCATTCCAGGCCATAAGTGAACTATGTCACAGGGTATGTTTGATTAGGATATCTGTTTTATTTATTTATTAACTCTTTGGCATATTGAAAGCATCTGCAGTGCTGCTGTACGGATTATATATTTGGAATACTAGTGCAGTTCATGCATGGTGGTTAGTCTAAATTTTCTTGTAGAAGACAAACAATCATGGTCACAAATGCATATCCTTCGAGCAAGCATATAGAGAACTAATAAAAGCATTGCCGCACAACATTTCAAATGCAAACAATAGAACTGAGAAATGAGGGGGGGGGGGGTCATTCAAAATTAATGTGGTATTATACCTACTAGATAAGAAAAAAAATAAAAATAGAAACTTTGCGCACATTTTTTGATCAAACATGTGTCGGGCCCATCTACCAGGCGTCAAAGTGGCTTCTGTCATCACATCTTTTATATAATTTTTGGTTATTTTCATTTGTCCAGCAACACTGCCAATGCAATATTTGACATACCTGTGTGCCTATGGTGCCATCTAACAACTGAACATATTTTATGTTCTTTTGTGATTCATTGGCGATTTTGCATCTCATCATCTTAGTAATATGCTCAGTAGCGCCATTTACATCTTCTATCTTGAAGACACAGACCACTATACTTGGGAAAATGCCCTTTGCAATGCTCATCTCCCAACTTGCCTTTCTTTTGAACATTTATATTTAATAATGATTGTTATATTTTTTTGTATATTTGGAGTCCCATTAGCTATTTTTTTGTTATGTGCAGATCTTTTTTCTAAGGGTTTTTTGATGCTGTGCGATTGAACGGTGAGGTTTTTGTCTCCATCTGCCCGATGCATGGGGAATGTAATAGTTAGCAATCAGATGCTTACCTGATGAATGAGCTAAACGCTCATCACTCTGCTGCCAGCAAACAATGATTCTGTATGGGGACGAGCGATGGTATTAGCGATCACTGCTCGCCATACTGTGGAGGAGATCACTGTATTCAAGTGTAGCAGTCTCCTTGACTGACTAGCAGGCAATTACACGGAAGGAACATTTGCATCCCAGCAACTGAGCAGTGTAAAGGGGTCTTCTAGGCTTGGAGGCAGAGACTGGGTTTAGATTGTGAATGTACTCACTGGACTTGTATCATAGCAACTCTGGTATAGATTTTTTAGAGTAATTACACCAGCCTCATCAGGTCTAAGAAATCTATTTAATAATGTATGCAGTCTGCATTGTGAAATCTGGTGACAAACCCCAAACCTAGTTTTTACAGATTATGCTGTAGTTTGGCACACAGGTTCATATGAAAGTTAAAGCAGCCCTTTTAATGAACGCATAATTTGCTCTATTAGGTAGGATGGAGGATCCGCTGCTCAGGCTCCCCCCTCAAATAGACAGAGCCACCCTGTAGGAGGTTCCTGCTATATCTACCACTACAGTCCACACTGATTGCATGGAAAAATACATTACATTCCATCCAGCAGATATAAGGGGAATGCATAGCCAGACCCTAAACATTCCCACTGCCGGCTGTAAAGAAGCCACACAAACCTCTTCCGATAACCAAGTTGACAACCCCTTTAATTTGTTTAGTGGTTTTCTTTAGCAAACCCATGCTGTGTATCCCACCAAAGCTTGTATGAGATTTATTACTGATAATACACAGATAATGATCTTACCATTTGGATTATCATTTGTATTGCTAGGTCCGCATACTGATTAATATAGGTCTTGCACTGAGAAAAAACAAAAACAATGCATTTAGTTTTCTTCATCTTCTAGAAAGAATATCTAGCAGTTTATAAAATGAAAATCTAAGCTCTGGCAGACTTCATTAATAGGGTTGTCCAACGAAAAACAGTTTTCAAACCAGCACCTGGAGCTGAAGACTTTATAATTGCATGAAATTAAAGATTTAGCATATCCACCGAGTTATTCAATAATTATATATATGTGTATAGCACCACCTGCTGTTTTTTTTTTTCTTATCTTTGACCTGCTCACTGAGAAGGCCGCACATGCTCAGTTTCATCCTTCAATTACCTCCTGAGCTGTGATAGGGAGAGCTGAGACACGCCCCCTACGCTGTAGCAGACAAGACACTCCCCTTGAGCTCTCAGCTTGATATAAATCTAGCAGAGCAATGAATGTGGAGATCTCTGGATCCATGTGAGGTACAGCGCTGGCTCTAGCTTTGTCATGTATGATATTTTTCTGGTAATCAGTTTTTACATTAATCCCTTTAAGTACCTTGTTTTTAACCAAGACAAAGCAATTACATCAGAATAAAGCAAGGTATTTTAACAATTACTTGAGATTTTTTTTCGGGAATACACCAGTATATCCAAGTCATTTTACTTTGGCCTCTAGTCTAATGCTAGAACATACACACTGCACCTTGTTGCTCCATGCATAAGCTTAGCCATAAAGAGATACTAAAGCATCTTACCATTTCACTCAAACCCCCTCCAAGCTGGTCACATTGTTTCAGAGCATTCTCAATCAGCAGTTTGGAGAAAGAGGAGTTTGTTTTAAGCAGTTCCTGGACATCGTTAAAAAGCTGAAGGCAATCTTTGCACACATCACCATTCTGGAAGAGTAAGGCAAGAAAAGTTTATTCAATGTTTCAAGCAGGTGCATTTAATCTTAAACACATTGGGCCAGATTTATCATGACTGACAGCTCACTGCACTTTAACATATGGCTAAAGTCACTTTTAGCCAAGTCAGATTTATGATCGGCCCTTTAAGACTGTAATAAATGTGGTTTGACGGTAGCAGTTTATCCGTCAGTAAGCAGCTTTACAAAAGTCGCACATCTTAACGAAAAAGTCACACGTTTTTATGAAAAAGTCACATGTTCTATTAAAAAGTCTCATAAGATAAGCCTGGTCCTCACTGGAGTGAAATTGCGACTTTTTAAATAGTCCCAATAGTAAATCTGTCTAGAGATTCATTTACATAAGAAAACACGCCCACTTTCAGAAAACTGGCGAGCATAGTGCAGAGCAGAAAAAAAGTCGCAAATTTGTGCGCAGTTTTAGCGTTTGGGACTTTCACTCCATTATTCTGACCTGAGCTAATGATAAATCTGGCCCATTGTTCCTCAGTGGGACAGGCAGTGTGCAGGCTGCCTTCGGCACTGCCATGAACACGTCTTAAACGCGATACAGCAAGGAAAAGGAGGCGGAGTTGTGGCATGAATGTGATGTAAGAGGCGTGTCTGGGCTCCTTCCTGCGAGAGTGACGCCCCTCTCTGGCTCATTTGCATACCAAATAAACTGGATTTAATAGATAAGGGCTCTTTCACACCTGCGTTATTGTCTTCCGGCATAGAGTTCCGTCGTCGGGGCTCTATGCCGGAAGAATCCTGATCAGGATTATCCTAATGCATTCTGAATGGAGAGAAATCCGTTCAGGATGCATCAGGATGTCTTCAGTTCCGGTACGGAACGTTTGTTGGCCGGAGAAAATACCGCAGCATGCTGCGCTTTTTGCTCCGGCCAAAAATCCGGAACACTTGCCGCAAGGCCGGATCCGGAATTAATGCCCATTGGAAGGCATTGATCCGGATCCGGCCTTAAGCTAAACGTCGTTTCGGCGCATTGCCGGAGCCGACATTTAGCTTTTTCTGAATGGTTACCATGGCTGCCGGGACGGTAAAGTCCTGACAGCCATGGTAAGTGTAGCGGGGAGCGGGGGAGCAGTGTACTTACCGTCCGTGCGGCTCCCCGGGCGCTCCAGAGTGACGTCAGGGCGCCCCAAGCGCATGGATCACGTGATCGCATGGATCACGTCATCCATGCGCATGGGGCGCTCTGACGTCATTCTGGAGCGCCCCGGGAGCCGCACGGACTGTAAGTATACCGCTCCCCCGCTCCCCACTACTACTATGGCAACCAGGACTTTAATAGCGTCCTGGGTGCCATAGTAACACTGAAAGCATTTGGAAGACGGTTCCGTCTTCAAATGCTTTCAGTACACTTGCGTTTTTCCGGATCCGGAGTGTAATTCCGGCAAGTGGAGTACACGCCGGATCCGGACAACGCAAGTGTGAAAGAGGCCTAAAACATCTATTGCTGAAAAGACACATCTGGAAATAAGGTACTAAGTGCTATTAGGCCATGGCTTTACTTCAATAGCAATCATCTTGGTGACAGATTTCCTTTAAGTGAGAGGACTCAAATGTTATTCAGGCAGATCATTTTGTTTTAAAATCATGAAGGGTTAAGGGGGTACTCTGGTTACAAAGTTTTTTTGCAGAATGATCTGTAGTTCTTGCCGATACTAATTTGGAGTGTGACTTTTTGATCACATTTTATTACATTGAGTAAGTAGTGATGGGGGGGGGGGGGCATTTTGTAAAAATTGGCCATTTTGACATGGTTTTGTAGCTTGTGTTTGAGGCTACAAGACTCACTATTTTTTTTATTCTGTACCATAATGTGTCCTACAGATCCATGATGGTACTAGAATTGCTCATTTCTTATGTTGGCCTGTCATCTGCTGGCCAAAATACGAATTGCAGCTCCAATACCCTGGGTCTATTCAAAGAAACCCAGCATATTGAAACCAATTACTGGCAAGAAGCCCAGAAGTGAGCACTTCAAGGTTTTTGAAATTTTAGATGCTGTGATAACACCTGATCAGGGCCATGGCATCTAAAGACTTTAATGACATTAATGCTTGTCGTGGTCTTTAGCGGCAGGTCTCTGCTGTTTACCCATTGCCACATGTACAGCACTGGTAACAAATGGGCTAAAGGGATTTTTATGGACTTTGATATTGATGACCGATCTTTAGTACTTGATCAGTGGATTTCTGACACCCCCAATTAATCAGCCCTCAGAAACCATAAGGTGTATAGTTTCCTGTGGTGGCAGCGGCAGAGTAATGTAGCTCAGCTTCCATTTAAGTGAATAGGAGCTGCAGAATACATGTACCGAGTAAGACAATGGATAGCTCCAACGCCTGCCCAAACAGCAAATCAGTGGAGGTGCTGGTGTCAGACATCTAATATTCAGAATCTATATCTAAGTGCTTTAAACATTTGCATATAGTGTCTACAGGATTGTATTTTAGAAGACAGTAAAGCCAAGATAAGTGATCAATTATCTTCTGCTTCGAGGCCAGTACTGAAAACCAATAGTAGATTTGTTACCTTAGGTTCCTCGTGGGTTTTGTCCTGGGGATTCAGAAGAAGAGGAAGGTTTGCCATATATGGGTAAACCACTTTGGAGAGATCTACCTCTGGGATTTCATTGGTAAGTAGCTGTTGGGGTCGCTTTAGGCTTGCCAAGTGTTGCTGCAGAGAACTGCAAAGGCCCATAGCACAGCAGGCTACTGATGGATTTGACTTAAAGAGAAACATAAGACATTGTTAACATGGCAAATCAGAGTTTTTTTTCAACTGGAACATTAGAAAACGTTGTGGCAAGTATAAAATTATGCCCTATTCACAGGATCGGTGTGGGTCTGACCACAACAGGGATCCTTTGTCCATGTATCAATGGAGTAGAAGACTGAACATGCTCACTGCAGCACCATTCATTGCGTATTGAGATCACCAAGAACGCAGCCACAGTGGACATGTTGCTCCATGCATACGACCCTTACACTCATTTTAGACATCTACGTCCCTCCAGTATAAACCCATCAAGGAGAACCGAGTAAGACATTTAACAAATATAAAATATTGAACTGAAAAACATTTAAGTTACCAGTTCACTCTCAATGATATTCAGGATAACAGGGTAGTATTCAGCAACTAGTTCCTTGCATTGGGAAGTCAATGAAGGGTCCGGAATCAATTCACAAGCCTTATTCAAGTACGCCAGGATTTCATTCTGCAATTATTAAAATTGATATATTATGCATTTAGAATATAGATACATTAATATAAAGCGCTTACATAGCAGTTCAACCTTGTGTAGACAGTCAAGTGAAAGGTGTGCAGAATTTGCTGCCTTAATGTAATTAATCTCCTAAAGCCTGTATTACACATCCCGATGTGGCAGCCGATTGTAGGGAGGGAAACGTTCCCTCCTAGCAATCGCCTACTCGCTAACAGAGGAGACCGCTGCTATTACATGCAGCATGGGGAGGAGCAGTCGCTATGCCATCACTCTTCCCCATGCTGTAGTGGATTGCAGGAGGGAGGGGGATCATTACGAGACACCACCATCTGCTGCCTGAAAACTATTTAACATGACAAGATTTGAATTGCCCGATGATTGAGTGTTTGCTTGTTCAGGCGATTATCTGCAGTGTAATACAGGCCTGTCACATTGAAATAAACCTTCCAATAAAGTCAGTTTTTACTGTAGATTTTTAGCATGTCTAAAGAAAGTCTTGTTGGTGCACAGCTTGGGGTTCATGCACAATTTTTTTTTTTTGCGGACCATATGTGGAACCATTTGTTTCAATGAGTCCACGAAACAAGTTCTCATATGCATTCAGTTTTTGAAGGTCCGTACTTCCAGCCTGCAAAAAACACATACCATTATTGTCTGCATTACAGACAAGAATAGTACTGATCTATTAGGGGCCAGCTGTTCTGTTCCTCAAGATACGGAATGCACACGACGTCATCCGTATTTACTGCGGCCCACAAAACACATAGTCCTGTGCATGAGGGCTTAGGGGAACAAATGCATTTTTACCCCTTTAGCCTTAAAGTCTTAGAAAACCTTTTTAATACTGATGACCCATCCTCAGGATAGATCAGTATCTGATTGGTGGTAGCCCGACACCCTGGACCCCTGCTGATCAGCTGTTTGAGCATTTGGATTTTGAGTGTGATGCACTGCAGACTGTCTATGGTGGAACAGCATGTAGGAAATCTGCAGTGTGGCAGCAGATTTTAGCACCTTAAATTGACATCCGGTGTGGATTTTAAGTCCCAGCATGTCAATGCATGTTGGAAATATCCAGCACCAGTTTAAAAGGGGGGGAGGAAGAATCCATCTTAGACCTCAACTTCTGTCCATGGAAGGAATGAATGGACAGGTCACCAGCACAAGGGTGGCGGTGTGGATGAGGCTGCAATCCTGTGCAGAGTGTCCCTCATCTATTGATGCTCACGGCAATATGATGTAGGATTACAGCCTCACCCACTGCTGGTTTCAGAAACGATCTGCCTGTCCATTCCAGGGACAGGAAACTTCAGGATTGAGATAGAAGCCATGTTGGCAGAAGTCAAGTAGCCAGTTTTTATCCAAACATTATAAACTAAGCATCAGGATACGTAGGGCATAGTGCAGGGATATAACTGCACTTACTATTGTGGCCCCGGTTGTATTCTCCCGCCTGGTACGCCAATTTTAGCATTGGAACAATGAGGAGGAGACCGAGTCTCTCTCCATGGGCATCCTTCTCCCTGGCTGTAGAGCTGCAGAGAGTCACAGCCAGGGAGAGGGAAAATAAAACAAATACAATAGGGGCCACGGCGGGCAAACGGAGTGGTGCCCAGGAAAAATTAAAAGTGCAGTTAAATCCCTGCACTATGCCCTACGTACCGTGATAGTTTATAATGTCTAGACCCATGGAAGGCCTTCAAAGCAGGGGAAACAATGCTTTGAAATGTTAAGCATGTTAGAAGTAGGACTGGGTGATTGTCAAAAAAATTTTCTCTCAATTTTATTTTTCCAACCCTATAGACAATTTGCGATTTAAATCTTGATTTTCCTTATTCAGCTGGAAATAAAAAATTAAATACCAAGTCAATTCAATAAATTTTTATAGAAATAACTTCAACATTTATAAAAAATTATTTGTGGGTTAAACTGAAAAAAATAAAGGTTTTGAGATCACAGGATGAACTGTAGTTATTGGTACCACTTACATGTATATACGACTTATTGATCACTGTCATTTAAGTTGGTGAATCGTGTGACTTTCATTACCCTGCCCCAACCCCCCATGCTGTTCACATAGGAAAAATATTTTAATACTTGAGAGCAGATATGTATTTTTTCACTGTTTATATATAAAATTGGGAAGGGGATGATTTAAACTTTATATTTTTTAAACCCTTTTAACCCCCTTAGGGGTCTAGAACCTGGTGGGATCTTTTGATTCTATTTGGGTGAAAGGGATTTTTACAATGAGTTTCCTGCACAGCTCAGCAAGGGAGCTTGCCATGGCAGCCTAGGAAGCTTCAGAAGTGTTGAGCAATTTCACTCTGATCAGAGGAACAATCGGCACATGCACTGGTGCCATTCTGGATAAATTGATATGGCGATTCAGTCAAAAACGCCAGTATCACAATGAGCGAATTAATTTGATTGTACAGACCTAGTTAGAATTTCCCCCCCCCCCCACCCCCCTCTACAGGGTCACAGATGTCAGCAAGTCCCAGACAACCCATTTAACCTTCTGCAATGCATTGGGTGGTATCTGCAGGAAAATCCAAGGGATATTCCAAGAGCTTTTCCAGTATTTTTACAATGACCTATCTTGGATGGGAGCAGTGCTGCAGTTACCAGCTTCATCCACTACAGTTAACTGAGCTTTGTAGTTTTGGCACCAGAGTTAGGCCTCATGTACATGGCCATATTGCGTCCAGCAAACAGCGTGTTTGCAATATGCAGGCACCAGCTGTGTGCTCCCGCATTCACTTGAATGGGACCGCAATCCGGAGCTGCGGTGTGGAACGGAGGCACGCATCCCCACAGAAGCACTACGAAGTGCTTTTGTGGTGTTTGTCTGTGCCTCCGCACTACAAAATAAAATATGTTCTTTTTTGCGGTGCAGACGGATCACTGACCCATTCAAGTTGAATGGGTCTTGATCCATCCCAGCCACCACACAGATGTTGCCCATGCATTGGGGACCGCAAGCCTTGCGCAGAAGCTAATTGGCAAGCATGAAGGGTGTCGGACCCCTGCCGATCTGATCAGCAATGTCCTATCCAGAAAATAGGCCATCAATATAAACATACTAGAACCCCCCCCCCCCCCCCCCCCCCCACAAAAAATAAAAGTTATGCATACTTAAGGAAACCTTTGCATTACACCTACCTGTGTGCCATTTTCCTTCAAGAAGTTTCCCACAATTGTAATCACCTCTTTACACACATCACATGGAACGGTTTTCTGGAATACATTACACAAGGTTTCATTTTAGCAGAAAGCAAGGGTATCCACTTCTCACTGCAGAGAAGGTCATACTACCTTAAATTTGTTATGGTTCCCCAAAGGAAATTAAATTCAGGTTTTTAATTTACACTAAACAGAGTCTGACTGTTTTCTGCAGATCACTTTTCAGCTTTGCTGTGGAGACTGGAACAGAGTCAAAAGTGTAATCCCATTAGTAGGAGGAGCTAATCACCAATGACATCTCTCCTGTAGGTGTGATAATATACAGAAAATGCTCAGTATACAGCTCTCCCATCACTCCCTTGTCTGTTGCGGAGGGAATGTATGTCATTTCTTGATGGACATTGTATTCTGCAATGTTCAAACTTACTAATGCATTTACACTAGATAATATTTTCTCTCATTTGTTTTAGTTATTGAAACATACATCTGGATATCCAAGGCATGAAGTACAATATGAAACAGGGAAAAGAAAATGCTTCAGAGGACGTTCTCATTTCATTTAGGAGATGAGACTTACAGCGCTACAGCCAGGGGAGGAGGAGACGCCCATAGAAAGACTAAGTCTCCTCCTCATTGCTCCGATGCTTATAATTAGCATACCAGGCGGGAGAATACAACGGGGGCCACAGCAGGCGAACAGAGTGGCGCCCAGGAAAAATAGTAAGTGCAGTTAGATCCCTGCACTATGCCCTACGTAGCCTGATAGTTTAAAGAGGACCCTTCATGGGTCCAGACATAAAAAGGTAAATAAAACTAGGGCATCCATGTCCAGACTCTACCCAGCCCGTACAATAAGATTGTTCACACAGCACAGCGTGGATTCAACTGTGCAGCATCTGTGCTGAAGCCAGCTCCAGCTGTTTTCAGTGGGAGCCCACATCACCGTCCGTGTGGCTGAGGATCCTTTTCTGTGCAGTTTTCCAGACACCGCCAAGAATGGATGTAGCCGAAATACATTGTAGTTCTTTGCGAGTAGACCTGGACTCCCTTCTAGTTTAAAATTATCTCTTGGGGGATTGTTCAAGGCATTTTACACTGCTAGGAAAGTATTATGTCTAGAAAATATTCCTACAGTGAGAGATTGGATGGATAAAATCCACTGGAAAATGCATCAAACAGTAAAAGGAACTATATTTGAAAAACGAGATTTTTGTATAACTTACCAGTAAAATCTCTCTCGCTCTTTCCTTGGGGGACACAGAAGACCTTGGGTATAGCTCATCTCCCTAGGAGGCGTGACACTAAGTGAAGACTGTTAAGCCCCTCCTCCACAGCTATACCCTCAGCCTGGAGAGAGAGACTGCCAGTTGCGTGTCCAAGTAGTGAGAAAAGGCAAAGTCCAAAAAATTGGAACCAACAAGCCAACTACCCTAAGGGTAAAACAAACTCGGAAACAGTCAGAGAAGAACAAAGAATGGGTGGGTGCTGTGTCCCCCAAGGAAAGAGCGAGAAAGAGATTTTACTGGTAAGTTATACAAAAATCTCGTTTTCTCGCCCAATTTCCTTGGGGGACACAGAAGACCTTGGGACGTTCAAAAGCAGTCCAAAGGGGGAGGGACCACAGCACCAAGGCGAAGCACCCGAAGGCATCAAAAAAACCCGCCGCCTGCAGACCAGGCAGCCCAAGGCAGCATACGCCGAAGCCCGCGTATGCACCCTGTAGAACTCGGTAAGGTGTGCAAGGAAGACCAGTGACCGCCTTGCACAAATGGATGGCCGAAGCCTAAAGCCTCCGGCCCAGGAAAAAACAGACGGCCCTGGCCAAATGAATGGTGACACCAAAAGCAGGACCCTGCCCTTGGTGCGGCAACCACAACAAGAGCCACTCTGAGAAAGCGGAAGAAAGCCACCCTGGAGGTCGTCAACCCTTTGCTCGGACCTCCTGGAAACATAAGAGACCGAACTCGACAAGAGTCGGAGATCTCCAAGTAAAAACTGCAAGGCCCAAACAACGTCCAAATCGGTGAAGTGTCCGTTCCCGGGGGGGGGGGGGGGGGAAGGGGAGGACGACTGCCTCAATGAAATGAAGGACAAATACCACCTTCAGAAGGAAGGAAGAGACGGAATGGAGAACAATCCTGTCCTGGGGGAAGACAGAAGGCTCGGAACAAGAACGGCCGCCACTCAGGCACCCGTCAGAGACACGATGGCTACAGAAAACCCAACCGTACAGGACAGAAGGAGTAGAGAGAACTTCTGTAACGGCTCCAAGGAAAAATTGGAGCGCCAAGAGCCCAGTATGTAGTTCCCAGGACGGTACCGGAGGGCAGTACAAAGGAACCCAAGAGCCGCTCCATGGAAGAAGTTCCTGACAGGCCCAGAGGGACGGGGAACGCTGAAAGAGGAAGGACAGGAATGACACTTGATACTTCAAGCAACAGAGTCCCAGCCCCAGGTCCAGGCCGGACTGGAGAAAGACAGAACCATGGAGAAAGGCAGAGTGGGGGAACGCCCAGCTTCCCACAGAACCCCAGGTAAAGCCCTAAGTCCTACCACAGATCCTGGACGAAAACTCGGCTAGAAGCGAACACTAGCGAGCCCACTAGAGTCGCCTGGGCAAGCGGGTGAAAACCCAATGATCAGGCGCGGACCAGTAACACGGGTAGAACAGTCGGTAGAACTGGTCCCGTCGGCCCCCGAGCAAGGTTGTCCCGTATCCCCCCAGAGTGGGGAAGCAGAAGGACAAACGGACAGGAACCGAAGGGTCTGCCCAGCAACCGCCAGGACAAGACAGGCTAAAGCCGAAGCCAATGTAGCCACCACAGGAAGACAGACTACAGTTCCGGTGTGGGAGATCAAAAGACAATCCTGACCAAATGGTAGTCCTCCCAAGTTACCGAGAAGGTGAATCCAAAGCCGAAACATTGCCTAGAATGGAAAAAACGCAATCTGCACCCAGCGGGAGGACAGAAAGCGGTAGACCCGGTAACTAGGCACACAGCTAGTACAGCCAGTGTGGACAAGGGAGACTGAAAAGGAACACCATAACCATCCAAATGAACAAACATGCTCTCCCCAGAGGGAAGGGCAGTGAAGGAACAGCCTCTGAAGCGTGGCCGGAACAGACGCCACATCGGAATGATCTGTACCGAGTGGGAGTCAAACAGAGCCGGCGAGAAAAGGCAGGCGAGACAGAGGCCGGTATAACACCCTCCAACAAAAAAAGGGGGGGTGGGCAACAGAGAGGCCATAGGACAGCTCAAAAGCAGAACACCGCTACACAGAGACGCCCGGTTCACCGCCACGCAGAAGGCGAATACCCTGAAGAACCCAAGGTGGAGGTCCCCCGGACCTGTATAAGCGAGCACCCAAGAGAAGTTGGGTGACCTCCCCAAGAAGAGCGCCCGAACCTGGTAGCAGATCAGACTGAAGCACCGAGGGCGCCAATCCGGAAAGAATCATACCACACTGCACCAGAATGATCTCCTTAGAGAATAGTGCAAGGCTTGCGGCAATCATCGTATCCCAAGAGAAAAAGAATGTCGCAGGAGGAAGGAGGCTACGTACGAGTAGCCCCGTAAGCAGTGAGAAGGCCAACCCACCTACAGGACGAGAAGGCATACACGGCCCAAACAACGCACAAGAACGTCCGCTCACTGCAAAAATATAACACCGCGAAGAGGGCCAGCCACAGAGTGCCACAGTATCTACGGGAGTGCAAACTGAAAGGAGTTATGCACAAGACTAATATGGAATGCGATGGAACGCAAACTGACCGCCCCGAAAGGGAGGAAATGTACCTGGCAAACTGCAGTGGGCAAGAATGCAAAGGCCTGCCCCAAAAAGGGGGAGATGCCCAAGGCCGGACCTACGTCAGAGAAGTAGGGCATACCATACTTCGCCCAGAAAGGCGCCATGCACATGGCCACACAGTATCCAGCGGAAACGCAGGAGGTCCACCTAGGGAAAAGGGGGACATGCATAGGGCTATCCTAGCATTAAGTGAGTGTGCGACAATTCACCCAACACCGAAATTTCGTGAGAGTAACTACTCCGCCAATGAAGGGGAACATGTGCAAGTCCAGTACAGCACATACAAGGACAGCCTTGAATCTTGTGAGCGTGCAAAATTCCACCCATGGAATGAGGGGTGGTCACGCCAAGGCCAGCACCGTATCCAAGGGGAGCGCAAGCGTTCCGCCCATGTTAGAGGCCATGCTCAAGGCCAGCAACGTATCTGGTGAGCGTAGTATGCCGCCCAGAAAAGGAAGGGGGGGGGAATCATGCACAAGGCCAGCATCGCATTCAGGGAGAATGCGAGCAGTCGGTGAGAATGTGTATATGCCACCAGAAGGAGGCATGCCCATGGCCGGCAGCGAATCCAGTGAGAGTGCGTACACCGCCCACGGAAGGGGGGTCATGATGTGGCCGACGGTGGATCCAGAGAGAGTGCATGTATAGGGGTCATGCACATGGCCAACAATGTACAGGCGAGAGAACAACCACCGACCGAGGGAGTGTATGTATGCCGCCACCCGGGAAGGAGGCATGCCCAAGGCCGGTAGTGAATCCAATGAGAGTACATCATATCGCCTATGGAAGGTGGTCATGCACATGGCTGGCAGTGAATCCAGTGAGAGTGCCGAATGCCGTCCACAGAAGGGAGTCATGCCTATGGCAGGCAGCGAATCCAGAGAGAGTGCAGCGTTCCGCCTAAGGAAGGGGGTCGTGCACATGGCCAGCACCGTATCCGGTGAAAATGCAGTATTCCGCCTAAAAAAGGGGGGTCACGCACATGATCGGCAACGAATCCAGTGAGAGTGTAGCGTTCCGCCTATGGAAGGGGGGCACGCACATGGCCGGCAGCTAATCCAGTGAGAGTGCAGAGTTCCGCCTAAGGAAGGGGGTCGTGCACATGGCCAGCACCGTATCCGGTGAAAGTGCAGTATTCCGCCTAAAAAAGGGGGTCATGCACATGATCGGCAACGAATCCAGTGAGAGTGTAGCGTTCCGCCTATGGAAGGGGGGCACGCACATGGCCAGCAGCGAATCCAGTAAGAGTGCCGTGTTCCACCTATGTAAGGGGGTCGTGCACATGGCCAGCATTGTATCCGGAGAAACTGCAGTAGGCCGCCAAAGAAAGGGGGATCATGCACAAGGCCAACCCGCAGTTAGGGAGAGTGCAGTATCCCGCCCAGGAGGGGGGTCCTGCACATGGCAGGCACCATAACTGGAGAGGGTGACGAATGTTGCCTACAGAAAAAAGCATGCACCTTGACCAGCGCCGTAGCGCGGAGAGGGCAAAAAAACCCCCAGAAGGGGAAAAAAGAACCTGGCAGCGCCGCAGCCGGGGAGCGCGACACCATGCCGCCTATGGAAGGGGGGCATGTATACAGGCAGCACTCTGAGATGAGGCTGCAGCGTCCTGCGCAGCCCACAAGTCATATATATAATAAATATATATATTTTTTTTTTTTTAAACACACAGCCTCACTGAGGCAGATGCCACCTACAGGGCACAGATCCACCCATACAGGCCTATCCTCTGTGGGCGGGGGAACCTCCAGGCGGGAAAAATTCGCGCCTGGAGAAGTTCCAGCCCCCTCCAACAGAGGCCTGAATTTTTGCGGCCTAGTAGGCCGTGAAGCTGGGGCCTAAATTTTTAGCGGCGCCCGGCGAACCGGGGCCGCACAGTATTTAAAGTAGCGTCCGGGCCTACGGAGCGGCACATACCGGCCGCGGGTGCCCACCCCGCGGGCCGGAAGAGCCGGGGCCTAAATTTTTAGCGGCGCCCGGCTGACCGGGGCCGCAAGTACCTAAAGTACCAGCCGGGCCTACGGAGCGGCACATACCGGCCGCGGGTGCCCACCCCGCGAGCCGGGGACCCGGATAGAGCGGGATCGTCTTGAAGTGGAACACAAGACTTCGGCGCCCGGCCGACCGGAAGGTTCCGACGGTCAGCCGGGGCTGTTGAAGCGCTCCTTTGCAGGCCGCGGTGCCCACCCAGGTGTCCGGAAGTCAGGACCCTGCACCCTGCAGCCATTTTACCCCTGGAGCGGGCCCTTGGCCTAGAACAGCGCTCCATATGATTTCACCCCTGCCGGCAGCTACAACCACCTTTCCCCTGGACCGGTGAGAGCAGGGAGGGTCAGTGGCAGCAAGGCGCGGGCCCTCTGGCCCTGAAGTAGTGGCCGGTAAGAGGGAGGGGGACCCTGAGACCGGGTCTGTGAGGGTGGGACGCCTGCATGACCCCTCCGTCAGGGGCAGCTAGGTGCGGACCTCCGCAGCTCCCTAGGCATTCCTCTTGTAGGAACAAGGGTGCCAATGTCCTGGAGGCCAGGAGAGAGGGAGCAGATGTCGACCTGCGGCAGCCCAGGGCCAGCCTAGGTCTAGCAGGGACAGAAGGGTCCATAGGCCCAGGTAAGGGTCAGGCACGCAGGAGACCGAGGGGGGAGGGGGGGGACGTAGGGCTGGAGAAGCCAATCTCTCACCATAGCCGTCTTCACCCTCGGTCCGTTCCAGCAGGGTCGCCCCTTCAGCTACTGGCACCGTAGTGGCAGGACGCCGGGGGAGGGACTTGGCGTGCGGGCGACCCTTGCGCTGGCGGGATGCAGGGGAGCTGGGCTGCCCTGGTCCACCTTGCCTTCTGTGGGGGAGGCAGCAGTGCGGGTGACCGGCACTGGCGCAGCTCAACCCCGGGAGAACAGAGAGGTCTAGTGCGTCTCTGTTATCCCTGATGATCTGGAACAAAAAGAAAATAAAAAAGTAAAAATCTAAAATTGAAACAAGGAGAAAGCAGCCCTGCAGAGCAGGGAGTGTCTTGCCTCCTTGGACACTAAGCAAAAACTGGCAGTCTCTCTCTCCAGGCTGAGGGTATAGCTGTGGAGGAGGGGCTTAACAGTCTTCACTTAGTGTCACGCCTCCTAGGGAGATGAGCTATACCCAAGGTCTTCTGTGTCCCCCAAGGAAATTGGGCGAGAAATAAAGAATCCTATAATAAAATCTTAGATCTACTCAAGTGAACCATGGATGGGCATTTGTTTCCTTGTTGGTTCTCCTCTTTGAGGAGGACCTTTGATTTTTTTTTTTATTCAAGATAAATACCTTTACTTGTGGGGTACCACCCACTGATGCTGCCACCCTGCCTTTATGTAAAATATCGCTCCTGTGCCCCCCCTGTAGTTTTCCCTCTCAGTACGCCAATACTGAGCATCGGAACAGGGAGGAGGAGACGCCAGGGTTTGTTAATGAGCGTCTCCTCTGGCTGTAGCACTGTCCAAACATTTTTGGTGCCATTTTGTAACAGTTACTAGGAATCACCATGATCTCTGGGCAGAAGATCTGAATCAGATATTAGGGAAACCAGCAGGATGTTTGCCTCTATAGCGCACGCCATTGCTGCAGGAGAGCAACCTGCATTCGCAGTTCCATCCAGTAAAGCCTCATTCACACGTCAGTGTTTCACGGACGAGTGCTGTACGCGTTCTCCACGGACAGCACATGTCCCCATTCATTTTAATGTGTGTATTCAGACAGTGTTTTAGCGCTGTCCGCGGGTCAGTGTTTTTAGCACGGATGCATGCTCTATTTTGTCCGTGTTCATTGATCCATCACGCCCATTATAGTCTATGGGTCCGTGTTGCACGGATCACTAAGATGCTTTGAAAATTTTTTCTGCTGTTCAGTCAGTGAAATACAGATGCAACACAGACAACAAAAAACAGACACATGGACCCTTCATGGATGCATCACCGACCACCTGCTCACAGATTTGAGCACGGACATGTGAATGAGGCTTAACAGGAACATATATACCTCACTCAAAATAAAGTCTAAGCACTGTATGAATTATATAACGTCTGTCAAGTGTGCAATAACCACATACAAGTGTTTACTTTCATAACGAAGAGAGGGTTTTCCTGTCAGATCGGAATAACCAGTTATTCCGCTGAAGAACCACAGCAGACGGCGCTGTTTGCGTAGCGCCCTGTCAGACTAGCAGAGTGCCAACTTCCTGGTCTTGTCCATTACCCGGCCGACGCTTGCTGTGGTTATTCCCATCTTGGCCTTCTAACCTCCCATTAATGAAGTTCCCAAATCTTACCACAACCGGTTTATTCCACACAGTCTGCTGGCAGTGTTTGACTGCGCCACACTGGGAGGCGGTACGAACATTGACACACCATACTTCCGGGCCATTGGCACATTGCTCTGTGCCAAATAATGGCGTTGCAGCAACTAGAAAAAAAAATAAAAAAATAGCTTAAGGGAAATTAGTTATAAAAGAGGTTCTACAGAAACATGTTGATAAACTCACATATAGGCTTAACATTTATTTTTTATTTTTTTAAGAAATCCCCCCCCCCCAAAAAAAACAAACACACACACACACACTAAGTGAACAAAGTAAGAGCAAGATGAAGAGCCAGCATGCCACTTGACTGGGGTATGCCCATCTTATAGATTTTTATACTGATGATCTATCCTCTGGATAGGTCATCAGCATCTGATTGGTGGGGGTCTGACACCTGGGACCCCCACCATTCAGCTGTTTGATAAGGCAGTGGCTCCTGTGAGTGCCAATGCCTTCTCTCCGCTTTTCCTAGGCCAGTGACATGGTCATCAGCCTAGGAACAGCTCAGCCCCATAGAAGTAGTGAGTGAGGACGAGCGCAATACCAAGCACAGCCACTACATAATGTACAGCGCTGTGCTTGGCGAGCTGTGATAAGGCAGCGGTGCTCACAGGAGTGCCAGTGCCTTCTCAAAATAGCTGATTTGGTGGCAGTCCTACCCCCACCAATCATACGGATGACCTGTCCAGAGGAGAGCATATAATGTGCATTCATGGAAGGTGTAGTTACCATCTCTGAGCGCGGCTGCTTGGGAAGAGCCCCATTCTCTGTACCCTACATCTGTGGACCTTTGTCAGAATTTTGCAGCAATAAACTTTAAGGGCTTAAGTCACTTCAGTAAGTGGCATCTATCAAGTAGAGACAGTTAATACAAGCCACTTACTAATGTACTGTGATTATCCATATTGTCTCCTCTGCCAGCTGGATTTATTTTTCCAGCACATTATACACTGCTCATTAACAGGGGTTACAACTATCCTGTAATCCATCAGCGGTGGTGGTTGCACTTCCACACTATGTGCACTTCCATGGTCCCAGCCACCTACTGGGAAGTTAGGCGACACAGGGGGATGGGCCCTATGGCTGGACAGGAGTTCTGGGGTCAGTTCTCACCTGTAGCATGTACCTGCTCTGCCATCTTCTAGTCAAACCAGGGACCATCACCCAGGTAGGGACATGGCTTTAGCAGTGACGTGTCCCCACCCAGCACATGACTGCAGTCTTTCAGCAAGTCATACACACCACAGGGGAGAACTGAAAACCAGTTTACAGCCAGTGCTATCAGTCCCATGACCAGTAAAGGCAGAAGAGGAAAGTATCAGATGACACCTTATTCAGGCTGTGAAAGAGGAACTGAGATTCCTCCGGTGTATAATAAAGAAATATGTAAATCTAGACAGTTACTTGGACCTCGATTCTTAAAGTGTTGATCTTGCCATCAAGAAGCGGTCACATAATGCAGAAAGTCTGGTTTAAACAGGACGCTGAGGAGGGCACTAGTGTTCTAGAGCCCCATTCAAGGACTACTCCAGAGAAGTGAACACAGACAGGCAAACACTACAAACGGCTGTAGTCCCATTAGCCAGTCCTCATACATTCTGAGCAGAGATCTGTGTTCAGGGACAATATTTCACTCACCAATTTGCATGACACAAGAGCACCCAGACCTGATCAGTCTACCAGGTTGTCACACAAGGGGAATGAATGGGTCATCAGAAGATCACCCATCATTTAGGGGGAGGATTTATCAAGACCAGCGCTTTCTGCACCAATATCAATATCCTCTGCACATACATTAATATGAGGCTCAGGCCTAGTCACAAATTAGGAGCCCCCTTCGGCAGTCTGTGCTCCTAAACAGAAATGTAGATTAAAGGCTTCATTTACACCGGAAAACTGGTGTAAAAAAAAGGTAATTCTGCCACAGCTTCTGGCCAATGCCCCCTTTCTGAAAGAGGTGTAAAAACTGGGAGATTGCATTTAAAATAAATAAATTTGTCTGCGACTTTAATGCCACTTAGTGGTAATGTTCAATTTCATCACATCACTATTCAAATAATAAAAAAACAAAGCAGTTTTCACACTGGCCACTAAGCCTAGAACAGGTGCCACTTCCTGGTCTCTACAGACCACTTCAGCAGTCATTGCATTATCATCACAGGCAGGATTGTACTGACAGATATCACCTTTATATAGATGGCTTAGGATCCATCACCCACAATAAACGACCGCCTATCTACTCCTTTCTTCCACAACGCCCTCTGCTCATCCAATCAGTAACTGAGGCCGATCACTGCAGCTCCTCTCCGAAGCAAGCAAAATGGGGAATGTTGAAACTCAACATGCCCGACCGTCTATTCAGCCACCCACATCAGACGAGAGGTGGGTGTACATTACATTCAGGGAACGTGCAGCAAATAATGTGAACCTTTCGCCATGTAATCTGCAGGCAGCGTGTGATAGTGGAGATTATTACAGTATTGCAGGATCAGACTCATTATAATGTATACATTTATATCTCTGCTCTTTCTATACTTGAGTCATGTGGGTGGATCTACTCACGACTGACCGCTTTCCCTGTATGCCTAGTCATGTAGAGTTAGCCGACACCCACTGTGTAGCACCGCCCACATGACTCCCAAGTCTAGAAAGAGCAGAGATAAAAGCATGAAGGACAAGTCTTACTGATCCTGTTCCCAATCTGCTCAGCTCCTCCTGCTCTCTAACATGCTGCCTGCAGATTGCACTGCATTTTCATGGTGACAGGTTCCTGGTTTGGGGTCTATATAATCCTCCTAAAAAGCAGACAAATAGTTTCATGCCTCTCATCACGTTAATACTATTCTGGTCACGACTGTTCGTTTATTACACGGGAATATGCCCCAATGCCTCCCTAAGACTAAACAAGCCAGATCAGCCGGAGGTCACTGCTCGCTTGTGTCGGCTGAGGAATTTGTTGACTCATAGTTGCAACAGTGATAAAGCGATCATATGATGGCACGCTGCACTCATGATCAGGACTTCCCAGGCTCCACTATACATAACACAACTAAGGGGACTTTCACACTTGCGTTAAACTTTTCCGGCATAGAGTTCCATCCTAGGGGCTCAATACCGGAAAAACACTGAGGAGTTTTATCCTAATGCATTCTGAATGGAGAGCGATCCGTTCAGTCCCTTTTAGGCTAGTTTCACACTAGCGGCAGGGGGTCCGGTAAGCTGTTCAGGCGGGTGAACAGCATGTCAGATCCGTCCTGCCGTTAGTTCACGTGTGCCCCTGGACTGCCACTCAGTCCCCATTGACTATAATAGGGCAGGGTTCCGGCAGTAGCCGGACTAAGTACTGCATGTCGTACTTTTAGTCCGGCTGCCTCTCACCGTGCGCTGCCGTCGGAAGTCTGGGGATGGAGCGGCAGTCTGCATCTGCCTGCCACCCCTGTGTGCTGGGGAAATACCACGCTGTTCTGTACGGATAATAGGGCTCATTCAGACGGCCGTATGCCATCTGCAAAAATGCGGATCTGTTTTTTTGCAGATTAGATGCTGACCCATTCACTTCTATGAGGCCCCTTTTCTTTTCCATGGTTCCGCAAAACAAATGAAACGTGTCCTATACTTGTCCGTGAAAATCAGGACATGACCCCATTGAAGTCTATGGGTCCGCAAAAATACTGAATGCTACCCGTTTTGCAAATCCTTTTGTGCGGATTCGCAAAAAAAAATGGATAGCATTCAGTATTTTTGCGGACAGCATACGGCCGTCTGAATGAGCCCTTAGGTGCAGCTGACATTACAAGTCGCTAGTGTCAGCCAGTTTAGTAGTGAAGCTTCTAGTGACAGAAACCCTTTAAAGAGAACCCGTCACCATAAACTGCAGAAGGAGCCGAGTTCTGTGGGAAAGATCCAGTAAAGTTTGTAATTTAGAGCGCATTCATTCGACCCCGCCGTGCTTTGCGGTCTGCAAGCTGCGGATGCGCAAAAACAAACGCCACCCGTGCACATTTTGCAACTTGCAGAACGGCAGGCGCATTATAGAAATGCCCATTCTGGTCCGCAAATGTGGACAATAGGACATGCTCTATTTTTTTTGCGGGGCCGTGGAGAAGAACAAATGCAGACAGCACACGGTGCGCTGTCCGCATCTCTTGCAGCCCCTTTGAAGTGAATGGGTCTGCACCTGTTCCGCAAAATTGCAGAGCGGATGCAGCCTCATTCATACAGTCGTGTGAATGAGCCCTTATACCGGAAAGGGTCAATGAGGTTTGGGAAAGTTCTTGATGAATCATATTAAAAAGTTTTGATCGGTGGGGTCTGAGCGCATCAATAGCTAGAATGAGGAGAGAGAAGTGCTCATATATGGCGATTTCTCTCCTCTCCGAGTCCACAGACCTGTCGCCAGTCTAGTTATCAATGGGGACTCTGCGCTCCCACCGATATTTTACTAGGTTTCTATTAGTTCTTCATAGTGTAAGGCTACCAGTCGACACCCGCCCCAGGTACAGGAGAGCTCAGAAACAGATTTTAGTGTATGAATCTGTTCCCATCTGCTCAGCTCCTCCCGCAGATTACACTGCATGGTAACCCCTTGCTGTCATGTGCCATCTATGTATAGTGGACATCACCTGACAGTAAACACCCCGGTCTAATGTCCACAAGTGGCAATGACAGTCTTGGGCCTCTGGCACACGACCGTATGGCTTCGCGGTCTGTTTTAAACAGATCCGTTTTTTTCCATTCTTTTGTTTCAGCTTCCATTCTGCAGATCGGAAACTGAAGCTACACAACCCACACCCCTCCAGAGGTGCTCCAAACCGAGAGTGGAGGTCTAGCCCAGGGATGCCCCATCCCTCCCCAAAGTGGGAGCAGCCGTTTTGGGGGGATTTCAGGGCCTACACCACAGAATACGGGAGAAGTCACAGACCCTTCCTGTTAGAAAGACAGGGGCCAACGGAAAGTAAGAAAACAAACTCCTGGAGGGCCAGCCTAGCCTTCCAGCAGGAGGAGGAAGAAGGAAGTGCAAGCACAGAGAGACACATACACCGTGCGTCTACCGTAACGGAGAAGGGACCTGCCGCAGCCATTACTTTATAACCTTACCGGCAGCAAGGAGACACGACACCGCGACGAGGAGCTTCATGGTGCGACTGAGATCACCTGACTGAGGGGCTGCAGAACCCCGGTAATAACAGCCTCGGCCACGCCCAGCTCCACCCCTCCGATCACCTGACTCTTACTCAGCAGCCGCTGCCATAGGCTGCTGGGGGAGGCGGGGAGTGGAGCCGGAAGTGTCTTAGTAGCCATGTTGGTGATGTTGTGCTGTGGGCAGGCGGAAGTGCGAACAGCGGAGACTGTAGTAAGAGCCGCCCTGCTGACCGTGTCTGTCACCGGTGCGACAGTGGTGTCAGGGCCTACACCACAGACTGTGGGAGAGGTCACAGACCCTTCCTGTTGGAAAGGCAGGGGCCAATGTAAAGTCTGCTCCCCCCGAAAACCCAGTACTTTCATAATTGCTAAAGGTTTCAACACACATCAGTCACGTGACCTCCAAGGAGCCCATACATTCTAAGCCAGATAGAGTCTGGTATTGGCTGAGTGCCCAAACTGCAACCCAAAACCCACTTATTTATCGCAAAGTGCCAACGCGGCCATTTCCCCTGAACACCAGTATAGTATATCACTTAGCCATAACAGCCTGCCTACATTCAGTGCGCGGCCTGTGACATTCAGAGCTTGTACACCATAGACTTTTCCAGGGCGTGGGTGCCTGCTCAGAGGGCTCTGGGTGCCCGTGCCTTAGGTTCGCCACCACTGATCTAAGCCATAGTGCCCATTCATGAGGCTGACTCTGAAAAAAACAGCGGGAGATGTGCGTTTTATTCAGTGTGATTTATTTTATTTTTTCCTGTGTTTTAAAAAAAAATGCTTTTTTAACCCATAGAGGACCCGCCGGGCTCTGGGTGCAAATCGCAGGGGGACTGGAGCACGATGGGTGCTCTTACCGGTAGGCAGCCATGCCAGGTAAGTGCAGCATCGGCTGTTTCGGCCCCCCTGCAGCTCCGTGCGCTGCGATTGGCCGATCAGTGAAGACAGCGCCGGAAGCACATGTAAGCTCGGGGGAGGTGAGGCAGGGGACTCCGGTGTTTGGAGTCCCCTGCCAGCGATGCGATTGGCTGGAACAACGCTCCAGCGAATGGCAGCACTATAGCTGCACAGGAAAGGACAGAACCTCCCTGCATGCAGCCATTCTAGCTGGTGACTGCAGGCAGAGAGGTTCTGTGCTCGATCTGCTGGGATTTGTGGTTCTACCAGAGCTTTCACTTTCTTTACTGCTCCTGTCTAGAAGAAGAAGAAGAACATCTGGCACATCTGCTGCAGTGATCCCTAATCCACCCCCCTTCCCAAGCCCTAATCCTTGTTCCTATCCCTCCCTTCCCCCCACCCCTCCAGTCCAATTTTGTCTGCGGCGAAGAAATTTAGAATTTTTTAGTCAATTTTATAAAAATAATAAAAAATGCCCTGCTCTGCACCACTTTTTCTGTGTGCGAGCTGTGAACGCCAAGTGCTGATCAGTCTACTTCACTGCTCAGCACCTGGGCTCTTTTTTTTTTGCCGCAGATATATATATTTTTTCCCTTTTTTTTCTTAAGTAATAGTTAGAATTATATATATATATATATATATGTTAATTTTTAGCTAGTGTTTTTTTTATCTGTAGTAAATATTTATACTGCAGTGTCTGCACGAACGCACCAAATGTCCGCTTGCGTGCGTTCTGCAGCCCTGAGCACCAATAAGTACAATTTTTTTTACTGATCGCTTTTGTGCTTAGTTTTTTTTAAATATTTTTTGGTCTAAAAAGTACTTTTAGTGTTAGATATCAATTTTAGTTAGGTAGTGTTAGTGCGTGCGTCCTGCACCTGCTGATCGCTGATCAGAAACATCCATTTTTCTGACCGGTCTGCTCAGTTTTCGTGTAGTTAGTTTTATCTATATATATAAATCTACATATATATATAGAAATAAATTTTAGTTAGGTAGTGTTAGGCCTCTTTCACACGACCGTACGGCTTTTTCAGTGTTTTGCGGTCCTTTTTTCACGGATCCGTTGTTTCTTTTTTTGTTTCCGTTCTGTTCCATTTTTCCGTTCCGTTTTTCCGTATGGCGTATACAGTAATTACATAGAAAAAATTGGACTGGGCATAAAATCTTCAATAGATGTTTCCGCAAAAATGGAACGGATACGGAAGACATACAGATGCATTTCCGTATGTGTTCCGTTTTTTTTGCGGACCTATTGACTTGAATGGAGCCACGGAACGTGATTTGCGGGCAATAATAGGACATGTTCTATCCTTCAATGGAACGGAAATACGGAAACGGAATGCATACAGAGCACACTCAGTTTTTTTGGCGGAACCATTGAAATGGTTCTGTATACGGACCGCAAAAACCACCCTTAAACGGAAAAAAAAAACGGTCGTGTGAAAGAGGCCTTAGTGTAGATTTTTGCACACACATAATGTCTGTGTGCGTGCGTGCGTCCTGCACCTGCTGAGCGCTGATCAGAAACATCAATTTTTCTGACCGGTCTGCTCAGTTTACTGTGCACATTTTTATTTAACATTTTCGTGTAGTTAGTTTTATCTATATATATATATAAATCTCCATATACATATATATAGAAATCAATGTTAGGTAGTGTTAGTGTAGGTTTGTGCGTGCATCCAGCAAATTAATTTTTTATTTATTTTTTCTACTTTTTTCTCTATATTTCAAATATATAACAAGCCCCGTCACGTGTGAAAACACTACATACACACCCCATACTAAATAAAGTTTTACACATTTCACACAAAACACCCCAATAAAATAAAAATGGCCCGTCCGTCCCAACGAGTTTACTCAGCTGAGGAGGCATACGCCTATCTTGCCTTTGATAAGTCGGCCAGTGAGGGAGAAGAGGATGCCACTTTCCTCTACCCACTCATCATCATCTGCTTATGAGGGACCATCTAGAAGGCACGCCAGGGTAGCAGTGGAGACAGCCCCACAGAGTGACCCCATATGGACCCCACCCCCTGACAATTATCAGCCCTAAATTCCGGATTTTGAGAGCAGCTCCGGAATACAGATAGACTGTGCTGGCTTCACTGAACTCAAAATTTAATGGTGCCCCAAACCAATTTGTACGCCCAACAATTTATAGCTCAGAACCCTACCTCGCCATACGCTAGACCCCTAGGTTGGACCCCAGTAAGTGCAGCAGAGATGATGAAGTTTTGGGGACTCGTGCTGCATATGGGCGTAGTAAAGAAGCCAAACGTCAGACAATATTGGCGTTCGGACATTTTCTACCAGACTCCAATTTACAGTAAGACCATGACCCGGAAGCGTTTTGAGTTAATTCCGAAATTCCTACACTACAATGACAATACACAGTGCCCACCCCAAAATGACCCGACATTTGACCATCTGTTCAAGGTTAGGCCCGTCCTTGACCACTTTAACACCAAGTTTGCTGAGGTGTACACCCCTGATAAAAATTTATGTGTAGATGAGTCCCTGTTACTTTTCAAAGGGAGGGTTAGATTCCGCCAGTACCTGCCTAGCAAACTAGCAAGGTATGGCATAAAGTTATACAAACTTTGTGAGAGTAGCTTCGGATACACCCACAAGGTCTGCATTTATGTAGGGAAAGATTCCTGGATAAAACCCCCAGAATGCCCCCCCAATCCTAGGAGTTAGTGGGAAAATTGTGTGGGACTTACTGCACCCACTGCTGGATAAGGGTTACCACCTCTATGTGGATAACTATTATACCAGAATACCCCTATTCATGTCCCTAACTGCCAGAAGCACTATGGCTTGCGGCGCAGTGCGCAAAAATCACAGAGGCCTCACTAGATCCCTGGTAGGGCAACCGCTGAGAAAGGGAAGTGGGAAGTGGATGTTATTCTCCATCTTGGGACAAACGATCTGGCTTGCAATGAGGTTTCAAAGGTGAAAGAAGCTTTTCACACACTTGGAAAGGATATACAGGAGGTTGCATCAACTGTTTCATTCTCTGCAGTTTTGCCTGTGCATAACCTTCAGCATGACAGGAAGATGCGCATTAAGGAATTCAATGTATGGCTTGGTGAATGGTGTCTGAACCAAGGGTTTGGCTTTGTGTCTCATGTTAGCTCTTGTTGGAATGGAAAAGAACTGTACAAGAAAGATGGTTTGCACCTTTCTCTCAAAGGAACGAATGTCCTCGGTGAACAGTTCCAGGTATTTGCTAAGAAGCATTTAAACTAGGAAAGGGGGGCAAAAGAGTGATAATCCAGCAGTCCAACTGCCCCCCGAAACAATGCCAGAAAAGGGCAGTAGCACAAAGGTTAAGAAATGACAAGCTCAGAGTCTTGTCTACAAATGCTCGCAGTCTAGGAAATAAAATCAATGAACTTGAGGCTATAATGGCATCTGAGAATATAGATGTAGTGGCTGTTACTGAGACGTGGTTCAAGGGGAGTAATGACTGGGATATATCAATACCAGGGTTCTCTCTATACAGGAAAGACAGAGAAGGCAAGAAGGGGGGAGGGGTGGCCCTGTATGTGAAAGATAACCTAAAATCTAATTTGATACAAGTTAGTGAGAACAATTTAGAGTCAGTTTGGGTTACCGTGCAGCTTGATAATCATAAGGCAACTCGTGTAGGTGTGATATATAGACCACCTAGCCAAGTCAAAGAATTAGATGATCTACTAGTTGAGGAAATAGCTAAAATGACATTGAAGGGGGAAGTTATCATTATGGGAGACTTCAATCTTCCAGATGTAAACTGGAAAACCAAAATAGCTAGTTCTGCCAGGAGTACAGATATTCTAAATTCCCTACTGGGATTATCTCTACAGCAAGTAGTGGAGGAGCCAACCCGGAAGGAGGCCATTTTAGATTTAGTATTCACAAATGGGAATTTGGTATCTGATATTACTGTAGGGGAAAGCTTGGGATCTAGTGATCACCAGTCAGTGTGGTTTACTATAAGTACAGTGACTGAGTCACACCACACAAAAACAAAAGTTTTAGATTTTAGAAAAACAGACTTTTCTAAAATTAGATTAGTGGTATACAAGTCCCTATCAGACTGGAACAGTTTCATTGGAGTCCAGGAGAAATGGGACTACTTAAAAGTGGCACTATTGAAGGCAACAGAAAATTGCATTAGGCTTGTCAGTAAAAGCAAAAAAAGGAAGAGACCACTGTGGTACTCAGCAGAAGTGGCCAAAATCATTAAAAACAAAAAGATAGCATTTAGGAATTATAAAAAAAAACAAAACGAGGATGACAGACAAATTTATAAGATTAGGCAGAGAGAGGCCAAACAAGTTATAAGAGCTTCCAAAGCACAGGCAGAAGAGAAATTAGCTCAGTCAGGAAAAAAAGGCCAGAAGGCATTCTTCAGATACATAAATGAAAAAAGGAAACTAAAACAAGGAATTACCAAATTAAAAACAAAAGAAGGAATGTATATAGAAGAAGATAAAGAACTAGCTGACTGCCTCAATGAATATTTCTGTTCAGTTTTTACAAAGGAAAATGAAGGAGAAGGACCTCAGTTAGGAAAGAAGTCTAATGAATCTTTTGATGCATGTGTCTTTACAGAGGAAGAGGTTCTAAGTCAGCTGTCTAAAATTAATACAAATAAGTCACAGGGGCCTGATGGGATACACCCAAAGCTATTAAAAGAGCTCAGCGTTGAACTAGCAAAACCATTAACAGATTTATTTAACCAATCGCTGGCAACAGGAGTCGTCCCAGAAGATTGGAAATTAGCAAATGTTGTGCCCATTCATAAGAAAGGTAGTAGGGAGGAATCGGGCAACTATAGGCCAGTAAGCCTGACATCAATAGTGGGGAAATTAATGGAAACCATACTTAAGGAGAGGATTGTGGAACATCTAAAATCCCATGGATTGAAAGATGAAAAACAGCATGGGTTTACTTCAGGGAGATCATGTCAAACTAATCTTATTGATTTTTTCGATTGGGTGACTAAAATAATAGATGGAGGAGGTGCAGTAGACATCGCTTATCTAGACTTTAGTAAGGCTTTTGATACTGTCCCACATAGAAAGCTTATCAATAAAGTGCAGTCTTTGGGCTTGGACTCCCATATTGTTGAATGGATTAGGCAGTGGCTGAGGGACAGGCAACAGAGGGTTGTAGTCAATGGAGTATATTCAGACCAAGGTCTTGTTACCAGTGGGGTACCTCAGGGATCTGTTCTGGGACCCATATTGTTTAATATCTTTATCAGCGAAATTGCAGAAGGCCTCGATGGTAAGGTGTGTCTTTTTGCTGATGACACAAAGATTTGTAACAGGGTTGATGTTCCTGGAGGGATACACCAAATGGAAAAGGACTTAGGAAAACTAGAGGAATGGTCAAAAATATGGCAACTAAAATTTAATGTTGATAAGTGCAAGATAATGCACCTGGGCCGTAAAAACCCAAGAGCAGAATATAAAATCAGTGATACAGTCCTAACCTCAGTATCTGAGGAAAGGGATTTAGGGGTCATTATTTCAGAAGACTTAAAGGCAGGCAGACAATGTCATAGAGCAGCAGGAAATGCTAGCAGAATGCTTGGGTGTATAGGGAGAGGCATTACTAGTAGAAAGAGGGAGGTGCTCATGCCGCTCTACAGAGCACTAGTGAGACCTCATTTGGAGTATTGTGCTCAGTACTGGAGACCATATCTCCAGAAGGATATTGATACTTTGGAGAGAGTTCAGAGAAGAGCTACTAAACTGGTACATGGATTGCAGGATAAAACTTACCAGGAAAGATTAAAGGAACTTAACATGTATAGCTTGGAAGAAAGACGAGACAGAGGGGATATGATAGAAACTTTTAAATACATAAAGGGAATCAACAAAGTAAAAGAGGAGAGAATATTTAAAAGAAGAAAAACTGCTACAAGAGGACATAGTTTTAAATTAGAGGGGCAAAGGTTTAAAAGTAATATCAGGAAGTATTACTTTACTGAGAGAGTAGTGGATGCATGGAATAGCCTTCCTGCAGAAGTGGTAGCTGCAAATACAGTGGAGGAGTTTAAGCATGCATGGGATAGGCATAAGGCCATCCTTCATATAAGATAGGGCCAGGGGCTATCCATAGTATTTAGTATATTGGGCAGACTGGATGGGCCAAATGGTTCTTATCTGCCGACACATTCTATGTTTCTATGTTTCTATGGGTTAAAGCAGGGCTCTCCTCCATGAGAACATGCTGTTGGTTAAGAACAAGAGGGACGTCCTTTTGCTGACTACCCTTCACACAAATACCAGCTTCCCTGCTCATATGCGAGGTACCACAACCACTGTCCCCAAACCAGTTTGCATCCTGGACTACAATGAGCACATGGGAATGGAAGGACCCAAAAAAAAATGCAGGGTGTGTTCCAAAAGGGGGATAAGGAAAGTTACCATTTACCACTACGAAACCTGCCCTGAAAAACCTGGCATGTGCATGCAGGAGTGTTTTAGAATCTGCCACTCGTCCATGGAGTATAAATGTAATCCTTGATGTACCCTGTAATTTTACCACCTTATATCTCTGATTTAGTCCGCATAGCTTACATATCCACTTTTCACCAACCACTACATATTCATTTCTATGAAACACTTGTTAGGTCAAAAGTACCCTTTCCACCACTTAAAATGTTCGTACGGGGGTGCTCTTTCCGAAATGTGGTCACTTCTTGGGGTTTTTCATTTATGGGGACCTCAGGAAATTTTTTAAATGTGACATGGCAGCTAAAATCCATGTCTGCCAATTCAGGCCTGCAAAAAACATATTTTGCACTTTGTATCTAGAGGCGTGCTGTCCGCCAAAACAGCAGGCTATGAGCACATATGGTGTGTTTGCAAAATGGGGAACATATACTGGGTTGCATTTTCTCCTTTAACCCCTTGTGAAATTGAAAAACGGGTCTGCTAGTAATTTTTCATTTTTACAAATGTGTGCTTTGAAATTCTTCTCTCACGTAATTCTGCCTTCTGTGAGACACCTGTTTGCTAAAAAGTACCCTTTCCACCACTTAAAATGTTCGTACGGGGGTGCTCTTTCCGAAATGGGGTCACTTCTTCGGGTTTTTCATTTCTGGGGACCTCAGGAAATTCTTTAAATGCAACATGGCAGCTAAAATCCATGTCTGCCAATTCAGGCCTGCATAAACCATATTTTGCACTTTGCCAGTAGAGGCCTGCTGTGCGCTAAAGCAGCAGGCTACAAGCATATATTTCATATTCTCAAAATGTAGAGAAAATGGGGAACATATACTAGGGTGCATTTTCTCCTTTAACCCCTTGTGAAAGTGAAAAATTGGGGTCTGCTAGTAATTTTTCATTTTTACAAATGTGTGCTTTGAAATGCTTCTCTCAAGTAATTCTGCCTTCTGTGAGACACCTGTTTGCTAAAAAGTACCTTTTCCATCACTTAAAATGTTCGTACGGGGTGCTCTTTCCAAAATGGTGTCACTTCTTGGGGTTTTTCATTTCTAGGGACCTCAGAATTTTTTTTTAAATGCAACATGGCAGCTAAAATCCATGTCTGCCAATTCAGGCCTGCAAAAACCATATTTTGCACTTTGCCTCTAGAGGCCTGCTGTGCGCCAAAACAGCAGGCTACGAGCACATATTTGTTGTTCACAAAATGGAGAACATATACTGGGGTGCATTTTCTCCTTTAACCCCTTGTGAAAGTGAAAAATTGGGGTCTGCTAGTAATTTTTCATTTACAAATGTGTGCTTTGAAATGCTTCTCTCAATAATTCTGCCTTCTGTGAGACACCTGTTTGCTAAAAAAGTACCCTTTCCACTACTTAAAATGTTCGTACGGGGGTGCTCTTTCCAAAATGGTCTCACTTCTTGGGGTTTTTCATTTCTGGGAACCTCAGGAAATTCTTTAAATGCAACATGGCAGCTAAAATCCATGTCTGCCAATTCAGGCCTGCATAAACCACATTTTGCACTTTGCCTGTAGAGGCCTGCTGTGCGCTAAAACAGCAGGCTACAAGCATATATTTCATATTCTCAAAATGTAGAGAAAATGGGGAACATATACTAGGGTGCATTTTCTCCTTTAACCCCTTGTGAAAGTGAAAAATTGGGGTCTGCTAGTAATTTTTCATTTTTACAAATGTGTGCTTTGAAATGCTTCTCTCAAGTAATTCTGCCTTCTGTGAGACACCTGTTTGCTAAAAAGTACCTTTTCTACCACTTAAAATGTTCGTATGGGGGTGCTCTTTCCGAAATGGGGTCACTTCTTGGAGTTTTTCATTTTTGGGAACCTCAGGAAATTTTTTAAATGCAACATGGCAGCTAAAATCCATGTCTGCCAATTCAGGCCTGCAAAAACCATATTTTGCACTTTGCCTCTAGAGGCCTGCTGTGCGCCAAAACAGCTGGCTACGAGCACATATTTGGTGTTCACAAAATGGGGAACATATACTGGGGTGCATTTTCTCCTTTAACCCCTTGTGAAAGTGAAAAATTGGGGTCTGCTAGTAATTTTTCATTTTTACAAATGTGTGCTTTGAAATGCTTCTCTCAAGTAATTCTGCCTTCTGTGAGACACCTGTTTGCTAGAAAGTACCCTTTCCACCACTTAAAATGTTCGTACGGGGGTGCTCTTTCCGAAATGGTGTCACTTCTTGGGGTTTTTCATTTCTGGGGACCTCAGGAATTTTTTTAATGCGACATAACACCTAAAATCCATTTCTCCCAATTTAGGTCAGCAAAATCCATATTTAGTTGTTTGTATCTAGAGCCCTGCCATGCGCCCATACATTATTTTTCGAGCACATATTGGGTGTTGACGTATTCGGGGGGAAATTGTGAACAAAATGTGGGATACATTTTGTCCTGTTACCCCTTGTGAAAGTGAAAAATGTGAAACACCTGAAATGTGAAACACCTGATTGGTCTAAGTGCTCACTACACACCTTGAAATATTCCTTGAGGGGTGTAGTTTCCGGAATGGGGTCACTTTTTAGGGGTTTCCACTCTAGGGCCACCTCAGGGTTTCTTCATATGCGACATAGCTCCCAATTACCATTACAGCTAAATCCTCTCTGCTAACCGCCATATTGTGCTCCTTCCACTCTGAAACTTGCCATGCGGCCATACATAATTTTTTGAGCACATATGGGGTGTTGGCGTATTTGGGGGAAAATGGGGAACAAAATGTGGGGTGCATTTTGTCCTGTTTTCCCTTGTGAAAGTGTAAAATGTGGGTGTAAAGCAACTTTTTCTGGCAAAAATTGTGATCACTACACACCTTGAAATATACCTTGAGGGGTGTAGTTTCCTGAATGGGGTCACTTTTGGGCGGTTTTCACTCTTGGGGTACCACAGGGTGTCTTCATATGCGACATAGCTCCCAAAAGCCAATCCTGCAAAATCTGTCCTCCAAAAGCCCTATGTGTCACAGCCAGACAGTTGAGAAGCTCTGACAGGAGCGTTTCAGATCCTCCTCCTTGAATTTCTTTGTTTTGGTTTAGTTTCTCATCTCGTTAGTCTATCTCAGCTGTTATGCTGTTGGACTGATTGCTGCCCTTTAAGTTCCTCCCCAGAATGCAGTAGTGTGCGGCTTATACAACTTCCTGGAGTGTGTGTGCATGCTGTTCCTTGTTCCCAGTCCACAGTCCCCAGTCGTCTGCAAGATAAGTTCTGTTTATGATTTTCTGTTTTCTGGATCCAGGTGACCCTGACTCCCTCCGTGTCTGTGTAGGGAGCCGGTGGTCGTGTCCCCTCACTATTGTAGGGTCTTCAGGTGTAAGATAGTCGAGGTACGTGGATATGCGCCCATCCACCTTTGGGGTGGTCGCATAGGCTGAGCAATAAGGGAGAGCGGCAGGTCTCTTGCAGGAGTCTCCCCTTTTGTTCCTTAGTTGTGGATCCAGTGAGTCATTGTTTATATTATTGTCTTGTTTCCTGTACACCATCCGTGACACTATGGCGCTACTTTTAAACCCTGCAATGTGCCCATACATCATTTTTTGAGCTCATATGGGGTGTTGGTGTATTTGGGGGAAAATGGGGAACAAAATGTGGGGTGCATTTTGTCCTGCTTTCCCTTGTGAAAGTGTAAAATGTGGGTGTAAAGCAATTTTTTCTGCCAAGCGTTTCCTAATTCTGTGACACGCCTGATGGGTCTAAGTGCTCACTACACACCTTGAAATATTCCTTGAGGGGTGTAGTTTCCGGAATGGGGTCACTTTTTGGGGGTTTCCACTCTAGGGCCACCTCAGGGTGTCTTTATATGTGACATAGCTCCCAATTACCATTCCAGCTAAATCCGCTCTCCAAAAGTCATATGGTGCTTCTTCCACTCTGAAGCCTATTGTGCGGCCATACATCAGTTTTTGAGTGCACATGGGGTGTTTCTGTAAACTCCAGATTCAGGGTAATAGATTTTGAGCTTTGTTTGACTGTTAACCCTTGATGTGTTGCATAAAAAAATAGATTACAATATTAAATCTGCTAAAAAAAGTGAATCTTTAAAATTTCATTCCCATTTTCATTTAATTCTCATGGGGCACCTACAAATCGGTTTTAAATAGCTTGAGGAGTGTAGTTTCTAAAATGGGTGGTTTCTAATATGTAAGCCCCAGAACGTGACTTCATAACTGAACTGGTCCTGAAAAAATTGGATTTGCTTCTAAACTTCTAAGCCTTCTAACATCCCCAAAAAATAAAATGTCATTTTCAAAATGATCCAAACATGAAGTAGACATATGGGAAATGTAAAGTAATATCCATTTTTGGAGGTATTACTATCTATTATCAAAGTAGAGAAATTTAAATGTTGAAATTTGCTAATTTTTCAATTTTTTGGGGGTAAATTTGGTATTTTTTTATAAATTTTTTTTTTTTAATCCATTTTAACACTGTCTTGAAATACAATATGTGACCAAAAAATGGCTTTTTTGGGCTTTTTTTTTTTTTTTACGGTGTTCACCTGAGGGGTTAGGTCATGTGATATTTTTATAGAGCTGGTTCTTACTTATTTCACTTTAACACAATAATAGCATTTTTAATGAAAAAAAAACACATTTTTTATCTCTATTGTCTGAGGTCATAGTTTTTTAATTTCTTGACCAATTGTCTTAAGTCGGGTCTCATTTTTTTGCGGGATGAGGTGATGGTTTGATTAGTATTATTTTGGGGGGCATACGCCTTTTTGATCGCTTTGTGTTGCAATTTTTATGATGTAAGGTGACAAAAAATGGCTTTTTTTGGCACTGTTTCAATTTTTTATTTTTTACAGTGTTCACCTAAAGGTTTAGACTCAATGTTAAGATTCAAATGATCATAGCACTCATCTATCACTGGTTTTCACAGTGTGCACGTCTGGGTTAGTCCCCACCTCTACCTCGGGAGCTGGCTTCCACGCTTATGCTTCTCATACTGGGCCTGATGAAGGGCTACATTTAGCCCGAAACGTTGCCTGAAATTATGTCCGGCTGAATAAAATCATTATTTACTTCACTTTCAACTCTGGAGTACTGTCTATTTGTATATATAAAAACACCTAAAGGGTTAGGTCATGTGATATTTCTATAGAGCTGGTTGTTTCGGACGCGGCGATACATAATATGTATCCTTTTTTAAATTTATTTCAGAATAATAGCATTTTTTCAACAAAAAAATAATGTTTTAATGTCTCCATGTTCTGAGAGCAATAGTTTTTTTTTTTATACGATTTTCTTATGTAGCGGCTCATTTTTTGCGGGGTGAGGTGATAGCTTCGTTTTATTGGTACCATTTTGTGGGACATACGCCTTTTTGATCACTTAGAGTTGCACTTTTTGTGATGTAAGGTATTAAAAATGGCTTTTTTGACAGTTTTTATTTTTATTTTTTTATGGTATATCGGATGGGGTGGATCATGTAATATATTTAAAGAGCCGGTCATTACGGATGCAGCAATATCAAATATGTCTATTTTATTTTATTTTTTCAATACATTTTTGTTATTTTTATTACGGTACTTAATTGGGGATTTTTTTTTGACATGTCAAACCTTTTTTTTTGTACACTTTGCATCCCCCATAAGGTCATACAAGAACTCTGGGGGACATTTAACTTAACTTTTTTTTTTTTCAGTATTGATTTCTCCTGTAACTGGGGCTGACATAGTAGCCCCAGTTACAGGGAAAATACACCCCCCACAGCTCCTGCACTCACCCAGCCCCAGCAGTCACATGACCACCGGGCTACAGTGCTCGCTGAGCACTGTGTATACAGCGATCTAGAAGGCAAGGACACCTGGGAACTGTCTCTGCCTTCTCTCTGGGATGCCCTGCTGTCACTGACAGCGGGCGCCCCGCTCTGCAGCTGCACGATTAGCGTGCAGCTGCCATCTCTCAATGGACGTTCCAGAATGTCCATTCAGAGATAAACATACACCCATAGGACGTTTATATCGTATGGGCGGATGTGAGATGGTTAAGGCAAAGCTGAATTTCCAGCTTGAGGTTTTTGATGCAGATCTGCACCAAAAACGTGCGGAAAACGCACAAAAAATGCATAGACTTACATGGAGCTGTGTTTTTCTGCTTCCTATTCATTTCAATGGGTGATTCTGCCCCAAGGTAGGTCACACTGCATTTTTACACGTGTGGAAATAAAAAGTAAATGCTGCTTCCTATTGAAATGAATGACCCGCTGTCGGTCCTAATAGAGATACATGCATCCGATATATACATTTATTTATTTGATTACTGGCTTCCATGGTCTTAGGCCGGCCGTACACATTAGAAAGCTCAGTTCACTATCCTGTACACGTGCATGCTGGGCTCAGCCGAGCATGCAGTGTTTTCAGTGGGGAAAAAGATGGTAGGCTGCTGCCAGACACCCTCTCCTGGGAGCGAACAGATCATGCATGTTGACAAACAACACCCCCGATCTTTATCTCCTTGACATCTGTCGTTTGAGGTGTATCGGGAGCACCCCCTTCCTCAACGTAACTAAAGGTTTTTGTTTCTACTAACAACACATCCTTTATTCACTGGATAGGGGAAAAGTGTGTGATCACTGAGGGGTCTAACCACTGGGACCCTCAATCGCTCAAGATTGTGCTGCATACCCACCCCCCAGTGCTCCAGACTTAGGCCTCTTTCACACGACCGTATGGCTTCTGTTTTGGTTCCATTTCTCTGTATGGCATATACAGTATACAGTAATTACATAGAAAAAATTGGGCTGGGCATAACATTTTCAATAGATGGTTCCACAAAAAACGGAACGGATACGGAAGACATACGGATGCATTTTCGTATGTGTTCCGTTTTTTTTGCGGGCCCATTGACTTGAATGGAGCCACGGAACGTGATTTGCGGGCAATAATTGGACATGTTCTATCTTTCAACGTAACGGAAATACGGAAACTGAATGCATACGGAGTACATAATTTTTTTTTTTAAATGAATGGTTCCTTATACGGAACGTATAAAACGGCCCGGAAACAGAAAAAAAAAAACGGTTGTGTGAAAGAGGCCTAAAACAAATGTCAAGGAGCCATTGGCTCCTTATCTGAAAATTTTTGTCGCCAACTGAATTTTTTAGTCGCCAGATTTAAAATACATATAATTATAATAAAAAGACTTGTCTTAGCTTGTGCAGTTTCCCATATGTCTCTCCTTTGGATTAGTTCTTACAGCCAACAAAAACATTAAAACTATTTACAGTCCTTAATAGACAACTTATTGCTCTGATTCTGAGTCAATGTCACTGACTACCAATAAGTCAGTGTCACTTGGCCATCCAGATTAATGTGTCCTCCTCTTCCTCTTGGCTCCAAACTAGCGTCTCACGCAGGGCTCGGGATCAGACCGCTTAAGTGAAGGGCCTTCTGAGCTAATTCGGATTAAATCCTCCAGTGTAGAAATATGAAGTGAATTGGGTACTTTTATTCTGTTTTGCGCAGAAAAGCCTCAGTCACACTGTGCAGATGATATAGGAAGTATAAGCATAATGTTCACCAAATGTAAAACATTTTTGTATTCGGTGGAGTAAGGCTCTTTCGTCAGGATTACCTCCCACAAATTGCTGTAAGACATGTCTGCAAACTGGCCTTTGATTAAGAATTTTAGCAATCTCCACTCACTTTGGATTGCCTCCAAATCACAGTGATTCTTTAACAAGATGGGCTTCTACCACTATATTAGCATGTGAATTACCTCTTCTCCATACAGTCTTCAGGCCAAGAATCGTGGCAAAAGATAGAAAAACAGAAAAACATCGGATGATTTCTGACCCTCCTATGTTATCTTCCTGGTCTTTCCCTATCATCACTCCAAATATTTTTTCCAGTTCTGTAATTGTTACCTCTACAGTTTTTTTTATATGTTCTTTAAGTATATCCATAAAACTGGAATGGCTTTCTTTCAGTTGAATATTTTGAAACTGAATGCATGTAACACTTGTGGTTTTATCCCTCCTTTTAGCAACTATCGTCTGGGTATGTATTTCTTTACCAGCTATTTGCAGGAAAAAATCCTGTAGTTTCCCATTTCTTAGCGGCTTTTCTTCAATGCTTTGTCATGATACAACTTTTAATAGCAGCGACAGCTTGTGATAGTCTTCAGAAAAATTCTCTAATATTAAGACTTAAAGAGAACCTTTCATTAGTTTTGACATACCCGTATTTTTCGCCCTATAAGACGCACCTGCCCATAAGACACACCTAGGTTTTTGAGGAGGAAAATAAGAAAAAAAATATTTTGAACCAAAAGGTGTGCTTTTGGTGGGTTTTGAACTAATGGTGGTCTGTGGATGACACTATTATGGGGGATCTGTGGATGACACTGTTATGGAGGGCATCTGTGGATGACACTGTTATGGGGGCATCTCTGGATAACACTGTTATGGGGGATCTGTGGATGACACTTATGGGGGCATCTCTGAATAACACTGTTATGGGGGATCTGTGGATGGCACTGTTATGGGGGATCTGTGGATGGCACTGTTATGGCCACTTCAATGGATGCTGTCCGCATCCGTTGCTCCGTTCCGTGGCCCCGCAAAAATTATAAGTCATGTCCTAATCTTTACCATTTTACGGACAAGAATAGGGTTTTTCTATAAAGGGCCTTCCGTTCCGCAAATTGCGGAAGGCACATGGGCGGCATCCGTGTTTTGCAGATCCGCAATTTGCAGACTGCAAAACGCGGCATATCCATCTGCACCAAAAGCACTGAGCTTATCTTGCCACCAATTTGGATTACTTTGGTCTGCACTAGTAAGTATATCTGTTATTGCTTTAAAGGGGTTATCCCATCTTCCACTTTCACAGTGCGCCCTCCTCCACTTTCTCCGATCCGTTCTCCTTGTAGGTGCGGGTCCTAGCGATATGCCCCCATTGTCTAAGATGGGAGAAACCCCTTTATGTAATCCCTGTGCATGACAATGCTGAAGCTTAGCTAATCCAACAAGACTGTTTACTGGTATACCAGACAAAATGTACCTTAAGTACACAATCACATTTTATCTTCCGGATACATCTGTTCCACAGTCTGTTATGGCTGAAATGTAAATTGCCTAGCTAGCTTTATTTACTGTTTGGGCTCTTAATTCATCCGCAATGCAACCAATGAACTCAACTGTAATCATATAGGCTGCATTAAATTTAAGCTTTATTTCTTTGAAATCGTTCTCAGCCATTTTTACACAGGCTCTGGACACAGAACGGGCTAAAGGTGTCTCTGTTGGGGCACACCTGGCTATGATACTGTCACGAGCATTTCTATACTTCTGACTCTCCATTTTTTTTTTTTTAGAGTTTCTTTCTTAAAATGATGCATTCCTTTGATAAAATCTGTTTTGCCAGCAATATCTGGGCCAGCCTTAGAACAAAACTCACAGTACATAATTTCTTTCTCTTTATTATATCTAAGCCAAGAACATTTCTGAAGCCATAAACTTTTAACATTTCGCTCAGCTCTGTTGGCAGAACCTTTTGTCCCACTACTGGCTCTTTGATCTGATGGTTGATCGGATGAACTGTTGTCTGTGACTAATAAAAGTGTTTCACTTGAATTTTGATGATCTAGTGAGGAGGTACAAGACTCTTTGGAGGATGGATCTTTGAAAAAGTCTGTGATTTTACGTGTTGCCATACTGAGCTAAGTGTTGTAGCCTGTGTATAACAATGATGAATAATTACCTGACCTGCCTAGAAGTTTACAATACACAAGAATCAGTATCTACTGGTGATGCGGCTAAGTCTACTTTCACACTCGTGTTTTGGCTTTCCGTTTGTAGGATCCGTTTAGTGCTCTCACAAGCGGTCCAAAACAGATCAGTTTGCATTCTGAATGGAAAAGGATCCGCTCAGAATGCATCAGTTTGCATCAGTTCAGTCTCCAGTCCGCTTTGGAGACGGACACCAAAACGCTGGTGTCCGCCTGACGAAACTGAGCCAAACGGATCCATCCCCATTGACTTATATTGTGTGCCAGGACGGATCCGTTTTCACTCTGTTAAATTTTGGAGTACCGCACACCGTTGATTGCTGGTGCCAGCAAGGACTTGTTAAGTCGTAATCAAATGATAGAAATTTGCGGCACACAGTATTTTTTCTTTTTGCTTATTTAAATTTTAATCATCACATGATCATGTAATCTTCTGCGTCGCGTATACATTTTTGTCGCTTGTTCTGTTCTGTAATCTGTTTTGTCTCTTGTTCTGTTCTGTAATTTTTCTGTATTCGCTCAGTTGCTTGTCAATTCTCTCTTTGGCTCTTTCCAGTCTCTCTCTCCAGTCTTCTTCCGGTGCTGACGTAGTGAGGGTAGTTTCTGTGGTTTGAATCTTCTTGGACAATTCTTCTATTGATTTTTGTAGTTGTTCTAAGGTGAGAAGGATTATGTCAAAGGAGCATTTATTCAAGATGTTCACGAATCGTGTACAGAATTCTGTGTTGTCCGCGAACAATGTAGGTCTCAGTCTAGATCGTAGACCTCTTGGTATACGGTTATTTTTGTAATATTCGGCAAGAGTGCTGCAGTGGAGCTCCCATCCAATCAGACGTTTGCGATCTCTTTCATAGTCGCGTATCTTTAATTCATGGCTGGGTATGTGCAGAAAATCGCTGGGTAAATTCACTCCACAGTCATATGAAAATACATTTGACATGTTCAGATAGGGTGCTGGTAACTCGCAGTATTTGCGGATCCGCACATTGCCAGAACTATATAGAAAATGCAGACAAGAATAGGACATGTTCTATATTTTTGCGGAACGGAAATGCGGACCCGGAAGGGCAGATCCGCAATTCCGGATCCGAGCCTGACAAAGTCTGTCCCCATAGAAATGAATGGGTCCGCAATTCCGTTCCGCAAAATGCGGAACAGAATTGCGGACGTGTGAATGGGGCCTTATACATATTTCTATAAGTCATCGGATACATGCATTGAGATCAAGATTGATGAAAATTCTATAGAAGAGATTTTTTTATATATATACATATAGAACACAAAATCAGAACATATTGAAAGATAATGTAAAAACAAGTGAAAGTTTGTTGAACTCTGGGGATGGACAGGATGGTATCACCAACTATGGTGCACAGATAGAAGTAATGGCGCAAATGGACGGGGTTTCTTCCTCTCTCTCCTGGTGGGTCCTAGTATCTTATTAAGTAGTGTGCACGTCTATGCGTATCTATATGACCAATTAATAGGATAATATCACCAACTATAGTACAAGATTGAAATACACAGGTAAAAATAATCACATGAATAAACGGGGTTTGTTGTTTTCATGGTGGATAATGGGATCTAACTAAATAGTATATATGTCTGTGTAGATTCATATAGTCAGTGGACTTGTATTAGACTCAGCAACACTACTATGAGTAAAGGGTTAAACATTCGAGTTTAAATAACATTATTAGATTGCAGCAGCACTATTTAGAGCGGCAGTAAGGTAAACATATAGTCTGGACAACATAGTTTAACATGCATTCATCATTATTCTAAAGTAGCAAGGGGTTAGGGTCCCATCGGTGGTTACCTTAAGTTCTGCCTCTATGGTATGTCGCACTGGATACAGGGGATCAACGCTGGATGCGCGCTTTTAAAAACAGCTAGGGACTCAAGGATCGCGTAGGTCACGTGGGGCACGCCTGCGTGAGTCACATGACATTGGCGGAACCGATGTGCGTTCCACCTGCGTGTCAAGCGCTCAGGCCGGGCGTGTGCTGTGATCTCCAGGAGGCGGGGGGATGCCGAGTCATGTGATGTTATCACATGACTCGGAGGCGGGTCTGCAGTCATGCTTGCCGGTATTATGAATATGAGCGATAATAGGGGCAAATATGCATACTATGCGGATGCAGAATTGGTAATATTAGTAATAGTAATGACAGTAATGTTTATTGGCCTCTGGGGAAGTACATATAGGAAAGGGATAAGTATTTTAGGATACACCTGCATTATGGAATAAATAACAGTAAACAAAGTACTTAATATATTACTATGGAAAATAAGGTTATAGGATAATTAATGATATTAACAACCTGTTAATATAGCAATAAGCAAATCATATCCCTACTTTAAATTATAGTGGGTACACAATCTGGCACAATAGAAAACAGATCCATCCTCCATTGACTTTTAATGGTGTTCAAGACGGATCCGTCTTGGCCATGTTACAGATAATACAAACTAATCCGTTCTGAATGGATGCAGACGGTTGTATTATCTGAATGAATCCGTCCATGACGGATCCGCAGAAAACGCAAGTGTGAAAGTAGCCTTACCAGATTCTTCCTTGCTGTAACTCGCAGGTGAGGAGTGGCGGGCTTTCCTGTCTGCGCAGGTGAGGAGTGACGGGCTTTCCTGTCTGCGCAGGTGAGGAGTGACGGGCTTTCCTGTCTGCGCAGGTGAGGAGTGACGGGCTTTCCTGTCTGCGCAGGTGAGGAGTGACGGGCTTTCCTGCCTGCGCAGGTGAGGAGTGACGGGCTTTCCTGCCTGCGCAGGTGAGGAGTGACGGGCTTTCCTGTCTGCGCAGGTGAGGAGTGACGGGCTTTCCTGTCTGCGCAGGTGAGGAGTGACGGGCTTTCCTGTCTGCGCAGGTGAGGAGTGACGGGCTTTCCTGTCTGCGCAGGTGAGGAGTGACGGGCTTTCCTGTCTGCGCAGGTGAGGAGTGGCGGGCTTTCCTGTCTGCGCAGGTGAGGAGTGGCGGGCTTTACTGTCTGCGCAGGTGAGGAGTGGCGGGCTTTCCTGTCTGCGCAGGTGAGGAGTGGCGGGCTTTCCTGTCTGCGCAGGTGAGGAGTGGCGGGCTTTCCTGTCTGCGCAGGTGAGGAGTGGCGGGCTTTCCTGCCTGCGCAGGTGAGGAGTGACGGGCTTTCCTGCCTGCGCAGGTGAGGAGTGACGGGCTTTCCTGTCTGCGCAGGTGAGGAGTGGCGGGCTTTCCTGTCTGCGCAGGTGAGGAGTGGCGGGCTTTCCTGTCTGCGCAGGTGAGGAGTGGCGGGCTTTCCTGTCTGCGCAGGTGAGGAGTGGCGGGCTTTCCTGTCTGCGCAGGTGAGGAGTGGCAGGCTTTCCTGTCTGCGCAGGTGAGGAGTGACGGGCTTTCCTGCCTGCGCAGGTGAGGAGTGACGGGCTTTCCTGTCTGCGCAGGTGAGGAGTGGCGGGCTTTCCTGTCTGCGCAGGTGAGCAGCAGTGGGCTTTCCTGCTGCTCCCTATGCACAAGAATGTGACTTCTATAATACTGCCCACTATGGATAAGAATATCACTACTATCAAATTAAACCATACATTCTCTTTGCCACAGGCTGTAATAGCCAGGGCTTTACAATACACAGGAATCGGTATCTACTGGTGATGCGGCTTACCAGATTCTTCCTTGCTGTAACTCGCAAGTGAGGAGTGTCGGGCTTTCCTGTCTACACAGGCGAACAGTGGCGGGATTTCCTGCTGTGTGTCAGAGATGGGTCTAGATGAGCTACTAAAGATATAAATATACAGTGGTGCCTGCGCTGTCGCTATTAAATTATCTCTATGTGCGCTAAGGCAGACAGAGCCGCTGGTGAGTACCTTGATGGGTGACGGCTGCTCTGATCCAAAATGGTATAAACAAAGATAAAGATAAACAAACTAATGTTTGGTACCAGCGCTGGAGATATAAGAGTAGGTGATTTATTAAGTTGTATTAATTTGGCAATTACCTTGTTCCGGCAGGACCAGGGGTTTGGTCAAATGAAGTGTGCACCGACTATCCGGTCTAGCAGTATGATGAAATAACTTTGCAGTGCTTCTTGCTTCTTGCTCAACCTCTGAGCGCGTATGCCGCCCCGGCCGGTGGCTGGCGTGCGCGCGAGGGAGCTGTGTTGGTACAGGGTTCCGGAGCGTACGGCGTGAAGTCACGACTGACCTACAGAGTGATCCAGAGACCAAAAAGCGATCCTACGCGTTTCGAAGCCTACGGGCTTCTTCGTCAGGGATAGTTGTTCTGTTTGTTCTCTGGATTAAATAGGTGCCCGGTCCCCATGGCAACTGCTATTGGTTACCTCATCAGAGTTCCTGCATAGAGTCCTACATGGATAGATGGTAGCATCCACTTATTTATAGCAAACATCAATTAGGTTTTCCAGTGATGGTCATTTAAAATGCAAATAATTCCATCTCACGGTTCAGGCCATTTGGTGCTAAGGTGTTCAATCTGAATATCAATTTGCTTTCACATCTCGACATTTGTTTAATAATGTCGCCACCTCTCAGATTTAGTTTTACTTTTTCAATGCCCCCAAAGAAAGAACCAACAAAACTGCCTGCGTGGTGTTGGGCATAATGACGGGACAGGGGATGACCGTCATATTTTTTCTTTATATTGTTTAAATGTTCCCCCATCCTCATTTAACAAAATATACGGACATGGACATTTAATAAAATATATCACGCCTCGGGTATTACATGAAATATACTGACTGATTTTATATTTGTGGTGATTGTCCCCTATTTCTGTAATGGGGAATTTAGTTATGCCATGTTTAATTTTCCTACAATTATTGCACAGTTTGCATGGGAAGAAACCTTTTTGTGTCAGGTGACTTGATTTATTTCCTAAAAATAAAGGTGGGATTTTTTGGGATCCTGTCACCTATCAGTTTGTCTTGTCGCAACATTTCCCAATGTTTTCTGACGATTCTTTTGAGGATTATTGCCCCTTCACTGTATGTGGTGATTATCGGGATTTTTATAGGGGCATTGGTGCGGTCGTTTACAATGAGTTTTTCTGGGTCCTGCATTTTATCCTTCAATAATAGGTTACGATCTACCTCTCTAATGTGTTTAATGGTAGGTTCCAAGTCCTCCATTTTGTACCCCTTTTCAATGAATTTGATATTAAGGTCTCTGATTTCTTCCTCAAAGTGACCAATATCTGTGCAATTCCTACGTATCCTGATGTATTGGCTACGAGGAATATTTGTGAGTCACGTGGGTAGGTGGCAACTTCTAAGAGGGATATAACTATTGCAATCCGTAGGCTTACAATATGTCTTAGTGTGAATCTGCCCTTCCTCAATAAATATTGTGAGATCTAAAAAGTTTACCTGCTGTTTACTGAACCCTGTACCAACACAGCTCCCTCGCGCGCACGCCAGCCACCGGCCGGGGCGGCATACGCGCTCAGAGGTTGAGCAAGAAGCACTGCAAAGTTATTTCATCATACTGCTAGACTGGATAGTCGGTGCACACTTCATTTGACCAAACCCCTGGTCCTGCCGGAACAAGGTAATTGCCAAATTAATACAACTTAATAAATCACCTACTCATATCTCCAGCGCTGGTACCAAACATTAGTTTGTTTATCTTTATCTTTGAGCTACTAAAGATGCTCCCTATGGATAAAGAATATACACTGCTCAAAAAAATAAAGGGAACACTTAAACAACACAATGTAACTCAAAGTCAATCACACTTCTGTGAAATCAAACTGTCCACCTAGGAAGCAACACTGAGTGACAATCAATTTCACATGCTGTTGTGCAAATGGGATAGACAACAGGTGGAAATTATAGGCAATTAGCAAGACACCCCCAATAAAGGAGTGGTTCTGCAGGTGGTGACCTGACCACTTCTCAGTTCCTATGCTTCCTGGCTGATGTTTTGGTCACTTTTGAATGCTGCCGGTGCTTTCACTCTAGTGGTAGCATGAGACGGAGTCTACAATCCACACAAGTGGCTCAGGTAGTGCAGCTTATCCAGGATGGCACATCAATGCGAGCTGCGGTAAGAAGGTTTTCTGTGTCTGTCAGCGTAGTGTCCAGAGCATGGAGGCGCTACCAGGAGACAGGCCAGTACATCAGGAGACGTGGAGGAGGCCGTAGGAGGGCAACAACCCAGCAGCAGGACCGCTACCTCCGCCTTTGTGCAAGGAGGAACAGGAGGAGCACTGCCAGAGCCCTGCAAAATGATCTCCAGCAGGCCACAAATGTGCATGTGTCTGCTCAAACGGTCAGAAACAGACTCCATGAGGGTGATATGAGGGCCTGACGTCCACAGGTGGGGGTTGTGCTTACAGCCCAACACCGTGCAGGACGTTTGGCATTTGACAGAAAACACCAAGATTGGCAAATTCGCCACTGGCGCCCTGTGCTCTTCACAGATGAAAGCAGGTTCACACTGAGCACATGTGACAGACGTGACAGAGTCTGGAGACGCCGTGGAGAACGTTCTGCTGCCTGCAACATCCTCCAGCATGACCTGTTTGGCATTAGGTCAGTAATGGTGTGGGGTGGCATTTCTTTGGAGGGCCGCACAGCCCTCCATGTGCTCGCCAGAGGTAGCCTGACTGCCATTAGGTACTGAGATGAGATCCTCAGACGCCTTGTGAGACCATATGCTGGTGCGGTTGGCCCTGGGTTCCTCCTAATGCAAGACAATGCTAGACCTCATGTGGCTGGAGTGTGTCAGCAGTTCCTGCAAGACGAAGGCATTGATGCTATGGACTGGCCCGCCCGTTCCCCAGACCTGAATCCAATTGAGCACATCTGGGACATCATGTCTCGCTCTATCCACCAACATCACGTTGCACCACAGACTGTCCAGGAGTTGGCAGATGCTTTAGTCCAGGTCTGGGAGGAGATCCCTCAGGAGACCGTCCGCCACCTCATCAGGAGCATGCACAGGCGTTGTAGGGATGTCATACAGGCACGTGGAGGCCACACACACTACTGAGCCTCATTTTGACTTGTTTTAAGGACATTACATCAAAGTTGGATCAGCCTGTAGTGTGTTTTTCCACTTTAATTTTGAGGGTGACTCCAAATCCAGACCTCCATGGGTTAAAAATTTTGATTTCCATTTTTTTTTTTTGTGTGATTTTGTTGTCAGCACATTCAACTATGTAAAGAACAAAGTATTTCAGAAGAATAGTTAATTAATTCAGATCTAGGATGTGTTATTTTTGTGTTCCCTTTATTTTTTTGAGCAGTGTACTATAATATACAAGAACACTGTTCCTCCTTCACACCCCAGCCATTCAATCTTGAGGCTCACCGTATTTCATTATTCCCCCTCACTGTTCCTAGACACCACCTACTCTCACCCACATGGCTACTGTAGTGTTCCAATAAAAAATAAATAAATAAAAAAGCTGGGATGCTTAGGAGCATTAGGATTTCGGGGTTTTCTAGGCTATAGCCTAGGAAAGGGGTTTTAAAACAGTATTCTTCTATGTGTGACACGGAGCAGTTTAAAATAAACTATACCCTTTGCACTCCTTAAAAGGCCAATCACTTAAGAGAGTGGCAACTGCAACCAGTGACCACATCAGTAGGGGACCAGCATGACAGTGGGATTCAGCATTTTTTTTGTTTTACATTTAGAAAAAATATAATATAATAGATAAAAAAAAATAACATAAAAATATAATACTTCAGAAGCTTTGCTCTTTATTTTCAACACCTCTGCTTGCCTGTCAGTGAATGAAAACCTTTATGTTTGCATCCATCGGGAGAAAAGGTCACCCATATTCTAGTGTTGCTCATTGTGTATGTGAACCTTGTATGTCAATTTGTGAATGTCAACCTTGAAGGTTTCCATTCACTGCCAGCAAGTGGGAAAGGTAGATGACCTCCTCTGGCAGCTAAACTAACCTGTGCTTAACCCCTAATAGGCTGCTTTAGTGCCATTACCCCTCTTTTTAATTTCACCACATGTCTTTAATGACCCGGAGTGCGATTACTACTTCTTTTGACACCTTGCTACCATTTCCATGTACTAATACATAATATCTGATGTATTTTGTGTCATAGCTTGACAACGTGCATATTTATTCCTAAAATTATTATGGTCAAGTGTACTAACCTGGTCCACCAGCAGATGACGGCAACAACATTGGCAGTTTTAGCTTCCCTGGAGAGGAACCTTCTGGTTCCTTACAGCCCTCTGTAGCTAGAGGGAGGAGTTTAGTTAGTTAGTGAGCAGTTCTTGTCTACCCTCCTTAGGAGAGGTTGTGTGCTGGCTAGTAGGGCGCTGCCTGCTCTGCTAGGCCCAGAGGCCCTACCTCTGAAGTCTACATGGTTGCTTGTCCCCTCCTGGACGTGCATTGCCTCCTTCCTAGCTGAGCCGAAGCTTGAGGTACTCTAAAGCCTAGGATTATAAGACAGACTACAAACTACAGCTAACTTAAGTTCCAGCAGAAGAGGAAGAGTTTCCTATTTATTCAGTTACCGCATAGCAGAGCTGAGATAGCTGCAGAAGAAGTATTTGCCTGCCAAAGTTAAAGGGAACCTGTCACCGGGATTTTGGGTATAGAGCTGAGGACATGGGCTGCTAGATGGCCGCTAGCACATCCGTAATATCCAGTCCCCAAAGCTCTCTGTGCTTTTATTGTGTAAAAAAAACGATTTGATACATATGCAAATTAACATAGAGTCATATCTTACTTGCGTGACCAGAGAAGAGTCATATTTTCAAGCTCTGACTCATCTCAGGTTAATTTGCATATGTAGCAAATCGGTTTTTATACACAATAAAAGCACACAGAGCTATGGGGACTGGGTATTGCGGATGTGCTAGTGGCCATATAGCAACCCATGTCCTCAGTTCTATACCCAAAATCCAGGTGACAGGTTCCCTTTAAGCCAATATATGCTGATAACCAAGATACTGTTTGGAAGCTGTTTGGATTACCAATGTATGCCATGTACTTTAGGCTGCTTCCATACTCTTCGTGTGGGTATGATTATTTTGTTGCTTAAAGAGGACGCCCAATCTTGGGCTTTTTCTCTGCCGACCGGATCACCGTCCCTCCGGTCAGTAGAGGAATTCTTTAGAGCCTTGGGTCCAATCTACTGTGACCCGGATCTCTCAGGCCGAGACCAAGTTACGGGGTTTGCGCAGGGAGAACATTCCCCGGAGACCTATTGCTCTGAATTTAGTAGATGGGCTACCAATACAGAGTGGAACGATCCTGCTCTCCATAGCCAATTCTGTCAGGGTCTCTCTGAGACACTGCAGGACATGGCGTTGGATTTTCATGAAAATCCTGAGTCATTGGATGCAGCTATGTCCCTTGCTGTACGTCTTTATAGATGCCTAAGGGAGAGATCTAGGGGTCCTCACCTTCAGGACGTGCTGTCCAACAGTGGCACTGCTTCCTTTTGACACTTATGGTGGAGAGACACAAGAAGCTATTCCTGGAACTACTAACAAAAGCTTGGGTCATGTGAAAGGAGTCTGCTTTTGTTGTGGCAAGAAGGGACATTTTGTAAATATTTGTCCGTACTTGCAGCATCAAGGTGTAAACAAAAAGGAAAAGCCGTTTAATCCACAAATTACTATTGGTGGTGTGGGTGGGGAGCAAGAAAACCTACTTTTGTCTTTTACTGGTAGTACCCGTTTTCTCCTGACTGCCGAGGTAGCACTAGAGTCCAAAACTGTGAAAATCGAAGCATTTATCGACAGTGGGGCAGGAGTTAACCTGATTGTTGGACAGTTTGTTGGCATTAACGGGTTGACTATTAATGCATTAGAGAAAAGGAATTCTGTCTTTGCAATTGACTCAGCACCTCTCACCCAAAAATGCCTGTCGCAGGTAGTGAATGACATTCATTTAAGAGTGGGTGATTTTCATCAGGAATCTACAGTTGCAAGAAAAAGTATGTGAACCCTTTGGAATGATATGGATTTCTGCACAAATTGGTCATAAAATGTGTTCTGATCTTCATCTAAGTCACAACAATAGACAATCACAGTCTGCTTAAACTAATAACACACAAAGAATTACATGTCACCATGTTTTTATTGAACACACCATGTAAACATTCACAGTGCAGGTGGAAAAAGTATGTGAACCCTTGGATTTAATAACTGGTTGAACCTCCTTTGGCAGCAATAACTTTAACCAAACGTTTCCTGTAGTTGCAGATCAGACGTGCACAACAGTCAGGAGTAATTCTTGACGATTCCTCTTTACAGAACTGTTTTAGTTCAGCAATTTTCTTGGGATGTCTGGTGTGAATTTCTTGAGGTCATTGCACAGCATCTCGATCGAGTTGAGGTCAGGACTCTGACTGGGCCACTCCAGAAGGCGTATTTTCTTCTGTTTAAGCCATTCTGTTGTTGATTTACTTCTTTGCTTTGGGTCGTTGTCCTGTTGCAACACCCATCTTCTGTTGAGCTTCAGCTGGTGGACAGATGGCCTTAAGTTCTCCTGCAAAATGTCTTGATAAACTTGGGAATTCATTTTTCATTTGATGATAGCAATCCGTCCAGGCCCTGATGCAGCAAAGCAGCCCCAAACCATGATACCCCCACCACCAAACTTCACAGTTGGGATGAGGTTTTGATGTTGGTGTGCTGTTCCTCTTTTTCTCCACACATAGTGTTGTGTGTTTCTTCCAAACTTTGGTTTCATCTGTCCACAGAATATTTTGCCAGTACTGCTGTGGAACATCCAGGTACTCTTGTGCAAACTGTAAACGTGCAGCAATGTTTATTTTGGACAGCAGTGGCTTTCTCTGTGGTATCCTCCCATGAAATCCATTCTTGTTTAGTGTTTTACATATCGTAGATTCGCTAACAGGGATGTTAGCATATGCCAGAGACTTTTTTAACTCTTTAGCTGACACTCTAGGATTCTTCTTCACCTCATTGAGCAGTCTGCACTGTGCTCTTGCAGTCATCTTTACAGGACGGCCACTCCTAGGGAGAGTAGCAGCAGTGCTGAACCTTCTCCATTTATAGACAATTTGTCTTACCGTGGACTGATGAACAGCAAGACTTTTGGAGATACTTTTATAACCCTTTCCAGCTTTATGAAAGTCAACAATTCTTAATCGTGGGTCTTCTGAGAGCTCTTTTGTGCGAGGTATCATTCACATCAGGCAATGCTTCTTGTGAAAAGCAAACCCAGAACTGGTGTGTGTTTTTTATAGGGAGGCGCAGCTGTAACCAACACCTCCAATCTCATCTCATTGATTGGACTCCAGTTGGCTGACACCTCGCTCCAATTAGCTCTTGGAGATGTCATTAGTCTGTGAATGTTTACATGGTGTGTTCAATAAAAACATGGTAACATTTATTCTTTGTGTGTTATTAGTTTAAGCAGACTGTGATTGTCTATTGTTGTGACTTAGATGAAGATCAGATCACATTTTATGACCAATTTGTGCAGAAATCCATATCATTCCAAAGGGTTCACATACTTTTTCTTGCAACTGTATGTCCTGTTATGTGTTGGAGGGTCTGCCTGCTCCGTTGGTGTTAGGTCTACCATGGTTAAGCAAACATAACCCTACCATCGACTGGCAAGCGAGACAGATTTTTGCATGGACAATTGTCTTACTGCATCGTTCTCTATGGTTACCACTAAAACTGTACCCTCGTTCATTTCTGAATTTTCTGATGTGTTCTCTGAGAGTGGTAATCAGGAGTTGCCTCCGCACCGGGAGTATGACTGTCCCGTCAATCTTATTCCCGGAGCTAAATTGCCCAAATCTCGGTTGTATAATCTTTCGGAACCCGAAAGAAAGGCCATGCGAGAGTATATTACCTAGAGTTTGGCAAAGGGACATATTAGATCATCCAAGTCTCCAGTGCCTGCCTTGTTTTTCTTTGAAAAAAAAAAAGGATGGTACCCTGAGGCCGTCTGGACTACCGTGAGCTCAATCGTATTACCGTCCGTGATCCTTACCCCCTTCATTTGATTCTGGATTTGTTTAGTCAGAATGTCGGTGCCAAGGTGTTCTCTAAATTGGATCTGAGGGGGGCATATAATCTGGTAAGGATCAGGGAGGGGGATGAGTGGAAGACCACATTGAAAACCCCTGAGGGTCATTTTGAAAACCTGGTCATGCCCTTTGGGTTAAACAATGCTCCTGCATTTTTTCAGCACTTTGACATTTACATCTTTCATCATCTGGTGGGGAGGTTTGTCATTGTATACATTGATGATATACTAATTTATTTGCCTAATATGGAGACTCATCAGGATCATGTGAGACAGGTGTTACAGATCCTAAGAGAGAATAAGTTGTATGCTAAGATGGAAAAGTGTGTATTTGCTGTACAGGAAGTGCAATTTATGGGTTACCTTCTCTCATCCTCAGGTTTTTGTATGGATCCCGAGAAGGTCCGTGCCATGTTGGACTGGCATCGACCTGAAAATCTGAAAGCGCTTATGCGGTTTTTGGGGTTTACCAATTACAACCGTAAATTTATCTTGAACTAATTATCGGTGGTTAAACCCTTAACAGACATGACTAGGAAGGGTGCTGATATTTCTATCTGGTCTGATGCAGCATTACAGGCCTTTTCTGCTATGAAGGAATGTTTTTGGTTTACTTCGGCCCCTATTCTGGTGCAACAGGACGTGTCTCAGCCATTTATTGTTGAGGTTGACACGTTCGAGGTAGGGGTAGGAGCAATCTTGTTGCAGGGTCCTTTACCCAGTAAATGGCGCCCATGTGCATTTTTCTCTAAAAAACTCTCGACTGCTGAAAGGAATTATGTGGGGAATAGGGAATTGCTGGCCATTAAGTTGGTGTTCGAGGAATAGCGTCATTGGTTGGAAGGAGCAATTCATCCTATTACGGTAATTATGGATCACAAGAATCTGGCCTACCTGGAGTCAGCGAAGCGACTGAACCCAAGGCAGGCCAGATGGTCATTGTTTTTCACCAGATTTAACTTAGTCGTCACTTACCACCCTGGGGTTAAGAACGTCAAGACGAATGCTTTGTCGCGTAGCTTTCCTGGGGGGAAGGGAGGGGAGTGTAATGATCCTTGTCCCATTTTATCTAAAGGGGTAGTTATATCCGCTCTTTATCCTGATCTCAAGGCCAGGGTGTTGGAGGCACAGTGTTACGCTGCTGGTAGACACGGCTGGAATCCAGTGGCCAAAAGGAACAAGCGAGGCGCAGACTTGAGGAGTAGATCGCAAGGTAGGGAATCCAGTGAAGAATCGGAACAGTCTGGAAGGGACGGTTCTGAGGAGCCGGTTGACTGGAACAAGTCACAATACTCGAGCAATGTTTGCATTGCCTCATGGGTATAAGTAGGCCCAAACAGGAAACAAGATGGCTCCCAATCAGTATCACAACGGACATCTTTAGTTAAGGGCAATCCTCAGATAACACAGCAGCCTCCAGTGGTGGAGGAGTGAAATTGCAACACAAGTTCAGAGTGGGTGAAACAGCGGCCACTAGTGGTAATTTAGAAGATTACATCAAATTCTGACACACAGGAGGATGCTCCGAACTCTTGTCCTCCGGGGAAATTGTTTGTTCCCTCCGAATTACGTCACACGGTGTTCGAGGAAGATCACTGTACGGTGCTTGCTAGGCACCCTGGGAGCAGATCGACTGTCGATCTCATCTCTCGCAGATTCTGGTGGCAGGGGTTGCGTAAATGTGTTGAGGACTATTTGTCAGCCTGTGGTACCTGTGCACGTGCTAAGGTGACACATACTCGTCCTTCAGCATCTCTGCTTCCATTGCCCATCCCGTCCAGACCTTGGACCCATTTGTCGATGGATTTTATCACAGATTTACCGAATTCTTTGGGAAAAAACGTGATTCTGTGGTTGTGGATCGTTTTAGTAAAATGGCACACTTTATTGCATTACCTAGTCTACCCAATGCTAAAACTCTTGAGCAGGTGTTTGTCGATAACATTGTAAAACTACATGGCATTCCCTCTGATGTGGTGTCCGATAGAGGGACTCTGGGTGTACAATTGTCCTTCTCTTCGGCTTTTCATCCTCAGTCGAACGGACAGACGGAGCACAATAATCAGAATCTGGAGACTTACTTAAGATGTTTTATTTCAGACAATCGGGAAGAGAGGTCTTCATTTTTGTTGTTAGCTGAGTTTCCTATAAATAACCGTAGACAGAAATCGCCGTTTTTTGGGGCATATGGGTTCCATCCACAGTTTGGTACATTTTCTGGTACTCAAAATTCCGGCATTTCTGAGGAGGAACCATTTTCCTCTCCTTTGTCTTCTATTTTGCGGAAAATCCAAAATAGCCTGAAAAAGATGGGCAACAGGTATAAGCGTGCAGCTGACAGGAGACGTATGAGTGGTCCGGACCTGAGAGTGGGTGATTCTGTGTGGTTGTCTACAAGAAACATTAAACTTAAGGTACCTTCTTGGTAGTTGGGCCCAAGATTTATTGGTCCATATAAGATCACTGCCAGTGTTAATCCTGTAGCCTTCCGTCTTGAACTTCCTCAGGCTTTGAAAATCCTGTGACAGGTGTTAGAAGGTCTGAATGACTGGCTGCACATGAGTGATCTCACAGCCTCTTTTGGTTTCACTTTGTCTGTGTGCTGCGGGTACGTCCAAACCTCCTGTTCAGGTGTGGATCATGTGACCTTTACCTTCCCCTATTTAGTCTGACTTGACTCATCACTCCTTGCTCTGGATAGCTTCATTTGGTTTTGGAAGAGCTGGAGTGTGGTTCTTGTTGAAGTCCTGTTCATCCATCATCCTCAGAAGTTAAATGTTCCACTTGTTGTGTTTTGTATCCCCCCCCCCCCCGGTATTTTACTAGGCCTAAGTGAGATGCTAGTTCCTTCTCTGCCCTGTCAGTACCTTTAGGGCATCCGACGGTCACCATGGTTTTCTAGGTTCCTGTGTATGAGCATCTCTACCACTGAGAGGTGCCCATACGGATAGGAGTTAGCGCCAGAAGCAGGGTTTTCTAGGTGGTGACCCTTTTTCTTCCCTAGCGTTGAGGCCTAGTCTCTTTCCCCTTCCTTCTTGTTGTCTTTTGGTGTTCTCCCCTACTACATCCGTGACAGCTATCCCCTATTTGTAAGTGAATACTTGTCGAATAATGATAATAGATTAAATCATTTATTATCAAACGGTTTAATTACATACATTACTAGTCTGTGCATTGATAAGATTGTGCTGGCTTCACACCACAGTGTGTCTGCAGGAGCTCCGTCCTGGTCACATAGCATTATATTGATTTATGATTCTATGTAACCCCTACAGTTCTGGAATGTATTGGATAACACTGATAGCATTATGTCAGTGTTATCCAGCACATTCCAGACCTCTAAGGGTCTGCTAGTCATGCCAGTAACGTTGGAAACCATCAGGACCATCAAGGTAAAAAAAATTCTCATCAGAGAATAAAACTTTCTTCCACCTTTTGAATGTCCCATGTTTAGTGCTCTCTTGCAAAGTCCAAACGAGCAGTTCTGTGGCGTTCAAGGAGACGAGGTCTTTGAAGACGTTTTTTGTTTTTGAAGCCCTTCAGTCTCAGATGCCGTCTGATGGTTATGGGGCTGCAGTCAGCACCAGTAAGGGCCTTAATTTGGGTTGAGGATCGTCCAGTGTCTTGACGGACAGTCAATTGGATCCTCCGGCTCAGTGCTGATGACATTTTTTTGGGTCTTCCACTTGACTTTTTTGTTCCATAACCCTCAGGACCATTTAAGAAATTCCAAATGACTGTCTTACTGCGTCCCACCTCAGCAGCGATGGCGCGCTGTGAGAGACCCTGCTTATGCAGTTCAGCAACCCGACCACGTTCAAAAAGGGAGAGTTTTTTTGCCTTTGCCATCACAACGTGTGACTACCTGACAGAAAATGACAATGAATCGACATCTTTGCACGGATTTGGCCTTTTAAAGGCATGTGGTCCTAAAATATGGATCAGCTGAAAAACAGCCTGTTTCAGTTTAATCATTTTAAATTAATTGAATGCTCAAAAAATGTTTTTTCTCACTCTCATTTCTTCTTGTTGCATTTTGAAGCTCTACTTGGAACCTTGTTAAGATCCAACAATGTAAAATAAGATTTTTTGCCATTTTTCAAGTGGTCTTAAACTTTTGATATGTTTTTATAGGGAGGTCCATTGTTATTTCACTGATTTATTATCCTACTAAAACTTAGCTTTTATCATTTTCAATTAAAAATAAGTCCCACATATACAATATTGATAGACTGCGTATGATTCATCAGGCTGTATTAGTCTGTATATACAGATACATATGCGAGGTACTAAATGCTGGATGAGAATAGGGTTTGATTACTTCTTATATTTGTAACTCACGGTTAGTTGCATAAGAAATAGACGGTCCTTCTTTCCGGATATCCAGGCGAAATAGATGGCTCTATGCGGTCTCCAGAGGCAGCTTGATGTGCTGGAAGGTAACGTCAGTTGTTGTTAGGTACCATACACTCTGGGTCCTGGGACACTAGGACAGGAGGACTATCCCTATACAACTAGTGTGGCCCTGCCTGAAAGCGGAGAGGTCTCCCGCCTAGATGCGGGAGAATCACCCCAGAAGGAGCGACCCCACTTATCGGTGGCTATCCCTATTTTTCTCACCCTATAGAAGAGTCCTCCAAATATCAGCAGCCAGATGTTGTTTTATCTTTTTAAATCCCGACGCGTTTCCTCTGACAGTAGATACTGTCAGATTCATCAGGGGTATGTAATCTGATAAGGTAACGGTTAGATAGCCGTCAAGCACAATCACTTTTCTTTTTCTTTTTGATAAACCCACTGGATAGATGCAGTCCAGGACGAGTGTCTAGGACTGTCCCCTTAAATACCCATTATATTACCCTTAATTAGATAGCGGTGAGTCGCTTACCGCATGTTGTGGCGTGCGTTCCAGCTGATGTGTCCGGAAGCGGAAATGCCTTAAGCGCGCATGCGCGGCGGTCCCGGAGGTCAGCTGTGGAACGCACGAGATGAAATCGTGTGTTCCACCCGGCGCATTCTCAATGCTGCGTCCGAGACGGAAGTGTTCAGTTCACGCAGGCGCATAGACCAGGAGGGTCCACTGTGGACCGCATAAGGTAGGGTCCTGCGTTTCAGCCAGCGCATGACCGGAAGTACCATAGTAATATCAGATGTAGTAAGGAGCTCCAGCCCGGTATTCAAAGTGGCTTAATGGGAGCATGCGCAGAATATATGGTACTTTATAGCCCCAAGGGCGATCAGTCCCCCAGGGTCAAAATTTGCTGCATACAGTATATTACGAAATACCAATAGGTTTTCTTGGGTATTTATTCAATTGATTAGAGAATACATCCCTTTTGGATCGCTGGTTCTTCCTATCTTAATGGTGCTATCTATAGTGCGAGCTGGTTGGTACCTATATGGAGAAGTTAGGGTACAGTATATTTGGGGTACAGTGGTTTATATAGGCAGGACATAGTGAACATACATTATATAGGGTAATTACAGGAATATCTGGATAAACCCTATTATGATATTGTCTTTCACACTGTTTTACAATATTTAGTACAACAATAAAATATACATTTCTTGCATCTCTTAATGGTCCGAAATTTCTGAGAGTGCCCTGTTCCACATTCTTTCTTATGTTACTATACAGTGATCAAATGAGTGTTCTCGATAGGTAAGGAGCACCTCTTTTGGGGTTTCAGATATCCTAGTGCGACATCCAACCTTATATTATATATTTTTCCCTATTGCACTCACGATGTCTGCACAGGATATCCTGGATACCATAGACATTTGGGACCATGTTGAGACCAAGAGATTGAAAGTAGAGAATTTTATATTTAACAATAATAAGGACAATGCTGAAGATGTTTTGTCAATTAGGAACACATTCAAAGATCTAGAGATACTATTTGTGAAACAACTGAGACAAAGATGGGAGATCAAGACCTTAAAAAGGTTTGTAGAATGTGGAAAGGTCCCAAAAGGTTTGACCTTAACCAAAACTCCAGCACAGGATCTACATAGTCCTATATTTAGTGAGGAATGGGAAAAATTATTGCAACAACATTCCCTCTCACTTGTAAATTTGATTATCAAAAGGAGAACTGAATTTTTTATTATTTTTTTTCAATTTTCAATACTATATTGAAAAAGTAATTCAGTAGTACATATAGGTTGAAGTAAATGAACAATATGTAGACGTTTACAATATCGTACTGCGTAGCTACAAATATAGTAACTAAATTAACAAGGTAGATGTCATCTCTAGTCACATTGTAGAACTGTTAATAGTTGTAACTTATGTTTCTAATAGAAATAATATATCATAATACAATCAATGGATATTGCTAAAGTGCCTGAAATCTTCCCAAGGTTTCCAAAGGGCGCTGAATTTATTATGAGAACGGTTTTCCCAAGCAGCTAAATCTTCGAATCTATAGATGGTATCCACCTTGTTTATCCAATGATATAGTGGTGGGAGGTCCGGGGATAGCCAATATCTAGGAACTAAAAGGCGTGCTGCCGAAAGCAGTTTTTTAAACAGTGGTGTGACGCTGGTGGATGTGTGGGAGGGGGGGAGGCCTAAGAGAGCAAGTTGAGGTGAAAGCGAGGTTTTGGATTTGCATATTAGATTGCATTGTTTAAAAATCTCAGTCCACCATTTATACATTGGTGGAATCACAAAGCGACCACGGCACTCTGTCTAGGGGTGGTGGGTGTCGGGTGCACGTCTAGGTACGTTCCTGGCTCCACCTCTTGGAACTGATAGGTAATAAAGTAATTGTAGACAGCACTCCAATATGAGAGAATGCTTTTTTTTATTATTTTTGCCGGACATAAAGGTCCTTTTAAGACTGAATGAAGACAACGTTTCGGGCAAATTATATGCCCTTCATCAGGCTGATGTAATACAAAAAGAAACATGAAAAATAATCAGAATAGGAATATTGACGGGTAATGTATGCATATATCAAAATATACACATGTTAAAAGAAACCATGATTTTCACGAAATTTCGACTAAGACATTGTGAAGACAACATCTGTGAATATATACAATAGTAGACATGATGAGAGGATATATGAAAACATGATTCAAAGCAAGTAATTGATTAAAGTGTACATGATTCTTCATATATTCCAAAAAAAGACTTCATATATTTTAAAAGGACTTCATATATTTACAAAACGCGGATATCCAGCCAAATAGCTGGCTAACACCATGTACTATAAGTATATAATATCAGATAACATCAGATATCAGAAAGAAAGGACCAGTAGAGGTGCAGTACACAGCAAGTGGAGTAAGAGAATGGGAGAAAAGGGGCAGTATTAGAGGGAATGAAGGAAGAGGCTCAGAGTGTATACATGTGCAAATATGCCAATATGTGTGTCAGAAGCCTGCTGGGGATGGTGGGCGGCCCAGACAGCGACATAATATGGGGTCAGAGGAGCAGGAGGCTGGTAGTGATGTGAGGCTTACCTAGTAGCGTGAGTAGAATCAAAGTGGGCCGGCGCGTCTGGGTGGCGTATTGGAGCGATTTAAATAGGCGGGTTCCCGCCTTGTGCATGACGCGCCTGATCTCGCAGTGTTGCGAGAATCATGACGTAGGCCGGTGTGACGTGTAGTGTGTGGTTGGCGCATGCGCACGTCATCCGAGAGGTAAAAGGAAGCCTATACTGCTAGTAATAGCAGTTAGAGTGTCGGCGCATGCGCGCCGGGGGTGGCTGGGACGAAGCGGTCCTAGAGAGAAGCGCTGACTGTGGATATGTAAGAGGTCAGAGGACCGATGGTAGTTATTTAAATCTAAGTTGAAGGAATGATGTAGGACAATAGTATGCAATATTAGTGTAGAGACATGGGATGTTAAGAGAAACTTAATAGGTGAAAGAGCACAAGACATATTGCAGCCTGGATGACTCTAGGGAGAGATAGGTGAAAGTGAGATGTTAAGAGGAACATATCGTCGAAAATGGTATAGGTCAAAGGACACAGGACATGTTGTGGCCTAAATGGGTAAATGGCCCTAGGGAGAAGTGGGTGGAAATGTCATACATATATAACAAAAGAAGGACAACATAAGTACATAATGGGTAATTGCATGTATACCAACGGCTAGGGCGTGCTTCGCGGGTGTCGCCACCCGTTAGTAGACGGCTCTGGCCCTGAAAGAAAAAACATAAGGGGTTAACATGGGAGAATGGGAAGGGAAAAAGGAAGAAAGGACAGGAAAAGCAGAGGGAAGAGAAAAAGGGGGAGAGAGAAAAGGAAAAGAGGAAGAGACAGGGAAATGAAGAGGATAATTGGTTAGTCTAAGATGTAGTCTTTGTTAAGGCCATGAGGTTCTAAAGTATTGAGACGTCGGATCCAAGACATCTCTCTCCTGTAGCAGCAGCTCACGGTTGCCCCCTCGTCTGAGTGGTGGTATCCAGTCGATGACTTGAAAACGAAGTTGGCTGACTGAGTGGCCATACTTGGTAACGTGTTGGACAAGGGGAGCTTCAAGTTTAGTGGTGCGTATGTTAGACTTGTGTTGGGATATGCGTTCTTTTATTTTTTGGATGGTTTCCCCGACATATCCTAGTCCACATGGGCATTTGATTAGGTAAACGACAAAATTGGACAAACAGGAGTAGTGGCCATGAATGTTAAACCTTTTGCCAGTGGATGGATGGGTAAAGGTCGGGCCTTTGGTGACATTTCCGCATTGAGCACAGGATAAACAGGGATATGTGCCTTTAATGGGAGAGCCGGTAATTGTAGCTTGAACGCTATGAATTTTGTTGGAACCAAGGTCGGACCGTATAATATTGTCCCTAATATTTTTTCCTCTTTTGTAAGACATGAGCGGTTTGTCTGGGAAAATAATAGGGAAATTGTTAGATAAAATGGACCAATGTTTATATATGATCCGTTTGATGTCAGGGCTCAGATGAGAAAATGTAGTGACGCACGGGATACGTTTGTGTGTCGATCTAAACTGTTTGGGTTTGAGAAGATCAGTTCTGGACAAGTGATTGGTTTTTTCAATATGTTCCTCCAGAACATGTTTAGGGAAACCTCTACTGAGGAATTTGTTCGCCATTTCAATGAATCTGGAATTAATGACATCCGGACCCGATACAATGCGTTTAACCCGCATCAGTTGTGAACACGGTAAAGAATGAATAAGCCCTGGAGGATGGAAAGAGTTATGTCTAAGGAGGCTATTCCTGTCAGTGGGTTTGGTGTAGAGGTCTGTTTGCAATGTATTGTTGCTTACCCTTACTAGGACATCCAAAAATGAAATCTCAGTGTCGCTGCAGGTCAAGGAGAGAGAGATAGAATCTGTGGCCGAGTCGATGATTCTGTGGAAGGTGTATAGGTCTTCCATTGGACCCTGCCAAATACAAAAGATATCATCAATATATCTGTACCAACATTTCACATGATGAGTGAATAATTCGTTAGTATATACAAATGATTCTTCAAAGTAGTTCATATAAAGGACTGCAAAGGTCGGTGCTACGTTACAGCCCATGGCTGTCCCGGAGATTTGGAAGTAAAATTGATCCTCAAAAAGAAAGTAATTCATTTTAAGTACAAATGTCAGTAGGGAGATAATGAATTCTTGTTCTGGGATAGAGAATTCCGCTTGTTGGCAGATAGTTTCTCTAACACATTCTATCCCGGCATCAGTGGGGATGTTAGTGTACAAGCTACTGACATCCATAGTAACCAAAAGGATATTGCCGCCCTCCAGGTTAAGGCTTTGGATCTTGTTGAGAAAATCAGTGGTGTCCTGGATAAAGGAGGCACCCTGTTGAGCATAGATCCTTAATAGGTAATCTAGCATTTTGGCTGCTGGTTGGAAAACAGACTTGCAGCCAGAGACTATTGGTCTGCCTGGAGGGTGTTCCATACTTTTATGAATTTTAGGCAACACGTAGATGACCGGAATACGGGGATAGATTGGAACAAGAATCTCGGCTGCTTTTTTATTGATAATGCCGTCGTTGAGAGCAGTCTCAACTATAGTAGAAAGTTCATTAAGGCATTCTCTGGTGGGATCATAATCTATAGGTGAGTAAATCCCTCGATCACCAAGTTGCCGAAGGATCTCCTGTCTATAGTCCATTTTGTCCATTACAACAATGCCTGAGCCTTTGTCAGCCGGCTTGATGATTATGTCCTTATCATCACACAGGTTTTTCAAGGCTAGGGTTTGATTTTTAGTTATATTGTGTCTTACCTTGATAGAGGAGGATTTTTTCTCTAGAGATCTGAGATCTTGAAGGACATTTGAGATGTAATCTTCAACCACCTCGTACCTTGTGGGAGGGGAGAATTTGCTGGGAGGTTTGCACCTTTGGATGCGATCCTGGAATGGAGGGAGGACGTCTTGGTTTGTCTGGGTCCATGCTGGTCTTTCGATTTCAATGTAGGCCCGAAGCCTAATGGCCCTAAAGAACTTTGACATTTCTTTGTCTAGGAGATAAGGGTCAGTGAAGTTGGTAGGGACGAATCCAAGTCCCAGGCTCAATGTGGAAATCTTGTCGGTCGATAGATTTTTATGTGATAAATTGATGACTAGATCCTGCGGGATGGATTCCTCAGTCTGGGTATTCATGGTTGGTACCTCTCGGATGACGTGCGCATGCGCACATATTGACTAGATCCTGCGGGATGGATTCCTCAGTCTGGGTATTCATGGTTGGTACCTCTCGGATGACATGCGCACATATTCTGCTTTTCGTGCGCATGCGCCAACCACACACTACACGTCACACCGGCCTACGTCATGATTCTCGCAACACTGCGAGATCAGGCGCTTCATGCACAAGGCGGGAACCCGCCTATTTAAATCGCTCCCAGACGCGCCGGCCCACTTTGATTCTACTCACGCTACTAGGTAAGCCTCACATCACTACCAGCCTCCTGCTCCTCTGACCCTATATTATGTCGCTGTCTGGGCCGCCCACCATCCCCAGCAGGCTTCTGACACACATATTGGCATATTTGCACGTGTATACACTCTGAGCCTCTTCCTTCATTCCCTCTAATACTGCCCCTTTTCTCCCTTTCTCTTACTCCACTTGCTGTGTACTGCACCTCTACTGGTCCTTTCTTTCTGATATCTGATGTTATCTGATATTATATACTTATAGTACATGGTGTTAGCCAGCTATTTGGCTGGATATCCGCGTTTTGTAAATATATGAAGTCCTTTTGAAATATATGAAGTCTTTTATTGGAATATATGAAGAATCATGTACACTTATTATGATTATACTTTAATCAATTACTTGCTTTGAATCATGTTTTCATATATCCTCTCATCATGTCTACTATTGTATATATTCACAGATGTTGTCTTCACAATATCTTAGTCGAAATTTCGTGAAAATCATGGTTTCTTTTAACGTGTATATTTTGATATATGCATACATTACCCGTCATTATTCTTATTCTGATTATTTTTTCATGTTTCTTTTTGTATTACATCAGCCTGATGAAGGGCATATAATTTGCCCGAAACGTTGTCTTCATTCAGTCCTAAAATGACCTTTATGTCCGGCAAAAATAATAAAAAAAGCATTATCTCATATTGGAGTGCTGTCTACAATTACTTTATTACCTATCAGTTCCAAGAGGTGGAGCCAGGAACGTACCTAGACGTGCACCCGACACCCACCACCCCTAGACAGAGTGCCGTGGTCGCTTTGTGATTCCAGTATTGATCTACTCCACCACAGACCAACGTGCACCATCTTTGATACTTCTCTTTCTATAATTTTTCCAAATGTCATTTCTTCACTCTACTGCACAAAGTGCCAACAGTAGAGTATTTTCATTCTCTGAAGAGGATGCACGTTGGATCACTTCATCCATAACCGCTTCTAATGAATTCCTATCCAGCACGAACCAAAGAGTGTCTCTTGACTCACTGGAAAAGATCTACAGAAAAGCGATCTCATTGGAACTGCATATTGCCACCTTGGTGGAATACCACAATAAGAAAATTATCCCTAGGGGATTGCGGTGCAACCTGCGCCCAACTTTATTTTCAGATGACCCTGATTTTCGTAATCAATTTGAAAGAATTCTCAACAAAGCCTCGCTAGATATTATTCTCCTTACTGTGGAACGTGCAAGCTTAGAATTGAGACAAACTCAAGAAGAAATTAATTCCCTACAACAAAGACTTATTCAGGAAGTCCCGGGAGAAGAAGCTGCATCTATTAAAAACAACATCTCAATAAAAAATAACTTCTTCAGACGGAACTTAGAAGATCGTAAAAGGTCCAAATGCCTAAGAGACATCCAAGACTACGCGACAAATCAAGTTTACCGTACAGTAACCCGTAGTTTTCCCACTTCTGGTCCATCCAATACTCAAGAATTAGCCTCATCCAGCACTAGTGGTGAGGTCGATTTTTTTTTTTTTTTTTTTTTTTTTTTTTTTTTTTTGAGAGAGGACCACCAAGATCGAGAGGAGGAGGCCGCCGAGGAGGTCAGGCAGGAAACATAAGAGTCAACTAGATCAACACAGCCTGTTGTTAGCAGGGATATACCAATTAAATATAAATCAACTTAAAGGAGGATCGGTACTATATGATATCCATTAAAATAGTTTATTATTTTTATTAAATGACATAAAAGACATATACATAAAAGACATTTACAAAAACATGAATGCAGAGACCATACAGAGTACCATAAAAGACAGTCCTCATTGACATCACTAAGGATTATTGCTAAATAGTTGGTTGTCTCGCTATATGGGAGCTGTGTGAAAACGCCCAGGTCAGCATACAAATATGGAAGCCGGCTCTGGATGTGCTCACAGCTATCTAAGCCTAAGGTGCATTAGCATGAATATATTACAGGTGTGGATGACATTAAAGTACTGCGGCCGACATAAAATAACTTATAAGGTGCATCAACAGGTGCTACCATATCTATGCAAGCAAGCCGGTCAAAGTCTCTTTTTTCCTTACCCTGTATAAAGTAGTGTGTCAATGTGGATTGGCTCTGTTTGGCGTGCTCCTCGACGCACGTTTCGCTTTATTGCTTCATCAGGAGGGGCTAATTTTCTAATGAACGGTGAGGTCTTTAAATGCGGTTGTTGACCAATGACTCGGTCTGTTGATGTCATGTCATTCCACTGCCGTCGATTTCGTGCGTGGCGCGTCATACGATGGCTAGATGAGAATTCAAATGGCACTTCCGCCCTTCCGCCTGCGCGATCCAGGTGAGGGCAGAATGCGTCTGACGTCACCAGGATCTTTGCCTGACGGGACCGCGAAAGTCCTCTCACCCGCAATCTATGACGCTCTGAAATCTCAGTGTACTTACTGGCATATACGGTGAGGTGTAAATTACCTCTCATATGGACTGGATATAGCTGTTAGATTCCTCATTAATCTATTTGTACCATGTATTATAGGATAGTATCTGTACTTCCTAGATGTTATATATCGGAGACTTTGATCGATCCGCTGCCATATATATGCAGCAGTACATAATATCACCATATTCACATGATTATCTCATATTTCTTATATCACATATTCACATATTGAACATATACAATAAAAATTCATATTAATAAAGGTGCATAACATCTACATGATTGTTTCATATTTTATATCTAGTATAAGTAATAAAATCCCAAAGTGTATATTACACAAAATATAGGTGTGATATCTAATATATGTTAATCAATATAACATAATTAAATATTTTTTTATTTATTTTTATATATCTTTTTTACATATTTTATTATTTGTTAATTTTTAATAAAGTGCGTGTGCATATTAAACCATATGTGAGATACATATATTAAGTGTCAAAGTGCATAAATAATCAATATATTCTTCAATGAAGATACATAAATACAGTATTACAGTGATATGTGGTGTGTGTGTGTGTATATATATATATATATATATATATATAATATCATGTATATACATGGTGTTAGTCACTTATTTTATTTGGTCCCACTAAATCTATTTAATTTTAGATATCATGAATATTCATTCTTTGTATTCATGATCTGTTGTCACATTATCGGTGGTTCTATATAGATTATTACCCCCTATATATTATCTCACTATTCTTTTCTCAGATATGTATATACTTGATATTTATTTCTAATCTTTTTCTAGTCACTGTGTATATATAGTAGGCTGGGGACCAGCCATATACGTACGCACAGTCATACGAGATAACATGCAGATACTAACATTATTCACAGGTACATAATTCTATCATTAATGGCAATTATAAAACAATCAGATATACTTATTCAGTATCCAATCTTTCTTATTGATTTTGATAGATTTCTTTATTTTCCTCTTCATATGCTTCTTCAGTGGACCTCCCCCAAGACAGCGGCCATCGATCAATCCAACGCACAAAGGTAAGTTTCTACAATCATTACAATAAGACAATATTAAAATATTATACATTAATTTCTAAACTTAAATATTAAAACTTATCTAAAACCTCCTACAGTTATAGGAAGGAACTAAAGCCAAGGGTTTCATTTAGTCCCCTAGGTGCCATCGTGCCCAATCTAAAAATCCACTTGCTCTCAATTTGAGCCAGTCTTTTATTCAGGTCTCCTCCCCGTATTCCCATATGCACCTGGTCTATACCTGTAAATTTTAAAAAATTTTCATCACTTTGATGGTATAGTTTAAAATGTCTGGGTATTGTTTTGAGATTTTTCAGGTCTTTTTCTTCTTTACTCTTTTCTATATCCCGTATGTGCTCCCTGATACGGACTCTGAATTCTCTCGATGTTAATCCTATATATACCTTATTGCAAGGACATCTGGCATGATAAATAACACCTTTTGAGGAGCACGAGATGTACTCTCTGATTTTGTATTTTTTATTGTGATTGAGGCCAGTAAATTCAGTAGTTTTGATTATGTTCTTACATGCCTTCCATGTCCCACAGGGAAAGGATCCCTTTAATTTGTCCTTATTGTCACTATCTGTCTTGCTTATATAGTGGCTGTGGACCAATAAATCTTTAAAATTCTTGGCTCTTTTGGCTGTGATGAGAGGTTTTTTAGAGATACATTTGTTGAGCACAACATCTGTTTGCAAGATGTTCCAGTGTTTTTTCAGAATATCTTTTATTTGCCACCATTGGCTATTATATTTGGTTAAAAATCTAGTGTCAGGTGGTAGGTCATCCGTCTTAATTGCATTGGGGCATAGCAGTTGTTCTCTGGTTTTTTTCCTTATTTTGCCAATTCCTCTCTTTATTTGCCTATTACTGTATCCCCTAGCTTTAAATCTTTCCACCATTTCTTGGCTTCGTTCCTCGTACTTACCTTCACTGGAACAAATTCTTTTTATTCTTGTAAATTGACCAGTAGGTATTCCATTGATGGTGGCTTTCAGATAGGATGACTCAGCATGTAGTAATGAATTGACCGCAGTTTCTTTTCTATAAACATCCGTTTCTAGAATCCCGTCATCTTTTATTCGTATCTTCAAATCTAGAAAGGTGACCTCTTTCCCCATCTGGAAGGTTAAAAAGATATTGCGGTCATTGTTGTTAAGGGTATCAATTAATTTTTTAAGTTCATCTTGTGTACCCTCCCATAGAAAAAAGACGTCATCAATAAAGCGCATCCAATTGTGCACTTTATTGATGTGGGGTATCATGTCATTCATGAAAATTTCCCTTTCCCAGGCTCCTAAGAAGAGGTTGGCATAGGATGGGGCGCATGTCGCCCCCATCGCCACACCTTGTACTTGCAAGAAAAATTCATCATTAAAAAGAAAGAAATTATGATCCAAAATGAATCTCAATAAAGTGAGAATTAGTTCATTGAATTCTCCTTCCATATTATTACCTTTAAGGTATTCTGCCACTGCTTTAAGACCATCTTCGTGTCTTATGTTCGAATACAATGCTTCCACGTCTGCTGTAACTAAAATCATATTTTCCTCCACTTGCATGTTGTTAAGTCTGTTTAGTGCTGCCGTGGTATCCTGTATGAAGGATGGCAAAGTATTTACTAACATTTTCAAATGATAGTCAATAAATTGACCAATTTTCTCACATAGTCCCCCATAACCTGATATAATAGGTCGGCCAGGTGGATCTTTGGTATTCTTGTGCACTTTCGGTGTCATATAAAATGTTGGCACTCTAGGGGATGGTATTATCAGTAGAGTTTTTATTTTTAATGGAATAGTTTGTTTTTCTTCAGCTTTATCCAATATATCATTTAGCTATTTTTCTGAAAGGTAAGGATGGGATTAGCATCTAATTTCCGGTAGCATTTTTTATCTCTGAGTATTTTATAGGCCTGTCTCATATACATATTTTCAGGCCAGACTACCACGTTGCCTCCTTTATCTGCTTGTTTAAAAAGCACTCCTTTTAACTCTCTCAGTGCATCTAGTGCATTTTTTTCTTTTAAACTTAAATTCTCTTCTCTTCTCTTACCTTGACTATTAAGAATAGTGAGATCTTCACTTACCAATTTGACAAATATGTCGATTGCTGGACACAATTGCAAAGGAGGGAAGTTCGTGGATTTTTTATATAGTTGTTTAGGGATGACACTTACCTTGGTTTGTTCTTCATTTTCATTTTCCCCTTAAGGAAACATAAGAGGAAGAAGGCGCAACTACTATCAACAACAACGGGAGCCAATTCGCACGAGATCTACTTACCAACCATGAATACCCAGACTGAGGAATCCATCCCGCAGGATCTAGTCATCAATTTATCACATAAAAATCTATCGACCGACAAGATTTCCACATTGAGCCTGGGACTTGGATTCGTCCCTACCAACTTCACTGACCCTTATCTCCTAGACAAAGAAATGTCAAAGTTCTTTAGGGCCATTAGGCTTCGGGCCTACATTGAAATCGAAAGACCAGCATGGACCCAGACAAACCAAGAAGTCCTCCCTCCATTCCAGGATCGCATCCAAAGGTGCAAACCTCCCAGCAAATTCTCCCCTCCCACAAGGTACGAGGTGGTTGAAGATTACATCTCAAATGTCCTTCAAGATCTCAGATCTCTAGAGAAAAAATCCTCCTCTATCAAGGTAAGACACAATATAACTAAAAATCAAACCCTAGCCTTGAAAAACCTGCGTGATGATAAGGACATAATCATCAAGCCGGCTGACAAAGGCTCGGGCATTGTTGTAATGGACAAAATGGACTATAGACAGGAGATCCTTCGGCAACTTGGTGATCGAGGGATTTACTCACCTATAGATTATGATCCCACCAGAGAATGCCTTAATGAACTTTCTACTATAGTTGAGACTGCTCTCAACGACGGCATTATCAATAAAAAAGCAGCCGAGATTCTTGTTCCAATTTATCCCCGTATTCCGGTCATCTACGTGTTGCCTAAAATTCATAAAAGTATGGAACACCCTCCAGGCAGACCAATAGTCTCTGGCTGCGAGTCTGTTTTCCAACCAGCAGCCAAAATGCTAGATTACCTATTAAGGATCTATGCTCAACAGGGTGCCTCCTTTATCCAGGACACCACTGATTTTCTCAACAAGATCCAAAGCCTTAACCTGGAGGGCGACAATATCCTTTTGGTTACTATGGATGTCAGTAGCTTGTACACTAACATCCCCACTGATGCGGGATAGAATGTGTTAGAGAAACTATCTGCCAACAAGCGGAATTCTCTATCCCAGAACAAGAATTCATTATCTCCCTACTGACATTTGTACTTAAAATGAATTGCTTTCTTTTTGAGGATCAATTTTACTTCCAAATCTCCGGGACAGCCATGGGCTGTAACGTAGCACCGACCTTTGCAGTCCTTTATATGAACTACTTTGAAGAATCATTTGTATATACTAACGAATTATTCACTCATCATGTGAAATGTTGGTACAGATATATTGATGATATCTTTTGTATTTGGCAGGGTCCAATGGAAGACCTATACACCTTCACAGAATCATCGACTCGGCCACAGATTCTATCTCTCTCTCCTTGACCTGCAGCGACACTGAGATTTCATTTTTGGATGTCCTAGTAAGGGTAAGCAACAATACATTGCAAACAGACCTCTACACCAAACCCACTGACAGGAATAGCCTCCTTAGACATAACTCTTTCCATCCTCCAGGGCTTATTCATTCTTTACCGTGTTCACAACTGATGCGGGTTAAACGCATTGTATCGGGTCCGGATGTCATTAATTCCAGACTCATTGAAATGGCGAACAAATTCCTCAGTAGAGGTTTCCCTAAACATGTTCTGGAGGAACATATTGAAAAAACCAATCACTTGTCCAGAGCTGATCTTTTCAAACCCAAACAGTTTAGATCGACACACAAACGTATCCCGTGCGTCACTACATTTTCTCATCTGAGCCCTGACATCAAACGGATCATATATAAACATTGGTCCATTTTATCTAACAATTTCCCTATTATTTTCCCAGACAAACCGCTCATGTCTTACAAAAGAGGAAAAAATATTAGGGACAATATTATACGGTCCAACCTTGGTTCCAACAAAATTCATAGCGTTCAAGCTACAATTACCGGCTCTCCCATTAAAGGCACATATCCCTGTTTATCCTGTGCTCAATGCGGAAATGTCACCAAAGGCCCGACCTTTACCCATCCATCCACTGGCAAAAGGTTTAACATTCATGGCCACTACTCCTGTTTGTCCAATTTTGTCGTTTACCTAATCAAATTCCCATGTGGACTAGGATATGTCGGGGAAACCATCCAAAAAATAAAAGAACGCATATCCCAACACAAGTCTAACATACGCACCACTAAACTTGAAGCTCCCCTTGTCCAACACTTTACCAAGTATGGCCACTCAGTCAGCCAACTTCGTTTTCAAGTCATCGACTGGATACCACCACTCAGACGAGGGGGCAACCGTGAGCTGCTGCTACAGGAGAGAGAGATGTCTTGGATCCGACGTCTCAATACTTTAGAACCTCATGGCCTTAACAAAGACTACATCTTAGACTAACCAATTATCCTCTTCATTTCCCTGTCTCTTCCTCTTTTCCTTTTCTCTCTCCCCCTTTTTCTCTTCCCTCTGCTTTTCCTGTCCTTTCTTCCTTTTTCCCTTCCCATTCTCCCATGTTAACCCCTTATGTTTTTTCTTTCAGGGCCAGAGCCGTCTACTAACGGGTGGCGACACCCGCGAAGCACGCCCTAGCCGTTGGTATACATGCAATTACCCATTATGTACTTATGTTGTCCTTCTTTTGTTATATATGTATGACGGCAAAAATAATAAAAAAAAGCATTATCTCATATTGGAGTGCTGTCTACAATTACTTTATTTATACATTGGTGGGCAGGACCACCAAATATGAAAGAACTTGCCGCCCCCCTCACCACACCTCCAGCAGGCGTCAGAACCCGTATCATTGTATCTACAAGTGATTTCAGGTGTTTTATACCACCTGGTGAGGATTTTATAGCCGTTTTCTTTTATCCTAACACACCTGGAAGAGATGTGGGCTTCTCTATAAAGTCTCAATTGGTCTTCCTTGGAGAATAAGGTTTCCAAGTCTTTTTCCCAAGCTCCAATGAAGGCCAGCTTAGTCTTCCATATAACTGGGAGATTAATTTTTTAGGAGTGGGTTTTGAGCTAATAACGCTTTCAAACCAAGTTAGGGGTCTCAAAAGAGCTTGATAAGGAACAAATTTTGATAAACTGGAGTGGAGAAATGAGTAGAGGGAAGGAAATGGCTTAGCTTCAGGAAAAAGGGAGATAAAGTGTTCCCTGTGTACCATTTTGCCATCTTCCCTAAAAAGGGAAAGTGCCAGGGTTTTAGAGTTTCGGACGGACGCAGGGATACTCTGCTTCAGTTCTGGAGGGGCCAGACCAATTAGGTCCTTTACCTGTATAAGTGGGGAGGGCAATGGGATACCTCTGTCCGATTTTTGGAATTTGTCCCATGCTTCTAGCGTGGCCTTAACATTTGGGCTAATATTTTTATAATTAATTTGGTTCTTTTGGGAATGGACCAGAAGGACTCTAAACGAGGTGTGAGCTAGGGTGGTTTCCATACTTATCCAAGATTTGTGTGGGGGTTCTCTGAACCAGTCTATAACACAGCTACCCTACTAACTAGGGTTATAAAGCGAAGGGTCCGGAAGGTTAATGCCACCGAAGGATTTGGGGTTTTGTAAAATAGAGAGGCGTATTCGGTCTTTCTTGCGGCTCCATATAAAGGAGCGAATTTCCTTAGCAAGGGATTTGAGGTAGGAGTTGGGGATAGAGAGAGGTAGGACTTGTTGCAAATAATTATTTTAGGAAGAACTAATGAAGTGAATATATTTTTGCGACCAAACCAGGAGAGTGTCTGGAGGTGGAGGTTGTTTAATTGATTTTGCATGGATTGTAATAATGGGACGTAATTGAGTTGGAATAGTTTGGTGAGATCAGTTCCAATTTTGACTCTCCCAAGTAGGTTATGTAAGGTGTATCCCAATTAAAGGGAGATCGGGCTGCAAGGTCAGCTTTAGTTTGGGTACTCAGACCTATGCTCAATATGTGGGATTTTTTCATATTTATCTTAAGATTGGACAGTGGGTTAAATTTTTCTAGGGTGTCGTATATTAGTGGTAGATACACTTTTGGATTGGAGGTAAGGAGTAGGAGGTCATCAGCTAACGCCGCAGTTTTATGTTCGTGGTTCCCTAATTTAACACCCTCAAAGGATAACTGAAATTTTGAGTGACGTCACAGATAGAATCAATGAAATGAAGAATATTATTGGGAAATCCCCAAAAAATGATGAGTATAATCTTTGGAAGTCTAGGTTATGTACTAATTTAGATAAAGTGGAACAGTAGATAATTGAGAAAAAATAAAATAAAAATTGAATTATATTCCTAAAAGTGGACATATAAAAAATACTAACACGGAAGGGAGACATATGGATATTACTAGCACAGAGGTTTTAATAGAAGACACACAGACACTAGTCACTAATGAGACGGCACATAGTACTAAATTCACTATACCAGTACATAATCGATATGAGGTACTGGAAGAGAGACAGGCTTTTTTAGACAGAACTCCACCTCATCACAGAACACGCACGAGACGGATACCATCACAGGAAGAAACACGAGCACAGAACACCAATCACCATGTAGACCACCAATACAATTTAAGGAACAGACCACAAGCTTCACACACTATGCGTTACCAGAGGTTAGAGAGATCACAACAGGAATATCACATTCCCCAACAGGAATATTATACTCCTCAACAAATACACCACAAACATCAGAATTACCCACCAAGGGCAAGAAGACACGAGGAAGACAGGTCAAAATACAAAGAGGAGGTAGGAAGATGAAGGGCAAATTACAGATAAAATCGAACATAATAGAAAATTATTCCATCATTAATTTAAGTTCTAAAACATTAACAGAGGCACAAAAACAATTACTTAATAAGGGCCTAAAATTTGCCCCAACAGTCACTCTTAACAAGTTTGACACGTTTATAGGAGTGGAAAAATTCATTAGACGTCTTTGCCTAAAAAAATATTTACAAAAAAATCCGGCAAATAGAGATATTGCTAATAAGGACCAATTTATACACACATCCTGTAAAAAAAGTAAAAAGAATACCCAAAAAATGAAATTAGTCAGGAAATGGCGTGTTTTAAGAAATGTGTAGAGAATGATATACAGAAGGTTAAGAACAATGTCAGATTTAAACGTAACAATCTGTCCAATGGTGAGATTAAAGCTTTAAAAAAATTACAAAAAGAAAAAAAGATAGTTATTCGCCCGGCAGACAAGGGAGGGTCTATCGTTGTACAAGACCTACTCCAATGATCCCACCAATCAATTTTATGCAGAATTTAAAAAAAAATTGTGATAAAGGCAAAACGAAGGGGATTTTAAATGAGGAAGAATATAAGTTCCTACTCAACAAAACTCCACGGATACCAATGTTTTACTACGTACCTAAGATGCACAAGTACCAATATATCCACCAGGCCGACCGATGGTGTCGAGCATTGGGTGACTAACTTCAAACTTGTCCCAATACATTGATCAATTGTTGAAACCCAGGGTCCATAAAGTTCCATCATACACCAAGGACACTACCCAAATTATTCAGATATTGGAGAAATTAACATTCAAAGAAGAACAGATTATGGGATCACTAGATATCCAATCCCTCTATACAATAATTGATCATGAAAAAGGAAAGGCAGTCAGATCCCAATTAACATTGGAAGAGAGGTTGAGTGAGGAACAGATGAACTATTTAATTGAAGGTATTGATTTCATTTTAACCCATAATTATTTTAACTTTGAGGGTGACTTTTATCTGCAGACGGAGGGGACTGCCATGGGCAACAGATTCGCCCCTTTATGCTAATTTATTTATGGCAGACTGGGAGAGACAGTTTATCCTACCAAGGATGGGGACGGACCTGGTGCTCTGGCAGCGTTATATAGATGATATCCTCTTCGTCTGGCAGGCTGGTAAAGAAAAGTTGGATGTATTTTTAGAAGACATTAATTTTAACGATAGGAACCTCAAATTTTCAGGAACCACAAGTCAGGAGACACTTGAATATTTAGATTTAAATATTACTTTCCAAGAAGATCGTTTTATGTGTAGCACCTTTGTAAAACCAACAGCTAGAAATAGCTACATTTTATTTAACAGTTGCCATCTCCCGAGTTGGCTGATTAACATTCCTCAAGGCCAATTCCGGAGTATTAAGCGCAACTGCACATTAGATCCACAATTTGAAATAGAAGCAGACAAAATAAAAGATACATTTTTAGAAAAGGATTACCCCGCCGTGATTTTAGATACAGCATTGACGAAGGTTAGAGGTATGGATAGGAAAACCTTTTTTGAGGAGAAAGGGACACACAAATCTGATTCTGACCAGGAAACCCTGAGGATGATCCTACCCTTTAGTGAGGACTATAAAAAGATACGTCACATTATCACTAGACATTGGTATCTATTACAAAAAGATAAGATGATAGTCACATTAATGCCACCATACCCGAGAATTACCTTCACAAAGGCCTCCAACTTAGGCCTGAAAGTGGCACCAACAATTAAAAGCTATCATACTAAGGAACTTACCATTCCTAGTTGGATGGGCTTACAGGGCTTTTTCAAATGCGGAAGCTGTAGGAACTGCAAGATCACATCCTTCCAAAAAAGAACAAATGAATTAATATCAACTACTAATAATTATCGACATACAATTAAAGATTGCCTAACATGCAACTCTGAGAATGTGATCTATGTCATAGAATGCCTGTGCAAACGCCAATATGTAGGGAGGACCAAAAGACCCCTGAAGAAACGAATTTCAGAGCATATAAATAACATAAGAAAAGGTTTTGAAAATCACTCCCTGTCCAACCATTTCAAAATTAGTCACGGTCAGGACCCCTCTGGGATGAGATTCCTAGGAATAGATAAAGTAGAAAAAGAGTGGAGGAGTGGTAATCATATAGAAAAGATGTCCAGACTTGAGACTAAAATGATCATTGAACTTGACACATTGTTACCCAACGGCTTAAATGCCGAATTTGAGCTTTTTGGATTTTTATGACCTAGAGTGGGCACTTGTTTGCTGATGACTAACCGGGCTTTTGTATTCACTTGGCCCGGTTTCTCCTTAACAGACAGGTTCCCACTCATTCTTACAACTCTCTACATCGAGTTTTTTATATTGAGTTTTTTTATATCTAGTTTATATCGAGTTTTTATATATATGTATTTATTATATACAGTTTTTGCCTTTTTGACAGTCTAACACAAGTGTTATTAATTACTTCCTATTTGACATTGTATCAAGAATGCCTTATATTTGTGATAATCTTATCTGGGCATTATCTGATGTTGTTATGATATTTATGGTTAGATATGAGGTTTTATGTATCATACAAAGGGAGCAACCCAATTTGCATTTTTTTTGTGATGTTTTTGTAATTTTAGGCATAAAGAGGGTAAAACCGCACACATGCCGCACCGATAACACAGGATGCATGAGTGCGTTTTCTCTTCAGATGATACATAGATCCATTAAGGACAAATGTATGCAACAATATATATTTAGGAGATTGCTAAAGCATATAATTTGCCATGTGAAAATACTGATCTATGTATCGATCTGAACATCATTATTTCCGGGCACCATATACTAATTAACAACAGACTTTAGTGTCCTATACCAATCCGAATAATTACACACACCCTATAAACCAGAACTGACGTTTTTTCAATTAACCATCCAGTCCATGAATTACGAAATATGTGATCACTATAAAAGAGGAATGCCAAAGGGGGGATGTCAACCACTGAGGAAGGTTTGAACCTATATACCCCGAAACGCATCTGGTGCCACATCCCCCGCAATTTGTGACCAGATACATCAAAAAACCATCGACTGAAATCGACCCGAAATAAGTGGGATCTATCATCTTCGAAAGTTACCTGCGCCATTTGACGGCCAACACAGAAAGGGACCGAGACATCACTGGCCCACGTGTTGAACAGCAGCCCGCCAGCGTGGTCTTCATTAGAAAAATAACTCCCGATACCGTAGTGCGACAACATTACTGGCACAACGCAGGGAGCAACAAAATCCCAAGGTTCAGTAAAGTCTGATTCGATGGAAACCGGATGGAAGGTAACCTAATAATCGCTTGCAAGCTGTAAAGTAGCGGGACGCCGCTACTCATCCTGATTGAGCGGGACGCCGCTCTTCTCAGGAGAGTTTTACAAAAAATCAACAAAAACTAGCATTTATAGGACGGATCTGGTGGAATAAGTTAAGGAACTTTGAAGAGCTGAATTGTTCTCCTTTACAGTGGCCAACTATTTATAGGAACATAAGAAGGGCGTCAGTTTCCAGCGCGCATAGATTAATTCAATTTAAGATTCTTCATAGACTGTATTACACGCCTAGGGTCCAAGGGAAATTTCCACAAAATAGAGACCGGGACTGTTGCTGCCCTAAATGTGGATATGTTAATGCGAACTATGTCCACATGTTATGGAGCTGTAGTAAAATAAGGAAATATTGGGATGAGATTTTTTCTGCCCTACAAAAGGAATCCTCAATGAACTATAACCCGGGGATCTTGATAGTGATTTTTGGAGACTATGGTTCAGAAACGAAAGTCCCTCCCCGGGTTAGACAGATTTGGATGAGAGGATTGATGGTAGCGAAAGCTATACTGGTCAAGTACTGGGGCTCTGTTTCCCAGCCTTCTTCAAGGGAGTGGGATCTATACCTTCAACAAATTAAAATCTATGAGGATATCGGGAAGAATCGGAGAGTTGCACGCAGAGCCACGTAGACATATTTTGACATGATTAATGTACTTACTGTTTGCTGTATTTGAATGAATTGAGGGGAACGACAGCCAATGGGGGGGGGGGGGGGGGAGGTATAAGGATATCTATGATTGTTATACTACATAGTTATGTATATATACTGAAGTGGTTTATATTGGTCTATGCACTAATTCTAGGATTGTTATATTACATATACTGTTGTATTGGTATTAATTTTATGACTTTCTATAATAAAAATAAAGTATATTTAAAAAAAAAAAGGAACTTTGAAGTCTCAATATTGATTGTTAGTAGTGGATTTATCATTGACCTTCGATTTATTGCAGTTTGGCCCTATTTTCAATACCATCGATATATTGCTATTGGGACTGCCTATTTATTCTATCATATTTTGCTGCTATTTATCAATTCGATCATATTCTGCTGCTATTTAGATTATTGACTTTTGCTATTAACCAATATTTCAGATTTTATATATGACTTTATATATGTTTTTATAGTGAGGTCCATTGTTTTACAATATTTAGTACAACAATAAAATATACATTTCTTGCATCTCTTAATGGTCCGAAATTTCTGAGAGTGCCCTGTTCCACATTCTTTCTTATCTTAATATATGGACCTCATTCCTGTAATGATGCCGCTGCATTTTGTTTATGTAACTGGACTGACCCATGATCGGTCTATTCAACATGATCAAGTTGCCATATGTAATGTAACAGAACCGGTGTGAGCGATCCTGTGCAATATCTGCCTTTGAAAACATGCCCTCGTCACCCATTACACAGAACCACTCTGACGATCTGATCAGAGGCGAATCTGACAGCGGGGATGCCAGCGCGTCGGAAGGTCCCCATGATGACAGACCCGCCCCCTGAGCGTCACATGCGCTCTGCGGCAGGAGCAGGGAGCGAGATAGCAGGGAGAGACGTTACTTACTGATCTGCCTGCCCACTCATGCCGACGCTCAGGGAAGGGGAGGTTCTACACCTTTATAAGAAAAGTAATTTCGCTACAATATTGCCTCTGCCTTAATCTACTTGCTGAGACTACACACATCGCTTCCTGAAAAGACTTATTCATTAGGCGAAACACTTAGAAGCAGAAGCAATCCAATAGCAATGTAGCATAAACAGGGAATTGCAGACCAGGTCCGAGGTATCCTGAGGCTGGGGGTTTGCTCTTTTCAGGGCGAGTGCTCCAACATACAGCCACGCTAGACTCCCCTAACTGAGATTAGGAATTATAGGGAAAGCAGCTACAGGCTAGAATTGATTCGTGAGAAACCACCAGCTTTATCTGACCCTCATCTCAACCACAGGAAAAGTGACCAGACTATTGAACCCTGTCTTGCGCTCTAATCTATTACCTTACCCGAGTGCAAATTTTTTTAAAGTATCTGAATAAAAGCTATTTTTTTTATTTTTTACAAGGGTCACAGTCCATTATAAATAAATTGATTTTTACCTTCATTTTTTAAGTTTCAATGGTTTTTTTTACCTTCATTTTCTAAATCCCTGTCGGCTGCGGATTGGAAGGGACATGGCTTAGTGGGACCTGGGTGTGGGGTTTTTAAGTCAGTCTTTTGAGGGTGGCCTGTATGGCCACCCTACCTGCCCCCTTAACTGTGACCTCCACAGCACTCTGCTCCCTTAACAGTGTCATCCACAGCACCCTGCCCCTTTAAATCTAACCTACAGCAGTGAAGAAAAATGGCTAGGTTGTTATGGAAACCTGGTGTAAAACTGTGTGTATGGAGAGACTAAGGGCCTGTGAGCTTCTATTGGCTGATAAGGGTCATGTGAGCAGGTTTCTATTGGATAATGCATTTTTTGGGAATATTTCTGGAACGGTACGTGCTAGAGAGCTGAGACCCAGTCTAAAACCTTCCTGGACACCTGATGTACCTGTGTGCCAAATTTCGTGATTGTAAATGCGACAGTGCAGATTCCTTTAGCGGATGTACATACACTCAGCTTTATATATTAGATATTCCTGTCTAGTTATAATTTGTTATCGCCATTACTGCAGCATGTAACTAGAGAAGCGGGCTGAATATTTTACGCTAAAGAACTGGGAAATACAGGATAGGGACAATACAAAATGGCAATTTTATTGAGGTTAGTGTGTGCATGGCGGGGGGTGCAGATGTTTGGTGTGACTTGGACACTCGGGGTTAAGCAGAAAATCTTTAGCTTAGTGAATGTACCATTACAGTTCTCACATTAGGATGGTTAGTTTTGGTCCAGAGCAAGTAGAATAATTAGAAACATTTGTATTTATATTTTTGGTTGTAGTACTTTTCTAGAAATATAACATGCAAATGTAAATGGAAAATATTTTTGAACAATTATAATTAAAAAATGTTTTGTATCCCTTGTAAGTTTACATCAAAATCTGGACTAGTGCTACTGTGATATAACTTCCTTGCTGGGGCTTTCTAATGCTAAGTTTGGTGGTAGTTGTGGTGCATACGTTTAATTTAATCATCTCTTCCAGATTAGCATATGGCATTTTTTCATACACATACTGCATTTATTAGACACATTTTTTCTCCTCCCAACTGTGCAGAAATATTGTGGTGTGTCTAATAGTGTTGAGCGAACCCGAACTGTAAAGTTCGGGTACCCAGAACTTTGCCGGAAAAGTTTGGGTTCGAGTTCGGTGTTCGGGCATTTAATAAAGCTTGTTAAAAGGCTGCAGGGCAGCCAATCAACAAGCTTTTAAGCTGTAGGCACTTAGAAGCCATCACAGCCGTGCCTACTAATGGCATTGCTGTGATTGGCTGGTGCATCATGTGACCCAGCCTCTATAAAAGCTGGATCACGTGTAGCACTGCCCATCAGCTCTGAGTAGTGCAGGGACAGGAAGCAGGCAGCTGAAGCGAGGGAGAGTGTTAGGAATCTGGCTATTTGTTTTGTGGGTGACCTACAGTAGAAAGATTTTTTTGTGGGTGAACTACACCAGCTTTGCACCCCTGACACAGAAATATAATACTAAATCTGGCTGTTAATTCTGTGGGTGACCTATAGCGATCTTTTGTGGGTGCAATGCACACCATCTTTGCACCCCTGACACAGAAATATAATAATTAATCTAGATATATTTAGGAGTTGCACAACTAACCCAGAGATAATGGTAGGTGCTCTGATCGATATGATACCTCCTATCACGTAAAAAAGTTATGTATTAAAAAAGATCGATCTGCACTCAATAACTGTTCCAAGCTGCCAGCATTTTATTAAACAATAAAACAATAAAATCCAATCAAATTCAATTGCCAATTTTGCACGCTAAAAACAAATACACAAAAATCCAAACATGCGTATGGTTAACTTAATATGAACTCCAAAGTCCTATAAGAACTGATTTGAATGTCACTGCAAAATGATCAATCCAAAAAATCGCATCGGGATGGTATTGTAGTTCATCCGATTTTTTTTTGAGATTATTTTACCGCAGTTATTTTGCAATTGATGTTTGCGATTTTTTCTATCAATGCACCCTGTTTGTGTATTAAGGGTGGACTTAAATCCTATATTGGAATTATACGATGGTTATTCAGTAAAGTCACATCAGATTATTCATAATGTTCATCCTTTTACCACACGATTATTAAATCCACGATTTTCATGAAATTGTTCGAGGATTGTCCCAGCCTATGTTGTCAGGCTGTCTGCGGATTTCGATTTTACCACTTAAAACTTTCGTATATATATGGTACTCACTAGTAGATGGGTTTCTCCGGGTATTTATCCGTGCTGTGTGGCGTCCCACGTGTAGAGCAGCCGGTGTACGCTTACCTCTGAGATCCCAATATATCTCGTGAGTTTACCGCAGGTGTGTAGCTTAATTGGACATTTCGCAATCACAGCGTCATCGAATTTCCTCTGTTTGCTCCACTATTATGGAGTGGGAAGTTCTTGTTGGTTTAAAGTCGAAAAATCGCTTCAAAGTTCGATGAAAGAGAACATCTATGCCGGCATATTATAGTTGATCTTCTTGTAGGTGATGAGGTATTTTCTGATAGCAACCAGACGCGTTTCGAAGCTTTGTTACACTTGCTCCTTCATCAGTGGTATGATGTTCCTTGTCAAAAAATACCTCTTTTATATCCCAAAAACTCCGCCTCTAGGATTTGTAATAATCTCCGGTTTGGATTTTGTTCCTGGATCATAGATTCCATCGAAATAGTTTGATTAAATCGTATATATATTGCACATATATTCCAAAAGTTATTAACAAGGTATAGCATCAAAATCTAACACAAATAAGACAAAAAACGCATATGCGTTTTTCATGCGGTATCTATGCGTTTTTTATAAACTTATGCATTTTTTCGTTTATAAGTCAAATTGAGTGTGCTCTACCATCCTATAAAGTCCAGAGGCTATTTGCCCCTGCATTTCAAAGATAGAACATTTTTTTAACTTTAAAATCAAATTGCAATAAAGGGTACGATAGAGCAGATTTCCTCTACATATACTTGATTATACATGCATGTTTGTTTACTCCACAAATTGAAATAATTAAAATCAATTAAAATAGACATTAAAACTTATAGTTAAAAATGCATTGACAGCGTTTTTCCTGCAGTTGTTATAGAGACCTTTTCATATTGATAGTAGAGTTGAATGTATAGGAGTTGTTGGGGGTGGAGATTGATGGTATGGGGCCGGTTCCCTACACCAAGGGTGGAACCCCGGTTTTGAACTCATCAGGGTTCCCCATCGATGAAGGGACTCCGCCCTGAAACTCACAAAAACCCAAACAACTCCATACCGGCATTATTGTATTAAACTCAAAAATTCTTCTTGATTCCATTCTTGACATTTGTTTAATATAATCGCCTCCCCGCCAATGTTGTTCCACCTTGTCTATTGCCACAAATGTAGGACCACTCGGATCTTGGTTATGATGATACTTAAAGTGGTTAGATAATGGATGTTTCATATAACCACTTTTGATGTTAGACATATGTTCAGAAATTCGCTTTTTGATAATTAATCTGGCTGTTAATTCTGTGGGTGACATCCACCATCTTTGTACCCCTGACACAAAAATATAATAGTTAATTCGTCTGTTATTTTGGGTGGGTGAAATATACCCAATTTTTGTGTGAGGTACACCTGCATTGCATACGTGACAGGGAAATTAATATAGTTAATCCGTCTGTTAGTTCGGTGGGTGACCTCAAAGAATGAGGAGAACATCAAATAAGGGACGTGGCCCCGGTCGTGGAGCTCCTGTTGCAGGGGGATGACGTGGTCGATCTGTGCCAGCTACAAGCCCAAATTATACACCTTCCTCAGGTGCATGTAGACGATAAAAACATCAGCGTTATTTTGTAGGCCTGAATACAGGTGTAAGAATGGTGAGGCCAGAACAAGTAGAGGCGGTAGTAGATTGGGTGGCTGAGAGTGCCTCCAGTTCCTTCACATTGTCTCCCACCCGGTCCCTTGCTGAAAGCGCAGAGTTGGCAACTGCAGCCCATGGCCATCAGTCTTTCACCTCACCCCCTTGCAAATCAGCCCAGCAGTCTCTTATGCTATTTGAATTCTCTGCTGGCGGGGTTTCCGTGGCCATCCACCTAGCCCTGCCCTAGAATTGGAAGAGATTGAGTGCACCGATGCCCAACCACTTATGTTACAAGATGAGTACATGGGAGGACCATTGCAGCACATCTCGGATGATGACGAAACACAGGTGCCAACTGCTGTGGCTTTTGAAAGTGTGCAGACCGACAAGGAGGGCAGGGGTATAGACTGGGTGGAAGATGATGTGGTCCTAGACCTCACATGAAATCAAGGTCATGCGAGTAATGTGTGCAGTTTGGAGGAAGAGGTGGTGGTCACACAGCGCCAGCCGCACAGCAAAAGAGGGAGCAGGGTGCAAAAGCAGAGTGACCTTCCCCTAGCCAGTACTCCTTCTACTGCCCACCACACCCAGGGACTGAACACACCAAAGCCAGCTCCAAGGAGTTCCCTGGCGTGACAGTTCTTCAGACAATATGCTGACGACAAGACACGAGTGGTTTGCACAATGTGCAATCAGAGCCTGAAGCGAGGCATAAATGTTCTAAACCTGAGCACCACCTGCATGACCAGGCTTCCTCAAGGGGCGTTCTGTAGCCCCGAAACGCGTTTGGTAAAAGGACAGCAAAGGAATTTACACTCCATTTATGCGGCTTGAATATAGGGGTAATAAGGAGTTATCGGAAATCAAAAGACATTCATAACACCGATATATCTTCCAATATAGCGGAGTGGAGGAACTTTAGGACCCAGAAAGTACGACCTGCCGCCGTCACGTGGGATGCCATGAGAAGATGGCTGGATCACGTAGTACGCCGGGTAGGTCCTGGCAGGTTGAAGAGGAAGAAGCACCCCGGAGAAGCCGCAAGACCGAGCGCGAATACGGCGTAGAGCGGTAAAGTATAAACATATATACCGAGGCACTATGTGATATAGCGATAAGCGCACTATCTAATATAGGAACTATCATTTTGGACAAAATATCAATACATACAGAAAGAAGTGGTATGCCTAATGAAGAGTGACATTGACTATAAGAGCTGCTGAACAATTGGGTTTAGTCTTAACATATGTGGACATTTTACCCTCTTTTTATTGTTGCTGGTTTATTTTTATTGCTGCTCATACTGCTGCTGATATTTTTTATATTTTACTGCTGCCGATATATTTTTTCTTCATTTTTTACTGCTGCTGATATTAATATCCTATTAGGAGGTTTTATTGTGTGGCACCTTTTATGAATACTGATACATTTTTGGGATATTTTTAGATCCCATCAAACAAAGGTATATATATTTATTTATTATTGGTTGGTGGCCCATGTGGTCCTGATATTGAGTGCCCCCCACACTTTTCCTAATTCTTGAGATATATATATATATATATATATATATATGGGCTGTGGGTGAGCCAGAGGGACGTGCACCTTACAGTGGGTGAGCCAGAGGGGCGTGCCGCTTACAGTTCTTTTCTTTCCTAATAGTCAGAATGCCAGCAGCTGCCACTGCATGGAAGAACGAGTCTTTGAGCTTCGTGAGAGTAAAAGAGGTCCTGCCAATGCATTATGTGGCAGCAGCAGGTACTGTGCTGTGTGCACATAATGTCTGTGATATCTGCTCACTAAATGTTCAATGTTACACACAGACTTGTGTAAAGCGTGACTTTCAGTGAGCAAATAGCACACCGCTCTGCAAATTCCCTGCATGTGTGTGCTGCCAGGACCTTCTAGCCACTTCCCCATGTATGCAAGATCTCCTTCTTTATACAGTCTGCTGAGCTAGTCTTCCCTTTGTACTCTGTGCAGTCCCCCCATCACCTCAATTCCATATATACTATATACCCTCACTTTCCCCATGACCACCGCTCTGTATACACTATATACCCTGTCCCCATAACTTCCATTCCATATATACTGTGTACCCTCACTGTCCCCCATCACCTCCACTTTGTATATGCTGTATACCAGGGGTCTCAAACGCGGCCTTCATTTGCCCCCTGAGGCAGTTTTCTGCGGCCCATTGTATGTCAAGGAGGGCGTCACACTATTAAGGCTACTTTCACACTGGCGTTTCAGGGCTCTGACAAGCGGTCCAACACAGATTTGGCTGCGTTTGGCCTCCGTTGCGTTTTTTATACGGTCATTAAAATGCAGCTTGCAGCGTTCGGGTGTCCGCCTGGCCATGCGAAGCCAAACGGATCCGTCCAGACTTACAATGTAAGTCAATGGGGACGGAGCAGTTTGAAGTTGACACAATATGGTGCAATTTCAAACGGATCCGTCCCCCATTGACTTTCAGTGCAAAGTCTGGACGGATCCGTCTGACTAACTTTCACACTTAGATTTTTTTCTGAAATATAATGCTGACGGATCCGTTCTGAACGGATACCATCGTTTGCATTATAGGAGCGGATCCGTCTGTGCAGACACCAGACGGATCCGCTCTGAACTCAAGTGTGAAAGTAGCCTACGCGGAGCCTAACGGATCCGTCTAGACTTACAATGTAAGTCAATGGGGACGGATCCGTTTTTCACTGACACAATATGGAGCAATTGAAAACGTATCCGTCCCCCATTGACTTTCAATGTAAGTCAAGACAGGTCCGTTTTATTTTAATGAATAATGCAAACAGATCCGTTATTAACGGATACAAGCATTTGCATTATTCGTGCAGATCCGTCTGTGCAGATACAAGACGGATCCGCACAAAACGCGAGTGTGAAAGTAGCCTAACTAATGAGCGTTTCCCTTGTGGACGCGCCCATTAGTACTGGACAGGAGGCCTAGGGAGCAGTGAGTTTAACATGCACTGACATTACTCACCGCCCCTTCTGCAGGTGCCTATGCTGCTCTGTATCCTGACGTGCATGCTACGCATACCATGTCCTGATGCTGTGCGACATCAGGATGCACTGCAGCACTGGCGCCAAGACACAGTGCTGAGCTGCATAAGAGCCAGAGCGGTTGACAGCACCTGGAGGAGAGGTGAGAATTTTTTTTTGTCTGCCTCTAGGGGACGGAATGGTTGGATGGTGGTTATAGGGGCAGCAGTGGTCTGATTATGGTTCTGTATAAACTGGGGGTCTAATCTGAGGTCTGTATAAATTTGCGGTCTGGTTTGGGTTCTGTATAAATAGGGGGTATGATCTGAGGTGTATATACATTTGTGGTCATGGCTACGGCCAAGAGATATCCGAAGAACCCTAGGGAGAGAAACAACGGGAACAACCTAACCCAGCTAGGCGTGTCTTAGCTAACCTGACTAAATGGCTTGTTGTGTGCCCTAAGCTATGATCGTGGGTAGGCCTATAAGTGGGAAAAAACCATGCCAAGTAGGGTAGAAAAGGAACTCGAATGGCATGTGCAAACTAATCCCCAAGCCAACTGCAAGGCGTCAGGGATCTAGAGCGAAAAATTTGGGGTGTATGAGGCAAGGCCAGAAGGAGACCTACAACCCATCTTGTGGATGACAAGGCCAGAGACATGATGCTCAATATTGCGGATACTGCCCCAAAGTGGAATGGAGGACCGGGTGTCATGGCGGGGAGTGGGGGAAACCCCCCAGTGTGTGGTGTCAAAAGGTAAAGGGGGGATCAGCCTGGCCAAAAGGAGTAATAAGGGAGCAGGTCACCTCCTACCGCGTCCCTAATCCTCTCCCTGACTCCTCACTGTATGAGCGGACCCCGATGGTAGGACGACTCATACTCAGGATTCCTAGAAACCCTAAGTCGCCCTGGTAATCCCTCACTTAGGAGCAGGGGAGAGAGAACCTGTTCATCCCAGTAATGGAGGAACAGGAGTCTCTATCTGAGGCCAGGCTGCAAGTAGAGGGGAACACATACAGCTATAGAGATGGCAGGTAAGCGAGACCAGTAACACACTTACCTGACACAGACACACTGACTGGAACCCGTGCACAAGTTCTGGTGTCCACACCAACATTAAAAGGACACAGCACACACCACAAACCACACAGGGACCCAGGCTACCATAGCTGCAATAAACGTGAGACACCATAAGAACATGAAACATCTATGACCACAAGGGTGGCCCTCACTGGACAGATGGACTATGAAGACCAGGAGGATAGCTCCAGCATTTACCATGGCTGGAGTACCCCTCAGCTTCCGGCATCCAGCAGAGGCTAAATAGCCCAAGCAGCCACACCCATACACACACAAACCCAGTGTTAACAAAACACTAGGACGGGAGTTAACCCTTCCAACACCAGACAAGGGAAGAAAGCCACTTAAAGGGGAAGTGCACACACAAGCATAGAAAGCTACACGTTGCCGCAGGCAACAACATGCGTGGCAGCCATGTCACGGCAATCATCCAGAAGGCCGAGACACTGCCACTGCATGCTCACACAGCAACACGTTGCCGCGGGCAACCGCAAGTGTAGCAACAGTGTCACAGCGCATCACCATAGGCCGTGACACCGGGAATACGTTGTGAAATGGATCATGAAAACCAACTGAACCTTGTAAAGTTTTGGTTCTAAGGAGTACTGGCAATGCCCTAGCCTCAGGAGATCGTGGGACCGAAACCTAACTGCCTAGACTATGCAGGAATGAGGGCCAAAAAGAACTATGTAGATAGGAAGAGAATCCTTGAATAGTTCCCCAGACAACAGCTATCTGCTAGCCGCGGTCCGCGCATTGTTCTACTGTGTGCCCCTGAGAATTGTTTTAACGCTTGAGACGTGAAGACCTACCTACTATCTGAATCTTCTACCGTGAGGAAATGCTGAACCTTGTCCAAAACCCGATTCAACGTGGTTGTAGAGAGTCTGAGGTTAGTGCGGCAAGAAGCTACGAAGCCATAATATACAAGATTCTGTCTATGACCTCCCATGAGTGTGGGAATGCAATTGCAGTAAAGCTACCGGCGAAAATGAAATCCTGGTTGTGGTAAAAAGGCAAAGACTTTGCGCGGGTACCTGGTTGACAAGATATGATCGACTACGATTGAGACTGAAATGCTAGAGGGAATTACCCTACTTGTTCCTCCTCTGGCAGGACCTGAATGAAAGCATGAACAATTAAAGTAAGACGAAATATCTGCGTAAGACATGACAATGATGCTGTAGGGCGGACCGGACCAGTTGCGGTCAAAACATAAAGTGAGCGATCAACATGGATTATTAGGAAATTAGGGAAGCAGGTATGTATGTAATACATACGGGCCAAATCAGCCCAGATGCACCTGAGAACACACACCTGTGAGTGAGGCTGTGGCTCGTATATGAAGAGCCTCCGCCCCTCCCACAAATGCAGGCTGACTAATCAGCCTTACCAACTTGTGGTCTGTATAAATTAAGGATCTATGGATTTGGGGGCTGATTTTGGGTATAATCTGGGGTCTGTATAAATTTGGAGTCTTTATAATTTTATGGTCTGATCTAGGGTCTGTATGAATTTGGGGTCTGATCTCTGGTTTATATAAATTTGGGGTCTGATCTGAGGTCTGTATGAATTTGGGGCTGATTTGGTGTTCAAACTATATTCATTTTGGGGTCTTATCTGGGCTCTGTTAGGATGGGGTTGTCCAGCCACGTGAAATTTATTTATGAAAACTGATTAGAATGCCACAAAAAATAGTGATACCTCACTCATCCCACTATTCTGACCACCAGGGGAACTCTTGGCGTCATTCCCAGGCATGGCCGGCTGAGGTGAAGCTCAGGGGCGGAGGGTGTGATGTGTATTATATCTTATTTGAAATGCACACAGCCTTTCTTTAAACTGGAAATGTTGTCTCTTCTACGCCTCTGAGGGTAGAAGGAGCAATCAATTCACATTCAGCATTGACTGATTTATGGTTTCAAACATGTTTTATACCTTCATCCTTTGGTTCACATTTTATGTAGTTTATTATACTAAAGTGTGAATTAACACTGGACAGTAGGTAATTGGGGAAAAGGAGAATCTTGAATAGTATAGAGCTGATTGTCCTGTAACTTCCCCACTATGGTAGTTGAGGGGGAAGTTCACTGCACATACAGAAGTTCATGTGCTGTTGTTTTGAAGGCAGGAAAATCCAGGCATAGGTGTCACATCTCATGCTTTGTTCAGGCCAAGAGACAAATCCCCACCTCCGCTCTGGCCAAATGCCACACACAAAGTTTTCTTGACATTCTTCAAAAATGAACCGTTTTGCGGCAGACGACAGTTATGTCATCTTTTCATTACAGTTCTTTTTTCCTTTATATGTACTATTAGTGGGTTCTTTCAAATTCCCAAATGTTTATTTGGTATGTAAAAGCTATGCCTTTATTTTTGGGGAAAACATTCAAATATTTTATGTCTTGCATTAATGTGAAGTTATTTGTAGCGGTTAAAGGGGTATGTTTATGCCATAAATGTTCATGTTGGGGATACCCCTTTAAACCCTTTGTGCATGACAATGTATGTTGAGGTGAGGGCTAGCTTCCTGCACCTCAGCATACAATTATGTTGTGTCAATGGAGCAGATACAGCAGTTATACCCATGATTTTGACAGCAGGAGCTATCAGTTATCAGTGCTGCAGGTAATAGCAACCGGGCATCAAAGAGGTAGAGGGCTCTGTCACTCCATTGTCATTGTCACAATGCAGTCTCAGGGTTCTGATGATTGAGCCAGAAGCCTAACAGTGGCATCCAGGTCTGACAAGTATGGAAATCTATTAGACACTGCTGGAGAATGCAATAGATTATTTTGATTTCACTAATTTCTGAAAAGAGTTTTAGTCTTATATTGCAGGCTTTAAAATGTATTCTTTGTAAAATGTGGCGTCTGTGCATTCACTAAAATAGTAAGGGTATGTTTATAAAAAGCAAAATTTCCTTGTGTGTGTGATAAATGGACTTGAAACTAATAAAATGGCACAACCACATATATTTACTGTATAATATGTTAAAGCTTACTGTAGGTTTCATAAATGTTTGCATAATAGTGGTTGTTAATAAAGGTACATTGGCTGAAAAAGTGATGGATCACTGTGATGGGTGTACAGAACAGGCACTATGGTGGACATAGTGAAGGAACACTGTAGCTGGCAATTTGATAGATACCGGATATGTACAGTATAACATTTCCTTTCCCTGTTTTATGCTGTTGGTGTGTCTTATCGTTTGAAAAGTACAGTAATTCAGTATCTTCCATCTTTTTGAGGAAACATTTTGGTTTGCTGGGTGCCAATCGATGCAGTATTTTGTATTGGATGTTTCATGGCAATGTTTTCATGTGCCAGAGCTGCACAGGTTTATCATTCCAGTTTGCCAAATGGCAACAAAAACCGTGGGGGAGATTTATCCAACTGTTGTGAAGTAGAACTCGATTAGTTGCCCATATCACCCAATCAGATTCCACCTTTGTTTTCCAAAGGATCTCTGAAAAATGTAATGTGGAATCTGATTGGTTGCTATGGACAACTAAGCCAGTTCTACTTTACACCAGTTTTATAAATCTCCCCCCTTGTTTTTAACCAGTCCACCATATAAAATGTAACTTTTATTTCATTCAGCCAAAATTCAAAAAATGCAGGTAGAACCCAATGCTAGTACAAACCGGATTCCAAAAAAGTTCGGACACTATACAAATCGTGAATAAAAACTGAATGCAATGATGTGGAGGTGCCAACTTCTAATATTTTATTCAGAATAGAACATAAATCACGGAACAAAACTTTAAACTGAGAAAATGTACCATTTTAAGGGAAAAATATGTTGAATCAGAATTTCATGGTGTCAACAAATCCCCAAAAAGTTGGGACAAGGGCATTTTCACCACTGTGTGGCATCTCCCCTTCTTCTTACAACACTCAACAGATGTCTGGGGACCGAGGAGACCAGTTTCTCAAGTTTAGAAATAGGAATGCTCTCCCATTCTTGTCTAATACAGGCCTCTAACTGTTCAATCGTCTTGGGCCTTCTTTGTTGCACCTTCCTCTTTATGATGCGCCAAATGTTCTCTATAGGTGAAAGATCTGGACTGCAGATTGGCCATTTCAGTACCCGGATCCTTCTCCTACGCAGCCATGATGTTGTGATTGATGCAGAATGTGGTCTGGCATTATCTTGTTGAAAAATGCAGAGTCTTCTCTGAAAGAGATGACGTCTGAATGGGAGCATATGTTGTTCTAGAACCTGAATATATTTTTCTGCATTGATGGTGCCTTTCCAGACATGCAAGCTGCTCATGCCACACACATTCATGCAACCCCATACCATCAGAGATGCAGGCTTCTGAACTGAGTGTTGATAACAACTTGGGTTGTCCTTGTCCTCTTTGGTCCGGATGACATGGCGTCCCAGATCTCCAAAAAGAACTTTGAATCGTGACTCGTCTGACCACAGAACAGTCTTCCATTTTGCCACACTCCATTTTAAATGATCCCTGGCCCAGTGAAAACGCCTGAGCTTGTGGATCTTGCTTAGAAATGGCTTCTTCTTTGCACTGTAGAGTTTCAGCTGGCAACGGCGGATGGCACGGTGGATTGTGTTCACTGACAATGGTTTCTGGAAGTATTCCTGAGCCCATTCTGTGATTTACTTTACAGTAGCATTCCTGTTTGTGGTGCAGTGTCGTTTAAGAGCCCGGAGATCACGGGCATCCAGTATGGTTTTACGGCCTTGACCCTTACGCACAGAGATTGTTCCAGATTCTCTGAATCTTTGGATGATGTTATGCACAGTTGATGATGATAGATGCAAAGTCTTTGCAATTTTTCGCTGGGTAACACCTTTCTGATATTGCTCCACTATCTTTCTGCGCAACATTGTGGGAATTGGTGATCCTCTACCCATCTTGGCTTCTGACAGACACTGCCACTCTGAGAAGCTCTTTTTATACCCAATCATGTTGCCAATTGACCTAATTAGTGTTAATTGGTCTTCCAGCTCTTCGTTATGCTCAAATTTACTTTTTCCAGCCTCTTATTGCTACTTGTCCCAACTTTTTGGGGATTTGTTGACACCGTGAAATTTTGAATCAACGTATTTTTCCTTTAAAATGATACATTTACTCGGATTAAACGTTTGATCTGTCATCTACGTTCTATTACAAATAAAATATTGACATTTGCCATCTCCACATCATTGCATTCAGTTTTTATTCACAATTTGTTTAGTGTCCCAACTTTTTTGGAATCCGGTTTGTAAATTCACTAGGTGCGGCCCTTCGTAGTCACTTTCCAATCTGGGGATACACTAACAGATATCATTTTAATCTGCCATTTGTAAACCTGCTGTTAAAAACCACAGCAGAAAGTATACAGCATATATACGTATGTACAGTACAGTGTTTGGCGCTGGGGCTGCAGTCTACAGTCTTACTTAGTTTATAATACATATCACGAGGGGCGCTATGCTTTACTTTACAAACCCAGATTGTCCAAGCTCTCCAACATGTTTTGCTGTTTCTCCTACATCATCAGTAGAAAACCTGGTGGTGGTGGTGGGGGGTGATCTTACATGATGACATTGGGGAACTGGTAAAACATGTCAGATGGAGGGACAAAATCTTTTTGTCAAGGTTTTACAGTATTGTCCTCTCTGTCGTTTCCTGATATTTCTTCAAGAAGAAAATCACTGTCTCCTGGATTTGTGTACTCACTGTCTAGTGAAATATTACCCATGATACATTTTGTGCAGAAGAACGTTCTGATTGTTGGATGGTGTCACCCACTGGCATTTTGCACTCAACTTGCTGGATGACAGTGACATGCTCATTGCTTTTAATGGATAACAATTTATTAATTTGTTCTGAAATATTTTCTGTACTTTCTTAACATTCATTTCCACTTTGGAAAACTGACTGTTGCGGACATTAGATGTTTGGTCAGTGTAACAGTGATCTTTCCAAAATATCGACATTGAAGATGGCAAATGACTAGAATTAATTTGTGATGGTGTTAAAAGAGAAGTGGATCTGAGATCCTGTATCCTGTTTCTCAACATTGCATTTGCATGACACATTACTAATTAATGACTAAGCAGATTCTTCCTTTTTACATTTGTAAACTCTGTGGCCCACATGGCGTAAATTTTACCAAAATTTGGCACATCTAGTGCAGGTTGCCATGGCATTTTGGGCACAATTTGGTGCCTCTAGTCTTAGAGAAACCCATAGCATCTTATCGGGAAAGGGGCAAAAATTCTGTTGCAAACACAACATGGTATAAAGTTACACATGGCATCTACCAACCTGAGCCATTGATAAATTTGGTGCATCGTTAGACTGCCTGTCTAAGTTTATGCCATATAGAGGATTAGTAAATCTTCTCCTTTCAATAAGGGATCTGGAATTATTGATTTCTATTTTTTTTTTTTTTTATTGGTTTATATTTGTTTAATTTTTAATTTTATTTTTTGCATTAGATTTTAATTGACATTTTCCACCAAATTAACTGTAGCAATCTTGTGAAGATAGAACACATGCAATATCTGTCCTAGCCTGTGATGTGGACTCAACTTCAAGGGGTTGATCTATCTACGCTCACTCAATCTTGCTTATGCTGCAAATTGTGCATAAGTCCAACACCAAATACAGTCCACATCCTCCACTTACACACTGCCACAACTTGTCGTTTACGGCGACGAGATACGTTGATACACAAGTAAACATGAACACACTGTGCCTTCAGACATCACTTTTTGAAAATCTAGAGGTTTTAAGAGCTAAAAAGACTGAAGATTAGAGTTTTAATACTAAAAGGTACAGTGTTTAAAATATGAAAAATATGCAAAATGATATACAAACTGCTAAACAGTTATAAAATAAAAAGGGAGATAATCACAGAATACCTAACAACTGTATAGACTCTTCTACGCCTCTGAGGGTAGGAGGAGCAATCAATTCACATTCAGCATTGACTGATTTATGGTTTCAAACATGTTTTATACCTTCATCCTTTGGTTCACATTTTATGTAGTTTATTATGCTAAAGTGTGAATTATCACTGGACAGTAGGTAATTGGGGAAAAGGAGAATCTTGAATAGTATAGAGCTGATTGTCCTGTAACTTCCCCACTATGGTAGTTGAGGGGGAAGTTCACTGCACATACAGAAGTTCATGTGCTGTTGTTTTGAAGGCAGGGAAATCCAGGCATAGGTGTCACATCTCATGCTTTGTTCAGGCCAAGAGACAAATCCCCACCTCCGCTCTGGCCAAATGCCACACACAAAGTTGACATTCTTCAAAAATGAACCGTTTTGCGGCCAACGACAGTTATGTCATCTTTTCATTACAGTTCTTTTTTCCTTTATATGTACTATTAGTGGGTTCTTTCAAATTCCCAAATGTTTATTTGGTATGTAAAAGCTATGCCTTTATTTTTGGGGAAAACATTCAAATATTTTATGTCTTGCATTAATGTGAAGTTATTTGTAGCGGTTAAAGGGGTATGTTTATGCCATGAATGTTCATGTTGGGGATACCCCTTTAAACCCTTTATGCATGACAATGTATGTTAATGTGAGGGCTAGCTTCCTGCACCTCAGCATACATTTATGTTGCATCAATGGAGCAGATACAGGCCCGGTGCTATAATAAGACAGACCAAGCGGCCGCTTAGGGCACTAAGAAGGGAGGGCGGAAAAATCACTTGCATGCCGCCGGCCTCCTGTGGCTGTTCTCCTCTGTGTGGTGGTCCTCATATCTTCTCTCTGGGCACCCGAGTCCTGACAAGTTGTTTGAGGACCTTTCCCACTCTGCCAATCAGTGGTCGCAGCTGTGTCACGTGTTAGGGCAGTGATTTCCCGCTGAGCCAATCACTGGTCTGACACATGACACAGCTGCAGCCACTGATTGGCTGAGTGGAAAAGGTCCTTAAAGTCTTATCGGGAGCACAGAGAGAAGATACCAGGACCACACAACGGAGAAGGGGAGCTGCTTCAGACGACCAGGGCCAGGTGAGGAGCATAATGTTTATTTTTACACAACATTAATAGAGGGGGGAAATGTGCCATGGAGGGGGGAGAAATGTGCCATGGAGGGGGTTGAAATGTGCCATGGAGGGGGTTGAAATGTGACATGGAGGGGGAGAAATGTGACATGGAGGGGGAGAAATGTGACACAAAGGGGGTGATGTAAAAAGCAGGGGGTGATGTGACATGGAGGCGGAGAAATGTGACATGGAGGGGGAGAAATGTCACATTTCTCCCCCTCCATGTAACATCACCCCTCCATGTCACATTTCTCATCCCCCTCCATGTCACATTTCTCATCCCCCTCCATGTCACATTTCTCATCCCCCTCCATGTCACATTTCTCATCCCCCTCCATGTCACATTTCTCATCCCCCTCCATGTCACATTTCTCATCCCCCTCCATGTCACATTTCTCATCCCCCTCCATGTCACATTTCTCATTCCCTCCATGTCACATTTCTCATCCATGTCACATTTCTCATCCCCCTCCATGTCACATCACGCCCTCCTTTTTACATCACCCCCACCGAGTTGTGGGGGGGGGGGGGGGGGGGCGCCAAAATGTAGCTTTGCTTGTGTGTGCAAAAATCCTTGCACCGGCCCTGAGCAGATAGAGCAGTTATACCCATGATTTTGACAGCAGGAGCTATCAGTTATCAGTGCTGCAGGTAATAGAAACCGGGCATCAAAGAGGTAGAGGGCTCTGTCACTCCATTGTCATTGTCACAATGCAGTCTCAGGGTTCTGATGATTGAGCCAGAAGCCTAACAGTGGCATCCAGGTCTGACAAGTATGGAAATCTATTAGACACTGCTGGAGAATGCAATAGATTATTTTGATTTCACTAATTTCTGTAAAGAGTTTTAGTCTTATATTGCAGGCTTTAAAATGTATTCTTTGTAAAATGTGGCGTCTGTGCATTCACTAAAATAGTAAGGGTATGTTTATAAAAAGCAAAATTTCCTTGTGTGTGTGATAAATGGACTTGAAACTAATAAAATGGCACCACCGCATATATTTACTGTATAATATGTTTGTTAAAGCTTACTGTAGGTTTCAAAAATGTTTGCATAATTGCTGTGCTTCTTTGTGCAGTCATAACTGTAAAGAAACTGGTGTTTTTGGGCTTCCCTAATGTCTCTTTTAACCATATTATTCCCTGCTTCAGATGCACAACTAGATGTATTTCACTCAGAAGCAGTATGTGTCTCCCTTCTGTTAAATCTGCCAGTACTGTATGCATTGACCTCACCCCCTTTACTTCCCATTATCTTTGTTTCCTTCTAGGAAGCTCAGAAAGCTCATAAGGAGGGAGAGATCACACAGACACACAAGAGCTTCTCTGCTCTTCAGGCTAGGGCTACACGGCGACATGTGTCATGCTACATATAGGGTACCACTACACTGGAACATGTGTCGTGCAACATTCATGTTTCAGTAATGTCGGTCATCATATTTTATAATTCTAGTCTATGGTGTCGCACTGCGACATGCTGCAACAGATCACAACAGTCGCACAAAAATCTATTGTGTCGCAGTCGCAGCATGTCGCATATTACAGTGCAACCATAGACTAGCATTATAAAATATGTTGTGCAACATTACTGCAACAAATAGTGGCGTGACAGATGTGGTCGTGTAGCCTAAGGCCTCTTTCACACTTGCGTTGTCCGGATCCGGCGTGTACTCCACTTGCCGGAATTACACGCCGGATCCGGAAAAACGCAAGTGTACTGAAAGCATTTGAAGACGGAACCGTCTTCCAAATGCGTTCAGTGTTACTATGGCACCCAGGACGCTATTAAAGTCCTGGCTGCCATAGTAGGAGCGGGGAGCGGGGGAGCGGTATACTTACAGTCCGTGCGGCTCCCCGGGCGCTCCAGAATGACGTCAGAGCGCCCCATGCGCATGGATGACGTGATCCATGAGATCACATGATCCATGCGCTTGGGGCGCCCTGACGTCACTCTGAAGCGCCCGGGGAGCCGCACGGACGGTAAGTACACTGCTCCCCCGCTCCCCACTACACTTACCATGGCTGTCAGGACTTTAGCGTCCCGGCAGCCATGGTAACCACTCTGAAAAAGCTAAATGTCGGCTCCGGCAATGCGCCGAAACGACGTTTAGCTTAAGGCCGGATCCGGATCAATGCCTTTCAATGGGCATTAATTCCGGATCCGGCCTTGCGGCAAGTGTTCCGGATTTTTGGCCGGAGCAAAAAGCGCAGCATGCTGCGGTATTTTCTCCGGCCAAAAAACGTTCCGTTCCGGAACTGAAGACATCCTGATGCATCCTGAACGGATTTCTCTCCATTCAGAATGCATTAGGATAATCCTGATCAGGATTCTTCCGGCATAGAGCCCCGACGACGGAACTCTATGCCGGAAGACAAGAACGCAGGTGTGAAAGAGCCCTTAGCCTTACTGATCTTGCCTGACAACAAGCAGTAGCCTGCAACTTAGGTGGAAGTGAGGCCCTGGTGGCCATGACTTTGCATCTTTTTTATCAGGTGGATGCAGTCAGATTTTGTAAATGAAGTGATTTAGAAATTTTCTAGTTACACCGTTCTCTATTAAATGAAATTATGTGAAAGTGCAGTTCCTATTTAAGGCTATAGTGCAGTGGTGGCAAACCTATGGCACGGGTGCCAGAGGCGGCACTCAGAGCCCTCTCTGTGGGCATCTGCACCCTGGAAAAAGTCTATGGTGTACCAATATGCCTTAGACTTTTCCTGCCATTCATCAGCGCAAGGCGCACTATGAACGGCACAGGCAGCGCACTGAATGTAGGCAGGCTGTTATAGCTAAATTATAGATATTCTAGTGGACTGTAGTGTTCAGGATAAATCACCATGGTGGCACTTTGTGATAAATAAGTGGGTTTTGGGTTGCAGTTTGGGCACTCAGTCTCTAAAAGGTTCACCATCACTGCTATAGTGTGTCAAAGTTTAATCTATGAGATGTAGTCACATTGTACCTACCTACTGTGTGATCTTCCAGCAGTATCTTATAGAGCAGGAGGAGTTTAGCAGATTGATATATACAGTGAGGAACAGAAGTATTTGAACACCCTGCGATTTTGCAAGTTCACCCACTTAGAAATCATGGAGGGGTCTGAAACACATTTTAGGTGCATTCCAAAGAGACGGAATAAAAAAATAAAAATTCAGGAAATCACATTGTATGAGTTTTAAAGAATTTATTTGCAATTCTATAGGGAAATATTCAGTATACCTTGTATTTTATTGATTTAAAAATCTGCTTAGGCTACTTTAACAATTGCGGCAGCGATTCTGGCAGGCTGTTCCAGCAGAGAGCAGCCTGCCGGATTGCAGCAAAAATGCAGAGAATCAGCTGGACACCAACCGCATGCTGCGTTTGTGTGTCGCCGATTCTCTGCATTTTTTGCCGGATCTCTGTGCCGCATATGTGAAAGTAAACTCCACCACTAAGGCTACTTTCACACTGGCGTTTTGGCTTTCCATTTGTCAGATCCGTTCAGGGCTCTCACAAGCGGTCCAAAACGAATCAGTTTTGCCCTAATGTATTCTGAATGGAAAAGGATCCGCTCAGAATGCATCAGTTTGGCTCCGTTCAGTCTCCATTCTGCTTTGGAGGTGGACACCAAAACGCTGCTTGCAGCGTTTTGGTGTCCATCTGACGAAACTGAGCCAAACGGATCTGTTCTGACACACAATGTAAGTCAATGGGGATGGATCCGTTTTCTATGACACAATCTTGGCACAATAGGAAATGGATCCGTCCTCCATTGACTTTCAATGGTGTTCAAGACGGGTCCGTCTTGGCTATGTTAAAGATAATACAAACTGATCCGTTCTGAACGGATGCAGACGTTTGTATTATCTGAACGGATCTGCACCAAACGCGAGTGTGAAAGTAGCCTAAGAATGGATCAATGGGACTAATATTATAAAAAATATATACAAATCTTTATTATTCTAAATACATATAATCGAGCATACAAGAGAAAAAAAATGACACAATGGTGATTTGATACAGAAAATTTATAAGGGGTCCATTACCAGGCAGTGTCTACCATGACATTCGCTGCAATATCACATATAACTATGAGAGGGTACAGTCCTATAAAGATAGCTTATATATCATCAAATTGTGGTATCAATGGGCAGTGCCACCAATCAAAGAGGCTATCAAGATATTCTCAAGATGATGTTTATGTTCGCCTGAAGGCAAATTGTATGCACAATAAATAGGATAATAACACCTCAGTATCCCAGGGATACAGAAGTGTGATTGACTTGGAGTTACATTGTGTTGTTTAAGTGTTCCCTTTATTTTTTTGAGCAGTGTATAAACAGATATGAGTATAAGTTAGGCGCACATGTACATCCATCCTTACCACAGACCGTACCCTATGAATCACATAATTAAAGATCTCAGAAAACATACCCAAAGACATGATGAGCAGAGACTGAAATGTCACCCCATGTACTGACACCTCAACACGTGTTTCACCTCACCAGGCTTCGTCAGCAGGTCTGGTGTAATTACTATGTCCTTGGCATGTGCCTATTATGCAAATTAGCCAACTCTTCTCAAAGAGTCATTGCCAGGTAGGCTAGCAGAAAGTTCCCAGCATGCCTAGTGGCGTTATGTCCCGCTTCACATAAGGCCTGGCAGCATAGCTAAAGAAAGCAGTGTTTTAGTTCTAAACTCGGAGACCTCATGACAGCTAACGAGATCCCATGGAATGCGGAGGATAGCAGCAGAAGCAGCAGCTTTGGGATCATAGAGCTGCCAGACTGACATAGCAGAGTATGTGTATTGCATCTTCTAAAGGGAGCTCTGCCTGACTGACCTGATCCACGTTTATGATGTGCCAACATCCCTCTACAGCTTTTGTCTCCACCCATCAATCTGGTGTTGAGTGAAGAGAGGATCTGTAGAGGGATTCTAGCACATTATGAACGTTTATCAGATCAGCCAGGTAGAGACCCTAAGGGCCCTTTTCCCCGCAGTGTTGTACCATGTTTAGAGGAGGAAGCAGTAGCTTCCTCTAATCAGTACTCGACGCTGATCATTACTACAGCACAGCCACTGCTCTAGGGGAATGATGCTTCCCCTGGACAGAGCCCCAGCCTGGCAAAGATTAATCAATCCTCCTCACAATATCTTAAAGTGTAACTACCATTTCACTACCAAAAATGAAATTCCTAACATATGTGATGCTGAAGGGAAAATATTAATGAAGCTGTATTTTTCAGTTAATTTTACCTTTCTGATGTCGGTATTCAACCCTTAGCAACCATATTTCTCTGTGCCTCTATTTCAGCATCTTCCTAAAATAGCCTTTGCTATGTCCTTGAGGCCATCCTGTATTTCCCTCTCTTCCCATAAGCCCTTGCTCTTCTCACATGAACTAGCAGGACAAATCAGAATGCAGATATCTTCCCCCACTACCCCAGAGCAGTGTGTATCCTCTCACATACAGCTAACCAGAGACAGACAAGACCAATCAGAATGCAGATAACTTCCCCCACTACTCCAGAGCAGTGTGTATCCTCTCACATACAGCTAACCAGAGACAGACAAGACCAATCAGAATATAGATAACTTCCCCCACTACCCCAGAGCAGTGTGTATCCTCTCACATACAGCTAACCAGAAACAAGCCCTGTAATTACATGAAATCGGTAAGCATTTGTTTTAATTCTTTTAATAGTCACCTGTCAGCTCTGCAGCTGCTCCCTCATTCTCCTCCACACTGACAGGGAGGGGGGGGGGGGTCATTCTGGTCTTGTATGAAATGTCAGCTTTCAGACAAGACCAGTTGCATGTTTCTAGCTGCTACTATTCAGGAGATATCACCATCTAAAGCAGCCCTCCCCTCTCCACTTTCTGCCCGAGCCCAGGCACTCAGGGCTGTGCCCTTCCTCCCAGTGCTCTCCCTATTTCTTGTTTATAACACAGAGCAGACGGCCTGCACATGACAACGCTGTGGGAAGAGGCTGCAGAATAGGAAAGTATCACACATTTGTGGGAGTTATTAGCAGGTAAAACTAAAAATGATAAAATTTTAAAGCACAAAAGCAGGATGTACTATACCATTAGGGTATAAAAAATGAAACTGCGGTTACACTTTAAATAGCGGCTTAGACAAGGAGGGATAGGTTTGTTTTATAATTTATTACTTCCTCCTTGGCATAACTCCTCTTCACTGCAGGTCATAAAATATATGCTGCCAACCCCACTCTTTTGCCTGTGCTGCAATAATTTACGTGGGCCATAGCTGCTTTTTGGCAGCTTTAACTTGATTTTTGCAGGTCAAGAGTCAGGGTAGATATAAGGGGAGGTAGCCTGTAGAAACTATACAGACAATATACAGCAGGCTGTCAGACATATCCTATCCTTACCCCCACTCACGCTGCTTTGTTAACCTAAAGTTGTAAGTTCCCTCTTCACTGTTATCTTGAAATGGGACAGAGAGATAATATATACTCTGTATTTATCTATCTATGATATGACTCGCTGCGCCTTCCTCAGCCACCCTGGCATATAGTTGATATGTACCTGTAGGACACTAAGTCTGCCTGCACACTGTTCACAATACATTGTGGGCATATGTGGATGCAGCAGAAATAGACACAGCAGTGCTTTTTCTTCCATATGAAATATAATTTATTCAGTTCTGCAGCATATTTAATTATTACAGTGCCTTGAAAATGTATTCATACCCCTGGAACTTTTCCACATTTTTTCACGTGACACCCACAAACTTAAATGTATTTTATTGTGATTTTATTTGACATAAGTATGTGAGACGTAAAAAGAAAATGATACATGATTTTCAACATTTTTATTAAATAAAAATCTGGAAAGTGTGATGTGCATTTGTATTCAGCCTCCCTGATTCAATACTTTTCAGGCAGGTTCGCAGCAATTACAGCAGCAAGTCTTTTGGGGTATGTCTCTAGGCGGACATTTTGCCTTTTCCTCTTTGTGAAATAGCTCAGGCTCATTCAGATTGGATGGAAAGCGTTTGTGAACAGCAATTTTCAAGTCTTGCCACAGATTCTCAATGGAATTTAGGTCTGGACTTTGACTGGGCCATTCTAACACATGGATATGCTTTGATCTAAATCATTCCACTGTACTGTAGCTCTGGCTGTATGTTTAGGGTAGTTGTCCTGCTGGAAGGTGAACCTCCGACCCAGTCTCAAGTCTTTTTCAGCCTTTAACGGGTTTTCCTCCTGGATTGCTCTGTATTTAGCTCCATCCATCTTCCCACCAACTCTGACCAGCTTCCCTGTCCCTGCTGAAGAAAAGCATCCCCACAGCATGATGCTTTCACCATCATGTTTCACGGTGGGGATGGTGTGTTCAGGGAGATGTACAGTGTTTTTTTTACGCCACACATAACATTTTGCATTTAGACCAAAAAGTTAAACTTTGGTCTCATCTGACCAGAGCACCTTCTTCCACAGGTTTGCTGTGTTCTCTACATGGCTTGTGGCAAACTGCAAATTGGACTTCTTATAGCTTGGTATCATGTCTTTCTTCTTGCCACTCTTCTATAAAGGCAAGATTTTTGGAGTACACGACTAATAGTTGTCTTGTGTACAGATTGTCTCACCTGGGCTCTGGATCTCTGCAGCTTCTCCAGAGTGACCATGGGCCTCTTGGTTGCTTCTCTGATTGGTGCTTTCCTTGCCTGCGCTGTCAATTTAGGTGGACGGCTACGTCTTGGTCGGTTTGCAGTTGTCCCATACACCTTCCATTTGCGGATGATGGATTAACAGTGCTCTTTACTAAATTACACACTCTATTTACTGTATTTTTCCCCTATATGAGACACCTACCCATACGACACACCTACAGGTAGGTTTTAGAGGAGAAAAATAAGAAAAAAATATTTTTCATCAGGCCACAGAGCCCCAATCAGACCCCCAGTGTTAATCAAACCTCACCTCAGAGCCACAATCAGACCCCCAATGTTAATTAGACCTCAGCTAAGACCCCCGATGCTCATAAGACCCCCAATCAGGCCTCAGATCACAGCCCCAATGTCAATAAGAGCTCCCAATTCAGACCCCCAATGTGAATAGGACCCCCAACAGACCTTAGATCAGACCCCCAATGTGAATATGACCCCCAAGCAGACCTTAGATCAGACCCCCAATGTGAATATGACCCCCAAGCAGACCTTAGATCAGACCCCCAATGTGAATAACCCCCCCAAGCGGACCTAAGATCAGAGCCTAATGGGAATCACCCCCTCCCAAGCAGGGCTGTACTAACCTTCTTAGAGCCCAGCCACGCCCCCTGTGAAGGAGCTCAGCACCGCCTGCGTCCACCGAATCTCCTCCTTGCTAACAGTTAGATCGCCGTAATCTCGCGATGCGTAGTGCCAGCATAGTGTTCCTTCCCTGTGCTGGCATCAGCCTCAGAGAAGGAACTGCGCATGTGCGAGCTCGCACATTGCGAGATTACGGCGATCTAACCTTGTGAGCAAGGAGGAGATTCGGAGGACGCAGGCGGTGCTGGACTCCTTCACAGGGGGCGTGGCTGGGCTCCAAGAAGGTTAGTACAGCCCCAGCTCATTTACATATCTATAAAATAATTTTTTAAACACAATAAAAGCACACAGCGCTATGGGACAGGTATATTGCGGACATGCTAGTGGCAATCTTGCCGTGCATGTCCACAGCTCTATAGGCTAAAACGAGGTGACAGAATCCCTTTAAAGTTTGTGAGTGTAACTTGACAAAATGTGGAAAAGTTCAAGGGGTATGAATACTTTTTCAAGGCACTGTGTCTTAAACCTTTGGGAAGTTTTCAAACCATTGAAAAAAATCACAGAAATAAAATAATAATGCACTTAGTAAAGTAGATGCAAGCATTATATATGGAGATTTGCTTTAAGAAGGACCTATAAGGGTACTTACTAGCGTTTTTCTTTTCCGCCACTGAGTTCCGTCATAGGGGCTCAATACCAGAAAAGAACTGATCAGTTTTATCCCCATGCATTCTGAATGAAGAGAAATCTGTTCAGGATGCATCAGGATGTCATCAGTTCAGTCACTGAACAGCGTTTTGGACAGAGGAAATAACGCAGCATGCTGCGGTATTATCTCCATCCAAAATTCCGGATCAGTTGCCGGGATGCCGGATCCGGCATTAATTTACATTGAAATGTATTAGTGCCAGATCCAGCATTAAAAATACTGCAATGCCGGATCCGTCCTTGTTATAAAAAATAGAAACAGATCTGTTTGTCAGTATGACAAACGGAGAGACAGATCCGTTTTTGCAATGCATTTGTGAGATTGCCTGATCCGGCAGGCAGTTCCCGCAACGGAACTGCTTGCCGGATCACTCTGCCGCAAGTGTGAAAGTAGCCTAAGTCTAAAATCTTGAGACACATATACAGTACTGTTGTATATGTGTTACCATGAGCACACGGATACACGACAGTGCAGTGCTGAGTTGCACTAAATGTTTTTCTATTTACTATTAAATTGTGTTACCATAAATAAAAGGGGTTTCCCAAAATGTATGAAAATGTATCTGTATATATAGATTTATACTGTAAATGGTTGGGAGTGAGCGATTTAGTATTGTTCATTAGACATTCTGTGAGGAATATGGATCATTATTTACTGGCAGCCATGATTTTCATCTAATTCACCTTGGTCAGTGTACATGCAAAATTAGTTCACACCAGCCATCCGCTGTCAGCTAGCAGAGGTAGTGAACTCCACAGGAGGGCCCTGCTTCAAAGCCACAGCCATATGGCAGGGAACTTCTTGCAGGCCACCTTTGTTTACAATTTCACACCCCATTCAGACAGCATGGATCCTGCAGGAAAACCTCCCTGCAGGGGGTCTAAACCATTCCCCAGTTCAATCAAATCTAGCATACAGCATGGAAACGGCGATTTATAAGGAATTCTGAATCGCCCGGCCATCACAGGCGCAAACCGGATACATATTTGTGTCCTGGTGGCCACGATCGACATGCCCATGGTCTTAGTTTCGTGGTGGGATGCCAGGGAAGGGAGATATACATATCTCCCCACAGAAACCAAATAACGGTACCATGTTTGGACTCTACTTCTAGCCGGAACCCAGGGGGATCTGTTGGTCCCAGAACCACCCCCCCTGTGATGTTCTGGTCTGGAGCTATGGGCCCTAATGGGTTTTGTAGGTCCTTGGCTGCCAGCCCAGAAGAGGAGGAGGGGATCCTTCCCAGAGGAGGGAAGAGGAGGGGCCGGCTACAGTTTAAAAGGCTTGTGCCAGCAAGCAGGCGTGTTTTTTCTCTGAAGGAGGGTCACATCGTTCCATGTGTTTAGAGGGACCTGTAACCAGCTGACATCACTGCCCTCTATGTGAATACAGCAAAGGACTAATCATAACCCAATGAAACATTCATCTACCTGGTAACTGACTTGTACTCTGTGTAATTCTGTTTGTACCATATTACCTGTATTTGTAACCTCAGACCACTGTATATATTCTGTGTGTATAGTGTTATAACTAGTGTGCCCTTAAGGCGATTAAATGTATAATTTAATCTTGTGCTGTCTTGTATCTCGATCACGTATCCCCACGTCCATGTTTCAGCCTAGTTATAAGCTACCGCGGGTTGGTTTCTCACCCTATATAATCCTGCTAGCGGACCGGGCTTATATCAAACGAGAAGTTGGTGGCAGATTACCCGGGTGGAGAACACGCTGTTTCACTATGGCATTGAAAAGGCTATCTCATCTTGTTGCCTCTCTGTGCCCGCGTGGACAGGAGGCGTCTGTGTAAGCTGTACCAAGCTGATCTTACATGATCCTCCAGGAGGGCGTAGCGTCATGTCTTGGTAACCAGGGACCATACCGCGTCTCGTGAGATCGACGTAGTTGACATCAAGTGGACACGAGGGGTGGGATTCCATCACACCTAAAAGAGGTTGGTGCTGGCAACATTTAGAATTTTCTGTAATGTCCCATTCATATCAGTTGTGGACGTGACGCATGAAGGATTTCATTTTCATAACAAAATCATCACCATTCTCGCCACATGTCCAAGACAACCGCCACATGTGATTTTATATGGGTTGAATCCAGGTAAATAGAAAAGCTCTATCCTTAGTATTTGATGGTGACAATACTTTATTCCCCACTGATTCGGCCTGATGGCAGACATCAAATTGATACCTTATCGAGAGGCATCATTTTTATAATTGATGCATGTCAATAGGTAGCAAAACTTGACTCGGACACCTTAATCTAAAAGAAAATCTACATTTTCTCAAATTTTATTTTTCTAGGGCCACAAGGATCACTGACAGTTTTCCATGAGTGAACATAAAGCAATAAATAGATGCAATATTTGAATGGAAAGCCAGGGCTGTCACAATGACCATCACCACTTAGAACAGCTCAACTGTGTTTTAGGTAAGAATTAACAGGTTCTGGTTCATTCTTCTAATGCAAAATATGTTGATTTGCCAATCAAACTCATTCATAATACATTTAAAAAATAATGAGAAAAAACAAGAAGAAAGGTCCAGCTTCCAATAAAAAGCGTTGCATTCCTTATTCTTCAAAAATCATAAGATCCAAATGTGACATCATACAGACATGAAAGCGTTATAGTGTACGCGTTTTGATTACCAAGATAAGATCCTTACGTAAACAATATAATGCTAAAAAGTCAAACTCTACCCATCAATTGATGGCACCTGCAAAGAGGAGTGGCTATGATACAAGATTATTTAATTTAGTGGCTCACCCCTTTTCTTGCTCTGGATAAAGGTGCTCTGGCTCTATGACTCACCCTTAATTCACTATATTATAAATGTAGACAGGCACACCTCATTTGGAACAATCCAGAGACATTAAGTATATATCATCCATATGCTCATTTATTAATCAATATATCTAATACATAGTTAATACGGTTGAAAAAAGACATAAGTCCATCAAATTCAACCAAGGGATGGCTGGGGACTCGAATCCCAGAAGGAAATAAAACTTAGATTTTTACACATTTTCATAAGCATTAATGTTGTTTACTTTTAAGAATTCATCTAAACCCTTTTTAAAACTGTCTACTGTTCCTGCTGTGACCACGTCCTGAGGAAGTCTATTCCACAGATTCACAGTTCTTACAGTAAAGAAGCTTTGACGCTTCTGGAGGCTGACTATATAGATAATCCCTATACACTACATATATTCCTTATGACCTGGTTAGATACAAATTTTGGTATTCCGCTGATACTTTAGTTCAAAAATGTATTCAAAATTCAATCAAGAATATAGCCAATGTAATTGCATTGTCTCTATTTCTTTCCAAAATGATACACAACTTGTCAGCGGCATGTAGTATGGGGTTTCGCTCTGGTAGACAGGATTAGCTGACGCAGTATAGAGGCAACAACAAGTTCTTTGGATCAAACAGTTCAGTGTTTTATTAACACTTTAGGAAAGTGACAAAACAAGCAGTCATCAAACAAAAAGTCACCTTGCGGTGTTGGTGGTAATTCACACCATGCAGCAATTCTGCCTCAAAGAGTCCTTGACCATAGCAGCACCAACCTGTTTTCATGCCAAACAGGTAGCAAGCCTTCATCCAGATTCAAGGCTCCCAGATCCCAACACAGAAACCTGGCTTCTGAGCCCAGCTGCCTATTTAAGGACAGCCAGGAGCTGCCAAAACCCGGACTGGTGTAGCAGATTGCATTTGGCTACACTGGATGTTTCAACTGGACTCTTGATTGGATTTAAAATGTTATGTTTAATTCCCTATGGTTCATTACTTGTAAGACAAAAAGTAATCAGTAACCTGCTGAGCATTCGTCTGGTTGTGCGGTAGAAACACAATGGCAATAATGTATGTATCAACTGTACTGTTAATTGAATTACTTCTCAGGCTGAGGGGAGTGGGTGTGTGGGCTGTAACCAGTCTGTGATTGAAGAATGGATAATTTTCTGTAGGTGTCTCCTTTGCATGGTAGGGTATGTGGCATTAAACAGCTCCTGATACTGTGTGTCGTCCAGTTATTGGGAAGAGTGATGGAATATTCATGGATGGTTTTATTTACTACTGATGCTGTGCTTCTTGTGCTATTCCTGAAGTAACCTAATCCTGAAGTAACCCTTGGAATACCGGCAGAGAGAGCCTATGTCGCACTAGCACTCTGCTACATTTGGTTGGCAGCAACGGGATCCAGAACTCACAAGGGAACAAGTAACAGGGAAGGCAGCAGTACCAATGGATTGCGGATGGAGATCGGCTATTCTTCACTTAAAGAGGACCTTTCACTAGATTAAAAAATCTAAACTAACTATACAGACATGGAGAGCGGCACCCAGGGATCTCTCTGCACTTACTATTATCCCTGGGCGCCGCTCCGTTCGCCCGGTATAGCCTCCGGTATCTTCACATGTTAGGCTCCACCCAGTGGAACCTGCCGTCGTCTCTTTCTCCCATGCTGTAGCGCTGGCCAATCGCAGCGCTCAGCTCATAGCCTGAGAGAAAAAAAAAACCTCTCAGGCTATGAGCTGAACGCTGCGATTGGCCAGCGCTACAGCATGGGCGAAGGAGACGCCGGCAGGTTCCACTGGGTGGAGCCTAACATGTGAAGATACCGGAGCCTATACCGGCGAACGGAGCGGCACCCAGGGATAATAGTAAGTGCAGGGGGATCCCTGGGCGCCGCTCTCCATGTCTGTATAGTTAGTTTTGATTTTTTTTGATTTTTTAATCTAGTGAAAGGTTCTCTTTAAGCGGTCCACGTTAAAGGATCTCCTGGAAGCAAGGGGTATTCTGTCCAGCAACAAGAAAAAGGCTGTTCTTGTTACAGAAGTGAGGGCGGAATACCGAATGGAGTGCGGTTTGGCTAACGAAGAGGAAAAGTCTGAGTTCCAAATGGAGCTACAATTCAGGCTGTCGTTTTATGGCGAAAGCCCACCAACGGATATAATTTCCCAAACCATGACAGAAGTTTGTACTGAGACAGAGGAACCAGCAAACCCCAGAAAGCGGCCAAACAGTGACAATGATACAGGAGGGTAAGCATAACATACCTTACCAGGCTTTTAAAACATATGTAGAGGCAGAGGAAGATATAGAGGAATTCCTCCAGGATTTTGAGACTGTTTGTCCTACATAAAATAAATACGGAAGATTGGATCCCCATCCTAGCAGGTCGGCTGTCAGGAAGAGCAGCGGAGGCGTACCGCACAGTACCCGACGAGTAAATCCGTAACTACAGCCGGGTAAAGGAAGTAATACTTGCCCTGTATGCCATAACACCAGAGGCGTACCGGAGACGGTTCAGAGAGCTTAAAAAGACCGGCAAGGACTCTCACGCTGAATGGGCCTGCCGACTACACCGAGCGGCCCTGGGGTGAGTACAAGTCCACAAAGTGCGGTCCATGGAGGACCTACTACAGATGCTGCTGCTGGAAGAATTTTATGATGAGCTAGCAACCCTACGTCCCTCCCCGAAGCGGCGAGTAAAGCTGACGAATATATGGATACCCGCAGGCAACGGAAACCTGTACCAGCTAGGACAGTAGTAAGACCCATCGTGGGGACTACCTACCCCACTGGCCCAGCAGCACCACCTCGGCAGCTTCCACCCCCAGCTACCCCACAACAGTGGTTCTGGCAACCCAACCCCGGACAGTGCCAGAAGTGAGGGCACTACAAGAGAGACTGCCTGCAACTCTGAGACCGACCACCATGGTTCCGGCCAGGCCCACCACCACCCCCCGAGCAGCAGCACACTATTACCAGACTGAGACACCAGCCCCAACAGTAGAACAGTGGAAAGTGCTACATGAAGCCACTCCAGGCAGAGGCAGATAATCGCCAACACCATCGGCAGACTATCTATTTGGAGGGAAAAGCAGTACAAGGGCTCCGCGACTCGGGAGCCACCATAACACTGGTAATAAGCCACCTAGTGCCCAACCACGCCAGAACCAACAAAAAACCGTGGCCGTAAGGGTAGCCAGGGGAGCAGTATACCGGCTACCCACAGCAAAGGTACATTTGCATTTGGGAGCGGGGTCTGGAAATGTGGAAGTGGGGTTAATGCCACAACTACCGGCAGAGGTTTTGTTGGGGAACGATCTGGGGAAGCTCACCTCCGCTTTTGAGCCCCAGACCACCGCCATTGGAGAAGCACACCCAGTTGTCACCCGGCAACGGGCCCGCACCCAGGACCACAACTCACACCCAGAGGTTCAGGTAAGAGATCCTTCCCCTTCCTTAGAGTGTGTCCCTTGGGCTTCCCCTAGTGAATTTGAGGCAGAGATGATCACTGACCCCACATTACAAGTATATAGAGATTAGGTCACCTCTGACCAACCCGGGGCTGAGGGGGAGAGATTTCTATGGGACAAGAAATTGTTATACAGGGAGTCTGAGAAAAGAGTAGGCGGGTCAGACCCGATTATCATTAGACAGCTGGTGGTACCGCAGCGGTCCAGATCAGAGTTGCAGGGGTCAGTCGCACCCGGTATCGATTGACCCAGAGTTTCTTCTGGCCAGTAAGAAGTCAAGAAGTAGTGCAATACCTGTGACACATGCCAGAGAGTGGTGAAGAGAGTGGACCGCCGGAAAGCCAAGTTACACACCTTACTCATAGTTGAGGAACCGTTCAGCCGAGTAGGGGTAGATATAGTGCGTCCCTTAACCAAGTCTAGCCCCTCTGGCAAGAGATTTATCTTGACAGTGGTGGACTATGCTACCAGATATCCAGAGGCGGTGGCTCTAACTAATATCCACGCTGAAACGGTAGCAGAGGCTCTCCTGCGGATTTTCTCCAGGATAGGGTTACCCAAGGAGATAATCTCGGATTGGGGTACTCAGTTCACCGCGGAAGTGACCCAGCACCTCTGGAAATTCTGTGGCATTAAGCCAATAGTTAGTGCCCCCTAACATCCCCAGACCAATGGCCTATGCGAAGGATTTAATGGAACGCTGAAACAGATGCTCCGAACCTTCGCCGAGACCCACTGGGTGTCACTCCTGTGACAGGTCTTAGGAGGTCTGAAAGATTATCTGCACATTCGTGATCTGGCAGCCTCTTGGTTTCACTTTGTCTGTGTGTTGCTGGTATGTCCACACATCCCGTTCAGGTGTGGATCATGTGACCTTTACCCATCTCTATTTAGTCTGACTTTACCTATCACTCCTTGCTCTGGATAGCGTCATTTGGTTTTTGGAAGAGCTGGAGCGTGGTTCGTGTTAAAGTCCTGTTTATCCATCATCCTCAGAAGTTAAGTGTTCCTTCTTGCTGTCTTTTGGTGTTCTCCCCTATTACATTTATGACATTATCCAGAGCCAATACCGCCATTTTTGTTCTGATCTGTGCAGCTATGGATACTATGTCTGCACTGGTCGAACAGCTGCAGAATCTGACGTGGAGGTAGCAGACCTCTGTGCGACGGTCTTGCAGATTCAGAGTCCACAGGCTGCTGGTTCCGGTGGTGGGTCCTAGGCCTGCCCTGAACCGAAGGTGGCTCTCCCGGACAGGTTTTCCGGGGGTAGTGACAATTTCATTCGGTTCAGGGAGTCATGTAAATTATACTTTAGGCTGCGTCCATACTCTTCTGGGGATGAGTGTCAACGTGTGGGTATGATTATTTCATTGCTTAAAGAGGACGCCTAATCTTGGGCTTTTTCTCTACCCTCCGGTCTGTAGATGAATTCTTTAGAGCCTTGGGTCTTATCTACGATGACCCGGATCAGATCTCTCAGGCCGAGACCAAGTTACGGGGTTTGCGGCAGGGAGAACGTTCCGTGGAGACCTATTGCTCTGAATTTAGTAGATGGGCTACCGATACAGAGTGGAACGATCCTGCTCTCCGTAACCAATTCTGTCAGGGTCTCTCTGAGAGACTGCAGGAAGCAGCTATGTCACTTGCTGTACATCTTGATTTACGCCTGAGGGAGAGATCTAGGGGTCCTCACCTTCAGGAAGTACTGTCCAATAAGGGTACTGCTTCCTTTGACACTTATGGTGGAGAGACACTGGTGGTTGCACCTTGCGAGGAGCCTATGCAGTTAGTAGGAGCTACTCCTGGAACTTCTGGCAAAAGTTTTGGTCATGTCAAAGGAGTCTGCTTTTGTAGTGGCAAGAAGGGACATTTTGTGAATATTTGTCTGTCCTTGCAGCATCAAGGAAAAAACTTTTAATCCCCAAATTACTATTGCAGGTGTGGGTGGGGAGCAAGAAAACCTACTTTTGTCTTTTACTGGTAGTACCCATTTTCTCCTGTCTGCCGAGGTGGCGCTAGAGTCCAAAACTGTGAAAATATGCGAGAGTATATTACTGAGAGTTTGGCAAAGGGACATATTAGACCATCCAAGTTCCCAGTGGCTGCTGGATTTTTCTTTGTAAAGAAAAAGGATGGTACCCTGAGACCGTGTCTGGACTTCCGTGAGCTCAATCGTATTACCGTCCGTGATCCTTACCCCCTTCCTTTGATTCCAGATTTGTTTAGTCAGATTGTCGGTGCCAGGGTGTTCTCTAAATTGGATCTGAGAGGGGCATATAATCTGGTAAGGATCAAGTTGGGGGATGAAAGGAAGACCGCATTTAATACCCCTGAGGGTCATTTTGAAAACCTGGTCATGCCCTTTGGGTTATCTAATGCTCCTGCGGATTTCATCATCTGCTGGAGAGGTTTGTCGTTGTATACCTTGATGACATACTCATTTATTCGCCTAATATAGAGACTTATCAGGATCATGTGAGACAGGTGTTACAGATCCTAAGAGAGAATAAGTTGTATGCTAAGATGGAAAAGTGTGTATTTGCTGTACAGGAAGTGCAACTTCTGGGTTACCTGCTCTCATCCTCAGGTTTTTGCATGGATCCCGAGAAGGTCCGTGCCGTGTTGGACTGGGATCAACCTGAAAATCTGAAAGCACTTATGCGGTTTTTAGGGTTTACCAACTACTACCGTAAATTTATCTTGAACTATTCATCGGTGGTTAAACCTTTAACAGACATGACTAGGAAGGGTGCTGATATTTCTATCTGGTCTAATGCGGCATTACAGGCCTTTTCTGCTGTGAAAGAATGTTTTACTTCGGCCCCTATTCTGGTGCAACCGTACGTGTCTCAGCCATTTATTATTGAGGTTGACGCGTCCGAGGCAGGGGTAGGAGCAATCTTGTCGCAGGGTCCTTCACCCAGTAAATAGCGCCCATGTGCATTTTTCTCTAAAAAACTCTCGACTGCTGAAAGGAATTATGATGTGGGGAATAGGGAATTGCTGGCCATTAAGTTGGCATTCGAGGAATAGCGGCATTGGTTGGAAGGAGCAATTCATCCTATTACGGTAATTACGGATCACAAGAATCTGGCCTACCTGGAGTCGGCTAAGCGACTGGACCCAAGGCAGGCCAGATGGTGATTATTTTTCACCAGATTTAACTTTATCGTCACTTACCGCCCTAGGGTTAAGAACGTCAAGGCGGATGCTTTGTCGTGAAGCTTTCCTAGGGGGAGGTGAGTCTAATGACCCTAGTTCCATTTTATCTGAAGGAGTAGTCATATCCGCTCTTTATCCTGATCTCAAGGCCAAGGTGTTGGAGGCACAGGAGGATGCTCCGGATTCTTGTCCTCCGGGGAAATTGTTTGTTCCCTCCGAATTGCGTCACCAAGGAACATCACTGTACGGTGCCTGCTGGGCACCCTGGGAGCAGATCGACTGTCGATCTCATCTCTCGCAGATTCTGGTGGCCGGGGTTGCTTAAGTGTGTTGAGGACTATGTGTCAGCCTGTGGTACCTGTGCATGTGCTAAGGTGACACATAAGTATCTAAACTTAACCAAGGTATTAGCTGGTCACACAAAATGTATAAATATGGCACCCAATTGTAAATGGCAATAAATTGAATAGTGGGAAGACCTTAAAACATACTTTTATTATTCATATTAAAATAATAGGCCCAAAAGTTTGTAACAAAAAAACCTCGCTAGGAGGTAATATTCTACTGCCACCCAGAGTGATGTGGTGGAGAGTTTTAAAGCAGCCAGGAGGTGTGTTCACTGGCTCACTCAGAGGGTGAGTTAGGAATCATAGGGATACAGTAAAAGAGGGAGACAGATACTGGGTCTCTTCCCATAAAAATGTCCCTATGTCCTAGCTGTTCTAACAGCACCCCTCTCTGTCTGTCCCTAGGTGTCCCTTGTAGGCTATCCGGTGAGTGCCCAACTTCGTCGGAAACAAAAGGACCAGTCACACCCTGGGGCAGACAGACAAATACAGAGAAAAAATGGCCCAACGCATTTCACTGTGGGCCAGATCATCAGGGGACCAACAGATACCCGGAATTCAGTCCAAAACACACCATAGGCGCTTGTTCCAGCATCAGATACCATCAAATATGCCGGCGCCAGCAAGTAAATAACAATCTTACAGATAAAGCATAGAATGTACTTAGCTCGCCACATGTTTGATTCCTGGGTCCGCTCCTCTCCTGCGTATGGCAGTGGGGAGCGATTACTTGGGCTGGCGTTCTTTTTAAGCCGCGCGTGTCTAATTGACTCCGCCCCTCAGATCACATGATCCGTCACGTGAGTCGTGACGTAACTGGTCACGGGAGGACTCACGTCACCGTCTGAAATCACATTTTCGGGGTCGGCACCGCTAGTCCCGCCCCTTTGCTGAGGCCAACACTTCTCAATACGGGGTTGGTCCAGCGTAATAGGGGGCGGATCAATGGTGAACTTGTAGGGACATGGAAATGGGCTAACTCCTGTTACCTCAAACCACCAATTTCGCTGGTGAAAATCGCCAGATACAGTGCGTCACTTTCATACAATCACAAAAGGCGCTACCTAGAGTATTTAAATAACAGATTTAAACACTTGCGTAAGTGTGTTGAGGACTATGTGTCAGCCTGTGGTACCTGTGCATGTGCTAAGGTGATACATACTCGGCCTTCCAGATCTCTGCTTCCATTGCCCATTCCGTCCAGAACTTGGACCCATTTGTCCATGGATTTTATCACGGATTTACCGAATTCTTTGGGAAAAAAACTTGATTTTGGTGGTAGTTAATCGTTTTAGTAAAATGGCACACTTTATTGCATTACCTAGTCTACCTAATGCTAAAACTCTTGCACAGGTGTTTGTCAACAACATCGTGAAACTACATGGCATTCCCTCTGATGTGGTGTCCGATAGAGGGACTCAGTTTGTTTCCAGATTCTGGAAAGCGTTCTGTACTCGTCTGGGTGTACAATTGTCCTTCTCTTCTGCTTTTCATCCTCGGAGCACACTAATCAGAATCTGGAGACTTACTTGGGATGTTTTGTTTCAGAGAATCAGGAAGAGTGGTCTTCATTTTTGTCGTTAGCTGAGTTTGCTATAAATAACCGTAGACAGGAATCCACTGATAAGTCGCCGTTTTTTGGGGCATATGGGTTCCATCCACAGTTTGGTAAATTTTCTGGTGCTCAGAATTCCGGCATTCCTGAGGAGGAACGATTTTCCTCTTCTTTGTCTTCTATTTAGCGCAAAATCCAAAATAACCTGAAAAAGATGGGCAACAGGTATAAGTGTGTTGCTGACAGGAGACGTATGAGTGGTCCGGACCTGAGAGTGGGTGATTCTCTGTGGTTGTCTACAAGAAACATTAAACTTAAGGTACCTTCTTGGAAGTTGGGCCCAAGATTTATTGGTCCATATAAGATCACTGCCATTGTTAACCTTGTAGCCTTCCGTCTTGAACTTCCTTAGGCATTGAAAATCCATAACGTATTTCATAAATCGTTGTTAAAGAATTGTGTCGAACCTGTTGAGCCGTCCTCCTTACCTCCCGCTCCTGTCATGGTGGACGGCAATTTAGAATTTTAGATCAGCAGGATTGTGGACTCCCGAGTTCTCCGAAGATCCTTCCAGTATCTCGTACATTGAAGAGGGTATGGACCAGAGGAGAGAATGTGGGTTCCAGCGACTGATGTTAATGCTAGTCGTCTGGTGAGAGCATTCCACAGAGCTCATCATGATAAGGTCGGTTCTGGGTGCCCGGAGGTCACCCGTAGAAGGGGAGGTACTGTCACTCCTGTGACAGGTCTTAGAAGGTCTGAAAGATTATCTGCACATTAGTTATCTGACAGCCTCTTGGTTTCACTTTGTCTGTGTGTTGCTGGTATGTCCACACCTCCTGTTCAGGTGTGGATCATGTGACCTTTACCCATCCCTATTTAGTCTGACTTTACCCATCACTCCTTGCTCTGGATAGCTTCATTTGGTTTTGGAAGAGCTGGAGTGTGGTTCGTGTTGAAGTCCTGTTCATCCATCATCCTCAGAAGTTAAGTGTTCCGCTTGTTGTGTTTTGTATTTCCCCCCCCCCCAGTTGTTTACTAGGCCTCAGCGAGACGCTAGTTCCTTCACCAGGGAAGGAACAGGTTGTCTCTGCCCTCTCATTACCATTAGAGCATCCGAGGGTCACCAGGGTTTTCTAGGTTTCTGTGTATGGGCATCTCTACCATCGAGAGGTGCCCATACGGATACGAGTTAGGGCCAGGAGCAGGGTTTTATAGGTGGTGACCCTTTTCCTTCCCTAGCGGTGAGGCCTAGTGTCTTTATACTTCTTTCTTGTTGTCTTTTAGTGTTCTCCCCTATTACATTCGTGACACCGGGACTGGGAGCGATTACTGCCCCATCTCCTCTTTGCATACCGAGAGGTGCCGCAGGAATCCACAGGGTTTGCCCCGTTTGAGTTGTTATTTGGGAGGCGGGTGTGAGGTCCCCTAGATCTAATCAAGGAACATTGGGAGGGAGGCCATAGCACATACGGTACCCCCATCATACCATATGTGCTGAAGTTCCAGGACCGACTGGAGGAATTAACCAGGTCGGTACAGGAAAACCATCAGGCGGCCCAGACTCAACAGCGCATATGGTATGATTGGGGAGCCAGGGACCATAGCTTTCAGGTCGGTCAGAAAGTTTTAGTCTTAAAACTGTTCCGACATGATAGTCTACAGGCTGCCTGCCAAGGCCCTTATAAAGTGTTGGAACATAGATGTTACACCACCTATATAATCGGTCCATGTGCAGGGTCAGGGGGGCGACGCATGCTCCATGTGAACATGATTAAGCCCTACCAGGAGCGCTCCGAGGAGGTGACTGCTATATGCGCACCCACATCTGAGGAGTTTGACAGCCTTCCGGTTTCAGACCTCCTGGGGGACAGAAGTTTGTCTAGTGACATAGAGGAGGTCAACTAGGAGATCGGTTGAGCCCATAGGAGCGTATTGAGGTACAACTGCTAAGAGAGAAGCAAGCCACATTCTCTGATGCACCTGGCTACACTCCTCTGGCCACTCACTGAGTAGAGACACCAGGTCAACCCCCACTGTGGCAGACCCCCTACCGCATCCCTGAGGCGGTACGGGAGAACATGCGTAATGAGATCAACGAGATGCTCCAACTGGGGGTGATTGAGCTGTTAGACAGCCCCTGGGCCTCCCCAGTAGTCCTCGTACCCAAGCAAGACGGTATGACCCGCTTCTGCGTTGACTACCAGAGGTTAAACGAAAAGACAGTGTCCGACGCATACCCTATGCCGAGGATAGACGAACTGCTAGACCGGATGGCCAGGGGCAAATACCTCAATTCCATTTATCTCTGTAAGGGGTATTGTCAGATCCCCTTGGCCCCGGACGCCATACCTAAGTCCGCCTTTGTCACCCCATTCGGTTTATAGTAATTTAAGGTAATGCCGTTTGGAATGAAAAATGCTCCGGCTACCTTCCAAAGGATGGTGGACCGGCTCCTAGATGGGTTCCAGGGCTACACCTGCGCCTACTTAGATCATATTGCCATCTTTAGCAATACCTGGCAGGAGCACCTGTCCCATATAGGACCAGTTCTAGACAGGAAGCAGACTTAACGCTGAAGCCTGAAAAATGCAATATAGGAATGGCCGAGGTCCGGTTATTGTCGTCCAGTTATTGGAAAGAGTGATGGGATATTTGTGGATGGTTTCATATACTACTGATGCTGTGCTTCCTGTGCTAATAACCTGATCCTGAAGTAACCCACTACAACCGGCACTTAAAATCCGGTCTGGTATTTGACCTCACCTGGCTGTAAATCAGCCCAGCAGCATATGCTAGGAGGAAAATACCTGTTTTCCCAGACAAAACCTCTCACTGTGTCACATACCCCGCCTTTGTTCAACCCTAAGGCATCCGCGTTTCCCTGTAACCGGCCTGCCCAGTGTTCCACCGAAAACTTAGTCACCAGGCAGAATTTTCTCCCCAATAAATAATAACGAAGAGACTCGAGTACCCACTTGATAGCCAGGCACTCTCTATCCACTATACTATACCGGGTCTCGGCTGGGGTGAGCTTACGGCTGAGGAAGACAATGGGATGCTCCTCCCAGTTGACTTCCTGAGACAGTACAGCACCGAGGCCTACTTCGGAGGCATCACTCTGTACTATAAACTCTCTTTTGAAGTCGGGCGTCACCGAAACCGGGGACCCGCACAGGGCCGACTTTAAAGCGGAGAAAGCCTCTTCCGCCCGATCATCCCAGCGAACCTTCATTGACTTGTGTCCCTTCAAGAGTCCTGTCAAGGGCAGGGCTAGAGTAGCAAAGTGGGGAACAAACCTCATGTAATAGCCCACCATTCCCAGGAATGACATTATTTGCCCAGTGGTGACAGGTCGGGGCCAATTCTGTATCACCTCTATTTTGTTCACTTGTGGTTTGATGACTCCGCACCCAATGACATACCCCAGGTACTTAGTCTCTTCTAACCCTATCGCACATTTTTTTGGGTTAGCGGTTAGGCCAGCTTTCCGAAGGGAGTCCAATACAGCCTGCACTTTGGGTAGGTGATTTTCCCAGTCGGTACTGTGGATGACAATATCGTCAAGATAAGCCAAAGTGTACCGACGATGTGGACGAAGCGAGATGTCCATTAGTCGCTGAAAAGTGGCGGGGTGCCATGCAGACCAAAGGGTAAGACCTTATATTGATACAGCCCACTCAGGCGTAAAGGCAGGCGTGATGAAGGCATTAATTCCTTAGCTATGAGTTTAGCCGAGGTATGTCGCAGTGGCACCGCCTCCGGGTACCGAGTGGCGTAGTCTAGAATGACTAAGATGTGTTGATGCCCTCTGGCGGACTTCAGTACTGGGCCTATGAGGTCCATAGCTACTTCGATAATCAGGAGAGGTACTAGAAGACTACGGAAATGTGGCTGGGGGCTAGTTATCTGGCAGGTTGGGCAAAACTCTTCCACTTCTTTGAATATGCTGGGCCAGTAAAACAGCTGTAGAATACGATCCTGAGTTTTCTGCAGCCCCAAGAGAACCCCTGAGAACGTGTTGGTCGGCTAGATCTAACACAAGCTTGGGATAAGCCTTGGGGACCATCAGCTGTTCAATAGGCTCACCCCGTAGTTGGTTTACCCGATACAACATATCCTGATGAACCACAAAATGGGGAAACACTGACTCTGCCCCAGGTTTTTGTGGTTCACGATCTACTATTAACACATTTTCCCAGGCGTGGGATAGGGTTGGGTCTCAGTGTTGTGCAGTACCAAAATGATCCCCAGAGACATTAAGGTCGGCCAGCTTAGGCACCGGCGGCAAGTCCTCTACATCTCCCACCATTACATTCAGTGGGTTGTCTCCCCCTCTTCCTCTGAAGTTGCGGTCACCCCTACCGCTGGCCCTTCGGTCTCAGGTTCCAAGGGTTCTGGTCTCCCCTCTGAGCCAGGCCGCTCTGCTAGGGTTACCCCTGTCTCATGGGTATCAGTCACTCTCATAGCAGGCCACAGTGCCAGGAAGCCCGGGAAGTCTTTCCCTATTATAAGTTCATAATGTAGATTTGTGGCGACAGGCGTGGGTCCATCTACCGGCCACCGTAGTTAGAGATACCAGCGCGGTGGGGTAGTCTTTTAAGTCTCCATGGATGCACATCACCCCGACTTTCTTAACCAGTATACTCAGGATACACCAGGATAGCCCTTTCTAGGGTCACCAGACTCCCTGAGTCCAGCAGAGCCTCCGCCGGAGTGTTTCCCACTTCCACCTGGCACAAATGATCTAGAGACTCTGGGGTACCTGTTGCACAGTCTCCTGGCATATAGCGACTGACGGTGGCCATAGTTAGTTTCCATGGTCTCAACCCGATGGGGACAGTCAGCCCTTACATGGCCAGGCTCCTGACACCGCCAGCAGACTATCGGAGCCAGGGTACTGCCATGGGTGCATCCCGGGTGGCTTTTATCGGCTCAAATCTCTGGGCCTGGGGTGTTGATTTCCAGGGTTTGCTGACCCCCCCCCCCCCCCTCCCGACATAACCATCCTTTAGATTCCTGGTAGCTTCATAGTGTTCCACCAGGTCCACCATCTCATGGGCATTGCCAGGAGACATCTGACCGATCCAGTGCTGGAGAGGGTATGGCAAAGCCCTTCAGAACTTATCAGCTAAGATACGATCCAGCAAAGCAGGGACTCAGGCTATTGCCATTTTTGCAAGAGGTGAAGTAGGTTATAATACTGGGATCTTTCAGGCTCAGCTGGGTTGAACCCCCACTGATGCACCCCCTGGGCCCGGACCAACACATTCACCCCCAGTCTTGCCAGAATCTCACCCTTGACTTTCTGATAGTCGGCCGCTTGATCATCCGGCAAGTTGAAATACACCCGCTGGGAATCGGATGCCAGGAACGGAGCGGCGACCTCAGCCCACTGGTCACAGGGTAGCTTTTCCCTGATGGCCACTTTTTTCATACATCGCCAGGTAGGTTTCGATGTCACCAGCAGGGGTCATCTTAGGAATCGGTGCACGGACTGCTTTCTGAGCATCGTGGATGCTCGGGGTTGCTCCTGCTGTCTGCAAAGCCATCACATGTTGTATCAGCAACTGGTTAGTCTCCTGCTGCTGCCCGCATCCGCCACCAATTGTGGGGTTTCGCTCTGGTAGACAGGATTAGCGGACACAGTATAGAGGCAACAACAAGTTCTTTGGATCAAACTGTTCAGTGTTTTTTTCACACTTTAGGCAACTGACAAAACAAGCAGTCATCAAACAAAAAGTCACCTTGCGGTGTTGGTGGTAATTCACACCATGCGGCAATTCTGCCTCAAAGAATCCTTGACCATAGCAGCACCAACCTGTTTTCACGCCAAACAGTTACCAAGCCTTCATCCAGACACAATGCTCCCAGATCCCAACACAGAGACCTGGCTTCTGAGCCCAGCTGCCCAGTTGCTGCCAAAACCCAGACCGACACTTAAAATCCGGTCCAGTATTTGACCTCACCTGGCTGTAAATCCGCCCAGCAGAACATGCTGGGAGGAAAATACCCGTTTTCCCAGACAAAACCTCTCACTGTGTCACAGTAGACAAATTATCAATTCCAAAAGGTATTTTAGATGGTTTTGCACACATACAATTCATCTATATTTCCAATGAGCTTGGGTCTCCTTTATATTGATAACGATATACACTGCTCAAAAAAATAAAGGGAACACTTAAACAACACAATGTAACTCCAAGTCAATCACACTTCTGTGAAATCAAACTGTCCACTTAGGAAGCAACACTGAGTGACAATCAATTTCACATGCTGTTGTGCAAATGGGATAGACAACAGGTGGATATTATAGCAAGACACCCCCAATAAAGGAGTGGTTCTGCAGGTGGTGACCACAGACCATTTCTCAGTTCCTATGCTTCCTGGCTGATGTTTTGGTCACTTTTGAATGCTGGTGGTGCTTTCACTCTAGTGGTAGCATGAGACAGAGTCTACAACCCACACAAGTGGCTCAGGTAGTGCAGCTTATCCAGGATGGCACATCAATGCGAGCTGTGGCAAGAAGGTTTGCTGTGTCTGTCAGCGTAGTGTCCAGAGCATGGAGGTGCTACCAGGAGACAGGCCAGTACATCAGGAGACGTGGAGGAGGCCGTAGGAGGGCAACAACCCAGCAGCAGGACCGCTACCTCTGCCTTTGTGCAAGGAGGAACAGGAGGGGCACTGCCAGAGCCTTGCAAAATGACCTCCAGCAGGCCACAAATGTGCATGTGTCTGCTCAAACGGTCAGAAACAGACTCCATGAGGGTGATATGAGGGCCCGACGTCCACAGGTGGGGGTTGTGCTTACAGCCCTACACCGTGCAGGACGTTTGGCATTTGCCAGAGAACACCAAGATTGGCAAATTCGCCACTAGCGCCCTGTGCTCTTCACAGATGAAAGCAGGTTCACACTGAGCACATGTGACAGACGTGACAGAGTCTGGAGACGCCGTGGAGAACTTTCTGCTGCCTGCAACATCCTCCAGCGTGACCGGTTTGGCATTTGGTCAGTAATGGTGTGGGGTGGCATTTCTTTGGAGGGCCGCACAGCCCTCCATGTGCTCGCCAGAGGTAGCCTGACTGCCATTAGGTACCGAGATGAGATCCTCAGACCCCTTGTGAGACCATATGCTGGTGCGGTTGGCCCTGGGTTCCTCCTAATGCAAGACAATGCTAGACCTCATGTGGCTGGAGTGTGTCAACAGTTCCTGCAAGACGAAGGCATTGATGCTATGGACTAGCCCGCCCGTTCCCCAGACCTGAATCCAATTGAGCACATCTGGGACATCATGTCTCGCTCTATCCACCAACGTCACGTTGCACCACAGACTGTCCAGGAGTTGCCAGATGCCTTAGTCCAGGTCTGGGAGGAGATCCCTCAGGAGACCGTCCGCCACCTCATCAGGAGCATGAACAGGCGTTGTAGGGAGGTCATACAGGTACGTGGAGGCCACACACACTACTGAGCCTCATTTTGACTTGTTTTAAGGACATTACATCAAAGTTGGATCAGCCTGTAGTGTGTTTTTCCACTTTAATTTTGAGTGTGACTCCAAATCCAGACCTCCATGGGTTGAAAATTTTGATTTCCATTTTTAATTTTTGTGTGATTTTGTTGTCAGCACATTCAACTATGTAAAGAACAAAGTATTTCAGAAGAATATTTAATTAATTCAGATCTAGGATGTGTTATTTTTGTGTTCCCTTTATTTTTTTGAGCAGTGTATATTCAGCAGTAGTCAAGAGTCTATACTCACTGTTTGGAAATGTTATGCTGCTTACCACCGTGGCGTCTCACGTGGTAGCTGTAGCGCTCACCTCAGATTCAGTGTCTCTGTCTCCAATGCGGACACAAGTACCTGTGTTGTATTTGCTGGATCCCGGCGTTAACGTGGTAGGGCGCGCTATGTCTTGGCTGCCCGGACCTTCACAGGGTAACTCACGTGATATCTGTGGTACGCTCCACACTTCATCTGCACTTATTCCAAAAGCAGGATTTTTCCTCAATTGGTCAGTGGGTTATTTTGGTGGGTCTTGGATTCTGCAAATAACTGCCAATAATACCAGACACGTTTCGGAGTTATGCTTACTCCTTCTTCAGTTGCCATATTTATTTTAGATTCCTTCCCACTTTTATACCCACTTACCAGTCCCATCCAAAACCCCCACTGGATTTCCTATCTCTTAAATCTCACTTTGTCCACATATTTCTCCATATTTTTAAGACAGATTCTATTGTCTTTTACTCCAAAGGATAGTAGCATGGTCTTTCTTTGATTATTAGTAATATGTTGTCTATTACCATTCAAAACATGTAAATAAAACGCATTACGGTTTTGATGTGTTTTTTTGTCTACATATGTGTTTTTTTGTGTATAGTTGCCTTTCTTCTGATATATCGGCAATCCTAATTTGTTTTCTCCAAATAATGTATAGGAATATAAAAAGTGTATAAACATAAAAATAGACATAAAAATATAATAAGAATTGCAAAGTTGATAAAAATGTAAATGTATAAATACCGTCTCTGGTGGAAATAACTTTTTTAATTTGAATTAGCAAAACAGGACATACTTATTTTATTTATCATATATTCTTATTATTTCAATTTTCCTCTATTGTTTTCTATATCATTTTTACATCTCCTTGTTTGTTGTTTGTAGATATTTCCTATCCGGTGAAGAAAGATGTAATAGGATGTAAGACAAACGTGAAACATAGCAAAAAATCCAGAAAAAAATTAAACAAAGAATGAGGAAAGAAAAAAGAAACCGAACAAACATGTAGCACCTCATCAATTATATTGGAGTATAAGATCATGTTTTTTGTTGAGGCCAGTAGGGTTACAACTACCCAGCCGGAACTTCCAAAAGGACTGCACAACTTTGTCACAGACTAAAGCCGGGCTCTCACTGTAATGGTCAGCATCAGTGTTAACTCCATAGAGGCTGTGGTCAATAGCGAACGCGGCATCTAGGCAGTTAGAGGGAGAGGGTTTCCTCTGTGATCAACCATGGTAGCGGGAAGCCAAACAAAGGTCCCGGACTGCCAGCAGACACAGTCTAATAGACAGCCTGCCACCAATACAGTGATAGGTTATAATGCATTGGTATACAAGGTATATCACTGCATTATAAAAAATGATGTCCCCTGGTCATAGTAAAAAAAAAAAAAGTTAATAAAGTTTATTAAAAAAAAAATAATTTTCATTAAAAGTGGTTTTATTTTGTTAAAGTTGTAAAAAGCACACATATGATATCACACCATGTTTGCCATAACCAGTATAATAACATATTATAAAAAAATATATATAAAAAAAGTCCCAAGTATCCCAAAAAATGATAAAAACTACATTTTCCCCAAAATAAAAAAGCCACATATGGCTACAACCCACGGTGCTCCTAGCCTTTCTGCAGCCTGAGACAAAAGCCCCCCCCCCCCCCCCCCACAAAAAATTAAATAAGTTGTTGAGTCCCAATAGTCCAATATTGCAGATCTGGCCTTAGTATTTACACTTTGCAATGCAAAGGGTAAAATCTATGGTCAAATTCGGGGAAACCTCCATGATAAAACCCACTGTAGAACAACTGAGCAACAAACAAAACTATGTGTACTATTATCTTTTGTGTTTGTTAGTGAAGGAGTTGAGTGCCTATGTAAGGGAATGAGGCAAGTACCTGGTGTCCTGTGGTTACTGACCTCCTCAGGCTCCAGCGCTGTCTGATACTCCAATCCTTGGCCCACAACAAGCGCTAAATCCAGGGTCACTAATTGGGTCACTAACACTCAGAGGGACAGTCAGGGGCAGGCTTACACTTGTAACAAGTACACACATATACAGCATATATTGTATACACAAATACATACACAGCATATACACCACACACATATAGCATATACACAGATGAACAAGGAGAAGGCAGCAGGGGCGTAACTACCATAGCTTCAGACCATTCGACTGCTATGGGGCCCAGGACAAGAGGGGACCCAGTTGGGATTATCTCCTCTTCTACTGGAGGTGGAAACTTGGTCAGACTCAGGACTCTTCCCTTTAAAGGAACAACTTTTAGCAAATGAGGCAGTGGAAAAATGGCCCACCGGTCATTGAAAGGATTTAGGCAGAAAACCTTCTGTCCTGTGTGGGGCGCAATTTGCGGAACGGAACGGGTGGCCCATTGTAGACATGCCTATTCTTGTCCGCAAAACGGACAAGAATAGGACATGCTATATTTTTTTGCGGGGCCTCGGAACGGAGCAACGGATGTGGACAGCACACGGAGTGCTGTCCGCATCTTTTGTGGCCCCATTGAAGTGAATGGGTCCACACCCGAGCCGCAAAAACTGCGGCTCGGATTCAGACCCGAAAAACGGTCGTGTGCACGAGGTCTTTATCTTAAAATCAGAGAAATGCAAATTTGGATTTTTTATTTTTTTTGACATAAAGATAAAACATATCAACTCAAATTCACCACTAACATGAAGTATGATGTGTCACCAGAAAACAATCTTAGAATCATTTGGATAAGTAAAAGCATTCCAAAGTTATTACCATATAAAGTGACACATGTCAGATTTGAAAAATGGGGCTCCGACATTTGGTACAAACTGGCTTTTGCTTGTAGGTGTTAACCTTAGGTTTTGACGTAAATAGCTTCATTCACAAGCAGGGCAGACCAAAGAACTTATGGGGTCATTTATCAAACTGGTATAAAGTAGAACTGGCTTAGTTGCCCATAGCAACCAATCAAATTCCACCTTTTATTTTCCAAAGGAGCTGTCAGAAATTAAAGGTGGCATCTGATTGGTTGGGCTATAGACAACTAAGCCAGTTCTACTTTATACCAGTTTTATAAATTACCTTATTAGTTCTTCCGTATATATAGAGGGAGGGGAGGGGGGTCTGAAAAACATCACATCCCTGTCTGTTTTAAACCTGGCAACACACTGAGGCAGCTGGTTGACCCAAAAGACCCAATGTCAAAATGAGAAAAGCAATATTGTATATGCAGTTCAGTGCAGTGAAGAATGTCAAGACATGTACAGTACAGTGGGGAAACAAAACAGCAGCTACATCAGTGTATTGCCAAAGAAGAGCCAACACCATCATTTGTTGAAAGCTATTTATATATTCAAAAATATATTCAAGAGAAAATGCAACAAGTCTAGTTGCTCTGACCCACATTGGGCTAAAGCTAGTCACATATAAGAGAAGTATCAACTGATTATTCATATGAATAACATAGCAGACTAAATTGGGTGATCAGGGAGGCAGTTTAGTGGAAAAAATTGAACAAAGCAACACACTAGGCTTGTGCAAAATAGTAAATGATCTGCCACCGGACTCATTTTACAACTGTAAAATTTTTAGCAGATAAAATTTGGCATTCAGGAATAGTGATGGACTAACATCGGCCGGGACGATTTGCGAACACGATCAAATGTTCGCGAACCGTAAGTTCGCGGCGGGCTCCATTCACTTTAATGGCAGGCCAACCTGAAAAACCTTTAGGTCATATTTGCAGCCACCAAATACTTACTAGAAGTGCACAAACATGGACAGTGACATACCAGAGAGGGATCAATGGCAAAAATTCCCACAAAAAATATGTATTTTAAGGGAAACTCTCAAAAATGTGCCCTGCTGGAGCCTAGAAAATTTTTCTTTTAGGCCACTGGAGTACAGGGCCCAAACATTAGTCATTCACCGGACAGAAAACATCAAGTGATTATGTGGCTGGAGGTATATTAGATGGTCATTGGATATCAATTTTATTGCAGGCCAGTGGACTACAGGCCCCAAAAATTATTCATTCACCGTATAGAAAAGAACAAGTGATTATGTGGCTGGAGGTATATTAGACCGTCATTGGATATCAATTTTACTGCAGGCCAGTGAACTACAGGCCCCAAAAATTATTCATTCACCGTACAGAAAAGAACAAGTGATTATGTGGCTAGAGGTACATTAGGTGGTCACCGTATAACAATTTTACAGTTGGCCAGTTACATTACAGGCCCCCAAAATGATGCATTCACCGTACAGAAAAGATCAAGTGATTATGTGGCTGGAGGTACATTAGGCGGTCACCGTATAACAATTTTACTTTTGGCCAGTTACATTACAGGCCCTAAAAATTATGCATTCACCGTACAGAAAAGATCAAGTGATTATGTGGCTGGAGGTATATTAGACGGTCATTGAATATCAATTTTACTGCAGGCCAGTGGAGTACATGTCAAATACATATGTTTAAAAGAACTAAAAATATAAAATTGGATCAAAAACATGGCTAACGAAATCCCTTCTCTTAAAAAAAAAAAAACATGGTAATAGGTGAAATTCAATTAATCGTGGTCGTTACAGGTGTTAAATTCCTCCGAGATCCATGCCTCATTCATTTTTAGAAATGTGAGGTAGTCCACACTGTCGTGAGCTAGGCGAGTGTGCCTAAAGGTCACAATCCACCCTGCTGCGCTGAACATCCTTTTGGACAGGACACTCGACGAGGGGGCAAGCCAAGAGTTACATGGCAAATTGTGCCAGCTCTGACACAGGTCAAGCCTGCACACCCAGTAGTCAAGGGGTTTCTCGCTTCTCAGAGCGTCCACATCGGCCGTTAACCCGATGTAGTCGGACACCTGTCGGTCTAGGCATTTCCTGAGTCTGGATCCAGAGGGCGGCTGTCGGATTGGCTGCAAGAATGATCTTATATCCGAAGTGACCAACACATCTTCAAACCGCCCTCTTCTTGCATGCGAGGTAGGATTGGTACTCGCACCTGTTTCTCTGAGGGTGGAAATTCCTCTGCCAGCACCCGCAACAGCAGAATGCAGCATCTCTCGAAGCACGGCCTGGAAATGCTGCATTCTGACAGCCCTCTGTGATGCTGGTAACATGTCCGCCATTTTGTGTTTGTACCAGGGGTCTAAGTACGTTGCCACCAAGTACTGGTCCTTGCCCTTTATGCTTTTTATATGGGGTCCCTCTTCAAAAACTGGAGCATGAAGGCCCCCATTTGCACTAAATTGGAAGCGGTGGAGCGGCCTGGCTCCTGCTCATCGCCCAGGAGAATGTCGTCCTCGGACTCCTCCCCCCATCCACGGACAACACCAGGGATCCCAGAAAAGTTTAAAGCCTGCTCTTCTTGCTCCTCCTCCTCCTCCCCCCAGGCACCATCCTCCTCTGACTCCTCTTCAGACTCCTGCTGACTTGTCTCAGATAGAGTAGCCCCCCTGAGAATTCATTCAGCATCTTCCTGCTCCTCAACGACGTGATCAATGACACAACGCTCCATGGCACGCTCCAGAAAGAAGGCGTAAGGTACGATGTCACTGATGGCGCCCTGGCTGCGACTGACCAGTTTGGTGACCCATCAAATGGCCGCAGAAGTCTGCATGCGTCGGGCATGAGCAGCCACTGGTGCGGTGAAAAAAAAACAAGCTACCCAGAACCTGTCCTGCCGCAGAGTTCATACAGGTAGTCGTTAACGGCACATTTCTGCTGGAGCAGCCTATCAAGCATATACAAGGTGGAGTTCCAGTGCGTCGGGCAGTCACAAATCAGACGTCTGACGGGCAAGTGGTGTCGCCGCTGAACATCAGCAAGGCGAGCCATGGCCGTGTAAGATCTTCTAAAATGGCCAGAGATTTTCCTGGCCTGCCACAAGATGTCCTGGACGAATTACTGCACGACTAAGTTCAGGACGTGTGCCATGCACGGTATGTGTGTTATTTTGCCCTGTTGCAGCGCGCTCAGCAGATTGGCACCGTTGTCGCACACCAATTTACCACATTACCAACTGTCAAATTGAGGGGGGTTAGACACTGATTGGCCTGTGACCGCATAGCTGAAAGGAGTTCAGGACCTTTGTGTCTCTTGGCTTCCAGGCACAACAGCCGCAGCACAGCATGGCAACGTCTCACCTAGCACGTCGAATAGGTTCTGGGGAGCTGGGGGGGGGGGGGGGTGCAGCGGAAGAGGTGGTAGCAGTGGAAAAAGAGGAGTCAGCTGAGGAGGAGACGGAGGATGGAGTAGGAGGAGGATAAGAAGAGGCAGGCCTGCATGCAATCCGTGGTGGTAACACCAAATCCACACGGGTGCCACTGGTTGCATGCTTGACAGTCGTCAGAAGGTTCACCCAGTGGGCAGTAAAATTATGTACCTTCCCTGCCCGTGTTTGCTAGACCACGTGTCTGTGGTCAGATGTATCTTTGCACTGACACTGTGTGCCAGAGATGCATTCACTTTCCGCTGAACATGGCCATATAGCTCTGGGATGCCCTTCTGGGAGAAATATTTCCTTCCGGGCACCTTCCATTGCGGTGTGCCAATGGCCACAAATTTTCTAAAGGCCTCCGAGTCCACCAGTTTATGTGGCAGTAGTTGGCGGGCTAGCAGTTCCAACAAGTCGGCCTTCAGCCATTGGGCAAGAGGGTTATCCGCCGTCATCAACTTTTAAGATAGCACCTGGCCTCCCATCACCGAGCCCAGTGGGAGCAACACCGTCAGAACCCACAAACCACACTCCCGGCGCTCCATGTCCTTCCTCTTCTCCTCTCTTATCCCATTTGTCCTCCACTCTACCGTCTACCATGCCGTCGTCGCGTTTATCTAGCAAAAGGCAGGCTTCCGTTAATTTTTTATTTTTTTAACCCCTCCAGTACTAAACATTCTGTATTCAGAATGCTATTATTTACCCTTATAACCATGTTATAAGGGAAAATAATAATGATCGGGTCCCTAGCAACCGTGCGTGAAAATCGCACCGCATCCGCACTCTCTTGCGGATGCTTGCGATTTTCACGCAGACCCATTCACTTCTATTCACTTGTATTCAGAATGCTATTATTTTCCCTTCTTACCATGTTATAAAGGGGAAATAATGCAATCTACACAACCTTGAACCCAAACCTGAACTTCTGTAAAGAAGTTCGGGTCTGGGTACCACATTCAGTTTTTTATCACTCGCGTGCAAAATGTATTGCACCCGCGCGATAAAAACTGAACAACGGAACGCAATCACAGTCAAAACTGACTGCAATTGCGTACCTACTCATGCGGGTTTGCCGCAACGCATCCGGACCTTATCCGGACACGCTTGTGTGAAAGAGGCCTTAAGCTCCAGGCCACCCATCCAGAGCATTTGTCTCATAAATGATAATTGGTTGAGGCATAGAGATGGTAAAGTTCAGTTTAGAAAGTTTGCATACTATGAGATATTGCTATGAAAGGCAGAAGAACCCATCTGATATGTTGCATTAAGATATGTTGATAACTAGGGTTGAACGAACCCGAACTTTAAGATTTTTTGACCCCAGACCCGAACCCGAACATTTCAGTAAAAGTTCGGGTTCGAGTTCGGTGTTCGGCCATTTAATGGCGCTTGTTGAAAAGCTGCAGGGCAGCCAATCAACAAGCGTTTATCTCGTGTGCCCTTAGAAGCCATCACAACCATGCCTACTAATAGCATGGCTGTGAGTGGCCAGTGCAGCATGTGACCCAGCCTCTATATAAGATGGAGTCACGTCACATCAGCTCTTACTATTGTAGGGAGAGGATGTTGCAGCTGTGAGGGAGAGATTAGGAAACAATTCTGGTGTTCTTGTTGTTAAATCTGCAAACTACAGCGATTATTTTTGTGGGTGCTATGCTACATTTTTGTACCTCTGAATCCAGTGCCACAGAGAAATAAGTTTTAATCAATCTGTTTATTAGGTGGGCGTCGGCGAACATTTTTTGCAAGTGCACTTGCAATTGCATGTGTGCCAGGGACATTACTTTAATCCTGTTCTGGTAGCTCAGTGGGCGACATCTAGGCATTTTTTAAGGACACCTGCACAGCATATGTGCCAGGGGAAGGGAAAATTATATAGGTAATCCGTCTGGGACTTCAGGGCCCCTGGGGGGGACATATTCAAATTTCTTTTCTGTGAAGTACCTGTCACGGAAGGTGTACAGCAAACAAGAAGACACAAAAGGAAGATCCGACTGACTGGATCCAAAACTAAGGAACAAAAGGGGGAGCCCTGCAACAGACCTGACTCTCTCCCTAACTGCAAAATTCTCAATGGTAGAAGATCGCATATCCTCGTACCTCGACTGTATAACACCTGAACACTCTATAATAGTGAGGGGACACGACCACCGGCTCCCTACACTTGATACGGAGGGAGTCACCTGAGATCCAGCAAACAGGAAAATACAAATGAATGAACCAAACTTATCTGTAGAAGACTCAGTAGAAGCATCCAGCATGCATACACTCCAGGAAGTTGTATAAACCGCAAAGTGAAGCAGTATGGGAAGGGATTTAAAGGGATGCAATCAGTGCAACTACATGACAGCTGAGAGAGGCTAACCAGATGAGAAAATGAAAGCAAAACAAAAGGAACCTCAAGGAGGAGGTTCTGAAGGACGTCTGTCGGAGCTTCTCAGATGTCTAGTGGTGACAGTACCCCTGTGCTGAATATCTGACAGGGAAAATCTATTCATTAAATCAATCTGTTAGATTCCAGGGGGACAAATTCCTTTTTTTTGGCGGTCAAGTATCCCTGCGGCCTGCAGTGCATACCTGCTGTTGAGGAACGGTTGAGACGTGTGCATATATATCCATGCATGCCTGCAAACACGTGCGGGCATGTATGGTATATATATGCATACATTAACCACCGCATCATGGGGTGATGCCCATGGTGATCCCCAGGGGCTCATGGTGGCCCCTGTGGGAAATATGTGGTCCCTGGAAGCTGTGCCCCCTTATAATCCCCCTTATATTAGTATATATATGTGCCCCCTTATATATGTCCCCTGTATGTGATGCCCCAGATATATGCGAGGGTGTGTGTATATATAGATATGTGTGTATGTATTTGCACACGTGTCTATGTATATACACTTATGTCAGCATGACAGTATGTATGTGGGCTTATTGCTGCCCATTTATACCCCCGGTTTTGTATGTGTTTATAGATGAGCCCCCAAGCATCTGTGGATATATATATGCATATATGCAATTCCAACTGTTATCAGCAGAGTTGTTTAGAGGAAAACTTGTGCTGATAGCCTGTAGGATAACAGCTGATTAGCATCTAGTCCCCTTTTGTTCAGGCCCAAAGCAATCAGACTCTGTGGCACCGTTGTGAGGGGACCTTCTAATCAGAGACATCAAAGACCTGTTTTTCCACACCTCTGCCCCATGGCCATGCCCATTACTCCCAGCATTTTTGGGACTAGGAGGGGGGACTAAGGCACACTATGATGTCACATGCCTGAGGAAGGAGGAGGGGGTTGCTTTTGGGCTATAAAACCCCGAACCGGCCAGAGGTGCCCTCTCTTGCAACCAGACTAGATTCAGAGACGCATAGGAGAGAGGAGCTCCATGATGACCACCTGGATAAGGCCTAAGTATCACCCCTGGTCCTGTAACCCCTCAATGTGATGTGACCCTGGGCCCTGATTTACCCTTGCCGTGTTACTGGACACCCTGATCCCCCAAACCCTTGCCTTATTGTATACTGGACACCCTGATCCCCCAAACCCTTGCCTTATTGTATCCTTGTTTGTACCCCTGATCCTGTGCCACTGGTTACTGGACACCCTGATCCCCCAAACCCTTGCCTTATTGTATCCTTGTTTGTACCCCTGATCCTGTGATCCCCCAAACCCTTGCCTTATTGTATTCCCCTGTTGTACCCCTGATCCTGTGGCCCTATTTGTACCCCTGATGTCCCCTGTCCGGCGGAAATGTGCCTGTATTAACCCCTTTACCCTGGTGACCCTGATAAACCACTGGTGGTTACCCTGGCCATGTAGAGCATGCTTCTGCTCTGCAAACAAATCCTTTTAACCCTTTGTTAACCCTGTAGGGACAGTGAGTACAGACGGGTGGGATTGTTAATATACTTGTATGTGTGAATTGTCTAGTTAGTTTATGGGTGGAATATGGGAATGTGTAGTGTAGTTTAGGATTGTATATTTGTAGTGCTGTGTATTGTTAGTATTGTGTGCGTAGTGTATTGTTAGTAATAAATACTGTTACTTGTAACTATCTGTGTAACGTGTAGTTATTGGCGATAGTTAGTTAGTAAGGCGCATGCAGCTAGCATAGTGATCAGTGTGAAGCATAGCGAAGGTATTGTTATTATTATATAAAGGCATAAATGGGCGGAGTTATCACTAGATGGTTCCTCCCATTTATGAATATTAATTATCGATATTTGCATAAATATTGGTGATTAATATTCCCCCTTTACACCTGCCAGTGAAAATAATTTTATTACATTAGTCTGTCACCTATTTGTGTGACCTAAAGCAATTTTTTTCTCTTTCTGACAACGGCACTGCATATCTGACGGTCAAATAAAACCAGTAAATACTGTTGTTACATTGTCGGTTGAAAAAAATCACACTTTGTGTGCTAGATAGTACATTTGCGGCCTGCGCTGCATTTCTGACAGTCCACTAAAACCCTTAAATACTACTGTTATATTGTTGTTTGAAAAAAACACGCTTTTTGTGCTAGATAGTACATTTGCGGCCTGCGCTGCATTTCTGACGGTCCAATAAAACCAGTCAATACTGCTGTTACATTGTTGGTTGACAAATTCACATTTTTCGTGACCGTGAAGTAATTGTATTAAATTCGCCTGTCACACTGTTGTGTGACCTCAAGACATTTTTTCTCTTTATGACATCTCTTGTTGACTATTGGCGGTTACATTGTCACCTGGCATAAACCAACTGTTTGGTGGGTGAATGCAAAGAACGAGGAGAGTGTCAAATAAGGGACGTGGCCCTGGTCATGGTGCTGCTGGTGTTGGTGGAGCTCCTGTTGCAAGGAGAGGACGTGTTCGATCTGTGCCAGCTACACGCACAAGTGAAACACCTTCCTCAGGTGCGAGTAGGCGACAGAACCTTCAGTGTTATTTGGTAGGCCCGAATGCCGCTCTACGAATGGTGAGGCCAGAACAAGTACAGGCGATAGTAGATTGGGTGGCTGACAGTGCCTCCAGTTCCTATACATTGTCTCCCACCCAGTCCCATGCTGAAAGATCAGAGTTGGCACCTGCAGCCCATGGCCATCAGTCTTTTACCTCACCCCCTTGCAAATCAGCCAAGCAGTCTGAGCCCCAAGTCATGCAGCAGTCTCTTCTGCTTTTTGATGACTCTGCTAGCAGGGTTTCCCAGGGCCATCCACATAGCCCTGCCCCAGAATTGGAAGAGATTGAGTGCACCGATGCCCAGCCACTTATGTTTCAGGATGAGTACATGGGAGGACCACCGCAGCACGTCTCGGATGATGACGAAACACAGGTGCCAACTGCTGTGGCTTTCGAAAGTGTGCAGACCGACAAGGAGGGCAGGGGTAAAGACTGGGTGGAAGATGATGTGGAGTACTATGAGGTCCTCGACCCCACATGAAAAAAGGTCATGCGAGTGACCTGTGTAGTTCGGAGGAAGAGGCGGTGGTCGCACAGAGCCCACCAGCACAGCAAAAGAGTGAGCAGGGTGCAAAAGTGGAGCGGCCGTCCTCTAGACAGTACACCTGCTACTGCCCACCACACCAAGGGACCGAGCACACCAAAGCCAGCTCCAAGGAGTTCCCTGGCGTGGCAGTTCTTCAGAGAATGTGCTGACGACAAGACACGAGTGGTTTGCACGCTGTGCAATCAGAGCCTAAAGCGAGGCATAAATGTTCTAAACCTGAGCACAACCTGCATGACCAGGTATTTAAGTGCAAAGCACGAGCTGCAGTGGAGTAGACACCTCAAAAACCAAGAAAGGTCTCTGGCTCCTCCTGCTGCCTCTTCTGCTGCAGTCTTGGCCTCTTTATCCCCCTATAGAGTGACCGTGGCACCTGCCACCCCGCAAACAGAGGATGTGCCAGCAATGCCACCACCTCTGTCACCAAGCATCTCCACAATGTACCACAGAAGCGTTCAGCTGTCTATTTCCAAACACTGGAGCGAAAGAGGAAGTACCCCCCTACCCACCCGCGATCCCTGGCCCTGAATACCAGCATTTCCAAATTCCTGGCCTTTGAAATGCTGTCATTCCGTCTGGTGTACACGGACAGTTTTAAGAATCTGATGGCGGTGGCTGTCCCACAGTACGTTGGGCCCAGCCGCCACTACTTTTCCAGGTGAGCCATCCCTTCCCTGCACATCCAGGTGGGGGACAAAATCAGGTGTGCACTGCGCCATCTGTGGCAAGGTCCACCTAACTACGGATACGTGGACCAGTAAGCACGGTCAGGGACATTATATCTCCCTAACAGAACACTAGGTAAATGCAGTAGCGGCTGGGCCTGAGGCGGATAGCAGTTTGGCGCATGTCCTTCCACCACCGAGGATTGCAGGGCGTTTCTCTTTGCCTCCTGTTGCTTCCTCCTCCTACTCCGCTTCCTCATCCACTACCGCCTCCTCATCAGGTCAGCATAACACCTTCACCACCAACTTCAGCACAGCCAGGGGTAAACGACAGCAGGCAGTTCTGAAACTTATCTGTTTGGGGGACAAACCCCACACCCCGCAGGAGCTGTGGACAGGCATGGAACAACAGACTGATGAGTGGTTGGTGCCAGTGAGCCTCAAGCCCGGCCTGGTGGTGTGCGATAATGGGTGAAATCTCGTAGCAGCTCTGGGCCTAGCCGGTTTGACGCACATCCCTTGCCTGACACATGTGCTGTATTTAATTTAATAACACATCTTCACCCAATCAGATTTCAACCATTGACCTCCCTTGGATGTGGTATCCCATTCTCAGGCTCCCTCTCCGGCATAGAACCCTTATTCCCCGTTACCCGTGATCACCATGGTAGGCGCATAAAAGAACATCGAAAGTTGATAGGGAAGATATTCAATTGGATTGTGGACGTCACAGGGACGTGCGATCAGGCAGAAGTTATCTAGATTCAACAAAGCGGCAGCAGGGCCTCTGCTTTATAGCGTTTCCTCATCTAAAATACTGCAGTGACATTCTCTGTTATTTTTTTTTACTCATTACAATAACAGGGCATCTTAAAGGGAGTCTGTCACCAACCTGACCGGTTTTAAACCGATCACATAGTTCAGTCGGACACAAAGACATGACACAGATATTACCTTTGTTTCGTTTTTCAGATCATCCAAATCGCCCAAATAGTCGTTTTTATCATATGCTAATGAGACGTCGCAAGTGCCCAGGGGCGGAGAGTTTGCTGAAAGTGCTCAAGTTCCCCCGCCTCACTCGTGCCTAACTCCGCCCCTCAGTAAACTCCGGCCAGCCCTGTGGCTCTGTGACTTCATATATCCCTATAGGCGGTTTGCGCATCGCTGCAGGGCCCGGGCATGCGCAGTGTTCTGCCCACAGTGGGAAGAGGCACAGAAATATGCAGTGTACATGTGCCAGCTACTGGTGTAAAATCGGCGCATGCGCACTGCATATCTCTGTGCCTCTGCGATGCACGAACGGCCTATAGGGATATATGAGGTCACAGAGCCACAGGGGGAGGAGCTTACTGAGGGGCGGAGTTAGGCGCGAGTGAGGCGGGGAAACTTGGGCACTTTAAGCAAACTCTCTTGCGACGGCTCATTAGCATATCATAAAAACGACTTTTTGGGCGATTTGGATGATCTGAAAAATGAAACAAAGGTAACATCTGTGTCATGTCTTTGTGTCCCACTGAACTATGTGATCGGTTTAAAACCGGTCAGGTTGGTGACAGGCTCCCTTTGAGAGTCCTGTATTGTTATTTATCGTCACTACCTCCCCGAGTCGGGAGTGGGTAATTGCCGCGCTCCTCCTGCCTTCCTTCGATTCTTCCGCTTTAATAACTGGTCACACATCTCCACCGAATCAGATTTCAGCCATTGACCTCCCTTGGATGTGGTATCCCTATCTCAGGCTCTCTCTCCGGCATGGAACACTGATTCCCCGTTACCCGTGATCACCATGGTAGGCGCATAAAAGAACATCGAAAGTTGATAGAGAAAATATACAGATGGATTGTGGATGTCACGGGGACGTGTGACATGGTGGAGCAGTATGTGTGCACACACCTACACATACTGACTGATGGGTCTGCCCCATTCAACTTCTGGGTCTACAAATTGGGCACCTGGCCTGAGCTTGCCCTTTATGCCTTGGAGGTGCTGGCCTGCCCTGCAGCCAGTGTATTGTCTGAACGTGTGTTTAGCATGGCAGGGGGCGTTATCACAGACAAGCGCACCCGCCTGTCCACAGCCAATGTGGACAAGCAGGGATCCCACAGGACTTGTCCGTACCTTGTGCAGAATAGACATGTATACCGGCCTCACCCAGCCATTGTTGTACTCCAGCGCACTTTCTCTTGGTTTTATTTTTTATATTTCCCAATGTTTTGGGGTCTACCCAAATAAAAATAAAAAAAATGTGTTGGCTTCCTCCTCCTCCACCACCGCTTCCACCTACACTGCCACATCCACCACTTCCTCAACCTCCTACTCCATATGGACCTCCTCCTCCTAGATCAAGATTATTATTATTTTTTATTTTACGTCATTTCCCTATCCACATTTGTTGGCAGAGCACTTGCCATGCTCTTAACAACATTTTGCTGCCTTTTCCAGTCCTCTAGCCCTTTCCATGACTTTTTTAGAGCCATTTTAGTGCTCCAAAGTTCGGATCCCTATTGACTTCAATGGGGTTCGGGTTCGGGGTCAAGTTCGGATCTCGAACTCAAACTTTTTTGCGAAGTTCAGCCGAACCCGTCGAACCCCCAACTTCCAGGTGTCCGCTCAACTCTATTGATAACATATTGTGTATGACAATTAATAAGAGATCAGTACATTTCTGAAGTCAGGTGTTGGGTGCTTTCAAGGACTCAGGGATGAACTTTGGATCATTCCTTTTAAATGGTCGCTGATTTCTTCTGGTAGTGATTTAGCGCCATCTACTGGTGCATCAGTAGACCATATAGAAAGTAATGCAGTTGCTTCATTAGAAGATAGACTTCATCCAAAGGTTTATTTGATGCAGTGTTATTGACGTGCTGATTTGGATAAAGTATGATTGATTTTACTGTATTGATATCCTATTGTCATATAATGTATGGTTAATCTGAATAATTGGCTGTATGTAAAACCTTTAATAAAAATGATCTGATTCAGAAGATAGACTTCATCTATTTATAAGGCTCTGTGTTTCCTCAGAATCTGAGAGTATTTTTAAAAAGTTCTAAGACACGCCAGTGCAATAGAGAATAAAACTGTGTAAAGGGAGCTAAAAAACTGTATAACAAGAAAGCTGCCGAGGTTGGTAAGAGAAGGGAACTTATGAATATAAGGACTTCAGAGCTCATGCAGTGTATTGAGGGAACTCCAGTGTGAGATGACCTTAAAATTGATTTTAGCAAAATGACTAGGTCAATTCAATTAACTATACAGGAATAATAGAAGTAACCATGCGCTGCTGCTAGTTCTTGTCCCCTACGTGTCTTTACTGCCCTGGTTTTAATCGCTGCTGGTTATGCAAGTGAGTACCCTGCTTATACTCACAGCAATCTGCCTATTTGGGTAGTTGTTTCGAAACGCGTTGGGGGGCTTTTTTCCCTGGAGGCACACGTACTCACAGGTGTGACGTCACACAGAAACATTCCCTGACTAACTTAATGATTTTCTTAGTCTACGACGTAAAGTCATAGTTTTATTAAAGACACAGAGGCGAGTATTGCTATCTCCTTCTTTACTGTCCACCAATAGCAGCAAAGGAAAAATTTACATACAAGAAATAACCATAGCAACCAAGGTCCCTCCCCTACAGCCCCTATAATAGGCAGCTCCTCCTGTGGACCTTCCTCTTTCTTTGTGATCCTGGTGCCAACATCACGAAACACCGTAACGAAAACTCAGAACTGCGAACTGGGACGATCAACTCCACCGCCAACGAAGTGCATCCAATGAGCCAACATGGCTAAACCGTGGTAGAAAGGTTAACCGGCGGTACGACATCCTAGGACAGATCGACATTCAACCTGAAAAAGAGAACAGACCATAGGTCCAGGTGAAACATAGGTGTCAAGACCAACAGCGTCTGGTAATGCCATCACTTAAATCAGACATAATAGGGGATCGAATGACGATCATAACAATAATAACAATGACAGCAATAATAATAATAACAATAACAATATCGACAGTACAATAAAGGATAATAACGAAAATTCGCCTGCAATAGAAACCCTGAGATAACCCAAGGGCGGGAACAGGGAGGGCAATACTCGCCTCCGTGTCTTTAATAAAACTATGACTTTACGTCGTAGACTAAGAAAATCATTAAGTTTTACAGCAAGACACGGAGGCTCATATTGCAAGTTCAAAGCCGATCTATAATAGAGGAAAACAAATGAGACGGAGGACGAAAATAAAACTCCTTAAACGTGGTGACATTGGACCAGTCAGCCAAACGCAGAATGTCCTCTAACCGGGCCCCTGCAACCGCCAAAGAGGTGGCAGAGGCACTCCTGGCGGAATGTGCGGTGAAGATGGAAGTGTATATCCCAGCCAGGGACATGATCCACTTCAGCCAGCGTGCCAATGTCGGACTAGAAACCGGTCCGAAAGGATGGCGGATGGAAAGAAACAGCTGTGACACCGCAGGAGACCGATGGGCCCTAGTCCTGGACTCGTACTCCCGCAAGCAAGCAACAGGGCACAATGCCGGTGAAGAATGAAAACTGGGATAGGAGACTGACCTGATGTTGGTCTTGGTGCGACGCAAAATGTTAAAAGTGACGCCCTCAGCGGTAAAAGATCGAGCGTCGTGGTCGAGGGCCCGAACATCAGAGACCCTTTTGCAAGAAATGAGGCAGAATAGAGCCAATAATTTAGCGGATAGTTGTCTCAATGAAAGATCTGAGTTATCCGGCCAGGAGGATAAGAAGGATAGGACCAGTGAAACGTCCCAGGTGGTCGAAAACCGAGGTCGAGGCGGGCGCGCCAACCGAGAGCCTCGCAACAGACGAGAGACAGAAGGGTGCTGACCCGCAGGGACGCCCTCATAACCTTGATGGGTGGAGGAAATAGCCGACCTGAAGAGGTTGATGGTCCGGTAGGCCTTGCCCGCCTCGAAAAGTGAGGTGAGAAACTGCAGGAGGTGAGCTACAGGCGCCGAAACGGGATCCAAGTCCCGTTCCAAGCACCAGCAAGTCCAATTTCTCCAGGCTGCCCGATAAGACTTTCTGGTGCCGGGAGCCCAAGCGTTGTCCAGTAGGCGTCTAGTTGCTCCGAAATGCCATCGACAGCTCCAGGTGTCCGGAGATCCGGCAAGCCAGCAGTCACAGGGAACCGTTGAGGAGAAGTGGGTGGTGGAGACCCTGAGGGTTGCGAAGGAGATCCGTGCGATTCGGGAGAAGTAGGGGAACTTCCACTAGGATCTCCAGCAGCGAAGGGTACCAGGCCTGAGACCCCCAGAACGGGACCACCAGCACCAAATCCGCCCGATGGCGATGAACCTGAAGGAGAGTCCGTGGGATAATCGCGAACGGGGGAAAAGCGTAAAAGCGGGAGACAGACCAGTCGTGGAGGAACGCGTCCACCGCCACTGCTTCCGGATCTGGACGCCAGCTGTAAAACCGGGTGAGTTGCTTGTTGAGCCATGAGGCGAAGAGATCGATGGTCATCGGGCCCCATATTTCCGAAATTGCCGAGAACACCTCCGGATCCAACTGCCAATCGCTGACGTCTGACAGGTAGCGAGAGTTCCAATCCGCGCGGACATTGCTCAGTCCCGGTAAGTACTCCGCCTGCACCATAATGTCCCTGAAGAGGCAATACGACCAGAAATCCTTCGCCAAACGTGCCAAGGTTGCCGAGTGAGTACCGCCCAACCGGTTGACGTAGCGGACAGCCGAGACATTGTCCATGCACGCATTGGCAATCCCGTTGGAGAAGCTCTTGACTGCGAAGGAGCCGGCCAGACGTTCCAAGGCATTGATATGGAGGCGAGCTTCCACCACCGACCAAGATCCTCCCGTGGAGACTCCGTTGCAATGAGCGCCCCAACCCTGGAGGCTCGCATCTGACTCCACGGTGAATTCCGGTTGGAATCCGAAGATCGCTCTGCCATTCCATGCCTCCAGGTTGGCGATCCACCAGCGCAATTCCTCCCGGGCTTCTGTGTCCAGGACCACCACGTCCGCAAAGCAGGCACCGGATGTGCAATCTTCAGACGCTGGAGGGCACGGTAGTGCAATGGAGCCGGAAACACAGCCTGAATTGATGATGCTAACAGTCCGATGATACGGGCCAGCTGAGGTGAGGAGTGGTCAGAGCATGTCTCAGTTCCTTGCGGATCACACGCAATTTCGTCAGCGGCAGACTGAGGGATTCCCTGACCGAATCCACCATGAAGCCCAGGAATTCCATCCGTTGTGATTGGATGAGGCATAACTTCTCTGTGTTGAGGAAAAAACCGAGATCCGTCAGTAGGTCCGCCGTCCACCGGAGATGTTTCAGCAACACCGAACTGGATTGGTGCATCAGAAGGATGTCGTCCAGGTAAACGATGTGGCGTACGCCCCGACTCCTCAACCAGGACATGACCGGACGCAGCAGTTTGGTGAAGCACCAAGGTGCCGAAGACAATCCGAATGGGAGACAGGTGAACCTCCAGATCTCTCCTCTCCACCAAAAACGGAGAAGATCCCTGGAAGGTGCAGCTACCGGGACCGTCAGGTAAGCATCCTTTAGGTCCAGCTTTACCATCCAGTCCCCAGGAGTCAACAGGTCCCGAAGAAGGTGAATCCCTTCCATCTTGAAATGACGGTAGCGCACCACCGTGTTCAGAGCACGAAGGTTGATAACCGGTCTCATCTGACCGCCTTTTTTCTGAACGAGGTATATGTTGCTGAGGACCCCCCGCTCTGAAGGAGGGGCCTGCTCTATCGCCTGTTTGTGGAGGAGAGACAACAGTTCCGCGTCTACTAGCACGTAATCTGGGCGCGATAACGGTATGGGCGGGGGGGAAGACAAGGTTCGGGGACCCCGTGAGCTCTATGTGGAAGCCCCTGACCGTGTTCAGGACCCATAGGTCTGATGTGATGAGTTTCCAGGCACGGAAAAAATGTTGGAGTCTGCCCCCTACACAAGGGGCCGAAGAATCCCCAATCTGGGGAGGACTTACCAAAAGGCCTGCGAGAGTTGGGGTTTCCTCTGAAGGAGCGAGATCGCCACTGTCCTCCTCTGGTCAAGAAGAAGGGGGAGGGATTGCGCTGTTCCTGGAAAGGAGGTCGCTGTCCAAAGGAACCTCTTCCTGCGCCACGGGCCTGAAAGCTTGTACGGCCGGACAGGCGGCCCCTGCTATTGCCGGCCCTATTAGAGACCCATCCCTGGAATACCCTGCGCATAGATGCCAGGGCCTTGTCAAGCGCGGTGAATGTTCCTACAAATCGACCCATATCCTTTATAAATGAGTCACCGAATAGGAGGCCCTGGGCGTCCTTACCGGCTTCTGTGAGAGCCAAATTAGATCATTTGGGGTCGATTTTAAACAATATGGCTTTGCGCCTTTCGATCGTTAAGGAGGTGTTGGCATTTCCGGCGATGCAGATCGCCCTTTGGGTCCAACCTCGCAACTCCTCCGGGTCAATCTGAGAGCCCTCAGTCCTAGCTGCCTCAGCTAGCTCAAAGATCTTGGCCAATGGGCCGAAGACATCCAACAGTTTGTCCTGGCAGCTGCGGTGAGCTGAATCCAGGCCCGTTTTGGCCAAAAACTGTGACATTTTGGGATCCACCAAGGGTGTGTCACACACCTTGTTGGAGACTAGTGGCCTGGGGCATTCAGCCCTAAGTTTACTCCGTGCTTCCCTGCTTAGAGGGTGTCGCACCCAGTGTTCCAAATATTTTCCCACATGCTCAGTGGGGAGCCACTCCGCCGACCTAGGGTGATGTAGGGCGTCTGGGTCGAACATAGGTTCGCCCGCTGAGTCTAACAATGTGTCAGACAGGTTAGTGGCGGAGGAGGATGCTACGTCCTTGGCCAAGGAGTATTTATTGCTGTTAAAAACTCAGTGTCCTTTTCTCTAACCTCGCAGGTGGTGGATCCATGGGGCGGATACGTTGTCTTGGTATGTGTGGTGAACAATATTACTTACACTTTTGTGAACATTAACGCGCCAAACGAACAGATTTCCTTTCTACACAGAGTTATGAAGAAGGTCCACAAAATTAGGCAAGGTAAATTAATCATCTGTGGAGACTTCAACTCAATAGTGGATCCCTCTCTTGACTCAACTATCCCCTCCAGACGCTATCCTATAGGCTTAGCAGCTTTTCTTCACTCTGAAGGCCTCATAGACATCTGGAGGGCTCGGCACAGCCAGGAAAGGGACTACACCTTCTTATCCACCCCTCACCTCTCTTACTCTAGGATCGATATGTTTCTAGTAGACCAAACGACCCTGTTCCACACTTTAAGCTCATCTATTGGCGTAATAAAATGGTCTGATCATGCCCCTATTCTACTCCAGTTGGCAGAACAATTCCAATCCTCTCCCCCTCCAGTTTGGAGGAGCAACCCATTCATCCTCTCCCATCCCAAACATAGACCTGTAATCACCAAAGCCCTACAGGAATACATTCAATTAAATGCGAACTCAGTCCCTGATCCATACATAGTATGACAAGCCCATAAAGCATACATCAGAGGTATCCTAATAAAACTGAACCATATAGAAAAGAAAAACAGGGAAAAAGAACTTACCGATACATTAGCTAGAATCTCTACCTTAGAAACCAGGAATGAACAACTCCCTTCTTTAGAGACAACAAATGATCTACGCGTCGAAAGGGATAAATTAATGCATCTCCTTAATAATGACTTTACTAAGTCTCTCTTGCGCACTAAGGCAAGATACTACGCACAAGGGAACAAAGCAGGGAAACTCCTAGCCTCAAAACTTAAGCACTAGCAGGCAAAATCTAGAATTCCCTTTCTTTTACATCCTATAACAATTCCGTCTCTACTACAATGACCTATACAATCTTAAGGATAGCTTATCCCTTCCAACAGATTATGAATCACTAGTACAAGACTTCATAGTTAGAGCCAAACTACCTCGGCTTTCCCAGACCCACTTAACACTATTAAATGCCCCAATCCAAGAACCTGAATTGAATAAACTAATTTTATCCCTCCCCCTAGGCAAATCACCATGCCCTGACGGGCTATCAAATGAATATTATAAACATTATTATGCTACCCTAGCCCCCTTCCTTCTCCCATTGTTTCATAACACGATGTCTGGCTCTCCCTTCCCTTCGGATATGTTAATGGCATTAATTGTTACACTACCCAAACCTGGCAAATCCCCTGACTATCCCCAAAATTTTAGGCCAATTTCCCTTCTGAACTCTGACATATAATTTTTTACTAAACTGATTGCTTCCAGGCTAGCCTCAATCCTTCCCCAATTAATAGGTGATGACCAATCCGGTTTTGTGAAAGGCAGACAGGCATGTGATAATACAAGACGCTTGTTCAATATTCTTAATGTTGCTGAATTACGCAACACTCCTATGGTTGCGGTTACCCTGGACACAGAAAAAGGCGTTTGATCGCCTTCATTGGCACTACGCTTTTTTTGTCCTTGAATCCATGGGTTTTTCTGACCCTATTATTCAAGCAATCCGTGGTCTATATTCAGACCCTATAGCAAAAAATTTTGTTAATGGTGTACTTTCAAAAAGCTTCCACATTACTACCGGTTCCCGGCAAGGATACCCTCTCTCCCCCCTTTTATTTATTTTAGCCCTAGAACCTCTAGCTCAACATATTCGCCTCTCTCCCGATATACATGGATTACTAATTGGATCAATGTCACATGTAATATCTCTATGTGCTGACGATATTATCTTAACAATGACTAAACCTAGCCATTCGTTAAGCCACGCATTTTCAATCATTTCCCACTATGGCTGTCTTTCATACTACAAAATGAATAACTCCAAATCCCAAGTACTCCCTATTAACATCCCATTGACAGAGCTAAGAGTCCTAAAAAATATTTCTTCGCTTGATTGGCAAACATCACACCTCCCTTATTTGGGAATCAAACTGTTCTATACTTGTTCACTCGCATACCAACACAACTATGTGCCCCTCCTCGCCACTATGTCTAAAGATTTCGCAAACTTTAGCATGCAAGATATCTCATGGGTTGGTAGAATAGCATCATTTCAAATGATGACTCTACCTAAGTTAATCTACCTCTTCCGGGCACTACCAATCCCAGTACCTGATTCCTTTTTCAAAGAATCCCAAAAAATCCTCAACAGTTACATATGGAAATCTAGACGTCCCAGATTGGCCCAATCCATTATGTTCAGAAGGAAACAGGCTGGTGGACTAGGCCTTCCCTCCATCAAAGACTACTTCCACACTATTAATCTCTCTTTTGCTAGAGAGTGGTGGAATCCATCTTCAGCAAAACCATGGGTTTATATGGAATCCCTTCTAACCCCAACTGGTTCGTTGAAAGATCTACTCTGCCTATCCCTATTAAAACCTAAGAGTGTTGACCACCCTTTGATCATGGTGAAACATGCCATCAAACTGTGGTCTAAGTTCCACTTATCACAAGGTATAGCCAATCTCAACATATTACCACATGTATCGATGAATACCCTAAGTTTGTACATAAGTAACATTGATCTCTCATCCTGGTCTACGGCTGTAATTTTATCTTCTGCTCAACTAGTGGAAAACTCAGTCATGTTTTATTTTGAACGACTGTGCCAAATATACCACCTACCTACTTCTCAATTTCTTTCTTATATGAGAATAAGCCACTGCCTCAGCAGTCTCCTCCTCTCTCCTCCTAAATCCCACCCAGAGGTGGTTAGGATTTTCCAGTCACCTTCTCTATTTAGACATCATACTACTCATCATTTATACAACATATTAAATGACAAGTCCAAATTTATCAAATCTCCTCCCTTATTGAAATGGGAAAGCGAATTGCAATTGTCATTTCCAGAGTAGAGATGGGCTGAGGCAGTCTGATTTATTGGGGCTACATTTAAATGTGTAAAATTATCTGCCTGAATAGACGTATGAAGAAAAAATAATAAATAGTTTATTAATTATTATATTAAAACGGGAAACTGAATATCACGTCTGTGACTATCAGGCTTCCGGACCCAAGTAAAGTGGTGTAGGAGAGGGATTAAATCCACACCACAATCTAAGCGTCCGGACTAGAACCCTATCCAGCTAGCACGTAGGTGCTAATATATGCTGGCAAGGGAAACAGGACACGGCTCTTATAGTTGAACCAGGCACAGGTGCATCATATGTGGATCTACCTGGCTGGGCGATGTGAGGTAGCTAGCGAGTGAAATAAAACCCATTAAGGGTAAAGCATCCACCAGATGCCAACATATGTGGACGCTCACTCAGCTATCTCCATCAGCCTGCCTAAGCCTTTAGGTGTAATCAAGATCACAGACCATATGTATGCACAAGTCAGCTGTTGCGCTGCTTGAAACAAAGTAACACCCTGCCTAGAGAGCCGTGTCCAAACACAAGATCACCGGCTCAACGCGTTTCGCTATGGCAATATGAGCCACAATTCATCAGGAGCGAAGTGAAAATCTCTATTTGAACAATGTATGCCTGTAAAGCAGAACCGCCTCACACTGTTGCGTGTCAAGGCATTCGGCGCTGTGATGGCCGTACGCGGCCGCTTGAACGCCGGAAAGATATCAGGTCAACCCCGCCTACAATGGGGGTGTGTGTTAGCACTCGGCCGAATCAGAAAAAGGCGCGTCATCTGACGTTCACCCCTGGTCCGCCCAGCGCTCTCATCACAGCACACACCTACATAATAGCACACCAAGTGCCCATATGAAAAGGGGGAATCGAAAGTCGCGGCTTAAGGTATGTCACCTAAACGGCTAACTCTGATGTCAGCATACCGATGGATCCCAAGTTGGTGACATCACGATATAAATATGTGCATCCATAAGAGAACCGTATGCAGACAAGCATAAACAAAAACAAAAAGACAGTGGCTCATATAGCGACATGGGCGGAAAGAGGGGCCCCCCCTCCATTAATCAAGTATTTCCATACAAAGGAAATCATAGAAATACAGGAAGCATTGTAGCTTACATAATGGCCAAGACGATAAACATATAAATGCACGCAAGAACAAAAGAGGCATCCAAATTATGGTGCCTATGACTCAAATGAAGCATGAATACGAAATTGCTTCATTTAACCCATTGGGCTGGATGGTTTGCAATCTGAAGATCCACATCGCTTCTTTTTGGAGCAATAGTGTATCTATATCTCCACCGTGTATGGATCTTTTGGGCATGACAATACCCTGAACTTTCAAAACATCCGGATTCCCAGCATGTACTTCCCGTACATGGCGAGATACCGTAGTGTCCCTTGAGTTCCGGATGTCTGATAGATGTTCCCCTATCCTACGCCTCAATTTAAATGTGTTTAACTACATTTAAATGTGTTACACATTATGAAGCCGGGATTAAAACCCTTCTTAGATGGTATTATACTCCTCACCGCCTAAGCATCATATACCCAGGAACTTCGGCTTGTTGTTGGCGTAAATGTGGTATTACCGGTTCCCTTCTCCACATTCTCTGGGCATGTCCTAAACTCACTCCATTTTAGTGTTCGATTTTCGATCTGATAGCACAAACTACTGGTGTCCGGGTGTCTCCATCCCCCGCATTAGCTCTTCTATTCCTTTATATAGATGATCTTCCATATAAAGAAAGACGTATTATAGGGCATATTTTACTCAGTGCTAAGCTGGTTATCACTAGACACTGAAAAGAAGTGAATCCTCCAGCGCTTTCCGAAGTGATCCATACTCTGAATACCACATGTAGACTTGAGAGACTTCTCCCAGACTCAATGTTAAACCAATCTTTAAAGAAAAGAACCTGGTCCCCCTGGATGTTAAGTCCCTACTATAAACCATGAATAACATGTCACCTATGAAAAGGCCGCTGCGCTGCTCGATAGACCTCATATTTTCCATTCTTAGTTTTATTTTTATTTTATTTTATTTTTAAGTTAAGTACTCACAGTTTAGTTCCTACCAAAGGAACATAAGTTCAATGACAATTGAATAATTGCTTTGTATCCTGAACATCTGTTATCTCTATGAGGCTAACTGAGGGTTTGTGCCTCACCCTCAACTGTATTGTATTGTTAATGGTGTAACACCAACTGTTTTTCTATATATATATATTCTCTTTGCATATTGAATAACGATTGAACTCATACGCTTTGCAAAATCAACAAAAATGATTACTCATAAAACGTATACCCACAAACATACAAACAAATATTGATAATTGATAAAAAGATGAGGTGGGAGACGTATGACCCAGTAGGACTTAGGCACATAGGAAAAGATTACCGCACCACGGTTACTCACGATACTGTCGATGGAATATAGGTAGGGGTGACGAATAAACAATAAGGTCACTTCAGGTTCTCCAGGTGAATGGTAGCACTTTAGATGAAGGCTTGGACTATCCAGGGTAGTGATCAGTCAGTTATTCCCAGGATGCCAATTCTGTACTCATCACAAATACCGGACAATATTGATAAAAAAAATTATGAATAAATACACATCCGCTAATAGGCGCTTTGGGAGGCTATCCCAATCGACCTACACTCTTCCTGCCTGCAAGCGGAGTGCGCGCTCCATAAAGGGCAGCCCCACTTATCAGTAGCTGTGACCTGGTATTAGAATCCCTACCTATAGAAGATATCCCAATGGTAAAAAGGCCTATAATAAAGATAAGTCCATATGGTGTCCCGTCTCCACTTTACAAACTCCCGATGCGTTTCCCCAGCTAGAATACAGCGGTTCATCAGGGGAGAATCAAGGAAGAACAATGGCAATCGCAAGATGATGGCCAATGTAAAGGCCTGCGGCGCGCATTGATTGCCGCCACAGGTTTAAATGCCCACTCACCTGATCAGCCCGAGTCCCCCTGGTTCAACTGCGCATGCGCGTGCACAGCGCACATTCATGAAGTCAGAATGTGCGCCCGATGTCACATAGATATGCCCATATCCTGGAAAAACAATGTGTGGGCGTAGGCACTAGGTGAGACCCGTGAGACAAAGGATCTCGCAATAGTTGGAGCGCAGGCTAATCAAATGCATACAGGAGGATGCTAACTTGTGTGTCCTCGTAACCATAGAAACCTATTGAGATGATAAGCGTCTGTTACCTGGACTATAGTGATATAGGGTAAAAGTAACAACAGAATATAAATAAACCATTGTTAGCATTGGCTCAAAAAGGGTGGGTATATAAAGGGAATGGATATAAGTAGCTCCACATGTGTTTTTTTTTTTATAAACCAAGAAATGAGGGAAACCTATAAGGATTAAAAACATTCTCAAAGATAATTTAAGGTGGAAATTAGATCATACATGGTATCAAATAAATCCAAACGGACCAATAATCTAGTTAACACTAAATGGGCATAACTCAGAAGCGTCGACCGGGTATATTATCACAGAAAACATTTAAACTATATAGTTTCATTGAGACCCAATGGATTCACAGACTTTAGTCTGAAGATCCATTCTGTTTGTTTTTGTATAAGAATTCTATCTATGCCCCCGCCCCTCGGAGATGCACGCACTTTCTCAAATACACAGAATTTGAGTGATTTGGGATTGCCATTGTGTATTTCATGCACGTGCCTCAAGATGGGGGTATCTTTCTTATGTCTAATATCACTTAGATGTTCCCCAACTCTTCTGCGCAGTTCCTGTGATGTCTTACCCACGCATTCAAGTGGGCATGTGCAGCTACACAGGTACACAACACCTGATGTTTTACAATTTTTAAAATACCACAACTCATATTCTTTATGTGTAAAAACGTTTAAAAAATGTTTTGTGGTGTCAATATACGGACAGGTTATGCAGCCACTGCATCTGAACATACCACAGATCTTTCTCTCCAGCCAGGTACCTTGCTGTTTTGGGGGTGAGTAATTACTATGTACAAGGCGATCTCTTAGGGATCTACCTCTTCTATAGGTGAGTTCAGGATAATTGGGTAAAATATCTCAAATCTCGGTCCATTTTAAGAATATCTCAATACCTGTTAAGAATACCATGTACAGTACCTTCCTGCTCTTATTGTCATAAGTCCCTGTAATAAGTATAGGTGATTTACTTTCATCATTTTTATTGACTGAATGTGGGACAAGGAGTTCAGACCTTTACTTATGCAAGGCACAGTTAAATGCCTCTGACAGACACGTAAAGACAGACACGTAGGGGACAAGAACTAGCAGCAGCGCAGGGTTACTTCTATTATTCCTGTATAGTTAATTGAATTGACCTAGTCATTTTGCTAAAATCAATTTCTAAGCTCATCTCACACTGGAGTTCCCTCAATACACTGCATGAGCTCTGAAGTCCTTATATTCATAAGTTCCCTTCTATGACAGAACCTGCTATGGGTAACCCCTCTGTGTGAATCTGTTCCGTAGGTCCCTTGCTTGATGGTGGAAGTCATTCATGGTGGAAAAATTTCTACGAATGCGCAGGTATTGTCCCTTAGGTATACCTCGCCGTAAGCTAGTAGGATGATGACTTTCCCATCAGAAGAAACTATTCGTGGCCGTGGGCTTTCTATATGTCCATGTGTGGATGACACCTTCATGTAACATGATATCTAGATCCAGGAAAGATATACAATCGTCATTGAGCTCATGAGTAAAATGCATCCCTATATCATTCGTATTTAGGGTCAGCGTGAATTCCAAAAAGGCGTCTCTGGAGCCACTCCGCAGGACAAATATGTAATCTATGAAGCAGCCCCAGAAGGTGATGTAGGGAGTCCACCACTGGTCATCTGCGAACACAAAGGGTGTCCTCCCACCAGCCCAGGAACAGATTATTATAGGTAGGCGCACAGGCACTACCCATTGCGGTACCCCTCAGCTGGTGGAAGAACTTTGGGCCAAACAGAAAATAATTGTGCCTCAGGACAAAATCAAGGATGTTTATCACAAAATCATTATGTGGTATACAATGAGTGTCACGTGATTTCAGAAAATGTTGGACTGCTATGAGTCCTTTGTCATGGGGGATATAACTATTTAAGGCCTCAAGGCCTCAACATCTTTAGAGCTAAGAAAGGTGTTACTCTCTACCACCAGGCCTTCTAATCTGTTCAGCAGATCCATTGTATCCCTGATGTAGGAGTGAAGGGCCACAACAAAGTCTCCGAGTACATTATCAATATATATCCCTACCCTTTCAGATAAAGAATGTATTCCTGCTACTATAGGGCGTCCTTTCAATGGGGTTAGTCCTTTATGGATCTTAGGTAATGCGTAAAAGGTAGGTATCTTGGGTTTATTGTTGAACATGTACTTCATTTCTTCCTTAGATATAAGTTGGGCCTCTAATGCTGTAATAAGAATCCTTTCTAGTTTAAGCTGGAATACAGGGGTAGGGTCTTGTCTCAACTGAGTATAGGAAGATGTATCCTTCAGTATGTTGTTACATATCTGCTCATACTGTAGATGGCTGAGAATGACAAGATTACCTCCTTTATCTGAGGGCTTGACAATAATGCTGTCATCTTGTTCCAGCATCGTCATAGCCTGAATTTAAGGTTTTGTAAGGTTGGATTCAAGTTCGCTGTTGCTGGACTAAATTCTTTCAAATTCCCTAATGACCATATGAAGGAATAAATCAATGTTATTAGTTTCTTGGGGGGGGGGGACTTTTTATACTTTTAGGTTTTAAATCTGTGAAAGGGCCTACTCCCTATCCCCGTTCGCCTTCATTCAAGAGATCTACTAAGAGTCTAGCTCCAGGGAGATCTTCCACTGGTATCCCCAGCTCTAGGCTTTCTTTAAGGTCATTACTGACAAAGAATTTGTGCCATTTTAGTCTGCGGCAAAACAAATTTAGATCCTTGACCCAATGGAATGAGCTATATTTGGTGGTGGGGACAAATGAGGTATCTTTACATAATACACTAACTTCATCACTGCTTAGTCATCTGTCTGTTAGATTAATGATCTGACCATGGTCTATAGGAGTATGTAATGAATTTACTTCATTTGTGGGCGATCTCTTAGATGATAGGGGGTGGGTCCCCCAGATTCCCAAAAAACCCAGACGATCCAGATTGCTGATAGGATTGTAAGGAGTTCTGGTTTCTTACCCCTTCTCTATTTTGGGGATCCCATCTGCCTGATCTATCTCTAGTACGACCTCCTCGACCTCGCCTAGATTTATCATTATTTATTGATGTATATTAAGTATCAGAGGCCTCAGGTTCTGAGGAGGATATCTCTGTATCTGCGGTAGTTTTTTTTCTTCTTAGTGAGTTGTAGGTATGCCATTTTTTCCTTAAATTCCAGTAGATCCTTCCTAAATTTTTTGTGTTTGCATTCTTTTATAGACGACTGAAATGTTTCCACTGATGTCTGCAGATGTACAGGGTGGGCCATTTATATGGATACACCTTAAAAAAATGGGAATAGTTGGTGATATTAACTTCCTGTTTGTGGCACATTAGTATATGTGAGGGGGGAAACTTTTCAAGATGGGTGGTGACCATGGTGGCCATTTTGAAGTCGGCCATTTTGAATCCAACTTTTGTTTTTTCAATAGGAAGAGGGTCATGTGACACATCAAACTTATTGGGAATTTCACAAGAAAAATAATGGTGTGCTTGGTTTTAACATAACTTTATTCTTTCATGAGTTATTTACAAGTTTCTGACCACTTATAAAATGTGTTCAATGTGCTGCCCATTGTGTTGGATTGTCAATGCAACCCTCTTCTCCCACTCTTCACACACTGATAGCAACACCGCAGGAGAAATGCTAGCACAGGCTTCCAGTATCCGTACTTTCATGTGCTGCACATCTCGTATCTTCACAGCATAGACCAGTGATGGTGAACCTCTTAGAGACCGAGTGCCCAAACTGCAACCCAAAACCCACTTATTTATCGCAAAGTGCCAACACGGCAATTTAACCTGAACACCAATATCATATATCTTCCATGTACTTTATCATTTAGCTATAATAACCTGCCTGCATTTAATGTGCTGCCTGTGCTGTTCATAGCATGTCCTGCACTATTGAATGGCAGGCAAATTCTAAGGCATATTGGTACACCATTTCTCCAGGGTGCGGGGGCCCACAGAGAGGGCTCTGAGTGCCGCCTCTGGCACCCGTGCCATAGGTTTGCCATCACTGGCATAGACGATTTCCTTCAGATGATACGAGATGTGCAGCACCTGAAACTACGGATACTAGAAGCCTGTGCTAGCATTTCTCCTGCGGTGTTGCTATCAGTGTGTGAAGAGTGGGAGAAGAGGGTTGCATTGACAATCCAACACAATGGGCAGCACATTGAACACATTTTGTAAGTGGTCAGAAACTTGTAAATAACTCATGAAAGATTAAAGTTACGTTAAAACCAAGCACACCATTGTTTTTCTTGTGAAATTCCCAATAAGTTTGATGTGTCAAATGACCCTCTTCCTATTGAAAAAACAAAAGTTGGATTCAAAATGGCCGACTTCAAAATGGCTGCCATGGTCACCACCCATCATGAAAAATTTCCCCCCTCACATATACTAATGTGCCACAAACAGGAAGTTAATATCACTAACCATTCCCATTTTATTAAGGTGTATCCATATAAATGGCCCACCCTGTAGTTCTCGTTTAGAAAATTCTGAATCAGTTTTAAGCTTTAAAGAAGTATCAATGAGCTTGTTCAATGACATACCTATAACTCATTATCTCAGACTAGCTTGAGGGCTCCTCTTGGAGCTCTAGACCCCCTCTACAAGCCCTGAAAGTTTTGGCTTCCTAGCCCCAAAGGGGGCCGCCGGACGGGACTTCCATGGGGGGTTCCATTTTGAGAGAGAGAACCGGGAATGAGAACGATGGCGCACCCGACCAGCAGTTCCAGGGGCTGGGCAGGTTCAGGCGCCTCTCCCTGGTCACAGAGGTGGTGTGTCACGCCAGGGGAGACCCCATTTCCCACATCTTGCGGAAGAAGGTAGAGAGGCCCCCAGGGTGAACTGGGTGGGCGCATCCCACCAGCAGTTGCAGGGGCCTGTGCAGGAGTCCCCCACTCCTTTTGCTGGTAGAGAAGCATGGACTTTGTCGTTTTGAGAGAGAGAATCGGGAATGAGAGCGAACCTGACTGGCGCACCCGACCAGCAGTTCCAGGGGCTGGGCAGGTTCAGGCGCCTCTACCTGGTCACAGAGATGGTGTGTTACGCCAGGGGAGACCCTGTTTCCCACATCTTGCGGAAGAAGGTAGAGAGGCCCCCGGGGTGAACTGGGTGGGCTCATCCCACCAGAAATTGCAGGGGCCTGGGCAGGAGTCCCCCACTCCTCCTGCTGGCAAAGAGAAGGGAGGACTTTGTCGTTTTGAGAGAGAGGTATTTATTACTTTTAAACTATTCAAATTAATAAAGATTATATATTTGTGTATTTATGTAGCACTTTGTAATGCTTATTGTAGGTGTTGTAATTAGTATTAAATAAATTGCAATACATTTTGGGAGCCCTGTTGTGTATCAGAGTCTAAATTAGCCATAATATTGGTAACTTTTACAGACAAGAGAATGATCTTTAACCCGTAGAGGACCCGGGCCGTACATGTACGGCGCAGATGTCCATGACTTAAGGACCAGCGCCGTACATGTACGGCGCTGTGATCGGGCGGGTGAAGGAGATGCACCCGCCCGAACCGCGGCAGGGGTCTGGCAGTCACTGATAACCGGATCTCTGCTGCATGCGCCGGCATCAGTGAAATCACAGATGTCGGCGCATTAACCCTTGATGTGCCGTGGTCAGCGTTGACCGAGGCACATGCGATGTCCTCGCGGGTATCGGAGCTGCCAATGGGGTCCCCGTTCTGTGACGGGGACCCGATGGTATGGAAGGCAGCGCAATGCCTTCCTTAGGCATCGTGGCTGCCTTCCGGGGAGAGCCTGTGAGATCCAGCCCCCTGGATCTCACAGGCAGGAAGCTGTATGTGTAATACCCACTGTATTACACATACAGCCAATGCATTCCAATACAGAAGTATTGGAATGCATTGTAAAGGGGATCAGACCCCCAAAAGTTGAAGTCCCAGAGTGGGACAAAAAACTAAGTAAAAAAAAGTTAAAAAAATAAAGTTTCCCCCCCAAAAAAAAGAAAGTTTCAAGTAAAAAAAAAATTATATATCCTTTTGCCAAAATAAAGGGAAAATCCGCACCCGGATCAGTCTACAAATGCTGTCAGTTGTCACACTGATCAGCGGATCCGGCAGGCAGCTTCGACGATGGAACTGCCTGCCGGATCACACTAACGCCAGTGTGAAAGTACCCTTAGGTATTGTCGCGTCCGTAACAACCTTCTCTATAAAAATAACACATGACCTGACCCCTCAGGTGACCACCGTAAAAAAAAAAAAAACGGTGTAAAAAAATCTATTTTTTGGTCACCTTACATCACAAAAAGTGTAATAGCAAGTGATCAAAAAGTCATATGTACCCCACAATAGTGCCGCAAAAATCATACTCTACCTAAGACAATCCAAAGAAACAGAGATCCAGCTTCCAGTACAAAAAAATTATTCAGGTGAGCGCACCCTCCTCCTTTTTTGTCTACCTAGAAAATCGCCCAAAAACTGAAAAAACTATGGCTCTCAGAATATGGAGACACTAAAACATGATTTATTTTTTGTTTCAAAAATTATATTATTGTGTAAAACTTACATAAATAAAAAAAGTAGACATATTAGGTATCACCGCGTTCGTAAGAACCTGCTCTATAAAAATATCACATGACCTAACCCCTCAGGTGAATACCGTAAAAACAATAAAAAAAGTGTAATAGCAAAAGATCAAAAAATCATACGCACCCTACAATAGTACCAATCAAACCGTCATCTCATCCCGAAAAAAATTAGCCCCTATACAAGACAGTTGCCCAAAAAAAAATAAAAAATACGGCTTTCAGAATGTAGACACTAAAAAAACATTTATTTTTCAAAAATGCTTTGTTATATAAAACTGAAACAAACAACCAAAAAAAGTTGTCATATTTGGTATTGTCGCATCCGTAACAACTTACTCTATAAAAATGGCACATGATCTAACCTGTCAGATGAATGTTGTAAATAACAAAAAATAAAAACGGTGCCAAAACAGCTATTTCTTGTTACCTTGCCTCACAAAAAGTGTAATATAGAGCAACCAAAAATCATATGTACCCTAATATAGTACCAACAAAACTGCCATCTTATCCTGTAGTTTCCAAAATGGCGTCACTTTTTTGTAGTTTCTACTCTATGGGTGCATTAGGGGGTCTTCAAATGGGACATGGTGTCAAAAAGCCAGTCCAGCAAAATATGCCTTCCAAAAACCGTATGGAATTCCTTTCCTTCTGCGCAATGCCGTGTGCCCGTACAGCAGTTTACGACCACATATGGGGTGTTTCTGTAAACTAAAGAATCAGGGCCATAAATATTAAGTTTTGTTTGGCTGTTAACCCTGGCTTTGTAACTGGAAATTTTTTTATAAAATGGAAAATCTGCCAAAAAAGTGAAATTCTTAAATTTCATCTCTATTTTCCCTTAATTCTTGTGGAACACCTAAACGATTAACAAAGTTTGTAAAATCAGTTTTGTATACCTTGAAGGGTGTAGTTTCTAAAATGGAGTCATTTTGGGTGGTTTCTATTATGTAAGCCTCACAAAGTGACTTCAGACCTGAACTGGTCCTTAAAGAGTGGGTTTTGTAAATTTTCAGAAAAATTTCTAAACTTCTAACATCCCCAAAAAATAAAATGGCATTCACAAAATGATCCAAACATGAAATATACATATGGTGAATGTAAAGTAATAACTATTTTTGGAGGTATTGCTATTAGAGTTGAGCGGACACCTGGATGTTCAGGTTCAACGGAACTTCACAAAAAAGTTCGAGTTCGGAACCCGAACTTGACCCCGAACCCCATTGAAGTCAATAGGGACCCGAACTTTTGAGCACTAAAATGGCTCTAAAAATGTCATGGAAAGGGCTAGAGGGCTGTAAATGGCAGCAAAATGTGGTTAAGAGCATGGCAAGTGCTTTGCAAACAAATGTGGATAGGCAAATGACTTTAAATAACATAAAAATAAATAATAAATACGTTAAAATAAAATAAAAATCTTGATCTAGGAGGACGAGATCCATGTGGAGTAGGAGGTTGAGGAGGCAGTGGATGTGTCGGTGTTGGTGGAAGCAGCGGTGGAGGAGGAGGAGGTAGCCTACGCTGTTTTTTTATTTTATTTTAATTATTATTATTATTTTAATTTTTTTATTAGGGTACACCCTAAAACATTGGGAAATATAACCTGTGATAACCCCCTCCAGTCGTGCTAAACACACTTTCAGACAATACACTGGCTGCAGGGCAGTCCAACAACTCCAAGGCGTAAAGGGCAAGCTGAGGCCATGTGCCCAATTTGGAGACCCAGAAGTTGAAGAGGGCAGACCCATCAGTCAGTACGTGTAGGCGTTTGCACACATACTGCCCCACCATGTCACACGTCCCCGTGATGTTCACAAACCAATTGGATATCTTCTCTATCAACTTTCGATGTTCTTTTCTGCGCCTAACATGTTGATCACGGTTAGAGGCGAATCAGGATTCCACACCGGAGAGGGAGCGTGAGAAAGGGAAGGTCAATGGATGAAATTAAATGTGATCGAACGGAAGTGTGGGAGAAGTTATTAAAATGGAAGAATCAAAGGAAAGGAGGGGGCGCGCGGCAATTACCCACTCCCGACTCTGGGAGGTAGTGACGATAAATAACAATACAGGACTCTTAAGATGCCCTGTTATTGGAATGATTAATACAAAATTATAGGGAATGTCACTGGGGTATTTTGGATTTGGAAACGTTAGACAGGAGAGGCCCTGCTGCCACTTTGTTGACTCTAGATAACTTCTGCCTGATCGCACGTCACTGTGACGTCCACCATCCATTTGGATATCTTCTCTATAAACTTTCGATGTTCTTTTCTTAGCCTACCATGTTGATCACGGTTATCGGTGAATCAGGGTTCCACGCCGGAGAGGGAGCGTGAGAAAGAGATACCCCATCCAAGGGAGGTCAATGGATGAAATTAAAAGTTGATCGAGCGGAAAAGTGGGACAAATTATTGAAGCCGAAGCTTACAAGTTAAGGAGGTGGCGCGCGTCAATTAAAGAAGAATTTTTGAAATTTTATTCCGTCACCTATGCAGAGCAGGGGTTTGTATACGGCAAAATTGGTAAAAGGTCACCTTACAATGTAACGGACGATTTTTAGAAATTTATGTCCCTGTCACCTATGCAGAGCAGGGGTTTAATCACGGCAAAAATGGTCAAATGTCACCCAAGAATGCAACAGACAAATTAGTGAAATGTTTTTTCCTGTCTACTAGGTAGAACAGAGGTATATCACACCCAAAAATTGGTGAATTTCACCCGAATATGTAACAGACAAATTAGTGAAATTTGTTTACCTGTCTACTAGGTAGAGCAGGGGTATATCACAGCCAAAAATTTGTGAATTTCACCCAAACATGTAACGGACAAATTAGTGAAATGACATATAATAAAATAAAATATGTACAAATAAAAAAAAATAATCTTGATTTATAAGGTGGAGGTCCAGTAGTAGAAGTTTGAGGAGGCGGTGGATGTAGCGGTGTAGGTGGAAACGGCGGTGGAGGAGGACGAGGTAGCCAACACTGTTTTTTGGTTTAAATTTTTATTTCAATTATTATTATTATTTTTTTATTAGGGTACACTCCAAAAGAGTGAGAAATATGCAAAATACAACTGTCACGGCGGACAGGATCTCAGATACACAGACAACCAAATACACAAGTGTCTAGGCTAGATGCTGGCGAAAGGTCACCTCCTAGCACATCCCTGACTTCTATCCCTATGCTGCTAAGCCCACATTCAGACCTTGATGGTAGGAATGATGTGTCCTTGTGCCTGGACTGCAAACACCCTAGAATCCCTGAGATGGTGAAAGGGGAGAAGGGGCAGAAGACACACAAATAGCCTAGACCGCAAATAACACAAACAGAAACCAAACTTATCTGAGCTGGAACAGACAATCCTTCCTTCCTTGAATCCAAGGCCAGACTGAATTCTATAACCCGCATGGCCCTTTGGGATTGAAGGCAATTTAAGCCAATAACCCCACCCAGAGTACCTGAAGGAAGGTGGATCCAGCATGATTCCAAAACAAACAAAAGGTTAGACACGTGCTGCCAATCTGACAGACCTCCGCACACCGTCCGAGCAGGGCATTACAGTACCCCCCCTTCTACGGGTGACCTCCGGGCACCCCGGACCAATTTTATGCGGGTGGGCTCTGTGAAAAGCCCTAACCAGTCGGCTGGCGTTGACCTCCAGTGCCGGAACCCACATCCTCTCCTCGGGGCCGTATCCCCACCAGTGTACCAGGTACTGAAGGGAACCCCGAAGAACTCTAGAGTCAAGAATCCTGGAGATCTCGAACTCTAAATTCCCATTGACCAGAACAGGAGGAGGGGGCAATGGCGATGGTTCCACTGGTCTCACATATTTTTTCAATAAAGATCTATGGAACACATCATGGATCCTCCAAGTCTGCGGAAGATCCAGTCGAAACGCTACTGGATTGATCAGCGCAGATATTTTGTACGGGCCGATAAATCTTGGACCCAGTTTCCAAGATGCCACTCTCAATTTAATATTTTTAGTGGACAACCACACCAGATCACCCACACACATGTCCGGACCAGTCACACGTCTCCTGTCAGCCATTCGCTTATATCTCTCACCCATCGTCTCCAAATTCACTTGTATCCTCCGCCAGATAGAGGATAAGGTAAAAGAAAACCTTTCCTCCTCTGGCATCCCAGAGGAACTAGTCCCAGAAAAGGTACCAAACTGAGGATGAAAACCATATGTGCCAAAGAATGGTGACTTACCCGTGGATTCCTGTCTACGGTTATTCAAAGCAAACTCCGCTAAGGGCTGGAATGAGGACCAGTCCTCCTGATTCTCCGCCACAAAGCACCTCAAGTAGGTCTCCAGGTTCTGATTAGTACGCTCCGTCTGTCCATTCGACTGCGGGTGGAAAGCCAAAGAGAACGAAAGTTGAATGCCAAGCCGAGAGCAGAACGCCCTCCAGAACCTGGAGACAAACTGCGTGCCCCTATCAGAAACCACATCCGAAGGAATACCATGCAATCTCACGATATTGTCAACAAAAATTTGCGCAAGAGTCTTGGCATTAGGCAGACTAGTTAACGATATAAAATGAGTCATCTTGCTAAAACGATCAACTACCACCAAAATTACTGTTTTCCCCGACGAACTCGGCAGATCCATAATAAAGTCCATGGACAAGTGCGTCCAAGGACGAGACGGAATAGATAAAAGAAAGGAGTGAACCAGCCGGTCGAGTATGAGCAACCTTAGATCGTGCACAGGTCTCACAAGCTGCCACGTAATCCTCAATGCTCCTACGTAACCCGGGCCACCAGAACCTCTGGGACACAAGGTCACAGGTGGACTTACCACCAGGATGTCCGGCAAGGACAGTATCGTGATGTTCCTTGAAAACTTTGTATCGCAGTTCTTCGGGAACAAACAACCTCCCTGGGGGACAGGAACCAGGAGCCCCCTCCTGGGCTCCCAACACTTCCATCTCGAATTCGGGATACAGAGCGGAAACCACAACCCCGTCAGCCAAAATCAGAGCAGGATCCTCTGAATCAGCCTTGATGTTTTTGACCCCCGGACGAAAGGTAACAACAAAATTGAACCTGGTAAAAAACAGGGACCATCTGGCCTGTCTAGGGTTCAGACGCTTGGCAGATTGCAGGTAAGCCAAATTCCTATGATCCGTATAAACAGTAACGGGGTGAGAAGCCCCCTCCAACCAGTGACACCATTCCTCAAAGGCCAACTTTATAGCCAGCAACTCTCTATCTCCCACATCATAGTTCCTCTCGGCAACCGAGAGCTTCTTGGAAAAGAAAGCACACGGGACCCATTTGCCAGGAGAAGAACCCTGCGACAGCACCGCTCCCACCCCCACTTCTGATGCATCCACCTCCACCACGAATGGTTGAGACACATCGGGCTGCACCAGAATGGGAGCAGACGCAAAACACTCCTTAATAGAATAGTATAGAATAAAATGTATAGAATACATTTTCTATAATAGTTAGTAAACCCCAAAAACCGCATCAAAGCTTTCTGATTCTCTGGGCGGTCCCATTCCAGAACCGCCCGGACCTTTTCGGGGTCCATACGAAAACCAGAGTCGGAAAGCAGATATCCCAAAAACGGAAGCTCCCGCACAGAAAACACACATTTTTCCAATTTGGCATATAACTTATCGTCAAAACCTGTCTCACATGATCCTGATGGGTCTTTAGATCAGGAGAGTAAATTAAAATGTCATCTAAGTAAACTACCACGAACCTCCCTATCAAGTGATGAAAAATGTCATTTACGAATCGCTGAAATACCGCTGGCGCGTTTGTCAACCCAAAAGACATAACCAGATTCTCAAAATGACCCTCGTGCGTATTGAAGGCCGTCTTCCACTCATCCCCTTCCTTGATTCTGATCAGATTGTAGGCCCCTCTCAAATCCAACTTGGAGAACACCCTGGCACCAACAATCTGATCAAAAAGGTCGGAGATCAAAGGAAGGGGATACGGATCCCGGACCGTAATACGGTTCAATTCCCAAAAATCCAAACACGGTCTCAGTGATCCATCCTTTTTCTTGACAAAGAAAAAACCTACTGCCACTGGAGACTTACATGGCCTAATATGACCTTTTGCCAAACTCTCGGCGATATACTTTTGCATGACCTCTCTTTCAGGTTGGGAAAGATTGTAAAGCCGAAACTTTGGCAACTTAGCTCCTGGGATGAGAGTAACTGGACAATCATAGTCACGATGAGGGGGCAATTCCTGGGTCCCACCCTCCAAAAAGACATCCGCAAAGTCTGAGAGATATTGAGGTAGAACCGCAGTGGACACCCCAGAGATAGATGTGCCAAGACAATTCTCCGAACAAAATTCTCCCCAACCAATAATTTGTCTTGCTTGCCAATCAATAATTGGATTATGTTTTGTCAACCACGGTAAACCTAGGACTATAGGAGCAGGCAAATCCCTCATGACAAAACAAGATATAAACTCTACATGTGAATCACCCACCCTCAACTGAATACCATGTGCAATATGAGTGAGACTCCTTTGAGAAAGAGGTGAAGAATCTATTGCAAACACCGGAATCTCCCTTTCTAAAGTGCACGTACTTAGACCCAGATTTTGAAGAAAAAGAAAGTCAATAAGGTTTAACCCAGCACCACAGTCAATGAATACCTCAACAGAAAATTTTCTTGAGTCTAGCGCCACCATAGCTGGAAGGAGAAAGCGAGAATTACAGGGAGCTTGCATACCTGCTTGTTCCACTACTCCATTCACGCTACCAAGAGTCAGGACGTTTTTTTTTTCTTTCATATCATCATGCGGTTTAGGGTCCATTCACACGTCCGCATTTTTATATCCAGGATTGCGATCCGTTTTTTGCGGATCCGTTGTTCCGCAAAAATGTTTCCGTATATCAATCGTATGTGATCCGTTTTTGCGGATCCGCAAAAACGGATAACATGATGTAAATTTAAAATGCTAATAAAGTTGTAATGGTTTAAAAAAAATAATAATAAAAGTAATGACTGGTTTTACCTCAGGTGCCATTTTGTTTGGTTCATCGTGTCGTTAAGAGCTCTGTGTGAAAACTTTGCTTGAGATAGGCATTTTTTCTAGCATTCTCTGAAACTATATCATGCCGAAAGATATAAATGTTGTTCTCCTCCGTTGGCTCCTTTCTCGGCGATTTGGACAGCAAGCAGCGATGCTGGACGAAGAACCGGAGAGGAGCAGGCGACATTGGGTTCATCCTATTGTCGCTCAGCGTCATCTGAAGGGACAATTCCACACAATATACAGCGACCTGCGTCAGGACCCCTTAAAGTTCCAGAGTTACTGCCGTATGTCCATAGAGGCGTTTGATAATCTGCTGGTGTCTCTACTTCCGGACTTGAACTTTGTGGACACGAGTATGAGGCGCAGTATCTCTGCAGAACAAAGGCTTATAGTCACATTGAGGTAAAAAATATATAAAATTTTAATTTTGTAATCTGCTCAAAAAATATAATATATTAAAAAATGTTTTTTTCTTCCCACAGATTTCTTGCAACTGGAAATTCGTTTGCTTCGCTGCACTTTGAATTTTTGCTTGGGATCTCAACAATCTCTGGGATCGTCTGTCATACGTGTAAAGTCATATGGCAGCGACTCAGAGAAGCGGTAATGCCCACCCCCAAGGCGGAAGATTGGCTTCGTATCGCTGAGGGATTTCAACAATCTGCGCAGTTCCCTAACTGCATTGGGGCACTGGACAGAAAACACATCCGTGTAAAGATGCCGCCACAGGGGGCGTGGCTGGACCAGCATGGAGTGAGGAAGCAGGGTCGCAGTGCTCCTACAAAATCCTGTGAAATATCCTTTATACACCTGGCATAATCGGGGTTTCTTGAGCCCATTCATTATATATTGGATCCCTTCATACTCAGGGACACTCTGCCCGGTGCTGGATTGCTGAGTTTTGGCTGTGGATGCCGACGGATTGAAGGAGAGGAGCGGAGGGACGCGAACTGAGGAGAGTGTGGAGCGAGGCCGAGGCACGATTCGCTGCAAGGTACACAGTGCAGGTACGGCTTGCTGACAGTTGCTAACAACTTACCTCGGACTGCTGCCGATACTTGCTGGAGTCTTGAGCCCGACGGCCGAAGCGGGAAGAAGCCGCGCGGTGGGCGCCATCTTGCCAATAGGTGTGTGTGCAGCGGCGCTCCTCTCTGCCCCAGCAAACGGAGTGGGACGGCGAAATGCTCTGTGTCTCCCTACTTCCACTATTCTCCTGAAGTCCTGCAGTGATAATCCTGTTAGGAGTCCTTATATATGAAAGTTGCAGAGTAGTTTAATGGTGGTGCTGGTGTACTTATCCCCCCCCCCCTGAGGAATGTAAAGATAACTGGCAGTCTACTTGGCTGAGTGGCAGGACTTGCTGAATTCAATAAAGCCTCATCTTAAATTTGCTGCATGAGTGACAAACCCCAGCAGGTCTTTAAAGTTTCTGTGGACTATTTCTATGGGCCGCAAAACTTCTTCTGTGGCTCCATCATCTGTTAAACAATTCATGGATGCCATGAGTCAGACTGAGCAGGAAAGTGAGGGGTCTCCTGTCCCTGGTGCCTCTGCTGAAGCCTCTCAAATTATGAAAGCTATAGCTGCCTGTCAAGCTGCTCTTACATCAAAGATAGACCATTTACAGTCTGACCTTAGCTGTTTGCGACACGATTTTGACAAAATACGTGAAAGAACATCTGCTGTGGAGCAAAGAGTGAGTGAAGTGGAAGATGCGTCCAGAGCAGCTGGAAATGACACCAGGCAGCTGCTGCAAGCCAGGGCGGAGGACGCTGAGAACCGCAATAGACGTAACAACGTCCGTATCCTGGGCTTACCGGAGCGAGCGGAGGGGTCTACCCCAGAAATTTTTGCGGAACAGCTCATAAAAGAAGTGTTACATCCCATCTCACTTTCCAGTTGCTTTGTTATAGAAAGGGCACATCGGATTCCAACCAGGCCCTTACCGCCGGGATCCCCTGCTAGACCTTTCATCATAAAGATCCTGAACTACAGGGACAGAGACGCTATTTTGCTAGCTGCTCGGCAGAAGGGGAATGTCAGCTATGAGAATGTCCGTTTGTCCTTTTACCTGGACTTTACTGCAGAGGTCCAGAAGAAAAGGAAGCAGTTTACTGAGGTCCGAGCGCGGCTGAGGGACAAAAATGTGAAATATGCCATGATCTACCCTTCTCGCTTGAGGGTGCAAGATGGTGAAACAGTCCGTTTTTTTAATACTCCTGAAGAGGCTACTGAATGGATTGAGAGAAATCTAAATGCAAGGCCTCACCGCTGATGGTTTATACTATAGTGATGGCAGCTGGAGCAAATAATACCTGATTAAATGTTAAATTGTTTTGCTGACAAGGTGGTTGGGGGAGGGGGGGAATATCTGGTTTTAATGCACCATTATTACTCCTGTTAGAATCCCTATTCTTTGACTTTGTCTATTGATCAGATGTTTAACCCCATATCGGTATGCTGGGTGGCAACACCCTGTTCAACTATGCACTGTTGTGGGTAGACGTATATACTTGCTTTCTATCACCAACGTACCTATATGGTATACATGTTCTAATGAGTTAGGGTAGGTTATTGTACCCAGGAGTTGCTAGTTTGGGGTGTCAGGCTCAACCATGTTGGGAAGGTTGGGAATGGGTGGGCTGGAGAGAGTATCTCTGTTGGGGGGTTCTTTGATGTGGATTGTGTGTGTGTGAATGTGCCTTCATTGGTCGGAGATTATGGAGATGTTATCTTTGAAAGAATAAATGGCGGTAATTAAACTACTTTCGTGGAATGTTCGGGGTCTTAATGATAAGATTAAACGGTCTTTAGTGTTCAATTATCTGAAGAGATATAACCCTGACATAATGTTATTGCAAGAAACGCACCTGCAGGGCCAGAAAGTACTAGCTTTGCGGCGCCCATGGATAGGCCCCACATATCATGCGGTTTACTCAAATCACGCTAGAGGCGTGTCTATTTTAATTGCTTAAAGTCTTCCGTTTCAAATACTGTCTGTACAGCTAGACCCTTATGGTAGGTATGTGATTTTACATGCTTGTGTCAGAGGCCTGCAGTACCTATTTGTGGGACTATATATTCCTCCGCCATTCCGCAGAGAGGTCCTAGACTTAATTACAGCTAAAATAGCAGGATTTCCAGCAATGCCTTATATTATTATGGGTGACTACAATGCCACTTTAGATCCTATACGAGACAGAAGGGTTCCCCAGGCCTCACACAACAATGTCCTGTCACATTGGGCTAATACTTATGATTTAGTAGAGACGTGGCGCTATTTCCACCCCACGGATGCACAATTCTCTTGCTATTCAGCTTCTACTGGCTCACTCTCTCGTATAGATCTGGCCTTTGTCAGCTGAGATTTATCCCCCTATATCAAGTCCAGTAATTATCTACCGAGAGGGGTTTCAGACCATGCCCCCCTCCTTCTGATACTGTCACACCGCTGGCTTCGACCGATAAGCAGTGGCGGTTAAACCCTATGTGGCTCGAGGTATTACCCGTGGTGAGCGAGAGTCTAGATACATTGGGGAATTACTGGGCAGAAAATGAAGGGTCTACGAATCCTCTGGTAGAATGGGATGCTTTTAAGTCAGTAATGAGGGGGGCATTGATTGCTGCTATTGCAACTCATAGAAAGGAACTGAATATCAAACGGATGAAACTAGAGACGGAGCTAGCTGATAAGGAGAGGTTATATATACTAGATCCGTGCCCTGAGAAGCAGACTTTGTGGCTTGAGGCGCAGCGTAGGTTTACTTTGCATTTAACTGAATATACTGAGAAGAAACTTTTAAATCAGAGGCAAACTATTTTTTCAGATGGTGATAAGTGTGGCAAGGCCTTGGCGTACTTGACTAGATCTGAGACTCAACAAACGGTGGTGGCGGGAGTTCTGAACGATCAGGGGCTCTTATTGAAGGAGCCTAGAGATGTCTGCCGACAGTTTGCCTCTTATTATGAGACATTGTATGCCCCCAAGATCACGTGCACTTCGGAGAAAATTGTCAATTTCTTAGCAGGTATTAATATTCCTTCTTTGGACAGAGATGATAGGGGGGCCCTGGCGGCAGACATATCTGACCTGGAGATTGAAACGGCCATTAGTTCCTTAGCAACCAAGAAAACCCCAGGACCCGATGGATTTCCTGCTGAATGGTATAAGCGGTTTTCTAAAGACCTGGTTAGTAGATTCGGGAAGCTGTTGAGGTATGCGCTGGAAAGTGGTTCGTTGCCTCCGTCCTTTCTGGAGGCAACGATAGTAGTGATTCACAAGTCGTGGAAACCATCTGACCAGTGTAACTCTTATCGACCTATCTCACTTCTGAATCTTGACGTCAAAATCTTTGCGAAGGTACTGGCGTTAAGGTTGAGGGGGGTAATTCTCTCCTTGGTTGGGGTAGATCAATTGGGTTTTATGCCAGGGAAAACCACAGATATTAATTTAAGGCGATTGTTCACTAACCGTCAGGTCAAACATGATATCAGGGGTATGAGGGCTCTTGCGTCCTTAGACAATGAAAAAGCTTTTGATTCAGTAGAATGGGAATTTATGTGGGCAGTGCTGACTCGAATGGGCTTTCCGGAGAAATTTTTGTGCTGGTTACAAATGCTTTATAGATCCCTTTCGGCGAGAGTCAGGGTAAATGGGTACACATCGGACTCCTTCCCCTTGGGTAGAGGCACTAGACAGGGCTGCCCTCTCTCCCCCCTGCTATTTGCATTAATCATGGAACCTTTGTCGATACTCATATCCTCTAACTCAGGTATAGAAGGTTGGGAAATAGCTGGAATATCAGAAAAGCTTTCATTATATGCTGATGACATGTTGGTATACCTGGCTGACTCAGGGAAGTCCTTGGATACCCTTTTAAATGTTGTTGATCAATTTGGTGGCTTCTCAGGTCTCCGGGTAAACTGGGCCAAGTCTAGTCACTGAGGAAGGGGAGAGTGTCCCCGAAACGCGTCTGGCGAGAGTTTCACCCCTGAAGGATTTGAACCCCGAAATAACAGTGCACTGTTAAAAACCAGAGGATATCTAGGATTCAAACAAGACGCTCTATATTAACCTGCCTGCAACCAGCTGAAAGTCATCACTGGGGAATACTAAGCCGCTGACACAGCAAAGACCGGGACGCCGGCCTAAAGTCGGAAGCGACAATCACCCAGAAAAAAACAGCTGAATAAAAAGGCCAGGTAAGCCCACAAATGTGGGTTATCGTTACAAACTTACATTTATAACGAAACAACAATATAGCGTTCATATGTGAATATTGCAATCGGGACTTTGTGTGGAATAACTTCTTTGAGGATCCTCTTGAATAGAATTCTTGAGAAAAATACAAATATAAATGCATGCAGAAAATTCTTATGAAAAACTCCTATAACAACCTTGGAATGCATGGATTGCAGAAACTGTAGATATACAGAGATAGGAATATAGTGCCTGCATAGGAAATCACTGTATGCGCTTTTCTGCATGTAGAGTCTCTCAGTGCGTTTTTCTTGCATATGAATATAACCGGAGTTTGATGCAACCTCCTGGAATTCAAACAGTCCTTCTGAATATTTTGTGACTTGTATACATATGGACTGTAGTGACCTAGAGTGCGTTTTATTTGCAAGACAACACCCTCTTGTTAGGATCTGCAGTTAAGCATCTATTGTGTGTCATTGCAGACCCATCCACTATTGAGAACATCCAGGATACTTTGTCTGCAATAAGTTGATTTGAATATTACAAAACTACTACCATTGTTTAATTTATTTTATGTATTTTATTGTATTTTATCATATTTTATCAAACGTAGTTATAATAAATTGTTTCAACTCCGTGGGGCTCCGCATGTTTTGAGTGTGCCAATCCTACATTGACAAGTCTAGTCTCTGTCTGGTTGACGACATTGACCCAGCTCGCATTTCGGTGAACAATAAGCTTCAAATTGTGGAGCAATTTACATATTTGGGGATTATTGTTCATAAAGAGGTGGCAACATTTTATGATTTGAATGTTGTTCTTACAATGCAATCCATTACTCGAAAGCTGGAAGCTTGGGAAAACCTTCCTTTAACTCTGATTGGGCGTATCAATGTTGTAAAAATGATTCTTCTCCCAAAATTACTATACTTATATAGGGCTACCCCAGTGTTACTCCCCAAGAGACATTTTGCTACTTTGGATAGAGTAATCACTCCCTTTCTATGGAATAAGTCTTCTCCCAGAATAGCGAGATCCACCCTCCAGGCGTCTTACCTGCGGGGGGGTCTTGCCTTACCAAACCTGTACATGTACTATGTAGCGGTGCAGCTGAGTTATGTGGCGTGGTGGGTAAGGGCTGACTCGGGTAATCCGGCGGTAGTGTTGGAGGCAGCTTTGTTGGGGTCTTATGAGGCACTTACGAACTTGGCATATAGGAGGGGGGCTAGGTCTACAGTACATTACACCCAATCAATGGCTGCTGCAGTACAGATTTGGGTAAAATGGGGTCAGAGATGTAACCCTGAAGAGAATGATATTATTTGGTCGCCATATTTGCCTTTGTGGAGAAACAGAGTGCTTCCGGAGCTGTTCTCATTACTGGAGTTAGAATTTTGGCCTCAGAGGGGGGTGCGTTACCTTACCCAACTATACGATAAGGGCCTCTTTAGAACCTTTAATAGTTTGAAACAGGAATTTAATTTGCCCCAGCGTTGTTTATACAGATATTTTCAACTCAGGCATGCCTGTCAGGCTCAGTTTGGTAGAGAACCTTTAAAACTGGAGTGTGGTCCAGTTGAGGCAGCGATTAGGAGGGTTCTTTTGGTCAAACCAGTATCGACTCTATATGCGTCGCTGATGGCGTTGCAGGACTCCCCACTAGACAAGGCATTTGTTAGGTGGAAAAGGGATATCGAAGGTTTGGAAGATGTACATGTTAAAGAATCTAGCTGTACATGGAGATCTACAGTGGTAAGTGCTAGGGATCAGTTGATTCAAGTTAAGTGGCTCCATAGGATTTATTATACTCCTGTGAGGCTATTTAAAATGGGTAAATTGCCAAACCCTCATTGCACAAGATGTGGACATGAAAACGGTTGTCTTATACACATGGTTTGGCAGTGTCCGATTATTCATGGCTTCTGGGAGGAGATCCATAAATATTTTAATAATAAACTAGGCTTTCCTAATGTCTGTACTGAGCTCACTAGTTTGTTGGGGGTAGCTAACGAGATTGTTCCCACCAAATTTGGCAGGAAGCTGTATAGAATACTCTTATACTATGCTAGGAAAACTATCCTTCTCAACTATCCTTCTCAACTGGAAACCTCCTAAGAATCCTACTGTGCAACAATGGGTTCATCTAGTTAATGCTGATCTTGAATTATACAAGTTTGTGTATGAGAGAAGAGGGACCCCTGATCGCACCATAGATGACAGAGTGACTGTTTCTGACCAATGAAGGTGTGTGTGAATGTGTGTGTGTGTGCAGTACTTTTAACCATCCTTAGGCATAGTATGTTGGGTACTGTTCATCCTGAACTTGATATTTTTCTTCTGACCCGAACATGGGTCATGAGGAGCTGTTACGATTGGTCCCATGTATTTGATTTGTACTGGACTCAATTGATGATTGTCTGTATTTGATGTGTTTGTTATGCTTTTTGCTAAATTAATAAATAAAAAGATACTATTAAAAAAAAAAGATGGTCCCGGTACTACATTTACTACAATTACAAGCAATTACAAGCAATTTTTTTCTGTAGTTCTGATGGCCTTGGCTGACAGTAATTACAGGTTTGTAATTGTGGATATCGGGGCCTATGGGAGCACTTCTGACAGCCGCACCTTTAGTGTTTCCAGAATGGGTCAACGGCTTCGCGCAAACCAGCTTGCCCTGCCAGAACCAAGAAGACTTCCGGGATCTGCAGGTCCACCGGCTCCATTTGTGATCGTGGCAGACGAAGGATTCGCATTGTCACCCCACCTGATGCGGCCCTTCCCTAGACGCGATCTGGATGACCGGAAGCGCATCTTCAACTATCGATTGACTCGTGCCCGTCGGTATGTGGAGTGCGCTTTCGGAATACTGTCCACAAAGTGGAGGGTATTCATGTCATCCATACAGATGAATCTGGACAATGCCACCCTGGTGATACAGGCTTGTGTACTGCTACACAACTTCACCAGGATTCACGATGCCTCCTCAGATGCAGATATTGTTCAAAATATGGCATCTTCTGTCATTTTTGAACAGAGCCGGACTGGATGACCTGGAACAGCAGGACTTGCTGTTCGGGAACGCTATGCCGACTTTTTCTGCAGTCCAGAGGGGGCATTACCGTGGCAGTTGGAAGCCATCCGTGGAAGTCTTTGATTTCAGCTTGATTCGGGAATTTAAATTACTATTAAATTTAATTATTCATAGCTTAGTTAGTTCCCCTGTTGTTAGTTTAGATTAGGGACTCGCAAGAGAATGAGGACCCTTGACGTGGGCTTGCGGGCTGAGGTATTTTGTAATTTCCAAATTCCACTATCAATTTACAATTATTATATTGATAGTAAATAATATTTCTTTTTTTTAAATGTAATCATTTTTTGGGGGAATTAGGTTATAATACCTTCTAATACCTCCTTACAAATGGCATCTTAAAAAATAGTCAATACAAAATTTTTTTGAAACACAATTATACCTGCACTATGTTGAGACCAGTGTTTTACATCTATCAAGAAAAGAGGAGAGCTGTGTTTAATAAAAAAATGAAGGTAAGTATATAATTTTTTTTTGCCAAATGATATAAAAATAAATAAAAAATTGATATTTTTATAGATGACTCATTATTGACTCTATAAATATAGTCCATATTTTTTCACTTGCTGGCTGTCATAATTTCGCTTACAGCTGCCCTCCAATCATTTAGATGGGAGCAGCACTTGGTGGTGGTAGGATCCTTGAAAATCTGGTGTACTCCGGCCACAGCTCTACACACTAATTTCTCGTTGTAGGTGCAAGTCCCAGTAGTGGGATTAAGACGATAATTGATGGTGATGGAACAGGTATAACCACGCCATGACTTCTGGGGTGCCCCCTCCTCAATTTGAGCAACAGTAAAGCACCGACATTCAGGTATTCATGAAAGCTGGGTGATGTCCCACAACACTTGTATAACAGCAGTTCTTCTCCTCCTGAAAAGATAGACACATGGAGCAGTAGAGACGACGTAGGCCCCTGTAAAAACTCCTGATGACCCCCCTCACAGTGTACAGCAAGGTCCCAGCACCACTGCTTCCTGCCTGTCTGGGATGATATGAATTAACAAGGATCTGAGTCAGACTACATACCCAGACGATTTGTACTTAGATCTCCACGTCTGGTTTTTGTGCGCCTAGGAGGACTGATGCTGTATACAGGTGCATATACTGTATATATATCTATATATATATAGATATATATATATATATATATACACACACAGTATTATTAATCATTTTATAAGACACAGTTTTTCCTAATAAAGTGGTTGGAAAATTGTTGGGCGTCTTATAAAGTGAATCCTAGTGAGCGCTAACATTTTGTAAGCGCTCACTAGTATGCATTAGGTGTGGGGAGCGGGGAGTGAAGCGCTGTGAGTGCTTCCATGAGTCACCCTTCCCTGGTCTTTCTTTCATCCAAGGTTGAGGCGCTGCACTGTCATTACTCTGTACATCAGTCGATTCTCCTATACCCTTCATATCTCTAGTTGCTATATAAACCAATTCAAAAAGCCAGATTTGTATATAACAATTTTTTTATTGTTACTGCATTTTTTTTAAAAATAACATCAAGAGCTTTTCTGATTTACAACAAGTAAACTTCTAAACTTATTTTACTATAATTAAAGATCAAAAAGATCCCGAGATAAGGATCCAGTAGGTGTATTAGATGGTGGGCGAACATCCACTTGCTCAGATTGGTGTGGCCGTTGGGCAGAATAATTAGGCCTCGGATCATGAGCAATATATTCTTGGACATGTCGAATTGGAGGTGGATTTTGATATTGATAATTAAAAGTTGGATGAGGATAGTTAGTAGACATGGAGGTCGCTTGGCTCAAATGTGTTTTCTGGATAAGCCGAGATCATGCCTTCTCCAGATAATCGTGGACTTCTGAGGGGTCATTTTCACCCATGTATAACTCCAACAATAAGCTCATTGAACACATACAACGGGGTTGACGTTCTCGTGGAACCCGGCTAAAAAAATTGCCCAGGCTCTTCATCATGCCGTCTTCTGGAATATCATCTCTTGTTTTATTCAAGTACTCCAGGATCTGAGCATCTATTATTTCCCGTGTAATTGACACAGGAGCAGGCTGACTTTGGCTCTTCTTTGGTCTAGCACTGCGTGGGTTTACATGCGGTGATGTAGAAACTTCCACCTGCGTAGATGGTCCTGCTTCTTCGTTGGTCGAAGTTTGAGGCTGTGACATCGATGTTTCTATAGGTCTTTCAGGATTGTCAGAAGCCCCAGGTTGTGCCTCTTCCTCATCCATCAGATTGTCAACAGTCCTTTAAATAGATAGAAGAATAAAAATAACATCAATATGCAGCAGAATGAAAATAAATTTATATGGGGATAAGCAATGCCATAAGTGATCGCTCCTTCTCATAATATGAAGAAGATTGAAGATTGTAATTGCAGTGGTCTTCTCTGCTACTGAGCAGGCAATTGCCTGTAAAGAAAACCTCCGTCCCAGAACCATTCTACTTGAATTGGTCCTTAATCTGTGAGTTATGCTAAAAAGCAATGCATGCACTACATTTTTGCAGTGCAGTAGTGCTTCACTGGGGTTCCATACTTTCATTCTGCACCACATTTTCGTGATAGCGGACCTATTTAAGTAAATGGGTCCGCAATCATTGATGCGGGCTGCACACGGCCGGTGCCTGTGTATATTGCGTACCTGCCATATGCGTGCCGTAGCATGGGGTGCAGAATTTTGTGTGCATGAGCCCTCAATGAGTTTGCAAATATGCAAGTTATTAATGATAGTTCCCACAAAGTCAAAGTGGTGGCTCGTCAGCACTTTTATCAGCACCATAGAAATGTAGTTGTGGAAGTGCTTCTGCAGAGCATTTTCCCAATCATTCCAATTTAGGGCTCTTTCACACTTGTGTTGTCCGGATACGGCGTGTACTCCATTTGCCGGAATTACACGCCGGATCCGGAAAAACGCAAGTGAACTGAAAACATTTGAAGACGGATCCGTCTTCAAAATGCGTTCAGTGTTACTATGGCAGCCAGGACGCTATTAAAGTCCTGGTTGCCATAGTAGTAGTGGGGAGCGGGGGAGCAGTATACTTACAGTCCGTGCGGCTCCTGGGGCGCTCCAGAATGATGTCAGAGCCCCCCATGCGCATGGATGACGTGTCCATGCGATCACGTCATCCATGCGCGTGGGGCGCCCTGACGTCACTCTGAAGTGCCCCGGGAGCCGCACGGACGGTAAGTATACTGCTCTACCGCTCCCCACTACACTTTACCATGGCTGCCAGGACTTTAGCTTAAGGCCGGATCCGGATTAATGCCTTTCAATGGGCATTAATTCTGGATCCGGCCTTGCGGCAAGTGTTGACCTGAGCGGATTTTTGACCTGAGCAAAAAGCGCAGCATGCTGCGGTATTTTCTCCGGCCAAAAAACGTTCCGGTCCGGAACTGAAGACATCCTGATGCATCCTGAACGGATTTCTCTCCATTCAGAATGCATTGGGATAAAACTGATCAGGATTCTTCCGGCATAGAGCCCCGACGACGGAACTCTATGCCGGAAGAAAAGAACGCAAGTGTGAAAGAGCCCTTGACTTTAGAAAATAATTGAGTGCACAGCTATGCCAAATTTTTTTCTTCTATAGAAATACATTTATAAGTATTAGGTTAGCAAAACCCTGATATGCCCCTTCATATGCCCGAAACAACTCTGACAGATACTACTTGCCTGGCTCTACGAGACCCGCAAAAGTTCAGAATCACGCGCGGCCAGTTCAGCATCTACCTGTAGAAATGAATATACAAATAGCAGGCTACGGGATTCTGAAGTGATGCGGGTGCCTGGGAGTGAGATAAGTACTATCTGTGTGAGGGAACCAGACATATGGGATGCCAATTCAGAGGTTGGATAACCCATGGACTGAGAGCTTGATTAATCACTAGTGCTATATAAATTATGGCACAGTGATTGATTGGCAGCTAGAAGCCAGACACACTCAATAACCTTTCCCTTCTCCAATTGTTGGTGTAACATTTAGATCAATCAATGTTTTTTAAATTTTTTTACTATAGTTACTTACGGACGCATATCCATAATAACTTTTAAGAATTGGAGCTGCTGAGTATACAGGTATGGCTTTTTGGATAGAGGTGCATCACCACTTTTTGCTTTCTCGTTCAGCTCACGCCTAAATTGGTCTCTGCAGCTTTGCCATCTTGTCTTGATTATCTTTACTAAAAAATAAAATATAGTAATCTATTAGTATACCATAAATAATTTTACTTTACGGTTCCATTTTTTCAGCCCTATCATCCTTGCAACTTAACTTTATTTAATTTTCTGTTCACATAGCTGTATGAGGACTTAAATAACAAACAAAACCACATATGCTTAATTTATATTTGTTTGGAAAAGATAATAAAATTTTCTTTTTTATTATAAATTTATATTAAATATGTAATTCCCATATTCTTACACCAATAACCTTTGTATAGTTAGATCTACTGAGCTGTATGGGAGTTTATTTTAGTTGGCATAAGCTGGCGCCATGTTTGCCCTTTGCTCTAGCACTGTACATGTATGGCACTGGTAGTGAAGAGGTTAAAGGGGTTCTCTGAGCTTTTTGTATTGATGACCTATCCTCTGCAAAGGTCATCATTATCTGATTGGCGTGTGTCTGTCACCCGGCATCCCTGACAATCAGTCAGTTGTATGATGATCTCCTGTCTCGAGCTGTTTGCTGTTGCTATATCAACAACTAGCAGAAAGAGAGACCGGAGACGCCATGTGTGCATGGTGCATGGCACCCCCACCAATCAGCTGACGAGTGTCTCCACATTCTGAAAGCCAAAATTTTATTTTATTTGTTGGCAGATTGTCTTAAGTAGGGTCATAATATTTGCGGGATGAAGTGACGGTTTGATTGGTACTATTTTGGGATGCGTATGATTTTTTTTTTCGCTGGTTAATACACTTTTGGTGAAGTAAGGTGAGAATTATTTTTTTTTTTTAAACCATTTTTTCTTAAAAATGTTAAAACTGTTCATGTGAGGGGTTAGGTCATGTGATATTTTATTGAGCCGGTCGATACGGACGCAGCGATACCTAATATGTCAATTTTTTAAAGTTTTTTTTTCACTTGAACACGTTGTTAGCATTTTTGCAGTCAAAATGTTCATATTTTAGTGTCTCCATTGTCTGAGAGTTATATTTTTTTTTATTTTTTGACCTAATATTTTAGGCAGGGTCATAATATTTGCGGGATGAAGTGACGGTTTGATTGGTACTATTTTGGGATGCGTATGATTTTTTTTCTGCTGGTTAATACACTTTTGGTGAAGTAAGGTGAGAATTTTTTCTTTATTTTAAACCATTTTTTCTTAAAAATTTTAAAACTGTTCATGTGAGGGGTTAGGTCATGTGATATTTTATTGAGCCGGTCGATACGGACGCAGCGATACCTAATATGTCCATTTTTTAAAGTTTTTTTTCACTTGAACACGTTGTTAGCATTTTTGCAGTCAAAATGTTCATATTTTAGTGTCTCCATTGTCTGAGAGTTATATTTTTTTAATTTTTTGACCTAATATCTTAGGCAGGGTCATAATATTTGCGGGATGAAGTGACGGTTTGATTGGTACTATTTTGGGATGTGTATGATTTTTTTTTCCGCTGGTTAATACACTTTTTGCGAAGTAAGGTGGCTTTTTTTAAAATTATTTTTACAGGCTATTATGATTTAGCCAGCACCTGCTGTGTATGGAGCGGCCCAGCTGCAAAGGCCTGCTCCATACACGTGCTGATGCATAATGCCATGTAAATACTGTGTTTTGTGTTAAAGGGTTAAATAGCTTTTTGCATGAAAACATGGACCAACACTTACTAATGTACTGTAAATATAAAATGCTCGTTCCCATGGTTACTACCAGTCTGCAATCCACCAGCGGTGGTTTTTCTGGCACATAAATGGAAAAGACAGCAGCATAAGCACACCACCGCTGCTGGTTTTACAGGGTGGTCATAACAATGGAATGAACTGTAAATGAATTTGTGATGGTTAAATAATTCAAAAAAGCTATGGAGGCAATAGGGAGATCACAATACATTAAACATTTTTATTAACTTCTTTTTTTAACGTTTTTACACCAACAAACAAGCAGGTACCAACCAAATTTTTGACGCTGCTTTGTTGATGCTGATGTCCACTGTCCTTCATACAGCTCTTTGGTCACCTCCTCCCAGGCCGCATCCTTCTTGAGACGGTCATGGTAACGGCTTGACCGCATGTCCCATAATTCGGGTCTCTCTTCCACTAGAGTAATCAACTTTTCTACATCGTGTAGAGGCATAGTGATACTCTAGTGATACTCTAGTCTTGAGAATCAGTGTTTGTAGCTGGCTCTCCGGAGCAGAACTGCCTGGGGATTAATGTCATGTGACCGGAACTATAACAACGGATCCGCAAAAACGGGTGACATACGGATAGCATCCGTGTGACATCTGTTTTTTTTGCGGAACAATAGAAATCAATGAGACAACGGGGCGCATTTAATGGACTAGAATAGGACCTGATCTATTTTTATGCGGAGCATCGGAACGGGCATACGGAAGCGGACAGCACACGGTGTGCTGTCCGCTTTTTTTGCGGATCCATTGAAATGAATGGTTCCGCATCCAATCCGCAAAAAAAACGGATCGGATGCGGTTAAAAAATGCGGACGTGTGAATGGACCCTTCACAAAAGGATAAGCAAAAACAAAATGGTCACTTTTTCCACAGTAGTAACATAGTTTATGTAATCTCCAAAAGTTTTTCCTACCAGAACGAAAAGATATATGATACAACTGCATGGGTTCCTCCCCTACCCCAGAGCTATAAGTAATATCACCCTGGGCAGCAGGTGAGACGAAACCACACGCAGAAGGGATCCCTTGTGCGGAGGGACCCTTACACCTCTCTCTGATACGTCTATCCAACCGTATAGCCAAAGACATAGCATTCTCTAGAGTATCCGGGTACTCATGAAAAGCCAGGGCATCTTTCAACCTCTCAGATAACCCCTGACAAAACTGACTACGTAACGCAGGGTCGTTCCACCCTGACTCAGTAGCCCATCTCCTAAACTCTACGCAGTAAACCTCTGCAGTATGTTCACCCTGTAATAAGTTACGCAATTTAGATACTGCCATCGAGACCCGATCTGGGTCATCGTCAATCAATCCCAGGGCTTTGAAAAATTCCTCCACCGACCGGAGGGCCAGAGAACCGGGCGGCAGAGAAAAAGCCCAGGATTGCGCGTCCCCTTTAAGCAGAGACATGATGATACCAACCCTCTGACTTTCATCACCTGACGAAAATGGACGCAGTCGAAAATACAATTTGCATGACTCTTTAAAGCGGATAAAATCATCCGCACCCCCTGTAAATTTCTCGGGAAGAGCGACTTTAGGCTCCCCACCAATTTGACCTGTACCTGATGCCAGAACACTCTGACACTGTGTGACCGAACTACGCATATCCGCAACCTCTAGGGATAATCCCTGCATGCGGTCAACCAGTGCATCAATTGACGCCATCACAAAACCGCTGAGTAATGGCAGTCACAGTATGGCGGGTTATAATGTCACGGCGGACAGGATCTCAGATACACAGACAACCAAATACACAAGTGTCTAGGCTAGATGCTGGGGAAAGGTCACCTCCTAGCACATCCCTGACTTCTCTCCCTATGCTGCTAAGCCCACATTCAGACCTTGATGGTAGGAATGATGTGTCCTCGTGCCTGGACTGCAAACACCCTAGAATCCCTGAGATGGTGAAAGGGGAGAAGGGGCAGAAGACACACAAATAGCCTAGACCGCAAATAACACAAACAGAAACCAAACTTATCTGAGCTGGAACAGACAATCCTTCCTTCCTTGAATCCAAGGCCAGACTGAATTCTATAACCCACACGGCCCTCTGGGATTGAAGGCAATTTAAGCCAATGACCCCACCCAGAGCACCTGAAGGAAGGCGGATCCAGCATGATTCCAAAACAAACAAAAGGTTAGACACGTGCTGCCAATCTGACAGACCTCCGCACACCGTCCGAGCAGGGCATGATAACAACAATGAGCAATTGCGCTGTAGTATAACAATTGCTGGGAAGGCCGTTATACATGTCTATTCTGCACAAGGTACGGACAAGTCCTGTCGGATCAATGCCTGGTTCATTTTAATGAACGTGAGCTTGTACACATTGGCTGTGGACAGACGGCTGCGCTTGTCTGTGATGACGCCCCCTGCCGTGCTAAACACACATTCAGAAAATACACTGGCTGCAGGGCAGGCCAGCACCTCCAAGGCGTAAAGGGCAAGCTCAGGCCATGTGCTCAATTTGGAGACCCAGAAGTTGAAGGGGGCAGACCCGTCATTCAGTACGTGTAGGCGTGTGCACACATACTGCTCCACCATGTTGCTGAAATGCTGCCTCCTGCTAAGACGTTCCATATCAGCTGGTGGTGCCAGTTGTTATGGCGTGCTGCCAAAGCTTTTCCACATTTCGGCCATGCTAACCCTGCCTTCTGAGGTGCTGGTGGTGCCCCAGCTGCGTTGGTGACCTCTTCCTCCTCCTCTGCCTTCGCTTTGTGCTTCCACTGTGCCCCCGCTGTCAGGTGGGAATGCCACCAGCAGCGTGTCTACCAAAATGCGCTTGTACTCTTACATGTTACGATCACGCTCCAGTGCTGGAATTAAGGACGGTAGGTTGTCATTGTAACGGGGATCCAGCAGCGTGGCCACCCAGTAATCAGCACAAGTTAGAATGCAGGCAACTCGGCGGTCGTTGTGGAGACACTGCAGCATGTAATCGCTCATGTGTGCCAGGTGAAGGTGTTACACTGACTGCATGAGGAGCTGGTAGAGGATGAGGAAGCAGAGTAGGAGGAAGAAGCAACAGGAGGCAAACTGAAGCGCCCTGCAATCCTTGGTGGTGGAAGGACACACGCCAAACTGCTATCCTTCTCAGGCCCAGCCGCCACTGCATTTACCCAGTGTGCTGTTAGGGAGATATAACGTCCCTGACCGTGCTTACTCCGTAGTTAGGTGGACCTTGCCACAGATGGCGTTGCGCAGTGCACACCAGATTTTTTCCCACACTTAATTGTGCAGGGAAGGGATGGCTCGCCTGGAAAAGTAGTGGCAGCTGGGCACGATGTACTGTGGGACAGCCACCGCCATAAGGCCTTTAAAGCTCTCCGTCTCCACCAGATGGAATAACAGCATTTCAAAAGCCAGGAATTTAGAAGTTTTGGCATTCAGGGCCAGGGATCGCGGGTGGGTAGGGGGGTACTTCCTCTTCTGCTCCAGTGTTTGGGAGATGGAGAGCTGAACGCTTCTGTGGGACATTGTAGAGATGCTTGGTGACCCAGGTGGTGGTGTTGCTGGCAGATCCTCTGTTTGCGGGGTGGCAGGTGGCACTGTCACTCCAGAGGTGGGTGAAGAGGCCGAGACTGCATCAGAAGAGGAAGCAGGAGGAGCCAGAGACCTTTCTTGGTTTTTGAGGTGTCTACTACACTTCAGCTCGTGCTTTGCACTTAGATGCCTGGTCATGCAGGTTGTGCTCAGGTTTAGAACGTTTATGCCTCGCTTCAGGCTCTGATTGCACAGCGTGCAAACCACTCGTGTCTTGTCGTCAGCACATTCTCTGAAGAACTGCCACGCCAGGGAACTCCTTGCAGCTGGCTTTGGTGTGCTCGGTCCCTTGCTGCAGTGGGCAGTAGAAGGCGTACTGTCTAGGGGACACCCTACTCCCTCTTCTGCTGTGATGGTGGCTCTGTGCGACCACCGCCTCTTCCTCCGAACTACACAGGTCACTCGCATGACATGGATTCCATGTGGGGTCGAGAACCTCATCGTCCTCCACATCATCTTCCACCCAGTCTTCACCCCTGCCCTCATTGTCGGTCTGCACACTGCAGAAAGCCACAGCAGTTGGCACCTGTGTTTCGTCATCATCCGAGATGTGCTGCGGTGGTCCTCCCATGTAAAGTTCCAGAAAATGTTGATTGCGCTGCCTTATGAGTGTAGAGTTCCAATCTCAGACCCTTCTTTCCAATGTTCAGGTTAATCCACCTTGTAGACAAGCAATCGGTAACCAGAGGCTGGTGCACTCACGTACAACAGCACCCTAGAGGGAAGTTATGGCACAAATAGTGAAGTTCCACCAGGTAGTTCCGCAACCAACAGGTTCTATTGTACTTGTAAAATATCATAAAATTCAAGCCTAAAATCAAATTGCTTTCATCAGAGATCCACCCAACCTGGGTTTTGCCAGTCCAGCTTCGTCAGGGGCGATAGTGTGCACCTTCACAGGTGCAGTATTTATTGAGCCATGGTCTCTTCCAAAGACCGCCCATTAAATCGACCCTTTTTTTTTTGGATGTTCAACAGAACTCAAGCAATAAAAATACTGAACATGATTCCTAAAGCCCGCAAGGGCCAGCGGTATTAAAACAAAATAGAAAAATACATCAACTCAACAGAGCATATAATTCACATATTCTCCATTCATGAAACAAACACATAGCAGCGTTCCGATCACATGACCTCCCAGAGCCTATAATGGCTCACTACAGGGAGTGCAGAATTATTAGGCAAGTTGTATTTTTGAGGATTAATTTTATTATTGAACAACAACCATGTTCTCAATGAACCCAAAAAACTCATTAATATCAAAGCTGAATATTTTTGGAAGTAGTTTTTAGTTTGTTTTTAGTTTTAGCTATTTTAGGGGGATATCTGTGTGTGCAGGTGACTATTACTGTGCATAATTATTAGGCAACTTAACAAAAAACAAATATATACCCATTTCAATTATTTATTTTTACCAGTGAAACCAATATAACATCTCAACATTCACAAATATACATTTCTGACATTCAAAAACAAAACAAAAACAAATCAGTGACCAATATAGCCACCTTTCTTTGCAAGGACACTCAAAAGCCTGCCATCCATGGATTCTGTCAGTGTTTTGATCTGTTCACCATCAACATTGCGTGCAGCAGCAACCACAGCCTCCCAGACACTGTTCAGAGAGGTGTACTGTTTTCCCTCCTTGTAAATCTCACATTTGATGATGGACCACAGGTTCTCAATGGGGTTCAGATCAGGTGAACAAGGAGGCCATGTCATTAGATTTTCTTCTTTTATACCCTTTCTTGCCAGCCACGCTGTGGAGTACTTGGACGCGTGTGATGGAGCATTGTCCTGCATGAAAATCATGTTTTTCTTTAAGGATGCAGACTTCTTCCTGTACCACTGCTTGAAGAAGGTGTCTTCCAGAAACTGGCAGTAGGACTGGGAGTTGAGCTTGACTCCATCCTCAACCCGAAAAGGCCCCACAAGCTCATCTTTGATGATACCAGCCCAAACCAGTACTCCACCTCCACCTTGCTGGCGTCTGAGTCGGACTGGAGCTCTCTGCCCTTTACCAATCCAGCCACGGGCCCATCCATCTGGCCCATCAAGACTCACTCTCATTTCATCAGTCCATAAAACCTTAGAAAAATCAGTCTTGAGATATTTCTTGGCCCAGTCTTGACGTTTCAGCTTGTGTGTCTTGTTCAGTGGTGGTCGTCTTTCAGCCTTTCTTACCTTGGCCATGTCTCTGAGTATTGCACACCTTGTGCTTTTGGGCACTCCAGTGATGTTGAAGCTCTGAAATATGGCCAAACTGGTGGCAAGTGGCATCTTGGCAGCTGCACGCTTGACTTTTCTCAGTTCATGGGCAGTTATTTTGCGCCTTGGTTTTTCCACACGCTTCTTGCGACCCTGTTGACTATTTTGAATGAAACGCTTAATTGTTCGATGATCACGCTTCAGAAGCTTTGCAATTTTAAGAGTGCTGCATCCCTCTGCAAGATATCTCACTATTTTTGACTTTTCTGAGCCTGTCAAGTCCTTCTTTTGACCCATTTTGCCAAAGGAAAGGAAAGTTGCCTAATAATTATGCACACCTAATATAGGGTGTTGATGTCATTAGACCACACCCCTTCTCATTACAGAGATGCACATCACCTAATATGCTTAATTGGTAGTAGGCTTTCGAGCCTATACAGCTTGGAGTAAGACAACATGCATAAAGAGGATGATGTGGTCAAAATACTCATTTGCCTAATAATTCTGCACGCAGTGTATATTCAATTCATTCATAATACACAAGGCATCCAAGAACATCGGCGACAAACCCCCCCCCCACAACTTAACCCCTTATACCTTGACAATGCCTCAAAGAAATCCACCCACTACCCTTGCATAGTAATCTAAATGGGTCAACAGTGACAGCGACACAACCCCTAGCAATTTCTCTTTATTCCACCAAACACGGCTTCAGATCGAACTCGACATTGAGTCCCGCTGGTTTTAAGGTTCCTAAATTATATATCCAACCAACTTCCTTGCGGTTGATATTAACAACAGGATCCCCTCCCCTCCAATTCCTCTCCACCTTTTCTAAACCACTAAAATTCAAGCCCGCCGAATTTTTACCATGCACTAGCTTAAAGTGTAGTGGAACACTATGATCCTCTTTGCCCTTGCTAATGTTCCCTATATGCTCCTGCAGTCGGGTCTTCAGTTTCCAAAGAGTTCTGCCTACATACTGGAGCCCACAAGGGCACTCCAGCACGTACACAACCCCCATCGTCTCACACGACATTTCGCCTTTGATCTTATACGTCTGCCCTCCTCTCTACACAATTTCCTGCTGATTTTTTCTCTTTTTGTCCTCTCTGGTGTGGTTCCTGCACACAGTACAGAAACCGCACCAAGTGAACTGATCCCTACTTGTTTTTTTATTTTTCACTGTGCAGCTGTGTACTAATGCATCTCGCAGGTTTGGTGCTCTTTTGTATACTACCCTCGGCCGCTCGGGGATAATCTGTCCCAACACTGGGTCATTTTTCAAAATAAACCAGTTTTTCTGCAAGGAGTTCTTTAGTGGTCCTATCTGCATGTTGTATTGAGTGAGGAAGGTGAATTTAAAATCCAGCATTTTTTTCATTAGCTGTTTCCTTCTTTCCATTGTAACTCTTACCCCCCCCCCCCCCCCCCCCCCCCCCATCCCAATCTTCCACTTCTTTCCTGATCTTAGTCAGAACCTCAGGGTTGTATCCATTCTCTTCAAACCTCTCCTGAATCACCATACTCTGCTCCCTATAGTCCTTGACCTCAGTACAATTGAGGCGAACACGTTTAAATTGCCCCTTCGGAATATTATGTTTCCAAGGGGCATGATGGCAGCTCTGCATATCAATGTAGCCATTCACATCTGTTGGTTTAAAGTAAGACTTTGTCTTCAGCTGACCTTCCTCTACAAAGATTGTTAAATCCAAGAAGTTTATACTCTTGGGGCTCATTTCACTAGTACTTAAATTAAAGGTGTATATCCCACCGCTCCACCTAATGTTACCCAGGAAGAAGAAAGGGCCCTATCCTGGCTCAGCTCCCAGGATAATATCATTGTGAAACCGGCGGACAAGGGGGGAAATATTGTTCTTATGTCTAGGGAGTTTTATCTGACTGAGGCCCTTAGACAGTTGGGAGATGTCCGCGTGTACGAAAGGATACGGGGGGACCCCGTGGCCAATATCCAGCAGTTACTTAAGTCCTTGATTACCAAGTATGTGGAGCTTGGCTTCCTTCCTAGGAACTTTTTGGACAAGCTTGTCCCATCATCCCCAGCTAAACCGTCCTGGTACTTTCTGCCGAAAGTCCACAAATCGCTGAGCCATCCCCCGGGACGTCCTATCGTTGCGGGGATTGGCTCAGTGACTGAGCCTCTATCTAAATACGTGGACTGGCTTTTGAGACCCATTCTTACCAGTGCTCCAGCGTATCTCAAAGACACCAATGATTTTCTGCTTGCCCTGAAGGATTTACATTGGCAGGATGGTTACCAATTGGTGTCCCTCGATGTGGAAAGCCTCTACACCCGCATCCCACATGATGCGGGTGTGGAGGCGGTCCTCGACATCGTGGCCAATTTGGGCAAGAGTCAGACCTACTGCAATTTCATTGGTGAAGCACTGGAGTTTATTTTAACCAATAACGTGTTTCAGTTTGGGGCTGATTGGTACAGGCAAAAACTGGGTACGGCCATGGGGACCTCCGTCTCCTGTACATTAGCCAATATGTACCTCGCAAGGTTTGAGGATAGGTACATTTACTCCGTTATGAACCCGTATGTATCTAAATTGAAAGCATATCTACGCTACGTAGATGACGTGTTCATAATTTGGGAGGGTACTAAGGGCGAGTGTGACGAGTTCGTGGATTTCCTTAACAGCAATGACATGGGCATGACCTTTACCCTCAATTTCGGTGGCTCTAGATTGGAGTTTCTGGATGTGGCTGTCCTGGTTGAAGGCGACGGGTTGGTCACGGAGGGCTTCCGTAAGCCCACGGCGACCAATTCCTTGCTCCGCCATGACAGCTTCCATCCATATAGCGTCAAGAGAGCCGTACCACACGGACAATTTGTTAGATTGAGACGTATAAATAGTAAGAATAGCAGTTTTTGCAGTCAGGCCCAAGACCTAAAAAAGCGTCTCAAAGAGAGGGGTTATCCAGAGGGACCACTGAATGAGGATATGAGAAAGGTTGAGAAGGATTGTTCCCAGGAGAGTCTACTTAAGAGGGGCACTGGGAAGAATAAACAGGGGAGTATAGATGCCACATTCACAAGGTTTGCATTCTCATTTAAATACAGTCCCATGGCAGAGCGCATTCGCTCTGTCATTTTTAAGAATTGGGACGTATTGAGGAAAGATGCAACCCTATATGAACTCACTGAGCGTAAACCATTGATTTCCTTCAGGAGGGCTCACACCGTAAAAGACCGAGTGGTCAGAAGCAGGTTCAAGCCCAGTAAGAGTGAGAATTGGCTGAAAAGCAATTTACCTAAAGGGAATTTCAGGTGTGGCAACTGTTCATTTTGTCACCATAACTCCCTCAAAAATGGATTGAATTTGCGGGTGTCCAACACAAAGTGAGCACCTTTATTAACTGCAGGGGCACATACGTAGTTTATCTGCTGTTGTGCCCCTGCGGACGATTTTATATCGGCAAAACTATTAGGTGCCTTTTCGAGAGGTTCAGGGAGCATCTTAACTCGGTAAAAACAGGGAAGGGATGCCCCAGGTTCATCCAGCACGTTAGAGAAGTCCACAATGGGGATGTGAATTGCATTTCATTCTCCGGCCTAGAGATAGTACCCACCCCTCTGCAGGGAGGGGATAGACACCGCCTCCTCCTGCAGAGGGAAGCTAGGTGGATTCTCCGTACACAAGCACTAGGAGAACTTGGGCTGAATGATAGAAACGACCTCAGCCCGTTTCTCTAAATAAGTTTCTTTAAATTGTTTATTTTGGCTATTGTCTAGTCATAACACGTACTGTGTATCCATATTTGTCCCTGAGTATGTGCTTGTTCATTGTTTTGCATTTTGTTTGTATGTACCTCCCCCTATCCAGGTGCGGTCCGATTCGTCTCCTTCCATGACGGCAATCCGCATCAGGGGCTCAAAAGGAGCGCTGACACAAGCACGCATTTGACGCACAGCCTGATGAAGCGCAGATAGCGCGAAACGGCCGCCGCTGTTAGTTGCGTGCTTGGATTGTCTGCCCCCTGCCTTAGTTCGTCTATGAAATAAAAGCTGCTGACGCACACCGGTGAGTGCCGCTGTTTCATTTCTTACTTACCAGAACTTAAATTAAAGGTATTCTGATTTAGACTATTCATAAATTTTTCCAAGCCCCAACGTTCCCCTTCCCACATAATCAGGCAATCGTCAATAAAGCGTTTCCACACTATCAACGTGACTCCTTCCTGGGCTGTATTCAGATGGGGATCAATTGCAAATTTTTCCCAGGCCACCATGTACAAATTAGCTTTTCGCCCCCATTGCCGTTCCAGTCAGCTGAAGATAAAAAGTGCCATCAAACCAAAAGTAGTTCTTACTAAGACAGAAATCCAGACAATCCAGGATAAATTCCCTCTGCAGCGGTGACATACACTCATCCTCCTCTAGATAAACCTGAATCGCCTCGACTCCCAAATCTTTCGGAATCACCGTATACAATGAGGTTATGTCTGCTGTCGCTAACCATAGGTCAGTAGGAACCTCCCCAATCTCCTTAATGATATTAAGAACCATACCCGTATCCTTAAGGTAAGATGCTGTTTTCCCTACATATCTTTGTAAAAAATAATCGACATATTCAGTGAGGCTACTTGTCAAAGATTGGAGGCCCGAAACTATCAGGGGGGGTCCACTAGCCGCTTGTGGATCTTTGGCAAGTGGCATATTATCGGTGTCCTTGGATGCCCGATCTTTAAAACCCAATTCCTTTTTGTCAATAATACCTCCTATGAAGGCCCTATCTAACAATGTATCCACTTCTTTCTTATATTCAGGGAGGGGATCCTTCTTCAAAACCTGATAGGTTTCCCTATCAGAAAGGAGTCGATACATCTCCTCATCATATTTGGACCTATCCAGTACCACTATCCCCCCCCCCCCCTTATCCGCCGGTTTGATGACAATCTGGCTATTAGACTCCATGCTCTTTAATGCATTTTTTTCCTCTCTAGTTAGGTTATGACTCCTCATTCTATCATCCATAGTCTCCACACTTTTTAATAGGCCCTTTTTGAATGCCTCCACACAGTCATTATCTTTATTCACAGGAAAAAATCTGCTTCTAGCCCTCAGACCCGTATGAATGACATCATTTTGCTGATCCAGAGGTTTGTATTTGATCTTCTCATTATTCAACATATACTTGGTCATATTTAACTTGCGAATAAATCTATGTACATCTAAAAACATTTCAAACGTATTAAATTTTTTTACCGGCGCAAATTTCAAGGCCTTCCCCAACACATTCTTTTCCTCATCTGTTAGTTGGTATGTACTCAAATTATATATCCCACTTAGTTCTTTCTCCCTGATTTTTTTGGGGTGGGGGTCGCAATCCTCCTCCTTTTCCCCTTTTTCCTCTAGCCAGTTTCTTTTTGTGGTGTTCTTACCGTTCGTGGGTCCAATCCCAGATCCTCCCCCCCCCCCCCTCTGCACCCCCTTCGTTGCTTGATGTGGAAAATTTTTGGGTTTATTTGCCCCTGTATTCGCATTCTCCGGTTTCTGTCCTACATTGTTAAGTCTATAGCTCTCCTTACTTCCAGCAGCCGGTCCATATTGATTCATATAGCCCCTAAAAGGTCCCCTTCTATCGTATGGTCTTCCTGAATACCCATAGTTTTGATTGTGATTATATGCTCTAGGCGGATATCTCTCCTGCCACTGTTCATTTTGTTGATAATACCCATATTGTCTTCCCCGTGGTCCTCCACCATAGTTTCCAACTTCCTTCCCGTTTTAATTCCCTCCTCTTGGTAAGGCTACATTGTGTCCCCCTGCCATTAACTCCACACTTTTTTCATTCTTACTACGCCATTTATATATTTTTTTCTTTCTATAATCTTCACACACTTTTATATATTTTTTGTGATTTTTCTCCTTTATCTCTTGTTCTATTTTCAACAATGATGTCTGACATTTTTTAGAGAGGTTATCATATTGCTCATTATGCTTATGTGGCTCTAAAAAAAAATAGAAATTTTCCACACTCTCTTTAATGGCTCTTAATTTAATTTTTCTTCTTTCTATAATAAAAGTCATGACTTTAAACCCGCATTCATTCATAATCCTTTCCCATTCATCCAGATCTCCCTCATCATTAGTACTCAAAGGTAGTTGCCATCTAAGCCCTTCTGGGATTTTCCTCTCACTCAAATATCTCTCCAATGCTATTATATCCCAGGTGGTTCTGATTTCCTTGATGAACGCTTTTTCAAGCTCACCAAAAACCACCTCCAAACCTCCTGGGTTTGGTTCTTGTTCACAATACAGTGGAAAAACCGCCTCAATATCGCACATAAGTTTAGAGCGAAATTCAAAAATGTCCCCCATACCACAATGAATAGAGATACCCACAAACAGTTAAATATAAAAAACAAGCAGTCTCTAGTCTTTGTGGTTACTTATCGGCGCTGCAGATCCACCAAGCGTCGTGGGTAAAGTTCGCTTCACAGTCAAAGTTCCAGAAAATGTTGATCGCGCTGCCTTATGAGTGTAGAGTTCCAATCTCAGACCCTTCTTTCCAATGTTCAGGTTAATCCACCTTGTAGCCAAGCAATCGGTAACCAGAGGCTGGTGCACTCACGCACCCTAGAGGGAAGTTATAGCACAAATAGTGAAGTTCCACCAGGTAGTTCCGCAACCAACAGGTTTTATTGTACTTACAAAATATCATAAAATTCAAGCCTAAAATCAAATTGCTTTCATCAGACATCCACCCAACCCAGGTTTCGCCAGTCCAGCTTCGTCAGGGGCGATAGTGTGCACCTTCACAGGTGCAGTATTTATTGAGCCATGGTCTCTTCCAAAGACCGCCCATTAAATTTTTTTTTTGTATGTTCAACAGAACTCAAGCAATAAAAATACTGAACATGATTCCTAAAGCCCGCAAAGGGCCAGCGGTATTAAAACAAAATAGAAAAATACATCAACTCAACAGAGCATATAATTCACATATCTCCATTCATGAAACAAACACATAGCAGCGTTCCGATCACATGACCTCCCAGAGCCTATAACGGCTCACTATATTAAATTCATTCATAATACACAAGGCATCCAAGAACATCGGCAACAAACCACCCCGCCTCCCACAACTTAACCCCTTATACCTTGACAATGCCTCAAAGAAATCCACCCACTATCTAAATGGGTCAATAGTGACAGCGACACAACCCCTAGCAATTTCTCTTTATTCCACCAAACACGGCTTCAGATCGAAATCGACATTGAGTCCCGCTGATTTTAAGGTTCCTAATTTATATGTCCCATGTACTCATCTTGAAACTTAAGTGTTTGGGCATCGGTGCACTCAATCTCTTCTACTTCTGGGGCAGGGCTAGGTGGATGGCCCTGGGAAACCCTGCTAGCAGAGTCATCAAAAAGCAGAAGAGACTGCTGCATGACTTGGGGCTCAGACTGCTTGGCTGATTTGCAAGGGGGTGAGGTGAAAGACTGATGGACATCGGCTGCATGTGCCAACTCTGATCTTTCAGCAGGAGACTGGGTAGGAGACAATGTAAAGGAACTGGAGGCACTGTCAGCAACCCAAACTATTATCACCTGTACTTGTTCTGGCCTCACCATTCGTAGAGCTGCATTAGGCCCGACCAAATACTGCTGAAGGTTCTGTCGCCTACTCGCACCTGAGGAAGGTGTTTCACTTGTGCGTGTAGCTGGCACAGATAGACCACGTCCTCTCCCTGCAACAGGAGCTCCACCAGCAGCACCACAACCGGGGCCACGTGCCTCATATTTCTCAAATTTAGGATCTTGCCCAAAATGGGTGTTTTTTTAAAAACAGAATATAACAGCAGTATCTAACGCGTGTATCTCACAATGACAAATGCAGCAAAGGCTGCAAATTAAGTTTTTTGCCCAAAATGGGTGTTTTTTTAAACCCAGAATATTATTGCAGTATTTCTAGCTTGTATCTCACACTGACAGGTTCAGCAAAGGCTGCAAATTAATGAGAAGGCAGCCTCTGAGAATGAGACTGTGCGCAGGCGCGATGCGATCCCGGCCAGTGAGGGTGCAAGGCGCATGCGCTGAAGATAGCCGGGGACACTAGTAGCCGCCCAGCGCTGCCCAGCGCAGTGAATATTGATGAGCTGGGCGGCGCTTCAAACGGCAGTTGTGGCGAGGCTGGCTGGGCGCAAGCTGAGGTGAAACACCGCCCCTTGGGCAGATTGAACCCGATTCCAGCAGGTTATAAAACTTCACATTACTGTAGTTATAAGGTGGACAGGGGGATACTTACATGATTCTTATACACTTTGTAAGACCTGTACGGTCATATATATACCTTACAATGCTTTTTGGCCCTGTCAGTGTCCCTTTAAGGAATATGCGAGGAGAAGCGCTAACTACACGGGGGGCATTTAAACGCAATCTTATGGTGAAGATCGGTAGATACCCTGGATCAAGACCAGATCCTCCTAAAAAAACGTCAACTTTCTCATATGCAACAACCTGGTCTTGACAAATACATGATGAAAAAATCTCAATATTCAGTGAACGCAAACGCTCCATACGCTAAAACTGCTGCTTCTAAGCGAGTCCCCTCTCAATCTGACAAAGAAAGTGATCCTGAGGACTCAATGGAGGCTACACCTGAACTCCCTATTTCAAGATCCTTCATCTCACAAGCTCTTACTAAAGCCGTCAATCCCATTCTTGAGGAGCTAGCGGACCTGAAAAGAGAAATGAAACAAGTGGGACATCCGGTGGAGAGCCTGGAAACCACTCAAACGGCATTGGTGAGCTATACAAAAACGAACTCTGATGCACTCTACACCTGTCAGCAAATATCAACTACCTCTATGACCACTTAGAGGACCAAGAAAATAGGGGCCATCGTAATAATATACGCTTCAGAGGTATCCCTGAGTCCGTAGCCTCTGAGGCAGTCACCAAAGCAGTTTTAGAAATGTGCTCTTCCTTGCTGGGTGAAGAACAGAAAGCCCCAATCGTACTCAAAATAGCTCACCGTGCCTTAAGACCTAAACCAAAACCAGCTGACCCACCTAGGGACATTATCTGCAGGTTCCTGAATTACTCTCAGAAAGAGCTGGTTATGAATAAAGCTAGAGAATGTGGCAAGCTTGAATATCAGGGTGTGAAAATAATGTTGTTCCAAGATCTGGCCCCCGCCACACTGCAAAACAGGTGCCTACTGAAGCCCTTCACTGACCACTTAAGGTACAAACATATTGCCTTTCGTTGGCTTTTTCCCTTTGGATTATTGATCCACTGGAAAGAAAAAAGACTGGTCATTAAAACACATGGAAACCTCCAAGATGCCCTGAAAATTCTGGACATTGATGATTTGGATGTTTACGATTGGTCGATGACAACTGACATCTGCATTCCGCCAGAAATCACACCTCGGACTCCGTGGGAACTAGTCGGCACAGGGAAATCGCTGAAAGAGAAGAAGAAGCAGGGCAAATTGACACCCCGCCGCATAATCTTAGATGGAGACGGTTGAGGACTCTAGCTTTCCTTTTTTGATTTGCAAATACATTCCTCATTAATACCGTGCTATACTGTATATGATGAGAATATCCTTCCTGGCTTTGGTGGCCCCTCCTGGTCTGCGTCATAGCCACTGATAGAACCTTTATGGATGTTATGTAATCTGAGTTTCGGCTGTGGCGCGGTTGGGGGGGGGGGGAGGGCTATTGCAGTTAGGTTTAATCATTATTTACCTCTCCCTTCTATGATTTCTTCTCACTTTGCTCTCAGCTCAATATACTTATACTATGCTACTTCTTATCTCACTCTCCTCACATGCCTGTATATTCCTTCCTACCCACTATTTTATGTCTTTCTCATCTCTCCTCCACTTGTGCCAGAGTATTATATTCTGGTGTAATCACCAGATTTGGTCTCTCCCGGAGACAGAAGATCTCCCGAACATTTATCTCCTCTTGAGGATACTTTCTGATATTGTTCAGTGTTTGGTTTATATTGTTAACAATTGCCAGTTAATGGTTTTTGTTCTTCTCTTTCTCCTAGACATCCTATTCAAATTTGAGCTCAGAGCCCACCGTGAATCGATTTATACTTTTCATCCACCACTCAGACAACAGGGTAAGACCCGCTCTCGCATCCATCAAATTTCTCCCTCCCCATGGCTAACCTACAAGTAGTGACCTATAACGTCAGGGGCCTGAAATCCCCGATTAAAAGAAGCCAAATCTTACAACATTTTCACAAAGAGTACAAATTGTGTTTCTTCAAGAAACACACTTTGAACACCAGAAAACGCCTGATCTTACGCACTCTCTACAATTTATGGTTCCACAGCACTTCTGACTTTGCTAACAAACTGGGCACCAGTGTGGGCATTCATAAACATACAAACTTCTCCTTGTTAGGGACTAAAACTTACTCTGGGGGTAGATATGTGTTCATTAAAGGATATATTGATTCTCAACTCTACACATACTAACTTTTATGCCCCTAATTCTTTTATATAAACAGTGGTATGACACCGTGATGAGATAACTAGAGCTGTTTAGGGAAGGTTTGGTCATAATCGCAGGGGACTTCAACATCTCATTACAGCCTCCTCTTGACTGCTCTACTGGTAAAACTTCAGTCCCTTTTTAAAACCTTAGCCGCTATTAATAAACTAATCCATAAACAATCTCTGGTGGATGTATGGCGGACCTTTCACCCCACCACTAGAGATTACACATTCTACTCGGCACCACACAATTCTTACCATAGAATTGATTATATCCTCTTTCCCGCTGCTCTCATGCACCTACAGTACAGACCAAAAGTTTGGACACACCTTCTCATTGAAAGAGTTTTCTTTATTTTCATGACTATGAAAATTGTAGATTCACACTGAAGGCATCAAAACTATGAATTAACACATGTGGAATTATATACATAACAAACAAGTGTGAAACAACTGAAAATATTTCATATCCTAGGTTCTTCAAAGTAGCCACCTTTTGCTTTGATTACTGCTTTGCACACTCTTGGCATTCTCTTGATGAGCTTCAAGAGGTAGTCCCCTGAAATGGTTTTCACTTCACAGGTGTGCCCTGTCAAGTTTAATAAGTGGGTTTCTTGCCTTATAAATGGGGTTGGGACCATCAGTGGTGTTGAGGAGAAGTCAGGTGGATACACAGCTGATAGTCCTACTGAATAGACTGTTAGAATTTGTATTATGGCAAAAAAAAAGCAGCTAAGTAAAGAAAAACGAGTGGCCATCATTACTTTAAGAAATGAAGGTCAGTCAGTCAGCCGAAAAATTGGGAAAACTTTAAAAGTAAGGGCTATTTGACCATGAAGGAGAGTGATAGGGGGCTGCGCCAGATGACCTGGCCTCCACAGTCACCGGACCTGAACCCAATCGAGATGGTTTGGAGTGAGCTGGACCGCAGAGTGAAGGCAAAAGGGCCAATAAGTGCTAAGCATCTCTGGGAACTCCTTCAAGACTGTTGGAAGACCATTTCAGGGGACTACCTCTTGAAGCTCATCAAGAGAATGCCAAGAGTGTGCAAAGCAGTAATCAAAGCAAAAGGTGGCTACTTTGAAGAACCTAGAATATGACATATTTTCAGTTGTTTCACACTTGTTTGTTATGTATATAATTCCACATGTGTTAATTCATAGTTTTGATGCCTTCATAGTCATGAAAATAAAGAAAACTCTTTGAATGAGAAGGTGTGTCCAAACTTTTGGTCTGTACTGTATGTACAGAAGTACGCATTGGCACTATGATTCACTCGGATCACTTCCCTGTTTTCATGTCCGTCACAGTACCGGACAGTCGCCCAAAGTATTCCACTGGAGGCTGAATGAGACACTTCTTGATAACCCGACAACCAAAAACCGAATTGAAGCTAGCTTGAAACAATACTTCTCACTAAATAACACTGATGACATATCTCCACACACTTTGTGGGAGTCCCACAAATCGGTTATCAGTTTTTTTTCCCATATCTATAGCTTCCCACTTAAATAGGGTCAGGAAGGAGAAGCTGGTGTCCCTTTATAGTAAAATTCAGAAAATGGAATCTGCCCACAAACAATCTCTGTCCGCTAAGCACTTAGATGAGCTGGTGAAACTGAGAGAAGAACTGAGAGATCTGCTTAATGCTCAATCGGACAAATTCTAACTCTCCTTGCGACAGAAATTTTTTGCTCATGGCAATAAACTAACTAAATTTATGTTGGCCATGTTGAAGCAGAGAAAACGGAGCACTAGAGTCATGGCCATTAAACAACATGATAACTCTGTTTCCTCAGATGATATCGGTATTGCCAAGGCGTTTCACGTCTATTACTCTGGCCTGTATAATATTGATACTTCTGATATAGAACTCATAAAAAAGAAAGAACTCACGGCTTCTTTTTTGGATAAGCTCAAACTCCCTTCCATCTCAGTGGACTAAGCTCTTTCTCTGTGCAGCCCTATCACGAAGTCTGAATTACTGACATCCTTAAAGAGCATGGCCAAGGGGAAAGCACCTGGCCCGGATGGCCTCCCTTTATTATACTATAACACTTTCTCAGAAATCTTGGGCCCATACATGCTAAATTCGTATAACTTCGCAATCAGAGGCTCCCCATTTCTACCTCAGACTTTATCTGCACACATCTCACTGATACACAAGCCCAACAAAGATCCCACTTTATGCTCAACTTACCTTCCCATCTCATTATTGAACCTTGACGTGAAGGTCTTTGCAAAGATATTGGCCTCAAGGATAAAACCATACAGAGGACGTATAATGCGATTCATTTAGGCAGAGTTCTGGATTGGGTGAGGAGACCCCCTCATAAGCAATGGATATTGCTGGAGGAGTAGTTAGTAAACACGCCTCTGAGATCTCTGGTCTTCTCTGACCCAAAAGGCCTACACATTCCCAGAGATTACTCCTTACTCACAGGCACTTTACAAATCTTGCAAAATGACAGGATTAGACAGTCCTGTATGGAATACCCCTCCCCTTAACGCTCGCATCAGATTGACGATACCAAAATAGGGAAGTATCGCAAACCCTGCCCCGTCAATTAACCGAATGTAAGATGAAATTGGAGGACTTATTAGATGATAATGAGATGTTTTTAAGTAAAACAGATATTTCTTCCAGACTATCCATACCTGAACTGCATATACTGCAGTATGAACATTTAAAATCACAGGTTAAGACTAGGGTTGAGCGAACCCGAACTTTAGGATTTTTGGACCCCGAACCTGAACATTTTCGTAAAAGTTCGGGTTCGGCGCTTTCTTGGTGCTTTTTGAAAGGCTGCACAGCAGCCAATCAGCAAGCGTCATACTACTTGCCCCAAGAGGCCATCACAGCCATGTCTACTAATGGCATGGCTGTGATTGGCCAGAACAGCATGTGACCCAGGCTCTATATAAGCTTGGGTCATGTAGTGCTGCACGTCACTCTGCTGTTACAAGTGTAGGGAGAGGATGCTGCTGGACTTGTGATTTCAGGGAGAGCATAGGAGAGAATCTAACTCAGCGATCTACAGACAAATAGTTGTGTGGGTGCAGGGCACTATCCTTTTACCCTGCCCTGAGCTCATTGATTAAAAAATACTAACTTTTAGAATTCTGTTAGTTAGGTGGGTGGCGGCAGCGGTGGCGGCCATTTTATGCATGCTCAGTGCACCAGCACTGCATCTGAGCTTTTGGGACATTGCAAATCACAATTTTTTGGGGGCAAACTACAACATCTGGATTAGTCAGTGTGCAATTTAAGGTAGAAATACACCCATTATTTTCTGGGGTTTGAAAAACACTTAAAAAAGCAAAACAAAATTGTATTTGCCAGATCTGCAAGTGTTAAATTCAAGTTTAATATATACAGCATTCATATTCTGTTAGCAAAAAAATACTTTTTGGGCAATCTACAACATCAGTATTAGTCAGTGTGCAATTTAAGCTAGAAATACACACATCATTTTCTGGGGGTTTGAAAAACACACTTTTTTTTTCTTCAAAAAACAGTATTTGCCAGATCTGCAAGTGTTAAATTCAAGTTTAATATATACAGCATTCATATTCTGTTAGCAAAAAAAGACTTTTTGGGCAATCTACAACATCTGTATTAGTCAGTGTGCAATTTAAGCTAGAAATACACCCATCATTTTCTGGGGTTTGAAAAACACACTTATTTGACAAAAAACACTATTTTCAGGCCTTGCAGCATCAGCACGTGTGAAATTACAGGCTTATATACTGCTGTCAAATTCAGTTGTTAAACAAACAGTCGTTTCGGCTCCAAAAATTTTGTTGGCAGCCTTTGATGCAGATGTCATTGTGAGATACACCCTTAATACATTTGGGTTGTCATTGGCAGGCCTACAGAGGTTCAGGCCCTGTAAGATGCCACCTCTACATACAGGGGTTTGAATTGGGCATTTGAAATACAGCCATTTGAAATACAGCCTTTTTGTGCAAAGATATATTTACTTCAGGCCTACACTGATTCAGGGTGTGTGAGATCCCCCCTATACATACAGGGGTTTGAATTAGGCATTTTAAATACAGCCATTTTAAATACCGTTTTTTTGTGCAAAGATATATTTACTTCAGGCCTACACTGATTCAGGGAGTTTGTGATCCCCACTATACATACAGGGGTTTGAATTAGGCATTTGAAATACAGCCATTTTGTGTAAAGATATATTTCCTTCAGGCCTACAGTAGTTCAGGCCCTCTAAGATACTACCTCTACCTACAGGGGTTTGAATTAGCCATTTTAACCGCCTCCGGACCGCCTAACGCAGGATCGCGTTCCGGAGGCGGCAGCTGCAGGCACAGTCATGCACACAGGCGCGCGCGTTCACAGGATCGGAAGGTAAGCGAGTGGATCTCCAGCCTGCCAGCGGCGATCGTTCGCTGGCAGGCTGGAGATGCGATTTTTTTAACCCCTAACAGGTATATTAGACGCTGTTTTGATAACAGCGTCTAATATACCTGCTACCTGGTCCTCTGGTGGTCCCTTTTGCTAGGATCGACCACCAGAGGACACAGGCAGCTCAGGAATAAGTAACACCAAACACCACTACACTACACCCCCCCTGTCACTTATTAACCCCTTATTAACCCCTGATCACCCCATATAGACTCCCTGATCACCCCCCTGTCATTGATCACCCCCCTGTCATTGATCACCCCCCTGTAAGGCTCCATTCAGACATCCGTATGTTTTTTACGGATCCACGGATACATGGATCGGATCCGCAAAACACATACAGACGTCTGAATGGAGCCTAACAGCGGGGTGATCACCCCATATAGACTCCATGATCACCCCCCTGTCATTGATCACCCCCCTGTAAGGCTCCATTCAGAGGTCCGTATGTTTTTTACGGATCCACGGATACATGGATCAGATCCGCAAAACACATACAGACGTCTGAATGGAGCCTTACAGGGGGGTGATCAATGACAGGGGGGTGATCACCCCATATAGACTCCCTGATCACCCCCCTGTCATTGATCACCCCCCTGTCATTGATCACCCCCCTGTAAGGCTCCATTCAGACGTCCGTATGTTTTTTATGGATCCACGGATACATGGATCGGATCCGCAAAACACATACGGACGTCTGAATGGAGCCTTACAGGGGGGTGATCAATGACAGGGGGGTGATCACCCCATATACACTCCCTGATCACCCCCCTGTCATTCATCACCCCCCTGTAAGGCTCCATTCAGACATTTTTTTGGCCCAAGTTAGTGGAAATTTTTTCTTTCTTTTTCTTTCTTACAAAGTCTCATATTCCACTAACTTGTGACAAAAAATAAAATCTCACATGAACTCACCATACCCCTCACGGAATTCAAATGCGTAAATTTTTTTTGACATTTATATTCCAGACTTCTCACGCTTTAGGGCCGCTAAAATGCCAGGGCAGTATAAATACCCCACATGTGACCCCATTTCGGAAAGAAGACACCCCAAGGTATTCCGTGAGGGGCATATTGAGTCCATGAAAGACTGAAATTTTTGTCCCAAGTTAGCGGAAAGGGAGACTTTGTGAGAAAAAAAATAAAATAATCAATTTCCGCTAACTTGGGACAAATTTTTTTTTTTTCTATGACCTCGCCATGCCCCTCATTGAATACCTTGGGGTGTCTTCTTTCCAAAATGGGGTCACATGTGGGGTATTTATACTGCCCTGGCATTTTAGGGGCCCTAAAGCGTGAGAAGAAATCTGGGATCCAAATGTCTAAAAATGCCCTCCTAAAAGGAATTTGGGCCCCTTTGCGCATCTAGGCTGCAAAAAAGTGTCACACATGTGGTATCGCCGTACTCAGGAGAAGTTGGGGAATGTGTTTTGGGGTGTCATTTTACATATACCCATGCTGGGTGAGATAAGTATCTCGGCAAAAGACAACTTTTCCCATTTTTTTATAAAGTCGTTTTAAAAAAAAAAAAATTACAACTGAAAGTGAAAAATGACATTTTTTTAAAAAAATTTCGTTAAATTTCGATTAATAACAAAAAAAAGTAAAAATGTCAGCAGCAATGAAATACCACCAAATGAAAGCTCTATTAGTGAGAAGAAAAGGAGGTAAAATTCATTTGGGTGGTAAGTTGCATGACTGAGCAATAAACGGTGAAAGTAGTGTAGTGCAGAAGTGTAAAAAGTGGCCTGGTCATTAAGGGTGTTTAAGCTAGGGGGGCTGAGGTGGTTAAATACAGCCATTTTAAATACCGCCATTTTGTGCAAAGAGATATTTACTTCAGGCCTACAGAGGTTCAGGCCCTCTGAGATACCACCTCTACATACAGGGGTTTGAATTAGCCATTTGAAATACAGTCATTTGAAATACATCCTTTTTGTGCAAAGATACACTGCTCAAAAAAATAAAGGGAACACAAAAATAACACATCCTAGATCTGAGTTAAAGGGTTTCTGTCACCCCACAAAACTCATTTTTATTTTTTTTGGATAGTTAGATTCCTTAGGGCGATATAGGAGAATATAATAGTCTTACTTACTTTCATGCGGCCGATTCTTTATAAAACGAAGTTTTATAATATGTAAATGAGGGCTCTACCAGCAAGTAGGGCGTCTACTTGCTGGTAGCCGCAGCAGCAATCCGCCCCCTCGCCGTGTTGATTGACAGGGCCAGCCGGGATCTCCTCCTCCGGCCGGCCCTGTCAGTAATTCAAAAATCGCGCGCCTCTGGTCATTCGGCGCAGGCGCTCTGAGATGAGGAGGCTCGTCTCCTCAGTGCGCCTGCGCCGATGACATCACCGAAAGAGAAGACGTCATCGGCGCAGGCGCACTGAGGGAGTGCTGAGGAGACGAGCCTCCTCATCTCAGAGCGCCTGCGCCGAATGACCAGAGGCGCGCGATTTTTGAATTACTGACAGGGCCGGCCGGAGGAGGAGATCCCGGCTGGCCCTGTCAATCAACACGGCGAGGGGGCGGATTGCTGCTGCGGCTACCAGCAAGTAGACGCCCTACTTGCTGGTAGAGCCCTCATTTACATATTATAAAACTTCGTTTTATAAAGAATCGGCCGCATGAAAGTAAGTAAGACTATTATATTCTCCTATATCGCCCTATAAGGAATCTAACTATCCAAAAAAAAAAAAATTGTTTTGTGGGGTGACAGAAACCCTTTAATTAAATATTCTTCCGAAATACTTTGTTCTTTACATAGTTGAATGGGCTGACAACAAAATCACACAAAAAAAAAAAATGGAAATCAAATTTTTCAACCCATGGAGGTCTGGATTTGGAGTCACACTCAAAATTAAAGTGGAAAAACACACTACAGGCTGATCCAACTTTGATGTAATGTCCTTAAAACAAGTCAAAATGAGGCTCAGTAGTGTGTGTGGCCTCCACGTGCCTGTATGACCTCCCTACAACGCCTGTGCATGCTCCTGATGAGGTGGCGGATGGTCTCCTGAGGGATCTCCTCCCAGACCTGGACTAAAGCATCTGCCAACTCCTGGACAGTCTGTGGTGCAACGTGACGTTGGTGGATAGAGCGAGACATGATGTCCCAGATGTGCTCAATTGGATTCAGGTCTGTGGAACGGGCGGGCCAGTCCATAGCATCAATGCCTTCGTCTTGCAGGAACTGCTGACACACTCCAGCGACATGAGGTCTAGCATTGTCTTGCATTAGGAGGAACCCAGGGCCAACCGCACCAGCATATGGTCTCACAAGGGGTCTGAGGATCTCATCTTGGTACCTAATGGCAGTCAGGCTACCTCTGGCGAGCACATGGAGGGCTGTGCGGCCCTCCAAAGAAATGCCACCCCACACCATTACTGACCCAATGCCAAACCGGTCATGCTGGAGGATGTTGCAGGCAGCAGAACGTTCTCCACGGCGTCTCTAGACTCTGTCACGTCTGTCACATGTGCTCAGTGTGAACCTGCTTTCATCTGTGAAGAGCACAGGGCGCCAGTGCGGAATTTGCCAATCTTGGTGTTCTCTGGCAAATGCCAAACGTCCTGCACGGTGTTGGGCTGTAAGCACAACCCCTACCTGTGGATGTCGGGCCCTCATATCACCCTCATGGAGTCTGTTTCTGACCGTTTAAGCAGACACATGCACATTTGTGGCCTACTGGAGGTCATTTTGCAGGGCTCTGGCAGTGCTCCTCCTGTTCCTCCTTGCACAAAGGTGGAGGTAGCAGTCCTGCTGCTGGGTTGTTGCACTCCTACGGCCTCCTCCACGTCTCCTGGTAGCGCCTCCATGCTCTGGACACTACGCTGACAGACACAGCAAACCTTCTTGCCACAGCTCGCATTGATGTGCCATCCTGGATAAGCTGCACTACCTGAGCCACTTGTGTGGGTTGTAGAGTCCGTCTCATGCTACCACTAGAGTGAAAGCACCGCCAGCATTCAAAAGTGACCAAAACATCAGCCAGGAAGCATAGGAACTGAGAAGTGGCCTGTGGTCACCACCTGCAGAACCACTCCTTTATTGGGGGTGTCTTGCTAATTGCCTATAATTTCCACCTGTTGTCTATCCCATTTGCACACAGCATGTGAAATTGATTGTCACTCAGTGTTGCTTCCTAAGTGGACAGTTTGATTTCACAGAAGTGTGATTGACTTGGAGTTACATTGTGTTGTTTAAGTGTTCCCTTTATTTTTTTGAGCAGTGTATATCTTTGCACAAAAAGGCTGTATTTCAAATGGCTATATTTCAAATGCCTGATTCAGTTGCACCACAGACTGTCCAGGAGTTGGCAGATGCTTTAGTCCAGGTCTGGGAGGAGATCCCTCAGGAGACCATCCGCCACCTCATCAGGAGCATGCACAGGCGTTGTAGGGAGGTCATACAGGCACGTGGAGGCCACACACACTACTGAGCCTCATTTTGACTTGTTTTAAAGGACATTACATCAAAGTTGGATCAGCCTGTAGTGTGTTTTTCCACTTTAATTTTGAGTGTGACTCCAAATCCAGACCTCCATGGGTTGAAAAATTTGATTTCCAGTTTTTTATTTTTGTGTGATTTTGTTGTCAGCACATTCAACTATGTAAAGAACAAAGTATTTCAGAAGAATATTTAATTAACTCAGATCTAGGATGTGTTATTTTTGTGTTCCCTTTATTTTTTTGAGCAGTGTATTTACTTCAGGCCTTCACTGATTCAGGGCGTGTGTGATTCCCCCTATACATACAGGATTTTGAATCAGGTATTTAAAATACAGCCATTTGAAATACAGCCATTTGGTGCAAATAAATCTTTAATTCAGGCCTACACTGATTCAGGGCGTGTGTGATCCCCCCTATACATACAGGGGTTTGATTCAGCCATTTGAAATACAGCCATTTTCTGCAAAGAAATCTTTAATTGAGGCCTAGTCTGGTTCAGGCCGTGTGAGATACACCCTTTACATACTGTCGTTCTTTTTTACTATTAATTAAACACCCATTTAGGGCAAGATCCTAAATTCAAAAAATATGAGGAGAGCGTCAAATAAGGGATGTGGCCCCGGTCGTGGTGCTGCTGGTGGAGCTCCTGTTGCAGGGAGAGGACGTGGTCGATCTGTGCCAGCTACACGCACAAGTGAAACCCCTTCCTCAGGTGCGAGTAGGCGACAAAACCTGCAGCGGTATTTGGCCGGGCCTAATGCTGCTCTACGAATGTTGAGGCCTGAACAAGTACAGGCGATAGTAGATTGGGTTGCTGACAGTGGATCCAGTTCCTTCACATCGTCTCTCACCCAGTCTCCTGCTGAAAGACCACAGTTGGCATGTGCAGCCGATGTCCATCAGTCTTTCACCTCACCCCCTTGCCAAGCAGTCTGAGCCCCAAGTCATGCAGCAGTCTCTTCTGCTTTTTGATGACTCTGTTAGCAGGGTTTCCCAGGGCCATCCACCTAGCCCTGCCCCAGAAGTGGAAGAGATTGAGTGCACCGGTGCTTAACCACTTATTTTTCAAAATGAGTACATGGGAGGTCCATCGCAGCACGTCTCGGAGGATGACGAAACACAGGTGCCAACTGCTGGGGCTTTCAAAAGCATGCAGACCGACAAGGAAGTCAGGGGTGAAGACTGGGTGGAAGATGATGTGGAGGACGATGAGGTCCTCGACCCCACATGGAATCAAGGTCATGCGAGTAACCAATGTAGTTCGGAGGAAGAGGCTGTGGTCGCACAGAGATACCAGCACAGCAGAAGAGGGAGCAGGGTGCAAAAGCGGAGCGGCCGTCCTCTAGACAGTACGCCTCCTACTGCCCACCGCAGCAAGGGACCGAGCACACCAAAGCCAGCTCCAAGGAGTTCCCTGGCCTGGCAGTTCTTCAGACAATGTGCTGACGACAAGACACGAGTGGTTTGCACGCTGTGCAATCAGAGCCTGAAGCGAGGCATAAACGTTCTCAACCTGAGCACAACCTGCATGACCAGGCATTTAAGTGCAAAGCACGAGCTGCAGTAGACTAGACACCTCAAAAACCAAGAAAGGTCTCTGGCTCCTCCTGCTTCCTCTTCTGCAGTCGCGGTCTCTTCATCCACCTCTGGAGTGACAGTGCCACCTGGCACCCCACAAACAGAGGATCTGCCAGCAACACCAACACCTGGGTCACCAAGCATCTCCACAATGTCCCACGGAAGCGTTCAGCTCTCCATATCCCAAACGCTGGAGAGGAAGAGGAAGTACCCCCCTACCCACCCGCGATCCCTAGCCCTGAATGCCAGCATTTCTAAATTACTTGCCTTTGAAATGCTATCATTCCGTCTGGTGGAGACGGATAGTTTTAAAGGCCTTATGGCGGTGGCTGTCCCACAGTACGTCATGCCCAGCCGCCACTACTTTTCAAGGCGAGCCTTCCCTTCACAACCAAGTAGGGGACAAAATCAGGTGTACACTGCTCAACGCCATCTGTGGCAAGGTGCACCTGAATACAGATACGTGGTCCAGTAAGCACGGTCACGGCTGTTATATCTCCATCAGCACACTGGGTAAATGCAGTGGCGGCTGGGCCTGAGGCGGATAGCAGTTTGGCGCATGTCCTTCCACCACCGAGGATTGCAGGGCGCTTCAGTTTGCCTCCTGTTGCTTCCTCCTCCTACTCTGCTTCCTCATTCTCTACCAGCTCCTCATCCGGTCAGCGTAACACCTCCACTACCAACTTCAGCACAGCCAGGGGTAAACGACAGCAGGCAGTTTTAAAACGTATCTGTTTGGGGGACAAACCCCACACCGCGCAGGAGCTGTGGACGGGCCTTGAACAACAGACCGATGAGTGGTTTGTGCCAGTCAGCCTGCGATAATGGACGAAATCTCGTAGCAGCTCTGGGACTAGCCGGTTTGATGCACATCCCTTGCCTGGCGCATGTGCTGAATTTTTTGGTGCAGAGACTCCCTAAAAATTACCCCGACATGTCAGAGCTGCTGTATAAAGTGTGGGCCGTCTGTGCGCGCTTTCGGCGTTCTCACCCTGCTGCTACTCGCCTGTCAGCGCTGCAGCGTAACTTCAGCCTTCCCGCTCACCGCCTCATATGCGACGTGCCCACAAGGTGGAACTCCACCTTGCACAAGCTGGCCAGACTGTGCGAGCAGTAGCAGGCGATAGTGGAGTTTCAGCTGCAGCACGCACGGGTGAGTCGCTCGGCGGAACAGCACCACTTCACCACCAATGACTGGGCCTCCATGCAAGACCTGTGTTCCTTGTTGCACTGTTTCGAGTACTCCACCAACATGGCCAGTGCCGATAACGCCGTTCTCAGCATTACTTTGCCACTTCTAAGCCTCCTTGAAAAAACGCTCATGGCGATGATGGAAGAGGATGTGGCACAGGAGGAGGAGGAGGAAGAGGGATCATTTCTTAAGGTTTTCGGCCAGTCATTCCCAAGTGGCAAGTGATCCCAAGTGATCGTAAGATGCGCGAGTACAAGCGCACGCTGGTAGACGCGCTGCTGGTGGCATTCCCACCTGACAGCGGGGGCACAGTGGAAGCATGAGGCAAAGGCAGAGGACGAGGAAGAGGTCGCCAACGCAGCTGGGGCACCGCCAGCACCTCAGAAGGCGGGGTTAGCATGGCCGACATGTGGAAAAGTTTGTCAGCACGCCACAACAACCAGCACCACCAGATGATATGGAACTTCTTAGTAGGAGGCAGCATTTCACCAACATGGTGGAGCAGTATGTGTACACACGCCTACCCCCTTCAACTTCTGGGTCTCCAAATTGGGCAGATGGCCTGAGCTTGCCTTTTGCGCCTTGGAGGTGCTGGCCTGCCCGGCAGCCAGTGTATTATCTGAACGTGTGTTTAGCACGGCAGGGGGCGTCATCACAGACAAGCGCAGCCGCCTGTCCACAGCCAACGTGGACAAGCTCACGTTCATTAAAATGAACCAGGCTTGGATCCCACAAGACTTGTCTGTACCTTGTGCAGAATAGACATTTATACCACCATAAAACATACATTCTTGTTCTCAAGTCAAGTGCAATGATTCTTTGTTTTCTTTTTTTTTATTTGTCACAATATTTTGGGGGCTACCTACCCCAATAAAAAAAAATATTGTTGGCTGCCTCCACCTACAACACCACATTCACCGCCTCCTCAATCTCCGACTCCATATCCACCTCCTTCTCTGAGTTGCAGGTTAATAATTTGTAATTTTTAGTTATTTTAAGTTATTTACCTATCCACATTTGTTTGCAGAGCAGTTGCCATGCTCTTAAGCAAATGTTACTGCCTTTTACATCCCTGTAGCCTTTCCAAGGACTATTTTATAGCCATTTTAATGCAAAAAAGTGCCAATTTTAGTGCCCTAAATTGAAAAAATTCTTATTTTCAATTGTCGGGTGACATTTTCACATTTTTGGCGTATACAAACCCCTGCTGAGCCTGGGTGACAAGTACCTAAATCTCTCAAAATCCTCTGTTCTATTGCTGGGTGACAAGAACCCACTTTTGCCATGAATAAACCCCTGCTGTGCCTGGGTGACAGGGGCCTAAATCTCTTAAAATCCTCTGTTCTATTGTTGGGTGACATGAACCCCCTTTTGCCGTGAATGAACCCCTGCATTGCTGACAGGGAACTAAATTTAGTGAAAACATCTGTTACTGATCGGAAGATGCGCGACTACAAGCGCACGCTGATGATAGCATTCCCACCTGACAGCGGGGGCACAGTGGAAGCACAAGGCGAAGGCAGAGGAGGAGGAAGAGGTCGCCAACGCAGCTGGGGCACCACCAGCACCTGAGAAGGCAAGGTTAGCATGGCCAAAATGTGGAAAAGCTTTGTCAGCCTTGGAGGTGCTGACCTGCCCTGCAGCCAGTATATAGTGTGAACGTGTGTTTAGCACGGCAGAGAGCATTATCACAGGCCGCAGCCAATGTGGACAAGCTTACGTTTATTAAAATGAACCAGGCATGGATCCCACAGGACTTGTCCGTACCTTGTGCAGAATAGACATTTATACTAGCCTCAACCATCCATTCTTGTACTCAAGTGCACTTATTCTTTGTTTTATTTTGTTATATGTCCCAATATTTTGGGTGATACCCCAATTTAAAAATAAAAAATAACACAAATCAGTGTTGGCTACCTATTCCTCCTTCACCGCCGCTTCCACCTACACCACCACGTCAACCTACACCGCCACGTGAACCTACACCGCCACATCCACCCATCCACTGCCTCCTCAACCTCCTACTCCTAGATCCAGATTGTTATTTTAAATTTTTCTGTATTTTATGTTATTTTAAGTAATTTCCCTATCCACATTTGTTTGCAGAACAGTTGTCATGCTCTTAAGCACATTTTGATGCCTTTTGCAGCCCTCTAGCCCTTTCCAGGACTATTTTAGAGCCATTTAGTCCCCAAAAGTTCGGGTCGGTTCGGGTTGACTTTAATGGGGTTCGGGTAACGAACCCGAACTTTTTTTTCAAGTTTGCAGAACTCGTCGAACCCGAACTTCCAGGTGTCCGCCCAACTCTAGTTAAGACCTTTCTCGCCCATCCACGGTCTACAACCGACCTCTCCTAGTACGAAAAACTCTTAACCCAGACAAAACATCCCACAAAAACGATCGCTACTATCACGAGACACCTCAGTTCACTTGACACACCGAACTCTCTATACTATATCAGGGAATGGGAGAATGACTTAAAACGGACATTCTCTGATACAGATATATGTTCTCTGCTACTCGACCCAAAACAGATATCCAGATGTGTTACTATACAAGAAAATGCATATAAACCCCTCACTAGATGGTATCTGACACCACACAAACTTAGCAAAATATACACCCTCACTTCCAATAAATGTTGGAGATGCCTCACCCATGTGGGAGATTTTCTCCACATTTGGTGGTCCTGCCCCAAACTAACAGGTTTTTGGGATGATATTTCCTTCCAGATTTGGAAAATTCTGGAACTTTCAGACTGCAAATTCCCCCACCTTCCAGAAATAGCTCTACTTTCCCTCTTGCCACACACCTTCTCCACTTTAGAGAAAAGCTTGATAAGAATATTATTAGCATCAGGTAGAATTCTCATTGCTGCTGATTGATAGTCGGAGGAAGTACCCTCTAGATCTCAATGGACTAACATAGCCAGGCTGGAGGAACTCTCTCATTGGGAACTCAGGAATCACCATAAATATGACAAGATTTGGGAACCATGGAAGACAAAGGCTTTGCTAGGTACCCTTTAACTAAAAGATGGTCGCTCCGCTGTAATGGATCGAATACCCTCCCCGTGGAGTCTCTGAGTGTTAAATCCAAGGTTACTGCTATTAGCCGTGCCGGTCTAATCAGTGTCTGGATTGCTCAAATATTTAGCAATTCTCAGAATTCTCCTCCCTCCACATCCCTTTGTTACCTTCCTTCCTCCCTCCCTATGTTCCCCCCTTCCTTTCCCTCCTATATCTTCCTTCCTTCATAACCCTCCAAGTCAACTCCTTCACCCTCTGAATACTAGCTGTCTTTGATTGTGGTCTTGATAGCCTGAGGATACCCTCTAATCCGCTGAAATTACATGACTATACTGATTCACTATGCTATTTTTGCTTTACAAAACAAATGTTGTACTCTGCACTGTCATGCAGGATAATCGGGATACTCCTGATGTACTATTCAGCTGTTAGCCTAACTAATGTTATGACAATTGATGTATTACATTTAAATGTATTCTCTATGTACAAGACCTTTTCTGACTTTGATAAATCAATAAAAAGAATTTTGAAAAGAAAAGAGTATTTTGACCAAAATGGGTGATTTCTTAATAACAGAATACAACAGCAGTATCTAACGCGTGTATCTCACACTGACAGATGCAGCAAAGGCTGCAAATTTTTATTTTTTGCCCAAAATTGGTATTTTTTTAAACCCAGAATATTATTGTAGTATTTCAAGATTTTTTCTCTCACACTGACAGATGCAGCCAAAGCCGCAAATTTAGTATTTGGCCCAAAATGGGTGTTTTTTTAATAACAGACTAGAACACCAGTATCTATCGTGTGTATCTCACACTTACAGATGCAGCAAAGGCTGCAAATTTAGTTTTTTGACCAAAATGGGTGTTTTTTTTATAACAGAATATAACAGCAGTATCTAACGCATGTATCTCCCACTGACAGATGCAGCAAAGGCTGCAAATTAAGTTTTTTGCCCAAAATGGGTGTTTTTTCGAACCCATATTATTATTGCAGTATTTCAAGCTTGGATTTAAATGTCACAAATGCACATATGCAGTGCTGGTGCACTGTGCTTGCATAAAATGGCCGCCGCCGCCCACCTAACTAACAGATGGATAAGTTATTTTTCTGTGTCACTGGACTCAGGGCAGGGTAAAAAGATTGTGCACTGCTCCCACAAAACTAAATCTATGTAGATCGCTGAGTTAACAAGCACTTCTTATTAAAGATAGATTCTTTCCTATTCTCTCCCTCACAGCAGCAGCATCCTATCCCTACACTAATCAGAGCAGAGTGACATGCAGCGCTACGTGACTCCAGCTTATATAGAGGCTGGGTCACATGCTGCACTGGTCAATCACAGCCATGCCATTAGTAGGCATGGCTGTGATGGCTTCTAAGGGCACACAAGTTAAACGCTTGTTTCTTGGCTGCTCTGCAGCCTTTCAAAAAGCGCCATTAACTCGCCAAACACTGAACCTGTACCCAAACTTTTACTGAAAAGTTCGGGTCCGGGGTCCGAAAATCCTAACGTTTGGTACGAACCCGAACTTTACAGTTCGGGTTCGCTCAACCCTAATTACTATCTATTATAAAAGTAGAGAAATAGAAATTTTGAGATTTGCTAATTTTTCTACATTTTGGGTAAATTTGGTATTTTTTTAAAATAAAAAATAAAATTACATTTGGACTCACTTTTACCACTGTCATGAAGTATAATATGTGACGAGAAAACAATCTAAGAATGGCCTGGATAAGTAAAAGTGTTTTAAAGTTATCACCACATAAAGTGACACATGTCAGATTTGCAAAAAATGGCCTGGTCCTTAAGGTGAAAAATGGTAATGTCCTGAAGTGGTTTAAACATGTGTAGGTAGCCTCTTCATAGTAACATAGTACATAAGGCCGAAAAAAGACATTTGTCCATCCAGTTCGGCCTGTCATCCTGCAAGTTGATCCAGAGGAAGGCAAAAAAAAACTGTGAGGTAGAAGCCAATTTTCCTCACTTTAGGGGAATAAAAAATTCCTTCCCGACTCCAATCAGGCAATCAGAATAACTCCCTGGATCAACGACCCCTCTCTAGTAGCTATAGCCTGTAATATTATTACGCTCCAGAAATACATCCAGGCCCCTCTTGAATTCCTTTAGGCTGGGTTCACACTTGAGCGTTTTACAGCACGTTCAAACGCGCTGTAAAACGCTCAACACATGAAAACCAATGCTTCCCTATGGCCCTGGTTCTCACTTGAGCGTTTTACAGCGCTGAAAAACGCGCTGTTAAACGCCCTACGCTCAAACAAGTACTTGAGCTTCTTTGGGGCGTTTTGACGCGCGTTTGTGGCCAAAGGACTTTGCAGTCAATCACACAAACGCGCGTTTACTATTGCAAAAAACGCTCGTCAAAAACGCGCGTTAAACGCGCATATCAAAGACGCTCAGGTCTGAACCCAGCCTTATTGTACTCACCATCACCACCTCCTCAGGCAGAGAGTTCCATAGTCTCACTGCTCCTACCGTAAAGAATCATCCTTTATGTTTGTGTACAAACCTTCTTTCCTCCAAACGCAATAAAATAAAATAACAAATAACACAACAGAAAAAAATAAAATAAAAAGATAGAGTCCACCACTGTGTTTTCTTCTTTTTTGGCGTCGCAGACTACCGTGTGAAGCGGGCTTATTCACATTCAACAAACAGTTCAAAGGAAGGTGTCGCGCTGCCTCACTTGGCTGTGATTTAAAGGACTTGATCAGGACACGATACGACAGCTTTTAGGTGATGCCAAACAACGAGGTTCCACAGGAGGATAATCTCGGTCACAAAACCATCCCTCTGTAGATATAAAGGTGCAGGCACATAGTGAAGGTCCACCAATGTTTCCAATGGTAATAGCTTTTATTATACTCACAAAGGTATAAGATCAATAGGCATAAAACAGAATAAAATCTCTGTGGTTATAACATCGCTCGACCCAGGTTTCGCCACACCAGCTTTATCAGGAGCGGATGATACACCCACATATGGGCGTTCCTTTTATATGGGTGTGAAAATAACATTCAATCTTCTCCCATCCCCCTTCCCTTATAAATCCACAGATTTTTTTTAAAACAATTAAAATCCACTTTTTTTTTCTTTCTTCCCTTTCACAGGAAAATCCATATAAAAATAGAAGAAATATAGAAAAAAATTAATATAAAATAGCAATTTTTTAGTCACAATACCAACTCCTTTCATAATGTCCGAATAAAATTTGAACAAAATATAATAATAATAAATCACATACCAGCTAATGTCATTTTCTTATTCACACATCTTTCTCCACCTAAAATAACTTAATTTGTGTTCAGTGCGGCTAAGCGAGCGAATACAATTCCTAATAACAGCAGTGGAGGTGTGGCGGGACTGCTATCTGTTAGGGCAGCCTAAAGTGGGCCAACCTAGGTATAAAAGTTTTTCAGAAAATGATAAGAAATTAAAAGGGGTATGGGTGGGTGGGTACCACGAATGCCGTAGGGCCGTGCGTATCAGGAGGGGAGGTGGCCTGCAGCTTTTTATAGCCCGTACGGGTGTCTCCCCTCTCACAAATACCGCAAATTACATTTGCTTTGCACTTGTGTTCAGTACGACTAAGCGAGCGACTATAATTCCTAATAACAGCAGTGGAGGTGTGGCGGGACTGCTATCTGTTAGGGCAGCCTAAAGTGGGCCAAAAAGACAAACAAAAAAGTTTGAAATATTTGTATGTGTTTAATACGTTATCTTCAATATAACAATTGCTGAAAAGCCTGAGACATTTCTACACAAGGATTGGGAATATATCTCGCATAGCATGAAGATTTCCATCTACCCAACCTCTTGATAATGTGGACAGGTATATTATTCTTGGATGCCGCGGACGCGGCCCCTATTCTGATGGAATGACCAGTTATCGTCAAGGGGTCGACCCCGAGTGATGACCCGTTATCGTCAGTGGGTTAAAAATGTGTCCCACTTGGCTAAATCTGTGAGTGCTGGTTTATCTAATAGGATGATGCTGTCATGGTCTGGGGCTGAATGCAGTAAACTAAGCAACCTGGAAATAAAAGATCTACCTTGTGGAATTATCCGCATCGCAAAGTTCAGCATTCCTAGAAGACTCTGAAGTTGGGCCCTAGTGGTAATTTTACAATGGGCTGACCTGTGGACTGCTTCCTTAATTCTTGACAACTTATCCACGGGTAAGCTGGCCTGTAATTACACTGTGTCTAACTGCACACCTAAGAAGGTCAAAACTTTACTGGGACCGTCAATTTTATTTTCTGCTACTGGTACTCTGAGCTCCGTGAATACCCTGCGCAACATTCCTAGGTCACCTGGGATGCAAGACTGTGGTTCGATTAGGAGAAAATCATCCAGGTAATGGATTACGTGGTATGCATTAAATGTATTCTCTAGGACCCAGTGTAGACTTTTGGCGAATTGGTCAAATAACCACAGACTTGATTTGGACCCGAAGGTGAGCTTGTTGGCGAAATAATATGACCCTAGCCATTTGATACCATGCCATCTCCACAAAAGCAGATGTATTGGCAATAGTTTGAAGGCATCTTTAATATCTGCCTTGGAAAGCCATGCTTGCTCACCCAGTGACAGAATTACTTGTATGGCTTCGTCTATGGAAGAATATTGCATGGCAAATTCTTCAGAAGGTATTAATGAGTTAAGACTGGGGACGGCTAAAGAATGCGGAGCTGACAAGTCGTATATAAGACGTTTATTATTAGTGAATTTGCCAGACACTATACCAATGGGGTTAATTCTCCAATTCTCGAATGGAGGCTGACTGAAGGGACCTATTAGAAAACCCTTCTCCAATTCTAGCTTAATGAGCTGAGAGACCGATTGTGGGTCCTTGCTAGCAGATTGTAAATTTTTACATTCATAGGAAGTTTGTAGCAAGGCTATCTGACCTGTATCAAACTCGGTCCTAAAACCTTCTATTATGAACTTAACCCATTCTGGCTCGGGGTGACCTGACAAATGGATGGCGAGCAATTCTATATTAACCTGGCCTAGTCATGCTGGATTGGATCCTTTCTGTGGGCATGCTGTTCTAGGGTGTGCCCTGAAGCAAATAGTGCAAAGATGTAATAGTCTGCACTGACTATAGAAACAACCTAAAGCATTACAATTATTGCATATTTGGGAATTTCCCAGATATTTGATAGGCCGTCCTAGTTTGTCTAACCTTGAGACCATCTTCCCTAGGGGAATGTCGGGCGTGTTTCTAGGTTGTGTGCTGGTTGACGGTAGGCTATTAGCGGCACACCAATCGGCCGAATGGGAATACGAACCGCAATTAATGCATGCCGGAGATTTCAGACCAGCAAAATGCCGACAAAATAATTCAGTATCGATCACTGACCAGTCAAGAGTGTGCTGGAATCGGGCTAACATGGCTGCTGCTTTAGCTGAATATGAACGGTGATACTCATAGAAAGCATAACCTCCGTATTTGTGACCTAGATCAACTACTTTATATAAATATAGATCAAGTTCCTCTCTACGATTGGGAGCTACCGAGCATACCACGTCCCTATATAGACTAAATGTGAGAACAAATTCCGTGATACTGAGCTTCCTATTTAATCTGGTGACCCGGCACTTCATGGGTGGCGATAAGTAAAGAAGCTAGATTAATGTCCTTACCATCTAATATATCTTTCCTTATGTTGGCTGGAATGAAGTGCGAAGGAGCTATATTCGGATAGCTAATTGAAGAACTTGTACTGTTGGATACAGGGGTAACTGGGACAGTTGGTTGTTGAGTACCTGCACTGGACGTAGAGGCCCTACTCTCGACCGCCTCCAGTCTAGTCTGGAAACTAGACATAGAAGAGGCCATACTGTTAATTGCAGCATGCAGTTGTGTCAAAGAGGTCTGAATGGTGCACATAGAGACTGATTCTGAGTTAGGGTCTGCAGTCTCTGAGTTAAGGAGACGGAAAAGTTTGGCCTTTCGGGCAGATACTGGGTACGGTATCCCCCTCTTTGACAACTCTGCTGCGAGTCTTGGCACTGTCCACGATCTCAGGGAAGAGGCAGTCTCTCTTTTAGATTGCAGGTCCACACTTCCCTGTGATGATGCTGAAGCTTGAGGATAGCCGTCCTGAGAGGGTTCCATCTAGAAGTGACAAGTGGTTTGTCAGCTGACCCCGGGAAAATACCATTGTGAACCACTAACCCAATGTGGATGTGAATGCAATATCGTGGGGAACTTTAATTAGTGTTCCGACCTGAAACTCACCCAACCGTGACCACCACCGTTATTATTATCTGCGTTAAGAATGGGAACTAAAATTGAGCTGATGATAGGTCATGCGTGCTCAAACGCATGTGTCTTGCTGAGATGGAATCTATGTAAGTACTAGATTCACAACAAAAATAATTATTTTAAAAAAAAAATTTTGCCCGAAGTCGTGACAGGACTTACATCGAGTCTGTAGACGTGACAGACAATCGTGCATGCCTGAAGTCGTGACAGGACTTACATCGAGTCTGTAGACTTGACAGACAATCGTGCATGCCTGAAGTCGTGACAGGACTTACATCGAGTCTGTAGACGTGACAGACAATCGTGAATGCCTGAAGTCTTGACAGGACTTACATCGAGTCTGTAGATGTGACAGACAATCGTGCATGCCTGAAGTCGTGACAGGACTTGCATCGAGTCTGTAGATGTGACAGACAATCGTGCATGCCTGAAGTCGTGACAGGACTTGCATCGAGTCTGTAGACTTGACAGACAATCGTGCATGCCTGAAGTCGTGACAGGACTTACATCGAGTCTGTAGACGTGACAGACAATCGTGAATGCCTGAAGTCTTGACAGGACTTACATCGAGTCTGTAGATGTGACAGACAATCGTGCATGCCTGAAGTCGTGACAGGACTTGCATCGAGTCTGTAGATGTGACAGACAATCGTGCATGCCTGAAGTCGTGATAGGACTTACATCGAGTCTGTAGACTTGACAGACAATCGTGCATGCCTGAAGTTGTGACAGGACTTACATCGAGTCTGTAGACGTGACAGACTTTTTTTTATTTATTATTATTTTTTTATTATTCCCTTACATGGTAACCCAGGTATAATCGTGAAACCTCACGCCAAGTGCTGTAAAAACCTACCTACAAGACCGTCTATGTACCTGTATATATGCTGTCGAATCACACTTTAATGAATCGTCCGAATCGAATAATTCTGAGATTCGTTGAAAACCTGTTGCAATGATTATAAAACTTAAAAGACCTTTAATATCCACATATAAATGTTTTAACTAAAAAAAATAATAAGCCATGCAGGCCCCAACATGACCACTAGGTGTCGCTGTGGTACAAGAATTGTCCTACTCACAATGCCTATGAAACAGTAAGCCTGCCGATACACTGAATCACCACTGGGTGTCGCTGTTTAAGTAGAAGGACGTTTTGCAGGCCTAAGTAGATGAGCTGTGAGTTTCGGTGCACGAGCTGCCTAAACGGAATGAAAAAATGCTTTGCGAATGGAAGGAGAAAAGTTCTCTTACCTGAGGTGCGTACCCTACCCCCCTATAGCCACCACGCCGATTCAGACACCATAACCCCGATATTACCCCGCTGATGTTTTCGAAAATGCCGCGCTGGGAACCACTAGTGACGTCACTTCCACCGCCGCTCCGGATACCACGAATGCCGTAGGGCCGTGCGTATCAGGAGGGGAGGGTGGCCCGCAGCTTTATATAGCCCGAACGGGTGCCTCCCCTCTCACAAATACCGCAAATTACATTTGCTTTACACTTATCCAATACATCATAGTTCTTGTCTCAGATGATATATGATCAAACTATTATTCACAAGGGGCATTAATCCTAAATAAATACCAGCAGTAAAAATTAGCAGTAAAAAAAAAAAAAAATTACTATTCCACCAAGCAAGGTTTCAAATCTAGGTCGATGTTCAGACCATCCGGCTGTAGAGACCGCATTCTGAAGATCCATTCCACCTCCCGGCGGTTAATTGCTGCCACCGGATCTCCTCCTCGCCAGTTATGTTTGACCCTTTCTATCCCCACGAACCCCAACCCCTTAAGATTTTTTCCATGCATTTTTTTTTAAATGCATGGACACGCTATGTGTCTCAAGCCCTTTTTTGATATTATGTATATGTTCTTGGATTCTTGTTTTATGTTTTCTCAAGGTCCTCCCAATATAGATTAGTCCACACGGACACTTCAGGAGATAAATAACCCCCATACATTCACAGGAGATTTCTCCTTTGATATTATAATTCTGACCATTTTTTTATTCCACTTTTTGAACATTTCTCATCTTTTTGTCTTCAAAGGTGCGGTTTCTGCACGCAATGCAGAAGCCGCACCATGTGAATTGGTTTTTACTCTCCTTCCCAGCCTTCACTGGAATATGGCTATGTTCCAAAGTATCTCTTAAATTTGGTGCTTTCCTAAAGAGGAGTTCACGATTTATCAGGGATAATATCCCTCAAGATCGGGTTATTTTTGATTATTTACCAATTTTTTCTCAAGGAATTTTTTACAGGTCCCACAATAGCACTGAACTGGGTGAAAAAAGCAAACCTATAATCTTTCTCCTCATTACCCCTATCTCTTTTCTCTTTCTTATCCCTTGTTGCAACAATGTCCTTAGTTTTTTCCAGAGAGCCCCTATCATACCCCTTCTCCTCAAACCGTTCCATCATAATTTTGCTTTGTTCTCTATAATCACTTTTTTTCGGTGCAGTTTCTATATATGCGCATAAATTTTGCCCTTAGGGATATTTTTAATCCAGGGACTATGGTGACAGCTCGATGTGTCAATATAACTATTTACATCAGTGGGATTAAAGAAAGTCTTTGTTTTAAGTTTGTTATCCTGAACAAATATGGTAAAATCTAAAAAATGAACACTTTCTGTGCTAATCTCACTTGTGAAGGTGAGATTCCAGCTGTTATTATTTATCTCCCTGAGGAAGTCTTTTAACCCTTGTTCATCACCCTCCCACATTATCAAGCAGTCATCAATGTATCTTTTCCACAGGGTAAGTCGGCCACCGGACTGTGGCTGATGTAACCTTGGCTGAATGGTTATTTCTTCCCATCCGGTCATAAACAAGTTAGCGAAACTGGGCGCGAATTTCGCCCCCATCGCCGTCCCAGTTTCCTGCAAATAAAACTTGTTTTGGAACCAAAAATAATTGTGGGTCAAACAGAATTCCAGACATTGACATATAAAATTGCTTTGTATATCTGTTATATCTCCATCGCCATCAAGTTGTTCTTTGATGCAGAGATTTTATTCTGTTTTATGCCTATTGATCTTATACCTTTCTGAGTATAATAAAAGCTATTACCATTGGAAACATTGGTGGACCTTCACTATGTGCCTGCACCTTTATATCTACAGAGGGGTGGTTTTGTGACTGAGATTATCCTCCTGTGGAACCTCGTTGTTTGGCATCACCTAAAAGCTGTCGTATTGTATCCTGATCAAGTCCTTTAAATCAGAGCCAAGTGAGGCAGCGCGACACCTTCCTTTGAACTATGTGTAGGTAGCCATAGGCTGTGTTTGTAAAGAGTATTAACTATGATAGTCTTTGAGCAAGAAACAATCTAATATATTCACAGGCTGGAAGGAGACAATTGTAATATTTGTCTAATTTAGCCTGTAGTTGAACTGTAATATAATCTGAAAAATTGGTTTTATGAATATGGACATGCCATAGTAATTTTTCCATTTTATAAATCAGTGCAATTGAACAGCAGACTGGTATTTACACAAATACCAGATTTTAAAGGCATAACCTGGTTCATCAAGAATGATATGAGCAATTGGTCAACAAGCACTTGAGGTTATACTGATTCTGGCAATCAGTTAGGTTACTTTCACACTAGCGTTTTTTGCGGATCCGTCATGGGTCAGCAAAAACGCTTTTGTTACAATAATACAACCGCATGCATCCGTCATGAACGTATCCGGTTGCGATTTTGTCTTCTATAGTCATGACGGATCCATCTTGAACACCATTGAAAGTCAATGGGGGACGGATCCGTTTTCTATTGTGCCAGATTGTGTCAGAGAAAACGGATCCGTCCCCATTGACTTACATTGTGTGCCAGGACGGATACGTTTGGCTCCGCTTTGTCAGGCGGACAGCAAAACCCTGCAGGCAGCGTTTTGGTGTCCGTCTCCAGAGCGGAATGGTGACTGAACGGAGGCAAACTTATGCATTCTGAGCGGATCCTTTTTTCATTCAGAATGCATTAGGGCAAAACTGATCTGTTTTGGACCACTTTTGAGAGCCCTGAATAGAAAGCCTTCCTCTGGTTAATTTTAATTTTCCAATTGCTTATTCACATGCTCATAAAATCTAATTTAATAGATGATTGTTTTCTTTATATTTTGCTGCATTACAATTTTTGAACACACTCTTTTTTAATTACAAAATATAGAGCTGTGTAGCTGAACTGAACCCATAAATTTCTGACTAGATGTCAAAATCATATCAATATGTATGGTATGTTGTTCAGACTAGTTCTTTGTGCCAACAATGAAAATTAAATTGAGGATCATAAAAAACAAATTGATATTTGATTTTTAACCAGATTCTAAATTGGCCTGTACAACCTACTTTGCAAATGTAAATGTAAACGTTTGCAGAGCCTAGGGTGTAACAAAAAGCAACAAATCCAAATCAAATCCAACCTTGAGCGCTCTAAAAATTTAACAAAAATAGAGACAAGATTGGCATATTGAATTTGCTTGGACAAGCTATCAATCTAGATTGATAATTATTTATAGATTTTTTTTATATAAAAAATGCAAAATAACTATGTAATATTTATTCTCAAGGAAAAATGCCAAATTGTAATGTTCGAGGATGCACGTCAAAGTCTCGAAAAAAAGACCGTTTGGTGATCCTGCATTCATTTCCAGTCCAGAAAGAGCATATAAGAACTTGACTTATACAAGCTGGTCAATTTCTGGACAATTTAGAATACATGGTAGAAAAAGGTAATCAGGGAAAAGTATATGATATGTACCGCCTCTGTTCACTCCATTTTGAAGCACAGGCATACCGATATGACAAAAATCGTCGCATATTGAGACATGATGCTGTCCCCACAATTTTTCCATCCAGTGTAGTAGACACGGCAGTCAGTGGCCAAACTGAGTTACCGACTACCACATCTACATTTGGAAATGCTTCATGGTCTCATTCATTTGGTGTACCAACAACTACAGCAACAAGTTTGACTTATGCTCAAGCTTCATCATGTAGTACAGTGTCATCACTGTCATCTACTATAATATGTTCTTTTTTTTCCATCCACTTCCTGTACATCCAACACTCTGAGTAGTAGTGGAAGTGAGACTCAATTTTCTAAATAACTTGAAAAATTACTTCAGAAATCTGTCACGAGGATGATTCAGCAGAAGCATCATGTAGTTCATTATCACTTACTCTGGCACCAAAAACTGCAACCTCCAAGTCTGACAACATTGGTCTAGTTACTCCACTTAAATTTAAGTCTCAAGTACAAGTGCAGAGCTTTGCTGTGCAAACAGAGCGTTTGCTTTTGCAACATAACGTTGCTACGCAAATATCACTCAGGACATGTAGGCGTGTGCACACATACTGCTCCACCATGTCGCAAGTCCCTGTGATGTCTCTATCAACTTTCAATGTTCTTTTCTGCGCCTACCATGTTGATCACGGTTAGCAGCGAATCAGGGTTCCATGCCGGAGAGGGAGCGTGAGAAAGGGATACCACATCCAAGGGAGGTCAATAGATAAAATTAAATGTGCGGAAATGTGGGACAAATTATTGAAGCCGAAGCTTCCAAGTAAAGGAGAGGGCACTCGGCAATTACCCACTCCCGAATCGTGGAGTTAGTGACGATAAATAACAATACAGGACTCTTAAGATGCCCTGTTATTGGAATGATTAATACAAATTATAGGGAATGTCGCTGGGGTATTTTGGATTTGGAAACGTTAGACAGGAGAGGCCCTGCTGCCGCTTTGTTGACTCTAGATAACTTCTGCCTGATCGCACGTCTCCGTGACGTCCACGATCCAATTGGATATCTTCTCTATTAACTTTCGATGTTCTTTTCTGTGCCTACCATGTTGATCAAGGTTAGCGGCGAATCAGGGTTCCACGCCGGAGAGGGAGCGTGAGAAAGGGATACCACATCCAAGGGAGGTCAATGGCTGCAATGTGATCGAGCTGAAATGTGGGACAAGTTATTAAAGCGGAAGGATCAAATGAAAGGGCCAATTAAAGACAAATTTTACACATTTAAGTCCCTGTCACCTATGCAGAGCAGGGGTTTTTCATCGGCAAAAATGGGTTAATGTCACCCACCAATGGAACAGACGATTTAAAAAAATTTCGGGCCCTGTCATTTATGTAGAGCAGGTGTTTATTCACGCCAAAACTGTGTTCATGTCACCCACCAATTCAACAGACGATTTTGCAAAAAATTAGGTCCCAGTCACCTATGCAGAGCAGGGGTTTGTATATGGCAAAATTGGTAAAATGTCACCTGACAATGTAACAGACGATTTTTTGCAATTTACGTTCCTGTCACCTATGCAGAGCAGGGGTTTATTCATGGCAAAAATGGTAAAATGTCACCCAAGAATGTAACAGACAAATTAGTGAAATTTATTAACCTGTCCACTAGGTAGAGCAGAGGTATATCACAGCCAAAAATTGGTGAATGTCACCCAACTATGTAACAGAAAAATGTGTGAAATTTATGAACCTGTCCACTAGGTAGAGCAGGGGTATATCACAGCCAAAAATTGGTGAATGTCACCCAACTATGTAACAGAAAAATGTGTGAAATTTATGAACCTGTCCACTAGGTAGAGCAGGGGTATATCACAGCCAAAAATTGGTGAATTTCACCTAACAATGTAACAGACAAATTAGTGAAATTTATGAACCTGTCCACTAGGTAGAGCAGGGGTATATCACAGCCAAAAATTTGGGATATGTAACCCAACAATGTATCAGACAAATGAGTGAAATTACTTAAAATAAAATATCTAAAAATTATCTGGATGTATGAGGTAGAAGTACATATGGAGTAGGAGGTTGAGGAAGTGGTGGAGGAGGACGAGGTAGCCAACACTGTTTTTTGGTTTTAATTTATTTTTTATTTGTTTTATTTTATTTTTTTAAATTAAGGTACACCCCAAAAGAGTGGGAAATATCAAAAATACAACAATGAGCAATTGCGCTGTAGTATAACAATGTCTAGGTAATGCCTGTATACATGTCTATTCTGCACAAGGTACGAACAAGTCCTGTGGGATCCATGCCTGGTTCATTTTAATGAACGTGAGCTTGTCCACATTGGCTGTGGACAGGTGGGTGCGCTTGTCTGTGATAACGCCCCCTGCCGTGCTAAACACACGTTCAGACAATACACTGGCTGCAGGGAAGGCCAGCACCTCCAAGGCATAAAGGGCAAGCTCAGGCCAGGTGCCCAATTTGGAGACCCAGAAGTTGAAGGGGGCAGACCCATCATCCAGTACGTGTAGGCGTGTGCACACATACTGCTCCACCATGTTGCTGAAATGCTGCCTCCTGCTAAGACGTTCCATATCAGCTGGTGGTGCTGGTTGTGGTGGCCGTGCTGACAAAGCTTTTCCACATTTCGCTATGCTAACCCTGCCTTCTGAGGTGGTGGTGGTGCCCCAGCTGCGTTGACGACCTCTTCCTTCTCCTCTGCCTTCGCCTTGTGCTTCCACTGTGTCCCTGCTGTCAGGTGGGAATGCCACCAGCAGCGCGTCTACTAGCATGCGCTTGTACTCGTGCATCTTACGATCACGCTCCAGTGACGGAATTAAGGACAGTATGTTGTCCTTGTAACAGGGATCCAGCAGCGTGGCCACCCAGTAATCAGCACAAGTTAGAATGTGGGCAACTCGGCGGTCGTTGCGGAGACACTGCAGCATGTAATTGCTCATGTGTGCCAGGCTGCCCAGAGGCAACGAAAAGCTGTCCTCTGTGGGAGGTGTATCGTCTGTGTCCTCTGTATCCCCCCAGCCATGCACCAGTGATGGCCATGAGCTGGTTTGGGTGCCTCCCTGCTGTGAACACGGTTCCTCCTCCTCCATCTCATCCTCCACCTCGTCATCCTCCAGAACTGTGCCCTGGCTGGACAATTGTGTACCTGGCGTTTGTGGGTGCAGTAACCCACCCTCGGAGCCACTTGTGAATGACTGTTCCGCAGAGCGACTCACCCATGCGTGCTGCAGCTGAAACTCCAATAGCCCCTGCTGCTGCTCGCACAGTCTGGCCAGCATGTGCAAGGTGGAGTTCCACCTTGTAAGCACGTCGAATATGAGGCGGTGAGCGGGAAGGCAGAAGTTACGCTGCAGCGCTGACAGACGAGCAGCAGCAGGGTGAGAACGCAGAAAGCGCGCACAGATGGCCCGCACTTCCTGCAGCAGCTCTGACATATCGGGGTAATTTTTAAGGAACCTATGCACTACCAAATTCAGCACATACGCCAGGCAAGGGATGTGCTAGTCCCAGAGCTGCTACGATATTTTGCCCATTATCGCACACCACCAGGCCGGGCTTGAGGCTTACTGGCACCAACCACTCATCGGTCTATCCCCCAAACAGATACGTTTTAAAACTGCCTGCTGTCGCTTACCCCTGGCTGTGCTGAAGTTTGTGGTGAAGGTGTTATGCTGACCGGTTGAGGACGAGGAAGCGGAGTAGGAGGAGGAAGCAACAGGAGGCAAACTGAAGCGCCCTGCAATCCTCGGTGGTGGAAGGACATGCGCCAAACTTCTATCTGCCTCAGGCCCAGCCGCCACTGCATTTACCAAGTGTGCTGTTAGATAAATATAACGTCCCTGACCGTGCTTACTGGTCCACGTATCCGTAGTTAGGTGCACCTTGCCACAGATGGCGTTGCACAGTGCACACCTGATTTTGCCCCCCACTTGGTTGTGCAGGGAAGAGATGGCTAGCCTGGAAAAGTAGTGGCGGCTGGGCATGAAGTACTGTGGGACAGCCCCTGCCATAAGGCTTTTAAAACTCTCCGTCTCCACCAGACGGAATAACAGCATTTCAAATGCCAGTAATTTTGAAATGCTGGCATTCAGGGCCAGGGCTCGTGGGTGGGTAGGGGTGTACTTCCTCTTTCGCTCCAGTGTTTGGGAGATAGAGAGCTGAACGCTTCCATGGGACATTGTGGAGATGCTTGGTGACCCAAGTGGTGGCATTGCTGGCAGATCCTCTGTTTGCGGGGTGGCAGGTGCCACTGTCACTCCAGAGGTGGATGAAGAGGCCGAGACTGCAGCAGAAGAGGAAGCAGGAGGAGCCAGAGACCTTTCTTTGTTTTTGAGGTGTCTACTCCACTGCAGCTCATGCTTTGCACTTAGATGCCTGGTCATGCAGGTTATGCTCAGGTTGAGAACGTTTATGCCTCGCTTCAGGCTCTGATTACACAGCGTGCAAACCACTCGTGTCTTGTCATCAGCACATTGTCTGAAGAACTGCCACGCCAGGGAACGCCTTGGAGCTTGCTTTGGTGTGCTCGGTCCCTTGCTGCAGTGGGCAGTAGCAGGCGTACTGTCTAGAGGACGGCCGCTCCGCTTTTGCACCCTGCTCCCTCTTCTGCTGTGCTGGTGGCTCTGTGCAACCACCTCCTCTTCCTCCGAACTAGCACCTGTGTTTTGTCATCAACCGAGACGTGCTGAGGTGGTCCTCCCATGTACTCATCCTTAAACATAAGTGGTTGGGCATCCGTGCACTCAATCTTCCACTTCTGGGGCAGGGTTATGGGGATGGCCCTGCGAAATTCTGCTAGCAGAGTCTTCAAATAGCAGAAGAGACTGCTCCATGACTTGGGGCTCAGACTGCTTGGCTGATTTGCAAGGGGGTGAGGTGAAGGACTGATGGCCATGGGCTGCAGGTGCCAACTCTGATCTTTCAGCAGGAGACTGGGTGGGAGACAATGTGAAGGAACTGTAGGCACTGTCAGCCACCCAATCTACTATCGCCTGTACTTGTTCTGGCCTCATCATTCGTAGAGCCGCATACGGCCCGACCAAATAACGCTGAAGGTTCTGTCGCCTACTCGCACCTGAGGAAGGTGTTTCACTTGTGCATGTAGCTGGCACAGATCAACCACGTCCTCTCCCTGCAACAGGAGCTCCACCAGCAGCACCACGACCGGGGCCACGTCCCTTATTTGAAGCTCTCCTCATTCTTTGCGTTCACCCACCAAACTAACAGATGATTTTTGTCAGGCGACAATGTAACTGCCAATAGTCAACAATTAGGCCCCTTTCACACGGGCAAGATTTCCGCGCGGGTGCAATGCGTGAGGTGAACGCATTGCACCCGCAGTGAATCCGGACCCATTCATTTCTATGGGGCTGTGCACATGAGCGGAGATTTTCACGCATCACTTGTGCGTTGCGTGAAAATCGCATCATGCTCCTCTTTGTGCGTTTTCCACACAACGCAGGCCCCATAAAAGTGAATGGGGCTGCGTGAAAATCGCAAGCATCCGCAAGCAAGTGCGGATGCGGTGCGATTTTCACGCACGGTTGCTAGGAGACGATCGGGATGGGGACCCGATCTTTATTATTTTCTCTTATAACATGGTTATAAGGGAAAATAATAGCATTCTTAATACAGAATGCATAGTACAATAGGGCTGGAGGGGTTAAAAAAAATAAATAAATAATATTACTCACCTTAATCCACTTGCTCGCGCAGCCCGGCTTCTCTTCTGTCTTCTGCTTTGCTGTGCACAGGAAAAGGACCTGTGGTGACGTCACTGCGGTCATCACATGGTCCATGACATGATCCATCACCAGTTTAAATGGGTAGCTAGTCTGCCAGATGCATGTCCAGCGTACCACTTGAATCCAGTGTATTGACCTCTTTGATCAGAAAACTTGTTTAAGGCTACTTCCACTTTTGCGTTTTGGCTTTCCGTTTGTGAGATCCATTCAGGGCTCTCAAAAGTGGTCTAAAACGGATCAGTTTTGTCCTAATACACTCTAAATGGAGAAGATCCGCTCAGAATGCATCAGTTTGCCTCTGTTCAGTCACCATTCCGCTCTTGAGGCGGACACCAAAACGCTGCCTGCAGTGTTTTTCTGTCCGCTATGTGGTGCGGAGCAAGACGGATCCGTCCTGGCACACAATGTAAGTCATTAGGGACGGATCAGTTTCTCTGACACAATTTGGCACAATAGAAAGCGGATCCGTCCCCCATTGACTTTCAATGGAGTCCAAGACGGATCTGTCATGGCTATAGAAGACATAATTCAATCAGACCCGTTCATGACGGATGCATGCGGTTGTATTATTGTGATGGCGTGACGGATCCGCAAAAAACGTTAGTGTGAAAGAAGTCTTTTTTTTTTCACCACACATGATGGTACAGGGATCCAATGTGCTCTGCCAGGAAAAATGGTATTACTTACTGGTAATTTGATTTTACAGAGCCCATGACAGCACCACCAGATCCGCCCCATAGAGACAGGAAACCTGCAGAATAAAAATGGGTGGACATTCTCCTCCCCTTCAGTGAGTTTTCCAAGTATCGGAGGAAGGCTGCCAACATATGTTAGACATGTAATTTTTATATATTTTTTTTTTCTTGCAACACCCGTGCAGTATAGAAGGGAGGGAAAACCAGGGTGCTGTCATGGGCTCTGTAAAATCAAATTACCGGTAAGTAATACCATTTTTTCCTATCGCCCATGACAGCACCACCGGAGACTTACTAGAGTAATCCCTAAGGGTGGGAAGTAGAGAGAAGAACCCCTTTACCAAAGGAAGAATCACCAGAAAAGTTCAAGTCCAGCCTGTAGTGCTTAAAAAAGGTGGAAGGAGAAGACCAGGTGGCTGCCCTACAAATTTTCTCGATTGGAACCGAGGACCTCTCAGCCCAGGATGCAGCTACCGCCCTGGTCGAGTGGGCCCTCAGACCAACCGGAGGAGACAACCCAGAGGAAAGGTAGGATAAGGAATTGGCCGAAACGACCCACCGTGATATAGAACTTTTTGAGGCAGCAGAACCCTTGTTCTTCCCCTGGAACTGCAGGAAGAGTGAAGAAGACTTCTGCCAAGAAGAGGTAGAGGACAAATAGGCCAAAAGGGCTCTCTTGACATGCAGACAATGGAGAGATTCTTCTTCCTCCGAGGAAGGATTTTGGAAAAGGGTAGGAAGAATAATCTCCTGAGAGCGGTGAAATTTGGTGGCGACTTTTGGAAGAAAAGCTGGGTCAGGACGGATAATCACTTTGTCCTCTAAAATTAAAGTGTACGGAGGGTTGATGGAAATGGCTTGGATCTCACCAATCCTGCGAGCGGAAGTTAAAGCTATCAAAATGGCCAGCTTCAAGGTTAGATGCTTAATTGAGGTAGAATGAATGGGTTCAAAGGGGGCCCCAGATAAAGCTTTCAACACCACTTCTAGACTCCAGGGGGGGCTCTCCATGGCCCTAAAAAAGCTGGAAACCCAAGGGCTCCCAGCTATGTTCTGGTTAAACAGAACGGTCAGGGAAGAGACCTGAACTTTCAGGGTACTGATTGATAGACCTATTTCTAGACACTTCTGAAGGAACTCGAGGATAGAATGCAGAGGAGCAACCGAAGGAATGTCCCCCAACTGGATCTGGGCAAAATCTAGAAATTTGTGCCAAATTCTGCTATAAATCCCTACTGTAATTTCTTTTTTTCTTTTTAGCAGGGTAGAGATTAGAGCATTTGAGAACCCTTCCTTTTTTAATAGCCACCTCTCAAAATCGAGGCCGTTAAGTGTAGGCTGTCCACGGCTGGATGTATCACTGGTCCCTGGCTCAAAAGGCCCCAGACTGTTGGAAGCACCCAGGGATCGGAGACCGACATGGTCCGGAGCCCTGTGAACCAGGACCTCCTGGGCCAGAAGGGGGCAATTAGAATTACTGTGGCCCGCTCTTCCCTGATTTTCCATAAAACCCAGGGAATCAGGAGAAGTGGGGGTAAGGCATAAGCCAGGCAGAATTTCCACTCCTGCGTCAGGGCATCTATCCCACAGGGGGATCCTGCTTTGTTCAGGGAATAGAATTTCAGCACTTTCTTGTTTGAATGGGTAGCAAATAAGTCGATCTCTTGGATGCCCCAAAGATCCACTATTTTCTGAAAAATGACAGGGTCTAGCGACCATTCCCCCTGAGACAGGGTATGGCGGCTCAGGAAATCCGCCTGTTTGTTTTCCACCCCTCTGATGTGTACTGCCGATATCGAGGTGCACATTCTCTATGCCAGACTAAGAATGACATAAGCTTCTTCCATGAGGGCTCTGCATATTGTCCCTCCATGTCTGTTCAAATAGGAGACTACAGTCCTGTTGTCTGAAAGAATCCTTAGGTCCTTTCCTTCTATCTCTGGGAGGGAGGCCCTCATTGCAAGGCCGACCGCCATCAATTCTTTTAGATTGGATGACTTTGCTTTCTGTAAGGGGTCCCAACGACCCTGGAAGGAAGTTCCCTGAATGTGGGCACCCCACCCCCAAGGACTTGCATCCATGGTCAGGCAAACTATCCTGTCCGTCTTCCACAGGGTACCCCGGATAAGATTCTCCGTATCCAGCCACCACGATAGCTTCTGGAGAGTTTAGACTGAGATCTTCAGTTTTGTGTCTAAGGACCTGCTTCTCTTCCAACTGGACAGGATCTCCCACTGTAAGGCTCTGGAGTGTACCTGAGCCCACCTTACTCCCGGGTTTCAAGATGTGAGGGAGCAGAGGACCGACATTGCTGCTCTTATTCAGGTAACTGGTCTTCGGGTCAGGTTCCTGATTTTGTTTTGAACAATATCCACCTTCTCCGTAGGTAAAAAAGTTCTTTGGAGAGATGAGTCCAATATTAAGCCCAGGAAGGTCTGCCTTCTTGATGGACGGGGTCTTGACTTCTCTTGCTTTACTATCCACCCTAATCTGTTTAGAATGGACCGGATTTCTGAAATTGCCGAATTGCAGGCTTCTTCTGTCTGACCCACTACTAAAAAGTAGTCTAGGTAAGGGATAAAGAGAATATCCTTTTCCCTTATGTGGGCCGCCATTTCCGCCACCAGCTTCGTAAACACCCTCGGGGCCATGGAAAGGCCAAAAGGGAGAGCCTGAAATTGAAAATGTTCCAGTTGACCTTTCAGATGGATGGCCACCCTTAGGAATTTCTGGTGCTCTATCGCAATGGGGACGTGGTAGTACGCGTCTTTTAGGTCGAGAACGGCCATGAAGCACTGAGGATATAGGAGGTTGATCGCTGAACGTAAAGTTTTCATCTTGAATCTTTTGGGTTGAAGAAAACAGTTAAATTTTTTTAGATTTATGATGGTTCTGAAAGAACCGTGCGGTTTTCAGACCAAAAAAAGTGGTGAGTAGAACCCTTTGCCCTCTTCTTCTTTTATTACCGGGGTTAAAACCGATTTTTCTATTAATTTTAACACCTCTCCCTCTATGACTGATTTTCCCAGGGCTGAAGATGGATCGACGGTTGGTAAGAATCTGGCAGGAGGGGACTGAAGGAATTCTAATTTTAACCCCTCGCCAATGGTATCTAAAATCCAAGGACTTAGGGAAATTTTTCTCCACTCTGCTAAGAAGTCCTTCAGTCTGCCCCCTACCGGAGTTCTAGCGTCATTGCTGGTCTGGCTTTCTCTTATCCGAGGAGAATTGGTTAAAAAAAAAATTCAGTTTTTTCTCTGACCTCTGAACCGGTCTTCCCTGGCCTTCTTATCCTGTTCCTGGTTACCTCGAAAGGGACGAAAGGGCCGACTGAATCTATTTTTATAAGAAAAAGATCCCTGGAAACCAGGAAAATTTTCTTTTTGTCTGCCGCCGTCATCTAAGCTTGGACCAAAGAGGTATTCCCCCTCACATGGGACTCCACAGAGTTTTGATTTGGAAGCAATATCCCCACTCCAATTTTTTAGCCAAAGTGTTCTTCGCGCTGAGTTAGATAAAGCTGCCAATCTGGCTGCCAACCTAACAGAGTCAGCCGAGGCATCTGCCAGAAAGTCAGCTGCCTTCCTGATCGTAGGGAAGGAGGCCAAGATATCTTCCCGGGGACACCAATTTTTTAACTGGGACTCTAGCTCGCCTAACCATGTTCTCTGGAGTACTCTCTACGCTTAGGCTTTTGCCGTTTTTGGGCAGCCTGGGATGCGTTAACTTCTGAGCGTACTAACGCTTGTAGGCACTTGTAAAAAGAGGGAGACTCCTCAGCCACCGTCCTATCTATACAGGGCTGGCACATCTTCTTATCCCTGAGAAACATGAATTACATAAAGTTGCAGAGCCATAATGTAAAGAAATAAAATGAAGCACCGTCTAAACTACAACCAACAGCTATGTCAGACGTCCATCTTACAAATCAGAAGATAACCCCACTCAGCATAAGGCACACTCCTTATTCTTCTTTTTAGAAACTACTTTCTTGGGCCTAACTGGAGCAGGAAGGACAGTGGGCTCCTCAGAAAGCTTGTCGTCTTCCATACCTGCAGGGTGGATGATCAGCTCAGGTCAGAGGGGGAGACGCCGGACGATGAAACTCGCGCTCTACTCATAGGGCGCCTGAAGATGACGTCACAGCCGGCGCACTGAAGCCAGTCATGTGACTTTAGGAGCGCTCCACGGCAGGCATGCTCATAGCCGGAGCCTCTCTTCTTCCTCCCCCTGGTGGCAGGTGTTCGTCTTCCGGCATAACCACGATGCCGCCGTCTCCAGCACTCCCGCACACTGACCGCCCCTCCGGAGCTCAGCTGTGCCTCTGCCTGCCCTTAGCGCACCACCGGATGCCGCCAACTTACCAGGGACTCGCAGGTTAGTGGGGAGAGACACCAGAGGGAAGGATCTATGCACGCCGACGCTGCAAGCTTCCCATCAGAGACAGGGAACCACACTGAAGGGGAGGAAAATGTCTGCCCATTTTTATTCTGCAGGTTTCCTGTCTCTATTGGGCGGATCCTCCTCTCTCCGGTGGTGCTGTCATGGGCGATAGGAAAATGAAGATTACACTTACCGGTAATCAGATTTTCCAGACCCCACGACAGCACCATAGAGAGAGGGATCCACCCCCAGGGGCAGGAAACCTACAGAAATAAAAGGGTGGAGCCTCTCCTCCTATTCAGTGGATTACAGAGCAAGAGAGGGACTCCTACACCATTAATCAGTCTGAGCTGAACAGCATATATTCGCATAAACAATATAGATCTTGAAAAGATTTTTTTTTTTATTTATTTTTTACATACATATACATTTTTTATTAAATTTTTTGAATACAGAAACCATCACCAAGGGAGGGAATTAGAAAGGGTGCTTTCGTGGGGTCTGGAAAATCTGATTACCGGTAAGTGTAATCTTCACCATAGAGAGAATTACAGAGGAAGAACCCTTCCTAGGGAGGGACCACCGCTTGCAAAACCTTTCTACCGTAAGAAAGATCAGAAGAAGAGTGCAGATCCAAACGGTAGTGATGGAAAAAAGTAGAGGGAGAAGACCACGTGGCTGCCTTACAAATTTGCTCAATAGAGGCCCCCGACCTTTCTGCCCAAGAAGTGGAAACAGAGCGAGTAGAGTGAGCCTTCACCGAGACTGGAGGAGACAGGCCCTCCTCCAGGTAAGATTGTATAATGCCCAGTCTAAGCCACCTAGACAGGGTACTTTTGGTAGCCTTCTTCCCTTTATTCGATCCTGAAAAGAGAATGAATAAAGCAGAAGACTTTCTCCATTTTTCCCTAATTTTGAGATACTGAATTAGGCATCTCCGTACATCTAGGGTATGAAATGTCATCTCTCCAGAATTTTTGGGATGGTCACAAAAGGAGGGAAGAATAATCTCTTGGGACCTATTGAATTTAGATGACACTTTGGGTAAAAAGGCCGGATCAGGCAAAATAATAACTCTATCCTCCAGAATTGTAGTGAAAGGGGGGTTGATGGAAATGGCCTATAACTCACTTATCCTTCTAGCAGTAGTGAGGGCCACTAACAAAACAAGCTTGAAAGTAAGAAGCTTTATGCTTACAGAATCAATAGGTTCAAAGGGTGCTTTGGTTAAGGAGTTAAGCACGATGTTAAGATCCCACGGGGGAACTCTAGGGGATAAAACTGGCGTCATCCTATCTACCGCTTTAAAGAATCTAGAGATCCATGGATTGGAGGCAGAGTTCTGCTCGAATAGAACTGAGAGGGCAGAGAACTGTACTTTAAGAGTACTCTTAGCAAGACCTAGGGAAAGGCCTTTCTGTAAAAATTCCAGAACCTGGGAAATAGGGACAGACAAGGGTAAATGTCCTGGGTTCAGATTACCGAATTCAATAAATTTCTTCCAAGTTCTGACATAGATGGAAACTGTAACAGGTTTTCTGCTTTTAAGCAAGGTCGTGATGAGCTCCTGGGAGAAACCTTTTTTGATCAATAAGTTCCGTTCAAATTCCATGCAGTCAGATGGAGACCACTGACCGCCTGATGAAAAACTGGACCTTGGGACAACAGTTCCGGCAGGTCCGGCAGAATCCAGGGTTCTGAGATCGACATCGTCCGGAGCAGAGTGAATTATGCCCTCTTGGGCCAAAAGGGGGTGTAACGGACCGTTTCAGCAGACAAGGGGTTAAACTCCGTTTAGGCGATGAGCCCCTTTTCGGAGAGACAGGCACAGCTACTTGCAGAACACCCAACTCCCGAACTGGATACAAAATAGCACTCCAAACTGGAACCTCACGAATAGCTGCTAGCAGACGAACAGGGATCAGCTTACACTTCTGGCAATCGGTCTTCTAACAGCATACAGCGAATCCCCCCAATAACGAGACAAGGCTCCGTGTTGAGGGTCAAGCAGTGGTCTGACTGTACTTCACGTACAGCCTCTTTTATTCATAAACCACAAACATAGTACTGCCCACAGGGGTTTGAAATACAACCAATCAGTAATTTACAACACATACAATGTAACTACAGCAACCAATCGTTCACGCCCCCAGAGGACCAGAATGAAGACTGTGACATAGGACAGATACAACATATTCCCACAATGCATCATGGTCTCCTCCTCTCTGTCCCGGAGACAACCTGAGGAGCAATCCAATTATCTCTGAGGACAAAGGGAGATCGCCAATACACATGTGAGGACAACAGAACAGACATCACCATTTAAACACACAATGGGACAATGGCACAATAGAAACACACCCAGCATTTTCCTCCCAAGCTGACAAGTTACACTTATTATAAATTGTTACAACTTTGTGAGTTTACATTGGCCATACATATATCTAACATCAATTTAAACAGTATAACTTGGGGACAAACCTATCCAAAATTCACTTGAATAGGTTCAGGGGTTTAAAAGTTAGTATATGGCCCATAATCCAGGGGCAAGAGGCCAGCAGCCAGGCCTCTCCAAAACCCAGTAGCGAGGTTGGTTTCGCCACACATCTCCCCCCCCAGGGAAGACTAACCAGATACCTGACCTCACGCCGGTCGGTACCTGAGTTAGTCTGGCAGCCCACCCACAACCCAATACTGGACCTGTTGAATTTAGTAGCCTGTCTCTGTCCAGTGAGTCCACCAAGGTTATGTTGGAAGCTGGTACTCCCGGTCTCTGTGTTGCTCCCTGGCTTGGAGTGGAGGTTGCTTTGTGGGCAGGGATCAGCAGTACTCTGCCCTGGTGCCAGCGCTACCACGGAAGAAGCCTGGTTGGAGCCTGGTTGTTGGAGGGGGAGACAGACTGTCTCTACCCCCTGTGCTGTAAGTGCAGAGACCACGGTCCCATCTGCACTGTTGTGGGGCTTACTGTCTCCCCCTGGTGTGTTAAGCTGCCGCTGGGGAGAGGGGGTAACGAGCTCCTCTCCCATACATACTTCCAGCCGCTGGGGAGGGCGACCGACCGTCTCCGCTCCCAATACAGTGTCCTGCTGCTGGGGAAAGGAGACTGGGCTCTCTATTCCCTGCTGGACACTCTGCCGCTGGGGAATGGAGACTGGGCTCCCAATTCCCAAAAAATCACGCTGCTGCTGGGGGGCAGGAACAACTACCTCTGCCCCCTGTAACTCAGCCTGCCGCTGGGGAGGGAGGACGCTGCTCTCCTCTCCCTGCACTTCACACTGCCTTCCCGGCATATCACTCTGCTGCTGGGGGGCAGGAACAACTACCTCTGCCCCCTGTAACTCAGCCTGCCGCTGGGGAGGGAGGACGCTGCTCTCCTCTCCCTGCACTTCACACTGCCGCTGGGGAATGGAGACTGGGCTCCCAATTCCCTGCAATTCACACTGCCGCTGGGGAATGGAGACGGGGCTCCCAATTCCCTGCTGGACACTCTGCCGCTGGGGAGAGGAGACTGAGCTCCCTCTGTCCCGCAACTGTAACTTACGATGGAGGTCCACCCAACGTGGCAGCTGACCGTCACCTTCTGCCCGGTATAGTAGGGTCTTGAACACTAGACTCCTCACGAACTTCACGTATTTCTCAGCTGGATTGGGTCCGAAGAAGTTCAGCCGCAACCACATCATACGGTCAAATTCCTCCACAGAGTATCTGTACTCCACTGCTGGTTCCATCCTGGTGCTTTTAGGGTCGCTATACTGAGACATGCGTTGCCCTTAAGTTGTAAAATCCAAAGAAATGGTGTCTCCTGTAGCTGTCCTTCTGGCTGTAGGAACGATCCCACTGCTTGCCACCAAATGTAACAGACCGTTTCAGCAGACAAGGGGTTAAAATCCGTTTAGGCGATATGCCCCTTTCTGAGAGACAGGCACAGCTACTGCAGGATACACCAAACTCCCGAACTGGATACAAAATAGCACTCCAAACTGGAACCTCACGAATAGCTGCTAGCAGACGAACAGGGATCAGCTTACACTTCTGGCAATCGGTCTTCTAACAGCATACAGCGAATCCCCCCAATAACGAGACAAGGCTCCGTGTTGAGGGTCAAGCAGTGGTCTGACTGTACTTCACGTACAGCCTCTTTTATTCATAAACCACAAACATAGTACTGCCCACAGGGGTTTGAAATACAACCAATCAGTAATTTACAACACATACAATGTAACTACAGCAACCAATCGTTCACGCCCCCAGAGGACCAGAATGAAGACTGTGACATAGGACAGATACAACATATTCCCACAATGCATCATGGTCTCCTCCTCTCTGTCCCGGAGACAACCTGAGGAGCAATCCAATTATCTCTGAGGACAAAGGGAGATCGCCAATACACATGTGAGGACAACAGAACAGACATCACCATTTAAACACACAATGGGACAATGGCACAATAGAAACACACCCAGCATTTTCCTCCCAAGCTGACAAGTTACCCTTGTTATAAATTGTTACAACTTTGTGAGTTTACATTGGCCATACATATATCTAACATCAATTTAAACAGTATAACTTGGGGACAAACCTATCCAAAATTCACTTGAATAGGTTCAGGGGTTTAAAAGTTAGTATATGGCCCATAATCCAGGGGCAAGAGGCCAGCAGCCAGGCCTCTCCAAAACCCAGTGGCGAGGTTGGTTTTGCCACAGGGGGCAATAAGGATGACCCTTGCCCGTTCCTTCCTGATCTTTTTTAGGACTGCTGGAATCAATTGGAAAGGGGGAAAAGCATATGCTAGGGGAAAGTCCCACTTCAGTAGAAAAGCATCCACCCCATAGGGGGATTCTCTTGGATTTAGGGAACAAAAGACTTCCACTTTTTTGTTCTGGCTTGTACTGAAGAGATCTATGACTGGCATGCCCCACGACTCGCTGATCCTGGAAAATACTGAGGTGTTCAGGGACCATTCCCCTTGCTTTAATGGATGTCTGCTGAGAAAATCTGCGTGAACATTCTCCTTTCCTTTTATGTGGAGGGCCGATACGTGGCTGACTTGTTTCTCTAGCATCGCTAATAATTTTCCTGCTTCCCACTGTAGGGACACCGACCTTGTCCCCCCTTGATGGTTCACATAAGCCACAGTCGTCTGATTGTCTGAAAGAATTCTCACATGCCCTGTGCCTAGTAGTGGCAAAGATGCTTTTACGGCTAGTCTTACAGCTACCAATTCTTTCCGGTTGGAAGAGAATGATTTTTGGACTGGGGACCATAGACCCTGAAAATTGTATTGTCGAATGTGGGCACCCCACCCCCAAGGGCTCGCATCCGTGGTCAGAACCATAGGATCTGGGTAGGACCATGGAACTCCATGAACTAGATTGTCCCTGTCCAGCCACCAAGATAGACTCCTTCTGGTTGTGTCTGAAATTTTTATCCTGACATTCAACATCCCCTTGTGTTTTTCGAAGGCTGTCAAGATTTCCGACTGTAAATGACGGGAATGAAGTTGGGCCCACTCCACTGCCGGGATGCAGGAGGTAAGGGATCCTAGGACTGACATGGCCTTTCGAAGAGTCAGGGATGTGGAAGAGAGGGATCTGACTTGATTCCAGATTTTTGTAATTTTTTTCTTCTGGGAGATACACTTTCTGAGTCTCTGAGTTTAAAACTAGGCCAAGGAACCGCTGAATATTGACCGGTTTTAATTTGGACTTTTTGTAATTTACTATCCAACCCAGCTCCTGAAAGGTCTGAATGACAGTCTGAATGTTCCTTTCGCAATCCAGCCTGGAACTCGCAATAATCAGAAAGTCGTCCAGATATGGAACTATCAAAATGTCTTTGATCCTTATGAACGACATCATCTCCGCTACTACTTTCGTAAATATTCTTGGGGCCATAGACAGGCCAAAGGGCAATGCCTGGAACTGAAATTGCCGAATCTGACCGTCTATCGGAATCGCCACTCTCAGGAATTTCTGAAACCCCCGGTGCATTGGTATATGGAAGTAAGCGTCTTTTAAATCCAACACAGCCATGAAACAACGAGGAAAAAGAAGCTGGATCGTATTCCTCATTGTTTCCATCTTGAACTTTTTGAACACCAGAAATTTGTTCAAATCCCTGAGATTGATGATCGTCCTGTGTGTACCATCCAGTTTTAGAACCAGAAACAGGTGGGAGAAAAACCCTTTGGATTGCTCTTCTGGAGGAACGGGTATCAAAACATTCTTCTTGATAAGGTCTGAAACTTCTTTTATTATGGGAAAACAGCCTTTTACACAAATGCTTTTTGTAATGATGAATCTTTGCGGAGGCAAAGAACGGAATTCTGGTTTTAGACCTGAACAAATAATATCTAAGAATCTGGGGTTGTTTCTTATTAGCAGAGGAAGAGTTTCCGAACAGGAATCCTTTCCCCCCAAAATTTCTGGATCTGAATCTCTGATCCTTATCCCTGCTTGGCCTTCTGCCTGCATAATTTCTATAGGGACGAAAGGACTGCCTATTCCGGGAACCCAAGATAGCAGCAGGATTAGGGACTGGAAACCTTTTCTTTCTATCGGCTGCTTTTTCTAAAAGGTCGTCTAACTCTGGTCCAAACAAAAATTCTCCCTGGCAGGGGATATTACATAACCTCTGTTTGGAGGCTATATCACCCCCATTCCAACTTTTTAACCAAAGAGCCCTACGCGCAGAATTGGTGAGGGAGGCTGACTGCGCGCTAAGCTTAATAGAATCAACCGACGCATCTGTTAGAAAGTCAGCTGCTTTTTGCAAAGTTGGCAAGGAGGACAATATCTGATCCCTAGGGGCTCTTTCTTTTAACTGATGTTAACAGATGTTTTTTCCTTCTTGCCTGACTTAAGGGTATTTTTAACTGCCGTCTTAATGAGCGATCTAATGTTTTCCAATAAGGATGGTGATTCGTCCGAAATGGTCTTATCGATGCATTTTTGGCATAATTTCTTCACATAAGAAGAAGATAGAGAAGTTCTGCACAGCGCACACGCCTTGTTTTTTCTCTTTGCCAGCATTTTCTTTGGTTTAGGCTGGAAAGGAGAGAGCACAAGGCGTAACTTTAATAAAAAAAATGCCAATAAACTGAGCCACTTACCCCCTGAAGATCAAAGAACTACCGGGATGGGATTCACTTCACCGTCAGCAGATTCCTGTCTTCTTTCTTCCTCCATTGAAAACCGGATGGTAGGAGGTATGGAGTCTATACAATGTGATATCGATAGGCACAGACCATCCTGTATAGCTCACTGACTGGTCTGGCATGCCTCCCTTAAATACAAAAATTCGGCATCTCCTGCCGCTTTAGAAGCGCGTCACATCCGGTATTCTAAACCGGAAGTAGCGCTTGCGTTCCACTTCTCGTTAATTTCTAACGATAATTTGTTTTCCCTTAGTCCTAACAGTGGCACAGATAGGGTATTCTGCCCCTGTGGACTGGTTAGGACAGGTGGAAGTTTTAATGAAATAATAAAAAACTGACATATATACGCCCTCCCTGCCCCCAATAAAGAGGGGCGTAACCATCAGGACCTCGTGTAATTACAAGTAGACAAAAATAACCACAATTACAAAAAAAAAGGGGGGGAAATTTGTGTGCCACTGTTAGGACTAAAGGAAAACCAATTATTGTTAGAAATTAACGATTCCCTTACGTCCTAACCCCCATGGGAGGGTCCTCATGCCTGGCGGAAGATAACACTGTCCGGTCAAATGAGGAATAACTATGTATTCTAGCATCCACTCTATAGTGATGCGTCTGAAGTAAGTATGATCCAAGAGGGCTGGATCAGGGACTTGCCGTCCTCGAGGTGGGACCACCACCTTAGAGAGGATCGGACTTTGTAAGGCAGGGAGAGCACGGAATTGAGTCCCACTGGACTGTGATTCCACTTGGCTAGTACTTCCGACTGGAGCGGACGTAGATGCCATAATGCCCAAGGTACCGCTTCTGCGGTTGAAGACATTAGTCCCAACATCTTCATCTATGTTCGAATCGTTACCTGTTTTGGTACAGAGAGAGAACGGGCTGTTCGTTGCACGGATTGCCTTCTTTCGGGAGTGAGATGAATCATCATCCTGACTGAATCCACCATGAACCCCAGGAACCTTACCGAGGTGGCTGGTTGAAGTTGGGATTTGTCCCAATTGATTATCCATCCCAACTGATGCAGGAGTGTAACAGCCTGTTGAATGTGTTGGGACAGGATCGCTTGGGAAGGAGCTCTGAGGAGCCAGTCGTCCAGGTATGGAACTATACTCAGGCCCTGAAGCCTTAGAGCGGCCACCACCGAGACCACAACCTTGGTGAAAGTGTGTGGGGCTGAAGAAATCCCAAACGGGAGGGCCACAAACTGAAAATGTCTTAGGACCCCCCCCCCCCCCCCCCCGATGTTTACCGCGATCCTTAAAAATCTTCTGGACCCAGGATGGATGGGAATATGGAGATAAGCATCCTTGAGGTCTAAGGTTGCCAAGAAATCTCCCGGCAAAAGAAGATTGGTCACCGACTGGATAGTTTCCATACGGAACTTATTTTTTTTTATGAAACGGTTGAAGAACCTCAAATCTATAATCATCCTCCAACCTCCGGTATTCTTGGGTACCAGGAAAACTGGGGAGTAGATACCTGTTCCCCTCTCTTGGAGAGGAACTTCTTCTAAGGCCCCCTTCTGAAAGTATTCTAGCATGTAATTCTCTAGAATCTCTTGCTTGTTGCTGGGAAGCAGCCTTGTTTGGACGAACTTGTCCAGGGGCGGACTGCTCAAGTCCACAAGGTAGCCCTAAGAAATTATGCGCAGGACCCAACTGTCCTGGATATGATCCTGCCAACAAGGTAGAAAATGCTGTAGGCGACCGCCTATGGGAATGTGGGGAGAAGGGAGCCTGGGATTTCCAGTCAGACCGGCTAAATACCAAGAGCCACGAGGAGGCCCGCAATCAGAGCGCCGAGGGCTTCTTGGGGGGTCTAGAACCCCAAGAGGATTTTCCTCCTCTACGGGAGCCCCAATCCCTCTGGGTTGAGGTTCCGACCTGGAACCAAACCTCTTGCCCTGACCACGAAAGGACTGCTGGGAAAGGGACTTGCCCTTCTTGTCCGACAGCCCTTTCATTATTTGGTCAAGCTCTGCACCAAAGAGTTTGCCGGGTTCGTATGCCATGGCACAAAGATTGTGCTTCGAGGTCGTATCGGCCTTCCATGGTTTCAACCAAAGCGGACGCCTGCCCGCGGTTGAGAGGGCCATGGACTTAGATGCCAGCTTCAAGGCTGGCCATTTTACATGAGGCCAGAATGTCGTCCCTAGAGACCCCCTGGTCTAGGTCAGACTGAATCTGGGCGAATCTTGACTTTAGGAAATTCGCCACTTCAGAAGAAGAAATCGCGACTGAGGCGGAGGCCGAAGCTGAGGAATAAGCGCGTCTAAGGGCACAATCCGCCTTCCGATCCATTGGATCCTGCAAACTTGACCCGTCGTCTGATGGGATTAGGGTCCTTCTTGAAAGCTTCACAATCGCCATGTCCACCTTTGGGACAGGCCCCCAGGAAGATACCTGATCCTCTTTGACCGGAAATACTGCCTTAAATTTTTTGGTCAACACTGGACCTTTCTCCGGCTTTCTCCATTCCGTCTTCATCAGAGACAGGAGAGAGTTAACTGCTTTTAAGGCCCTAGGCCCCCTAGAGGCAGTGGATGAGGCTTCCCCCGGATCAACGTCCTGGTCCCCCGACCGGATGGATCTCAGTAGCCGCTGGGCTTTTTCCAGTGGAAAAAAATACGAAAACCCGTCCTCCTCCTAAGAGGAGGAAGAGGCTGAACCGTCTTTCGCATCTTGAATCCCCGATACCTCCATCGCCAGATGGGGAGAGGAGGGACGACGGCGTTTAGAACCCAGGGCATCTTTCAACTCTTCTATGGAAGCGTTCACTCGGTTCATATTGGTCTCCATATAGCCCTTTACCCAATCGACAACGTCGTGGACCGTCGGCTCCAGCTGGGGGAGTGTCTTGTCCCTACAGGGTGGGCACCGAGAAAAATCGTAGGAGTCCTCCAGCACGATCTGGCAGTCATGACACTGCAGGTGACGTCTCTTGCCAGCGGACTTCCTGCTGGGCTCTCGATCACCGTCCCCGGTAGAAGACATGGCTAAAAATAGAAGAGATATGAATTAACCATAAATTCAAGAAAAAAAGACCTTTAACAGCAAGCTTCAGGATCTTTACCCAGAAGATCCTTAACAAGGTCAAAGAAAAAAGGCTTATCAGCAATATCAGAGGATTGCAAGTAAACAGTACTAGCAAACCAACACACGGACAATCTCAAGGTTAACAGAAATCTGCGCTCCAGGAGACTGAACCTGGAGCCTCGCCACGCTTAAATAGCGTGTTTGGGCACCAAAACAGAAGCTCCGCCCACTAAAGGGGCGGGATAAAACTTTAAAGCCTACTTCTTAAATTTATATAAAAAAAACATACTCTGGACCCCAGAGAGGGACCCTAAACTTGATAAGGGCTCAAAAAGAACCCTAAACACAGAAATTAATCCCCGGCCGAAGCAAATGCAATCGGCCGGAGAAAACCGGAAGTGACGTCACCTGACGTCACTTCCGCAAGATAGCGGCGCCCAGCAGAACATGCGGGACGCCGTTACCGCCACTTCAGTCCTCGGAAGGAGGTAAGGCCAAACGCTCAGAGCATTAGATCTCAGGCGGCATAGAAGGAGCGGAAAAGCGCTCCCAAAGGGAATATAAAAACACTCTCTCCACCGCTGGGGATGGAGGAGTAGCCACCCGTCTTGTCTTGTCCGCAGGACAGAAAAAAAGACGAGGTCCTGAGGGTCACGCCCCTCTTTATTGGGGGCAGGGAGGGCGTGTATATGTCAGTTTTTTATTATTTCATTAAAACTTCCACCTGTCCTAACCAGTCCACAGGGGCAGAATACCCTATCTGTGCCACTGGTTAAGACGTAAGGGAATCTATGGAGCTGGAGGGAAGACCAGAAGTGCATCATACCCTCCGCGCTTACCGGAAGTGACCCTCACGTGTCCGGAGACGCTCAGCTGCTCCAGCCGAATCCAAGTGGCAGAGCCTCGCGTTCCAGGATACCACTTCCACCGCACGACTGGCGTTTCTCATAGGGCAGAGCTCTCCCTGAGAGTTACCCACATGGCTGCCGCAAGATACGGAGGGCCCCTGGAGCACCTCCGTACCCTAGGGTCCTGTCAGCCTGCCCAGCAGCGCGATGGACCCCAGCAGCAACCGACGGCCCTCTAGAAAATTCCTAGGAAGCAAAAAAAAAAGACCGCGGGTAAGACCTAAAAGAAAAAACTGTAGGTCTCCCACTCCAGGGACAGGAAACCACTGAATAGGAGGAGAGGCTCCACCCTTTTATTTCTGTAGGTTTCCTGTCCCTGGGGGTGGATCCCTCTCTCTATGGTGCTGTCGTGGGGGAGGGGAAAAATACATATGCTGTACTAGTGAACTTGCGGTATGCAGCAAGTTGTAAGCACCTATAAAAAGAGAATACAAAACAAACAATGTATTCTAAATTAGATTATTGGGGTTATTTATCAAACCGTTGTAAAGTAGAACAAGCTTATTTTGCCATAACAACCAATCACATTCCACCTTTCTTATTTTACATTTCCTTTAGAAGATGAAAGGTGGAATTTTTTGGTATGCTATGGGCAACTAAGTCAGTAAACAGATATGACATACTATTATACACTACCTATTCTCTTTGAGCACAAATTGTCTCTGGGCTAGTTCAGAGCTTTGTCTAATTAATTCTATTAGACTCTCCTGTGACAAAATTATTGTATCAAAATATTCATTTTCCAGAACACAGAAATGGCCACCTCAAAATGGGTTCAATGATGCAATTTCATTACAACATATGCTGTCTTCCAGGCTTGGCATTAGTTTGCACTTTTCACAGTGACACCAATTTGTGTTCACCAGTAGACCTTCTTTATCTATTTCCAGAATGGAACGTTCCTCATCCGGACCCCACTGTGGATCATTTGGAAAACAGTAGGGGTCCAGCCAATTCTCCTCATGAATGCAATCTTTTAAGCGCTGCAAAAGTGCCTGGAAAGCCTAGATGAATTGAAATAACAACAACTAAATCCTATTCAACATTTACAAGACATTGTCTAACTGGACAAATCCAAAAAAAGGGGCTTGGTTTTCTGGCCACTTTATAAATTACACTAACAATTTTTTTTGTACTTTCAAATAAGCTATATTCAAAGTGGTTGTCCTAGTTAAATTTTGTTTTTGACCTACCCTCTCCATATGTCATCAATGTTACATTGGCGGGGGTCCAATACCCTGCATCCCCATTGTTCTGCTGTCTGAAGAGAGGGCGCTCTGTGGCAGCGCAGCATTACTTTCATTGTTTACTAGCAGCAAGGTGTAAATGCAGTAACACATCCAACGCACTTGAATGGGACAGCTTGTTCCTCTACAAGTGTATATAGCCGTGCCGTCATATGTAAGTGAATTTGATGGCGTAGTTGTAATTACAATGTTTTCCGCTGCAAGTAAACAATAAAGAGAAGGCTATACTGTCACGGCATGTGCCTTCTCTTCAGAAGGCTGAACCTGATGATGATAGGTGATAAATAAAAATAACTAGGACAACACCTTTATTTGTAGTAGGAGCTGAGCGAGGAACAGAAGAGGCATGCCTATGTACTGCCCTGACCTATCTGGCTGGAGTGTGCCCGGAGCCAGAGACGAGGTAAGGCCTAAATATGTGGGCCACCCAAGGAGGAGTAAATGAGAAATAGGTATAAATAGGGGAGGGAGCTCCTCCCACAATTACAGGCTGTACACAGTCTTAACTATTTGTAGTAGGAGCTGAGCGAGGAAGAGGCATGCCTATGTACTGCCCTGACCTATCTGGCTGGAGTGTGCCCGGTGCCAGAGACGAGGTAAGGCCTAAATACGTGGGCAAAAGATGAGGACTGGCACGGTGTAGGGTGCAACAGATTTATTGAGCAGTATGAGACCTATAAAGCTAACGACCTGTGGATTGGGAATGTACCTTGCGTAGCATGACGACCGCCAACGACCCATCTTGCGGATGATGTGCGCCGGCACCTGATGACTGGATGCAGCGGAAGCGGCCCCTATGCGGAAGGAGTGCCCGGATATCGTGCTAGGGTTGTACCCCAACCCTGCTTCCAGCGTGCGGATGTTGGAGATGAAAAGGGCAGAAGAAAGGGGCCTACCGTCTAAGTGGGTGACTGAAGAGAGGCTAGAAACTCGTTGAGCACCTTGATAGGACACCAACAATTGGACGTGGGGAAGAACTCTACCTCGGTGGGAGGACCTGCCTGATTAGTTTTGGTAGATGGGATGGACAGTGTAAAATGGTCTGAATGCCAGGCAAGATGCCGCTAGAGTAAGGTCGCACGGTTGACTGCGCAGCAGGTGAACTCCCCAGGCCTGAGAAACCCGTAGAACCCCAGGTACATGGCCGCTTTGGTGATAATGCTTGCTTAGTGCCCAAAAGGGAGACCGTCTAGGGCTACGGACAATCTGCGGAATAGCTCGCCTGAGACTGGTTGCCTGCGCACCTGGACCGCCGTGCTGACCTTCTGAATGCCCCTGAGAGTGGCTTTGATGGCCTGATTAGCCAAAATGGATTTGGCAGAGGGGTCACCGAGCATCCAATGGTGCTGAATGCCGGCCAAATACGGTTTGATGGTGTTGAATGACAGGTGGCGTTGAGAGTGGCAATGAGCTATGAATGCCATGAGAAATGTGACTTCGTCCACCTCCCCCCGCGGATGGGTGTCTATGGACTGACTATAGACTTTGAACCCGGTGTCATAATTCCTGGTGTGTTGGCGGCTAGAGAATGCTGGACTAAGGTCTGGGCGGATGCTATCAGGGGCCCTAGTCCAACAGGAGGGAGCTGAATGGCGGAGCTGGAATACCGATGGGGTCTGCCTCTGGAAGTTCCTAAAAAAAGATGTCGTAATTAAAACGAGATAGGGCGTCGGCTGCCACGTTCTTTGCCCCCTGGATATGGAATGTGAAAATATGAAAATTAAACGTTAAAGACAGCCAAGCAAGCCTACGCAGCAGGGACATGATTTTGGGAGACTTGGCCCTCCCTTTTGTGATGACCTCCACCAGTACCTGACTGTCCTACAAAAATCACTGATTTGTTCGCCCAGAGAGGACCCCACACCTGAGCGGCCACCACTATTGGGTATAACTCCAATAGCGGGGATGATTTCATGGACCCGGCCTCGGATATGAGTTCCACCGGCCAACTGCCGACCAACCACTGCGGATGGAAGATGGCCGCGAACCCCCGGGAGGCCGCGGCGTCGGTGAAGACCGTGGGGGACGCGGCATCCGGGAATGGCACGAACAAGGAAATGCCATTCCACCCGGCCAGGAAAGCCTGCCACATCTGGAGATCCGCCATGGCATGCCTGTCCAGCTGGACGGTGGAGTCCAGGTCCGGAGCTAACGGGAGGAGACTGAGGAGCCGGGAAGTGAACGACCTGCCCTGGGGCATGATCTTGAAGGCGCAGTTGAGGTACCCTAACAGGGACTGGAGCTCCCGCTTGGACAGGACCCTGGAAGAAGCCGCGGAGGAGACGGCGGCCTGGATCTTAGCCAGCTTCGCCGCGGGGAGGCTGGCCTCCATGCGGACCGAATCCAGGATGATGCCCAAGAAGGTAACCCAGGTACCTGGACCCTCCGTCTTGGCAGATGCCACGGGGACCTCGAGGCTGACGAACAGCTGGAGCAAGCTTGCCAACCCCGAGGGGGTGCCCTGGTGCCTCCCGATGATCAGGAAGTCATCTAGGTAATGGATGACCATGTCCAGACCTCCGTAATGAACTAGGATCCAATGCAAAGCACAAGCGAATCTGTCAAACAGCCACGGGCTGCTCTTTGAACCGAAGGTGAGCCGGTTGGCAAAATAGTACCCGTCCGCCCAATGTAAACCGTAATATTTCCATAACTGGGGAAGGTTGGGGAGCAGGACGTACTGGATGGCCTCATTGATGGACGAGTACGTCATGGAGAACTCCTCTGATGGGAGCCTCCTCTGAAGGAGTTCAGGCTGGGAATAGGCGACATGTGTGGAGCCGACAAATCATAGATTAAACGCCTTTTATTTGAGGACTGCTTGGAGACCAGGCCAATTGGGTTCACCCTCCAAGTGGCGAAGGGGATGGTCTTGAACGGGCCCAGCAGGAACCCCTTCCGGACCTCGTCCTGCAATAAGGTGGCTACTGCCGCCGGATCGTGGGTAGCCGACTGCAAGTTCCTTCCCTCCCAGGAAACTTGAGGGAGGGCAATGAAACCCGTGTGAAAACCCCTCTCGAATCCGGCGAGAAGGAACTGGGCTAGCTGGCGATCGGGATGGTCCTGCAATAGAACGCCCAAGAGCTCGATGTTGATGTCGGCCAGTCATAGGTTCTTGTGCTGCCTTTTCAGGCAGCTGAGCCGAGGATGGGCCCTGAAACAGAGGGAGCAGATATGCAGCGCTCGACAGCTATTCAACCCACAACCCCCAGCGTTGAAGTTATTGCACACCTGACTCTGCCCCAAATACGTGATGGGCCTACCCAGCTTATCGGTTGAGGCCTGGAATCGCTGGGCGCTGGAGGGGCCTGGCAGGGAACCCTCCCGGGCCGGGGTGGGAAGGTTGGGACACCAGTCTGCGGTGTGCTGGATGGATTGGCAAGCCGCGCACGTGGGAGCCCTTAACCCGGCGAAATGATGACAGAATAACTCCATGTTGAGATTCACCCAGTCCGTGATGAATTAAAACTGGGCGAGGGCAGCGGCTGCCTTGGCCGAGAATGACCGGTGGTAGTCATAAAAATTGGTTCCACCGTACTTGTACCCCAAGTCGGTGACCCGGTACAAGTACGAGTCCAGTTCCTCACGTCTGTGTGGCTGGACGGCGCAGATGGTGTCCCGGTAGAGGCTAAAAGCTAGGACAAATTCCGGAATGGATAGTTTACGGTTCAGGCGGGCGTCCTTGGCCCTGAGAACCACTGAAAGTTCCCTGCAATCGATTATTTTATTCTCAGACACGTCCTGAGACGCGATGAGAATAGACGCCAAGTTGACGTCCTTCCCTGCCAGGATATCCCCTTTTAAATTCTCCGGGATGAAGTGCGAGGGAGCAATCTGGGGGCTGGCACGGACCGTACCTGGCGCGGCATCCTGGGAAGTTGAAGGAATGGCAGGAGGGGCTGGGGATGGAGGCGCCGCCGGAGGCCGGGACTCCAATTCCCCCATTCTGGCTTGAATATCAGCCACCGAACCGGCCAGACTGCCGATGGTGGACTGCAACTGCAGCAGGGACAGCTGGATGGAAGAGAGAAAGGGCTGGTCATTAGAACCCTCTGGCTCCGTCATCAGGAGACGGTAGAGCTCCGCCTTTCTTGCAGACGCGGGATGACGGATTCCCCTCCTGTTAAGCTCCGCGACGAGTTTTGGCACGGTCCAGCTGCGCAGGGATGGGTTACTGGCACGCCCCGACACCGAAGACCCGGGTAAGGACAGGTTATCGTCTGATTCAGGAGCTTGAGACATCTTACACTGCATAAAAGAGGTAAGCAAATACACAAGTGATTAAAAGCTTCCCCCCCACCTGAAAAATAAGAATTTTTTATTTTATTTTTTATATATATAGTGTCCGAACGACTGGGCGAGAGCAGCGGGGGGACGGAAATGAACATGGAGTAGGGAGGAACGCCACCTACCCGAATTAAACGGACCACGCTACCAATTTCTCCGGTGAAGCTGAAGACCTATGAATGGAAGCTCATGATGAAGCAAGCTCTGTGCTGCGGCGGGGCGCAACAGCAGCCACTCGGCTGGACCTTACCTGAGTTTGCACAGTGGAGCGACCGGACACGGAGGAGCCCGGCGACACGATAGAGGCTGGTTCGAAGTTCCGGTGGCCTGAGGCCTTGTTTACGTGGAGAAATAAGCTGTGTTGGTACGAGACCCGGGGAGAGGTGTGAATAATAGGCACTGACATGAAGTGACGGAGGAATCTGAGAGAACTAGACCGAACACACTCTTCGAGAAGATGATGGACCCCTGGGTGCCTCGGGCATGGTCCTGAACCTGAGTGGACCTAGCCACTACTTACCCACTGTGTGACCCGTGAAAACACAGCAGCCTGAGGGACTCAGGCCCGACCTAAACCTTGAAAACATGCCACCTGTGGAACAAGGAAAAATCGGCCAGACCAACACCCCTGAGTGAATCAGGGAATACCGGACCCCTGAGTGATTTCAGAAACCCAAGACACTGAGGGATCAGTGAATACATGACACCTGTGCGAATCGGGGAACACATGACACCTGAGCGATTCAGGGAATACCTGACCCTGAGTGATTCAGGGAATACCTGACAGCTGAGTGATTCAGGGAATACCTGACAGCTGAGCGATTCAGGGAAGACCTGACCCCTGAGCGATTCAGGAAATACATGACACCTGAGCGATTCAGGGAAGACCTGACCCCTGAGCGATTCAGGGAATACATGACAACTGAGCGATTCAGGGAATACATGACACCTGAGCGATTCAGGGAATACATGACACCTGAGCGATTAAGGGAATACATGACACCTGAGCGATTAAGGGAATACATGACACCTGAACGATTCAGGGAATACATGACACCTGAACGATTCAGGGAATACATGACACCTGAGCGATTCAGGTAATACATGACACCTGAGCGATTCAGGGAATACATGACACCTGAGCGATTCAGGGATAACATGACACCTGAGCGATACAGGGAAGACCTGACCCCTGAGCGATTCAGGGAAGACCTGACCCCTGAGCGATTCAGGAAATACATGACACCTGAGCGATTCAGGGAATACATGACACCTGAGCGATTCAGGGAATACATGACAACTGAGCGATTCAGGGAATACATGACACCTGAGCGATTAAGGGAATACATGACACCTGAGCGATTCAGGGAATACATGACACCTGAGCGATTTAGGGAATACATGACACCTGAGCGATTCAGGGAATACATGACAACTGAGCGATTCAGGGAATACATGACACCTGAGCGATTCAGGGAATACATGACACCTGAGCGATTAAGGGAATACATGACACCTGAGCGATTCAGGGAATACATGACACCTGAGCGATTTAGGGAATACATGACACCTGAGCGATTTAGGGAATACATGACACCTGAGCTATTCAGGGACTACATGACACCTGAGCGATTCAGGGAATACATGACACCTAAATGAACCTGGAAAAAGAAAAACAAAAACGCGAAACACTTGAGCGATTCAGGGAACACATGACACCTAAGAGAATCAGGAGAAAAAACACGTGACACCTGAGCGATTCAGGGAATACATGACGCTAGAGTGTTACAGGAAATACATAGCACCTGAGCCGTTCATGGAATAAATGCCATCAGAGCGATTCAGGAATACATTGTACCTGAGCGATTCGGGGGATACGTGACACTTGAGCGATTTAGGGAATACATTGGACCTGAGTGAAACAGGGAGTACAAACGCCTGAGCGATTCAGGGAATACATGCCCCTGCGTGACCCGGGGAAAACATGACATCTGAGCGATTCAGGGGATGCCTGCCACCTTGTGAATGGAATAACCAAGATACTAGGGCCGAACCGGGAAACATGCCACCTGCGTGACACCGTAAAACGCCAGACCTATGACCACACAAACACATGGGTAACAAGATCTTTAGAAACAACATTGATTTGCTTAATTATTTTTATTTTTTTTCAGCAGTGCGGGGGTTAAGGGCAGCAGCTGCCAGGCAGACAACCAGCCGCCGACCTGCAGGGAACGGAGAAGCGGCGCCTGCCGCGGGGCCGGCTGACAGAGGTCTATGGCTGGCTGCGCTGCCAGCCCTGCCGCCCTCAGGCTCCTTGGAACCAGCCCGACCCCCCACGCTGACCCCCGGGGTGATAGGAACAGCTGGGGTGCGTGCGGTCGGTCCAAGGAACGGACAGCTGATGAGGCCCCCCGGAAGCCAGGCGGTGGTCAGGACCCCATCAGGGCCCGGACTGGCCAGCAAGGAGTCCCGATCAACACCTGAGGCCACCAAGCCGCATGGTGGAATCCCGTTCCCCGCCTGAGGGCCGCGGCGCTGGATGCCGCCCCTGCGACTGCTGAACCGCCCCCTGACAGCAACGCCTGCGCCAGCGGTGCCCAAGTACCTGAAGGGGGAGGCGACTGAAGATGCCGTGCGTGCCCTGTGACCAAGCATGAAACGGGCGCCCTCCTGCTTGGACCGAGAGGTATAAATAGGGGAGGGAGCTCCTCCCACAATTACAGGCTGGATACTTACTGGATTTTGAGGCTGAGTTGGTTGAGTAGGTTCCTCGATATCATCATTTTCTGATGACTCACTCTGTAGAACCAAAGAAAAAATAATAATTGTACACATACTTGTATTAGGCTACTTTCACACTTGTGTTAGCCGTTTTCCGGCAGGATGTTCTGGCGGGGGAATCATGCTACCACTAGTGCACTGTGCTGCCGAAAGTCCGCTCCAGCCTCATTCACTATAATGGGGGCAGGTCGGAGGTTCGGCCGCAGCACGGCAAATATGCCGAGAGGCGACTGGTAAAAAAACAACAGCACAGTGGGCTAGCGGTAGCACGGATTTGGCCTGCTGTTCCCCCGTTGGAACAGCCTGCCGGAAAAGGCTACTGGAGGTGTAAAAGTAGCCTTAGAAAGTCAGAATCACGCTTGACAAAACTATTTTTAGGATATTATTTTAATATATAAACACAGAAAGCTCTTGTAAATTGACTGGAAAGATTGAATGATCGTTACTCACTTGTTTCCACCAAAGCCTCTTACTGAAATGATATAATTTGCTTGTTGATATTTTTTTTCTTTCGCTACTATGGAAATTTATGATGCAGGCTTTTTACCCTGCTGGCAATCACAGGCCATATTACTGGGCTTGAAGTTTCTGCTGCTCCAATCAAAACATACTGCAGCACCAAGGAACGAAACAGCAGCCTCGAAGCAACTAAGTGGAAAACAGGGGAGTATATATTGATGTAAAGTCCCTTTTTTTAATGTTTATTCTTAAAGGATAACTGTCACACTTAGACCCTAATTTCAATTTTCATATATGAAGTTACTAATAACATGATATTCCAGAATCAGTTACTATTAGACTGACTTACCCCATATTTAATAAGATTCAGCCCTTAGCAACCAGTCTGCATAAAACTGCACTCACCCTGAGGCTAATCCTGCCTGCCCTCACTAGCCAGTAACAATAGACCCCCAAAAGTGTCAGTAACCAGAGCCCTCCCCCCTAAAGGGTTAATCTCCTGCAGCACAAAGGGGTCCTCTTACCACATGTTGCTTTCATTTATACACTGAGCAGACGGCAGATCTCCCTTCCCTGGTCTGCGCTGCACCAACTCTGCATTCTCCAAGTCTGCTGAGTGAGGGAATGTCTGCCAAGCGCAGGGACAGGGAGAAGTGCACACAGCCCAGGCACTGTTATCAGCTGCTGGGGAGGACCTGGCTTTAATCATTTACTTACAGTCCCTGGCTGTCAGTAATGTGACCTTGCACGCAGCGTCCTCCATCCTTCTATGAAGGACTGACCATGCCTGGCAATTCTATTTTAAGCACAGGTAAAAGTAGGCAGTACAGGGGACAAAACTGTGGAATTAAGGGGTAATTGAATACACAGTGAAAAATTTAAATAGGGCCACCAAGACGATATTAATCACCACAATCCAATACTCCAAAAAAAAATATACAACAGTTATACTTTAACACTAGAACTACACATTTCCAGAGGAACTTACCAGATAATCCGATGCAACTACAGACTCGTCAGAGGAATCCTCAAGTTCTGCTAAAAATTCCTCTTCCATTTTTCTTTTTTCAGACCTTGAATCCTAAAAAATAATATAAATAAGGTAGATAGACAGATAGTAGAAGGATGAATAGATAGATAGATAGATAGATAGATAGATAGATAGATGTGAGATAGGTAGCAGAAAGATATCAAATAGATAGATCCATAGATAGATACATAGACTATATATTGGTAGATATAGAGATAAAGAGATACATTTGATAGATCTCATATAGATATGAAATAGATAGATAACAGAAAGATAGATATTAGATAGATAGTGTATAGATGTGTAACATCCCAGAGTTATGTTACTAAACTCTTTCTCCCTGCTACAACATGTTAGGTGTATGTGTATTGTCATCTGGTGTAATCTAACATTGCATTCTTCATAATGTGCATTATCCAGGCCTGTTTTATATATTATGCTGTAATTTCCATGTACACCAGCAGGTGGCAGCTGTATGTAGCAGGATCTTAGCCAGTTTAGTATATCTAGACTGGAATAGTACATTCCAGTCTAGCTCCCCCCCTCTTTGAGCAGAAGTGGGCTGGCCCATGTCCTGTCTCATGGGAAGGAAGGAAAGTTCTAGTTAGTGTACCAGCCCCCCTGTTAGGGGAAGGCTGTGTTGGTAGGAGCTCCCAGTTACAGGGATCCCAACCCTGGAGCCAGCCTCGGCTGAGGCCAAAGATCTCCATTCCCAGACTGAGCCATCGGCCTCAGTGCTGGTAGAAAGCAAGCAGCACCTCCAGTCCTCCAGGAAGAGCATTCCCTGTGAGCATAGCTGTGAGTACAGATCCAGAGACCAGGAGAAGCCAAATTCCTCCTCAGCTAGTCAGGCCCATATCAAGCAGAAGACAGACAGAGCAGAAGATAGATACCTGCCATATTCACCAGGCACTTAGTATAGAAGCAGAAGAGATATTGATCCCTGCCGTACATTGCCTAATACCTGCTGGGACCCAAGACTAATGCTGTATCTCGTATGGATTTATGCTGCAACCAGTAAAGACAAGTTGGATTATATTCCAAGTCTGGATCTCATTCATTACTATCAAGTTCCTCAATTACTCTTACTAGCAACACTCATTTTATTGCAAGTGAGCCAGGATCCAGGAGTCCAGCTGTACCAAGGTAGGAGACACCGTTGACACTACATAGAGACATTATCCCCACTCTGGCATTCCTCACCTGGTACGTGAGTTATAAAATCTTAAAGGGCCCTGCAACCGTACCCTGCACACGCTGCAATTGGCGTCACAAACAAACCATAGACTTTTATACGCATATCCTGACCCACTGCATAATTGGCCACCGTACCACGGTTCTGCTCATTGCAGATGGATATGAGATAGATAGAAGATATAGATAGGTAGCAGATAGATAAATATGATAGTGTATTGATAGATGGATCCATAGATAGATAGATATGAGATAGATATATAATACACTGCTCAAAAAAAGAAAGGGAACACTTAAACAACACAATGTAACTCCAAGTCAATCACACTTCTGTGAAATCATATTGTCCACTTAGGAAGCAACACTGAGTGACAATCAATTTCACATGCTGTTGTGCAAATGGGATAGACAACAGGTGGAAATTATAGGCAATTAGCAAGACACCCCCAATAAAGGAGTGGTTCTGCAGGTGGTGACAACAGACCACTTCTCTGTTCCTATGCTTCCTGGCTGATGTTTTGGTCACTTTTGAATGCTGGCGGTGCTTTCACTCTAGTGATAGCATGAGACGGAGTCTACAATCCACACAAGTGGCTCAGGTAGTGCAGCTTATCCAGGATGGCACATCAATGCGAGCTGTGGCAAGAAGGTTTGCTGTGTCTGTCAGCGTAGTGCCCAGAGCATGGAGGCGCTACCAGGAGACAGGCCAGTACATCAGGAGACGTGGAGGAGGCCGTAGGAGGGCAACAACCCAGCAGCAGGACCGCTACCTCCGCCTTTGTGCAAGGAGGAACAGGAGGAGCACTGCCAGAGCCCTGCAAAATGGCCTCCAGCAGGCCACAAATGTGCATGTGTCTGCTCAAACGGTCAGAAACAGACTCCATGAGGGTGATATGAGGGCCCGACGTCCACAGGTGGGGGTTGTGCTTACAGCCCAACACCGTGCAGGACGTTTGGCATTTGCCATAGAACACCAAGATTGGCAAATTCGCCACTGGCGCCCTGTGCTCTTCACAGATGAAAGCAGGTTCACACTGAGCACATGTGACAGACGTGACAGAGTCTGGAGACGCCGTGGAGAATGTTCTGCTGCCTGCAACATCCTCCAGCATGACCGGTTTGGCATTGGGTCAGTAATAGTGTGGGGTGGCATTTCTTTGGAGGGCCGCACAGTCCTCCATGTGCTCGCCAGAGGTAGCCTGACTGCCATTAGGTACCGAGATAAGATCCTCAGACCCCTTGTGAGACCATATGCTGGTGCGGTTGGCCCTGGGTTCCTCCTAATGCAAGACAATGCTAGACCTCATGTGGCTGGAGTGTGTCAGCAGTTCCTGCAAGACGAAGGCATTGATGCTATGGACTGGCCCGCCCGTTCCCCAGACCTGAATCCAATTGAGCACATCTGGGACATCATGTCTCGCTCTATCCACCAACGTCACGTTGCACCACAGACTGTCAAGGAGTTGGCAGATGCTTTAGTCCAGGTCTGGGAGGAGATCCCTCAGGAGACCGTCCGCCACCTCATCAGGAGCATGTACAGGCGTTGTAGGGAGGTCATACAGGCACGTGGAGGCCACACACACTACTGAGCCTCATTTTGACTTGTTTTAAGGACATTACATCAAAGTTGGATCAGCCTGTGTGTTTTTCCACTTTAATTTTGAGTGTGACTCCAAATCCAGACCTCCATGGGTTAAAAATTTGATTTTCATTTTTGTGTGATTTTGTTGTCAGCACATTCAGCTATGTAAAGAACAAAGTATTTCAGAAGAATATTTAATTAATTCAGATCTAGGATGTGTTATTTTTGTGTTCCCTTTATTTTTTTGAGCAGTGTACATATGAGATGGATAATATGATAGTGCAGTGGTGCCCAACCATTTTTCGTCTGAGGGCCGCACTAGACTTGGTATAAATTTTGCGGGCCGGAACCAGGTAGCTTTGCCAGAAAGAAATGCAAACGCTGTGAGGGGGCACGTGTGAGCATTACTACTGTGAAGAGGGCACATATCTGGCATAACTACTGTGAGGGGGCACATATCAGGGTATAACTACTGTGAGGAGGGTACATATCAGGGTATAACTACTGTGAGCTGTGAGGAGGGCACATATCCGGGCTTAAAGGGGTTATCCGAGTTATTTTCTTGTTCTTTCTATCAGTGGCGTACCACCAATAGAGGCAGACCACGCAGCTGTTATGGGGCCCGTGGGGGAAGGGGGCCCGGCTGAAAATAGACCCGAACCCATAATTTAACTAAATACAAATGGTTGCTCAGAGTTCCTGTCTATGGGTCGGGACATGTCTTCTTGGTTCCTGCTTCCCCTGTGTTCGGATGGGCCCCTTACACAGTCCGTGTTCCACTGGCAGTCACAGTCCCTGCTTGCAGCCTTAGAGCGCTTCTGTCTGCTGGGCTCTGTTTGATTTGCTAATCAGCATTTAGCAGTGCTGTGCTAGCAGTAGCAGAGCATGCTGCTGATTGACTAGCCTAGCGGTGCACCCAGCAGGGGAACGAGCCAGCCGTGCTGCGGGACTACTGTTGCTGCTGGCCTTGCTGTGACCTGACTGCCGTGACCGGGAACTAGCATCACCCTCCAGACACCAGCAGTCATCCTGCAGAGAGAGTGACTTATCGTCTCCTCCAGGATTCAGTTTGTTTAAAGATCTACTCTGCCTGCCGTTCTGCCACACAGTAACAGCAACAGCAAGTGCACAGTAAGTTAGCAGCAGTGTGCACTGAAATGCCAAAGTTCAGATTTGGGGGGCAGTATTCACTATAAGCACCAATAGCAAGCGCAGTGCATTTATAGGGGTTGGGGCTAGGGTTGCATACATAAGCAGCAGAGCAGACAGCAGGCACAGTCCATAAGGAGGGGCTAAGGTGGCACTGGCACAGTTCATAATGGGGGGCTATGGTGGCACCATAGCTCCCCCTTATGAACTGTGCTTGCTGTCTGCTTATGTGTGCACCAAAGCCCCCACCATTTTGAACTGTGCTTGCTGCTGTGCTGCCTATTATTTAGTGTGACACCTTAGCCGCCTTCCCTCCCCCGTGTCTGCTGTGCTGCCTATTGTGCGCCACCATAGCTGCCCCCCCATGAGCTGCGTCTGCTGTGCTGCCTATTATTTAGTGTGACACCTTAGCCGCCTTCCCTCCCCCGTGTCTGCTGTGCTGCCTATTCTATAGTGCGCCACCATAGCTGCCCCCCATGAGCTGTGTCTGCTGTGCTTCCTATTCTATAGTGAGCCACCATATAATAAGCCGCACAGCAGGAACAGTTCATGGGAGGTATGGCAGTGGCACACTATATAATAATCAGCCTGCACAGTTAATTGGGTAAGACTATGTGAACTTTTGTGATCAGATTCTGGTATTCTATTCTAGCAAAGGAGCAGAATACTGAAACGCTGTGTCCGCCATATGCCAAACAATGCCGGCACCCACTTTATTGCATTCATTATAATGGTATCTGTTGGGTTCCAGCGCAAGTAGGTGGGTCGTGTGTGTAGTGAGAGGGGCTAAGAACAGGGCATGGGGGCCCAATTCAAATTCTCGCTATGGGGCCCAATGATTTCTTTGTACGCCCCTGCTTTCTATGTTCCTAACTAAGCAAATGTAACAGCTTTCCAATTAACTTACTTTATCTCTGGTGGCTGGTTTCTCAAATTCCACTGAGGGTCACATGACCTGTGATGTCAGCTTCTCTCCCTGCTCTGATAAAGGTCGTTTACAAGCCTGTAAACGAGACGTCACTGTGCTGGCCACGCCCTGCTTCGTCGTCTACTCTCTGCTAGGATTCTTAACCCCTTCAGCTGCACAGCTCTGCAGGCAGTGAGGAGACAATGCTGGGCACTGGAGCTGACATACTAGAGAGAGCATTGCACAAGAAGGTAGGGGGAAGATCCTGTGTGTATTAGCAGTGTCATTATACAGCTGGGACTTGTAGTTCTACACTTAAAGTTGCTGTTGATTCTCCCAGCACTCAGGGCAGCTCTTGTATCCACTCCCTTAGCAGTGTCATTATACAGCTGGGACTTGTAGTCCTACACATACAATATGCTGCAGAGTCTCCCAGCAGGCAGACATGTCACTCAGGGCAGCTCTTGTAGCCACTCCCTTAGCAGAGCAGGGGGAGGGGCAGACATGTCACTCAGGGAAGCTCTTGTATTCACTCCCTTAGCAGTGCAGGGGGAGGGGCAGACATGTCACTCAGGGCAGCACTTGTATTCACTCCCTTAGCAGTGCAGGGGGAGGGGCAGAGATTGTTTTTATTGCATGTAAACAAAGGGCCAGAAAAGAACCAGGGAAATGAGGAAATATATATTTTTTTTGCATAAAACTTGCTTAGCTCAGTTATATATCAGATTTTCAGTGCTATATTATTTTTTTTCATAACTCGGATAACCCCATTAACTACTGTGAAGAGGGCACATATCTGGCATAACTACTGTGAGGGGGCACATATCTGGGCATAACTACTGTGAGGGGGCACATAACTGGGCATAACTACTGTGAGGGGGCACATATCAAAGCATAACTACTGTGAAGAGGGCACATATCTGGGCATAACTACTGTGAGGGGGCACATATCTGGGCATAACTACTGTGAGGGGGCACATATCTGGGCATAACTACTGTGAGGGGGTATGTGTGAGCATTACGTCTGTGAAGAGGGCACATATCTTGGCATTATTACTGTGAGGGGGCACATATCTGGGCATAACTACTGTGAGGGGGTATGTGTCAGTGCCGTCCACAGATGTCCCCCCCTTCAGTGCCGTCCACAGATGTCCCCCCCCTTCAGTGCCGTCCACAGATGTCCCCCCCCTTCAGTGCCGTCCACAGATGTCCCCCCCCTTCAGTGCCGTCCACAGATGTCCCCCCCCTTCTGTGCCGTCCACAGATGTCCCCCCCCTTCTGTGCCGTCCACAGATGTCCCCCCCTTCAGTGCCGTCCACAGATGTCCCCCCCTTCAGTGCCGTCCACAGATGTCCCCCCCCTTCAGTGTCGTCCACAGATGTCCCCCCCTTCAGTGCCCACCCAGAGCCGCTTCCTAGCTAATTTATTCACTGCACTTGCCTCTGTGAAATTGAAGAGAAGCGCCCGTAATCACGCACAAGGTGCTAGGAAGACTGTGCATGCGCACTTCGATGCCTCTGTCAGTTTACGGCAGAGATTACGGCGCTTCTCTTCAATTTCACAGAGGCGGTGCTGGGCGGGGAGATTGCAGGCACAGGCAGCATCGCTTTGCTGCCTGTGCCGTTTGCAGCGCATCCTGCGCTAGTGCGCTGATAAAGTTCGGTCACTGCGCGGGCCACATGACACCCGCCGTAGGTTGGGCATCACTGTGATAGTGTATAGATAGATAAGTAGCAGATAAGATACTAGACAGAGCATTGAAAGATTAGTAGCTAGGTAGCTTGGTCGTATATTCAGATTATATATATGTAAGCCGTGTACCAGGGTAGGCTCCCCAGGATACAGCGAAGTCACGAACGAGGAAAGCAACTCCAACACCATCTTTTTCCAAAAGAGAATTTTACTAACACGTGATAATAAACACAACCACAAATGCTGAGAACATAAAATAAATTTACATACACCCAGCCCAAAGGCTGAGACCCCTGTGTGGCACATTAAGGCGCCCTCTGATGGATGCCAGCGGAAATTTTGCAGTAATTTACTTACTGGCAGGCACAACTAAAACTGCCTCGCCATACCTATTATTACCCTGAAACAAACACGAACAATTGGTTGGGTGCTTAGTACGGGCTGGCCTGCGGTGCAACACAACAGTTCACAATCTTACCTGGTCTAAATTTCTAGGCGCCAACACTGCAGTGTGATGTATGCATGATCTTACCAACCTGGGTCTGCTCTTTATCCACTGATGTCTCTGAACCGAACAACCAGTCTCTCCAGAAAACATGATGTCCCACAGGGTATGCAGCTTGTTCCTTAGCTCTTGTCAGCCTTCCTAGAAACAATCCTCCTTTCCCCGGACAGGATCTGGGTCTTGGACAATGATCAGCTGTGGTCACAAAGGAGGTCCTCTCACTCCTGGATCCCTTAGCATCTCTGCTCACACACAGTTCCTCACCTCTCATGAATATGGAAATATATATGCAGTCATAAGAATACAGATGAAACGTGACCAGCCTCTTTCTTTGTGCAAGATTTATTTCCAACCAACACAGCAGACAGGCAATGTTTCGGCTTCACATAAGCCTTTCTCAAGTCATACTAAAATCCACAAATTGTGAGCATATATACCTCCCACAAGGGGTTGTGCCAAAATTTTCCTCCAGTGGTGCCGGTGGCGGCCATACTGCAGCTCACATATACACTATTGTTGGTGAGAAGAACATGTATAAAGTGGTTTATTATATGGGATAACACTATATGATGATATATGAATGTATATTAGTCTTACTGCTGGTGACCGTGACGCTTCCAAAAATTTGGTACATTGGTGCTGTCCTTGAAATATATTTCTCTATATATGCAGTCATACAGCTGTGCCTAGGAAACAATTCACGAACTATAATGTAATGAGATACCACCTCTCTCTATATAACAAAATTCATGGAAAATGAGGGGAAGTGAGGTGTGTGCAGTGTATAAAACTGTAATTTATTGGTATACACTAAAAACAGGGGAACAGGAGTGAAAACCTAATAAGTTTCCCATATGGAGCGATGCGGCACTAAACGCTCAGAGGACTGAAATATATAGGTCATGAGCAGCAGGGGTGAGTGAACAGTAGGTATAAACCAAAAAACCTCCACCGCCCGCTATCGCCCACAGGGGAACATAGATGTGCCCAACTGGTGAACAAAAGCCCCCACCTCGCTCAGATGGGTGTGATATTGTATTCACTAAGTGAAGTACCATATTGGCTGGTGCCCGCAAGGACTTTGTAGTCGTAACTCAATAGTAGAAAATTGCGGCACACAGCTTCTTAGACTTGCAATTATTCAAGGTTTTATTGTATAGTATCACTTTACATCGTTAACATGATCCAGTTACAGTCCCCATATTATAACGGTAGTGACAACCGGTAAGTATGATGACCGATTGTAAACACACAACTTATAATGCACTGAGCTCAGGGGGTAATACCACCAGCGATGCACAAATATGTACCACTGCAACCAACTTCACTCCCCCCATGTGTCAGGGAAGGGAAATGGATATAAATAAAGCAGTGAAATTGTGAGACCCCTAATACAATCCACATATATGTCCCAACTGTGTTGTACGTATAGGGAACTGTAAATGCGGATACTCACTGGGGATAATCCCTACACACCTGCCTGGTATCTGGTATTGAACGCAGGTGAAGGGAGGACCCCCCAGAAAATGGGGGACTCGCAAGCTAGTAAACTAATCGGGCACTAAGTTAAGCTTCATCTGAATCAACGGATGCCAGGATCTTGCAGCTCGGAATATATCATCAGTAATTGAACTTAGCTCAGTTGAGTTCAATTACTGATGATATATTCCGAGCTGTAAGATCCTGGCATCCGTTGCTTCATATGAAGCTTAATACACCTCACTACCCCTAATTTTCCGTGAATTTTGTGCCTAGGAAACAGCAGCATCTTGTGGCCAAACAGCAGGTCAGTCCAGAACATTTAATTTAATCCAATTCACACACAAACAGTGTTCAAACAATGAGAGCTGTTTCTCAATCTCACATCTATATATACAGTTGCAAGAAAAAGTATGTGAACCCTTTGGAATGATATGAATTTCTGCACAAATTGGTCATAAAATGTGATCTGATCTTCTTCTATGTCACAACAATAGACAATCACAGTCTGCTTAAACTAATAACGCACAAAGAATTAAATGTTACCATGTTTTTATTGAACACACCATGTAAACATTCACCGTGCAGGTGGAAAAAGTATGTGAATCCTTGGATTTAATAACTGGTTGAACCTCCTTTGGCAGCAATAACTTCAACCAAACGTTTCCTGTAGTTGCAGATCAGACGTGCACAACGGTCAGTAGTAATTCTTCACCATTCCTCTATACAGAACTGTTTCAGTTCAGCAATATTCTTGGGATGTCTGGTGTGAATCGCTTTCTTGAGGTCATGCCACAGCATCTCAATCGGGTTGAGGTCAGGACTCTGACTGGGCCACTCCAGAAGGTGTATTTTCTTCTGTTTAAGCCATTCTGTTGTTGATTTACTTCTATGCTTTGGGTCGTTGTCCTGTTGCAACACCCATCTTCTGTTGAGTTTCAGCTGGTGGACAGATAGCCTTAAGTTCTCCTGCAAAATGTCTTGATAAACTTGCGAATTAATTTTTCCTTCGATGATAGCAATCCGTCCAGGCCCTGACGCAGCAAAGCAGCCCCAAACCATGATGCCCCCACCACCATACTTCACAGTTGGGATGAGGTTTTGATGTTGGTGTGCTGTGTCTCTTTTTCTCCACACAGTGTTGTGTGGTTCTTTCAAACAACTCAACTTTGGTTTCATCTGTCTACAGAATATTTTGCCAGTAATGCTGTGGAGCATCCAGGTGCTCTTGTGCAAACTGTAAACGTGCAGCAATGTTTTTTATGGACAGCAGTGGCTTCCTCTGTGGTATCCTCCCATGAAATCCATTCTTGTTTAGTGTTTTACGTATCGTAGATTCGCTAACAGGGATGTTAGCATGTCAGAGACTTTTGTAAGTCTTTAGCTGACACTCTAGGATTCTTCTTCACCTCATTGAGCAGTCTGCGCTGTGCTCTTGCAGTCATCTTTACAGGACGGCCACTCCTAGGGAGAGTAGCAGCAGTGCTGCACTTTCTCCATTTATAGACAATTTGTCTTACCGTGGACTGATGAACAGCAAGGCTTTTGGAGATACTTTCATAACCCTTTCCAGCTTTATGCAAGTCAACAATTCTTAATTGTAGGTCTTCTGAGAGCTCTTTTGAGTAAGGCATCATTCACATCAGGCAATGCTTCTTGTGAAAAGCAAACCCAGAACTGGTGTGTGTTTTTTATAGGGCAGGGCAGCTGTAACCAACACCTCCAATCTCATCTCATTGATTGGACTCCAGTTGGCTGACACCTCACTCTAATTAGCTCTTGAAGATGTCATTAGTCTAGGGGTTCACATACTTTTTCCACCTGCACTGTGAATGTTTACATGGTGTGTTTAATAAAAACATGGTAGCATTTAATTATTTGTGTGTTATTAGTTTAAGCAGACTTTGATTGTCTATTGTTCTTACTTAGATGAAGATCAGATCACATTTTATGACCAACTTGTGCAGAAATCCATATCATTCCAAAGGGTTCACATACTTTTTCTTGCAACTGTATATAAAGAAGGACGTATATACGTATGTTCCGCGATCACTCAAAAACGCAACCATCGATTTTAACAAAACTTTGTATACACATCCCTTGCTACCTGGAAAGAAATCTTTTGGGGGTCACAGCTCTCTAGCACGTACCATTCCTGAGATATTCCCAAAGAATGCAAATATGGCACATCACATGACCTACATTAGCCAATAGAAGCCTGCAGGTCTTTATTTTCATATCCCAATTGCCAAACACACGGTCACATGTCCCTTATCAGCCAGTAGAAGCTCGCAGGTTCTTAGTCTCCACATACACACAGTTTTATACCAGGTTTCCAAAACAACCCAGCCATTTTTTTTTCACTGCTGCAGGTCAGCTTTAAAGGAGCAGGGAGCTGTGGATGACACGGTTAAGGGAGCGGAGTGCTGTGGAGGTGACATTTCAGGGGGCAGGTAGGGTGGCCATTCAGGCCACCCTCAAAAGACGGACTTAAAAATCCACCCCCAGGTCCGCTGAGCCACCCCCCAATCCAGTTAGGCCACGCCACTTCCACTCCGCAGCCCACTGTGATTGAAAAAATGAAGGGAAAAAACTTCTGTCAGCTGCAAGGCTGGGAGGGGCGGTGACTTTCTCCCTGCAGCTCCCTCGATCCCCTGCAGCTGACAGAAGTTCATTTTTACCTTCATTTTTTCAATCCCCGTTGGCTGCGGAGTGGGAAGGGGAGTGGCTTAGCTGGACCTGGGGTTAAGGTTTTTAAGTCCGTCTTTTGAGGGTGGTCTGAATGGCCAACCTACCTGCCCCTGAACTGTGACCTCCACAGCACTCCGCTCCCTTAACAGTGTCATCCACAGCGCCCTGCCCCTTTAAAGCTGACCTATAGCAGTGAAGAATAGGTTGTTATTGAAACCTGGTGTAAAACTGTGTATATGTGGAGACTAAGGGCCTACAAGCTTTTAATGGCTGATAAGGGTCATGTGACCAGGCTTCTATTGGCTAATGCATTTTTGGGGAATATCTCACGCAGGGATGTCCTTTTGACAATATCTTTTAATGACATACACAAATATTTTATGAAATAGATTAAATATACCCATGAAAAGACGGGTCCTTCTGCTAGCATACAGTATATATCTATATATATATTTGTGGTCCTGGCTACGGCGCGAAGCCCTTGCATGCGAGCCCTAATTACCTAATCTAACTGGATAGGCTAGTGGAGTGCCCTTAGCCACGTGCGAGGGTAGGCAAATAAGAAGGGCATACCCTGAAGGAAATGAATTGAAAAAGAGGCCGGGAGGGAGGGGCGACAGAGGACGCGCACCCCACGTACTGGGCGGCGGGACTTATGAAGTCCTCTACGCCCCTCCCACAAATGCAGGCTGAAATTCAGCCTGCTAGATTTGTGGTCCTGGCTATGGTGCGAAGCCCTTGCATGCGAGCCCTAATTACCTAATCTAACTGGATAGGCTAGTGGAGTGCCCTTAGCCACATGCGAGGGTAGGCAAATAAAGGGGGCAAAAATGCGAGTAGGAAATGGTTTATTGATACAACTTTTTTTTTTCACAGAATCAAATCGGAAAAAGCTCTGGCAATCTCGTCTTTCGTGTGTGGGATGTACCGCGAGAAACACGACAATTGCCATCGTCCAATTTTTCGTATGATGTGAGCCGGGACCCCGTGTTTGGATGCGGCGGAAGTGGCTCCGATCCGGAAAGAATGGCCAGATATAACCCGGGGATTAAACCCTAACCCTGATGCAAGGCTGCGCATGTGCTTGGTAAACTGCGTGGATGAGAGTGGCCGTGAAGGGAAGGGAAGTAAAGGGCTGGCTAGAGCCCGGTTACCTAGGTTGGCTAGTAGTTTATTGAGGACTGCCACTGGACACCATGGATTGATATTCGGGTAATATTCGACCCGCACGGGGGGCCCCACTTGCGAGGTCTTGGAAACGTAAAAGGTGAAGATGAAATGATCTTGTCTGCTGGTGAGTTGACTTAGTATGGGACCCGAATTATGAGGGGAGGTGCTAGTGAATTCCCCAGGCCGGAGAAAGCCGTAGAAACTTAAGTAAAGAGCAGCTTTGAGAATGATACTTTTAAATGGCCCAAAAGGATTGCCGTCTAGGGAGGTTGAGATCTTCCTGAACAACTCCCCAGATACAGGTTGCCTGGTGGGTTCGGACTTTGTAGAGCTCTTCTGAATGCCCCGCAATGTGGCTTTGATGGCATGGGAGGAAAATATGGAGTTGCTACCGGGATGACGGATCATGAGGTGATGCTGGACCCCTGCCAAATATGACCTAATGGTGTTATATGAAAGGTGAAGGTCTTTGTGGCAGTATGCCAGCAAAGCCAAGATAAATGTGACTTCATCCGTATTGCCCCTAGGGTGACGGTGAGAGAAAACCTTAAGGCTGGGTTCAGACCTGAGCGTATTTGATATGCGCGTTTTTGTCGCGCGTTTTTATGCGCGTTTTTTGCAATAGTAAACGCGCGTTTGACGCGCGTTTGTGTGATTGACTGCAGTGTCCTATGGCCACAAACGCGCGTCAAAACGCCCCAAAGAAGCTCAAGAACTTGTTTGAGCGTAGGGCGTTTTTCAGCGCGTTCAAACGCGCTGTAAAACGCTCAAGTGAGAACCAGGGCCATAGGGAAGCGTTGGTTTTCATGTGTTGAGCGTTTTACAGCGCGTTTGAACGCGCTGTAAAACGCTCAAGTGTGAACCCAGCCTTAATGCTTTCCAGCCTGTTTGGTACTTTCTGGTGGAGTTTGCGGACAGAGACTTGCGCATGAGAGACTGTGCCACTGATATATGCCTGTCTAGTCCAGAATTAGCGATTCAAAATCCAGGGGGGTTATTCCAACTCTTTCGGCTTGTGGCATGACCTGGAAGAAAAGGTTAAGATTTAAGCAGGACAAAACATCTGCTGCCACGTTCCTGATGCCCTGGATGTGGGTACAAGAAATGTGGAAGTTATATCTTAAAGCTAGCCAAGTGAGTTTGCGCATGAAGCGCATGACCTTGGGTGAGGTAGACCTGCCTTTGGGGAGAATATCCACTACCGTGTGGTTGTCGGTAATGAAGGATACCGGCATGTTATTCCATTCTTTGCCCCAGACTTGAGCGACAGCCACAATGGGGTATAATTCTAGGAGGGGGGAAGATCTAATGGCTTGGGAGTCCGAGTAAAATTGGGTAGGCCAAGAGTCCGCAAACCATTGCTGACCGAAGAAGGCGCCGAAACCAATGGATGCGGCCGCATCGGAATACACGGTCGGGAAGGTCTCTCTCCAGCGCGGAATGAACAGGGAGATACCATTCCACTCCGATAGGAAGACCCTCCACATGGCTAGGTCGGCCAAGGCTTCCCGATCCGATTGGATAAGAGAGTCTCTGGACTTGAGCCGTGGGCAACAATTGGAGGAGTCTCGATGTGATGGAGCGACCCTGTGGCATGATTCTGGTGGCGAAATTAAGTGAGCACAATAATGACTGTAATGCCTCGTTTCCACTGAGCGGATCGGTTCGGGTCGGTACGGTACGGTTCGCTATTTTGGGTGTTTCCACTATGAAAGCGATCCATACAAGCGAACCGTACCGCTCCATTCAGGGTCCTGCTTCAGATGTAGGGCCATAGAAAAATGGAACGGTTCGGATAGGGCGGAGCTACTTGCGTCGCACAATACATTCTCCTGATTGGCGGCCTGAATTACGTCAAACGTAAGCGCAACATAAACACCACGCCGCAATTAGTACAGATAATAGGAGAAGGAACTATCCACTTTTTTAACTATTCTTGGGGATGGCGCTATTCAGAGTGAGCTTGATGGATCAGTGAGAAATGAAAAGGTGTTCCAAGATATTTCTCAGCGGATGGCGGCCGAAGGATTTGAACGGACATCGGGTCAGTGTAGGGCAAAGCTTAAGAAGCTTAAAATACAATATAAAAAAATTAAGGATGCCATGGCCGTAGTGGAAACAGTCGCAGTACCTAGAAGTGGTACGATGCCATGGACGCCATTTACGGTCATAGGCCGGCAAACCAAGGCAGGGAGGGAGGGAGGTCTGGACTCTGCTACTGCACTTCTCGAGTCCATGATAGAACCTGCTGGTGTTTTTTTTTTTTGATTCTGCATATCATTTCGTTCTGCTAACCATTATAAAAAATATATATATAACCATATTTGCAATTTCAGATACAGTTGAAGGACTCTCCAATGATGCGTCAAACTTGTCTGATGATGGTCCGTCAATGTCGTTCAGCAGCACCAGCACTATTGCATCACCACCTTCCAGCCAACCACATAGTACGCCCAATGCACCCCGGCAAACAGGTAAGACATGATTAGGTTTTTTTCTTATTTTTTAATTTGTGCATATATTTTGTCCACTCACACTTGAAAGAGTACATAGCAAGATTACTTGTGAACTTTTTTGTGTCTATACTGTATTCTGTCCTGTTGTATATTCCAGGTGAAAGGAGACGCTCGCAGCTGGATCTGCGCACAGTCATGGAGGATATGCGGGCAGCTGAGGAAAGGCAGCTGGAAAGGCTGGATATCCTTTCTGAGCGGAGGTTTCAGGCACTGCGTCAGGATGCCCAGGAAGCTATGCGCCAGAAGGCTGAAATTGCACGGCAGCAGATGGAGCAGTTGGCTACATTCAACCAGGCCTTCCTGGGTGTCCTTGGGCAGCTTGTTCAAGTGCTAGGAGCCAGTCGTGATCCCAGACCACCGCCAAGGGAGTAGTCCCTCTCTGCCAGCACTGTTCTGATGTAAAGATTTGATGTAAATATGTATATTTCTTAGTATATAGCAAGATTACTTTTTGTTTTGAAAATGCAAGACATGAGAGACCCTGGTTGTGTCTGATGTAAGGTAAACTTTATTTGACCAATAAAAAATTAATACAACAATAAAAATTAAGCAATAAGGTATCGCATCAGAGCCTGACGTACCTCATTGCACTCTTCCTCCATATCCTGTGCTACTACCCGTACTGGCTCTTCTGCTTTCGTATTCCAGTCCTGGTAGAAGTCTTCTCCATGTCTTTCACAAATATTGTGAAGAGCACAGCAAGTAAGCCCCATGGCTTTTGCAAGTTCAATGTCACTGTCATTCCTTTTCATAAGACACCGCCATCTACCCTTTAGTCTTCCAAATGCATTCTCTACAACCACCCTTGCCCTGGATGTTTTCCTGTTGTAGATTTTCTGTTCTGGTGTCAGGCGGCCATTGTCACCAAATGGTTTCAGGAGCCAATTTTGTAAAGGGTATGCAGAATCCCCGAGCACATAATAGCCAACATTCACCCCTGAAATGTTCCTTGTGTGGCCAGAGTACAGGCCTCCCTGGCCAACCCAGTCCCAAAATGTTGACAATCTTAGAATTCGAGCATCATGCAAACTTCCAGGTTTTCCCACATTCACACTCCAGAATAGTCCTTTTCCATCCACTACTCCCTGGAGGATGATGGAATGCCAGCCTTTTTGGTTAAAATAGTCAGTGTGGTATACTTGTGGTGCTATTATTGGTATGTGTGAACCATCAATAGCGCCAACACACTGTGGAAGGCCCCGCCTGTCCTCAAAGTAGTTAGCCATGTCTTTTAGCTTTTCACTGTCTGGAAAATGAACAATCTCAGGAGCTAGCAATGTGCAGACAGCCTTACAGAAGTCCTGCACACACCGTTGATTTGCTCACACCGAAAAGGTGGCCTATACTTCGGTATTCACTGTTGGTAGCCAGCTTCCACAGTGCAATGGCAACTCTTTTCCTCACTGGCAAACTAGCTCTGAAGTTGGTGCTTTGCTTCTCCATTGCTGGACTTACCTTTGCGCAAAGGTATCCAAAGGTTTCCTCCGACACTCTGAAATTGCGCAGCCACTGTGTGTGTGTAAATTCGAGGACGGTCACATCCCACCACTCATTGGAACGGGGTAGAGCCCAAATGACTGGTCGGCGGCCCTGCTTTAACGAAAGGAGAAGCATCTAAAAAACAAGTTTAAAAAACAAAGGGTCAGATTGCATCATTTATAAAAGCGGGCAACAAATAACAAGGAGTATTTTATGTAGAATACTATGTCAATTTAACATACGTGTGCATACAGTAATGCATACAGTTGATGCTTACCCTATAGCTCTGCCGTCTTTGTCTTTGTCGTACAAGGCTGTATTTCTCCTCCCGGCTCAAGATCCAAGTTCGAAGTTTTCGTCTCTTTTCTGCTGTATTTCTCTTTGCAGCTCGCAACCTTCTCTGATACAGAACAGCATGTATTTTAACTACCATACACCAAAATGCAAGTAGTGAAAACACGAGCTGCTGGATGACCTCCATCTTTGTTGTTTATAGCGTCGCGTTTGTTGTCGCACTAGTGTGACGTCACGCTACGCATTTTTTTCTAAACCACATATGGACCCGGCGGCCCGAGTTGCAGTGGAAACGCTCACCTAAATAGACCGGACCATTACAAATCTTCCAAACTGTGCCGACCCGAACCGATCCGCTCAGTGGAAACGAGGCATAAGTCGCCCTTTGACACGGTCCTGGATCCCATGTGAGTGACAATGGATGTTTTAAGCCTGTTTAACTTGTCATCTGGGAGTCTGGCCTCCATCCTAAGGGTGTCTAAGGAGATACCTAAGAAAGTGATGACCGTGGAGGGGCCCTCGACTTTTGATGGAGCCACTGGGACTCGTAATGCAGCAAAAATGTTGAGGAGACTTTCCAACATGTCGGGCACCTGGTTGGGACTTTCAATAAATAAGAAGTCGTCCAAGTAATGGATTACTCTGGGACAATTGCCATGGTTCACCAGAATCCAATGGAGGACCTGGGCGAGCTGATCAAAGAGCCAGGGGCTGCTCTTTGACCCGAACGTAAGTCGAGTGGCAAAATAGTACTGGTCCCTCCATTTGATTCCATGAAACTTCCATAGGTGTGGTTGGACTGGTAATAGCTTGAAAGCATCGGAAATATCAGCTTTCGATAGCCATGTGCCCACCCCCACTTGTAATATCAATTGTATTGCTTCGTCCAGAGAAGAGTATTGCATTGAATACTCCTCTGACGGGATCAATGAATTAAGGCTTGGAATACTGGAAGCATGAGGAGCTGACAATTCGTAAATCAATAGCTTTTTATTAGTATTTTTCTTGGTGACCAGACCGATGGGGCTTACTCTGTAGACGTGAAAAGGCAGGGCTGAAAAGGGGCCTATGATGAACCCCTTCTGCAATTCGGTCTGCAGTAGAGAATCAACCGAGCCCGGGTCCTCCGTGGCGGACACCAGGTTTGGTGTTTCCCAAGAAACTTGGGGCAAGGTTACGAGACCGGTATGGAAGCCCTCTGTAAATCCAGATTGCAGGAATTGCACGAATTCGGATTGTGATGAGTTTTAAGGAGGGAGACTAAAGCGGGAATGTTGATGTCGGCTAGTCAGGAACTTTTTGCTGCACGTTGAGAACAGGAGGATTGAGGATGGGCCCGGAAGCAAATAGAACAGATATGGAGTGCCTTACACTTATTGTAGTTGCAAAAGGTGAGGTTATAATTATTACATAGATGATTTTTCCCCAGGAATACAATGGGATGACCTAATTTGTCCAGGAGCGGACCTCGCTTTTGGGAAGCTGAAGCGCTGGGCTGCTGTTTTGCTTGGGAAGTGACGTGTAAATTGGGGCACCAGTCGGATGCGTGCAGTACTGACTGACAATTAGAGCAGTTTGGGTCTTTAAGTCCAGCAGAAAAGCTCCATGTCTAAGGATGCCCAGTTGGTGACATGTTGAAACTGGGCGAGAGCGGCGGCTGCCTTTCCGAGAATGACCTATGATAGTCGTAGAAGGCAAAGCCTCCGTATTTGTACCCGAGCTCCGTGACCCTGTACAAATATGAATCGAGCTCCTTCCTTCTGGAGAGTTTTTTGTTGAGGCGCGTGTCCTTAGACTTTAGGACCACTGACACGTCGCCGCAGGTGATGGTCCTGCTTTCGACGGTGTCATGGGTAGAAATAAGGACAGCCGCTAAGTTGACGGCCTTGCCTGCCAGTATGTCTTTGCGCAAGTTCTCCGGGACGAAAAAGGAGGGAGCAATCTTGGGAACCCCAGAAACCCTACCTGGGGAAGAAGACCGGGAAGTGGAAGGACCTGGTATGGGATCGATGGGTGCAGTAGGTGTCGTGTCCCTACTTTCGACCGCCTGGAGTCTGGTGTTAATGTCGGAGATGGAACTGGACAGATTATTAATGGTGGCGTGTAATTGCGTCAGGGACAACTGAATGGTGAACATCGAGACTTGCTCCGTGGGCGCTGTGGATGGCTCAGGAAACAACAGGCGATACAGTTCGGCCTTGCGGGCTGAAGCCGAATGGCGTATCCCTCGTTTGTTCAGCTCTGAAATCAACTTGGGAATTGTCCAACTTCTGTAGTATGAATGGCTTGCTCGTTCCGAAACCGCGGATTCTACGGTTGACAAAGCATCCTCGATGTCGGAACCGTGAGACATGGTGAGCTGAAAATGAAAGGAATACAATAGGAGCTGGCGGAACATACCCAAGGGGGTGAGTGTCTCGTGGGGATAAGCGCATGATTGGCGCGGTGGGGGGGGGGTCAGCTGGTGATAATACTCATGGCAACGTGCAAGCCCTTAGCCTAGCCAGTGACCCAGGAACCGGGCTGTCCCCCCGGCGTGCGACTGTCAACTTACCTGAATTCGCCGGAGCTGCTCTCGCCAAGCCTAAAGGGACTTCACCTGAAAGGAACGGGAGATGTTGCCACGATTGTCTATGCTGGGAGCCCGGAATAACAAATCTTACTTTCTACTTACCTGGATGAAGACAACTAAATTCTTAGAAGTACCCGCGGGGTAGCTTATCACCTAAAAGAACAAGACCGTAAAATACTAACTGAACGAAACCATGACTAGAAAAAATGCGACCGGACCTTCGTGGGATATGACGGGACTGATGCCATGATCGAAAAGCATTAACTGCCACTGGAGTGGGCCCAATATAGGAATGAGCGGATCGTTAGAACAGGCAGAAAAACAACGGGATTATCTAGTGCAGGGCCCAAGACCATGAACCATTATGACTGACAGAAAGACTAGGGACAGAGAATCCGCTGAGAAAAGACATGGACCAGGGCGATCCTGGCAAGAAGCAGTGGAGGACTCAGCGCCTGGGTAGACGGTGCTGGCCGTCACGGGCTTCATGAGCTTAGGCAGGCACAACCCGGAGAAGTATTGAACATACGAGGGTGGAGAGAGCAAACATGTAACCTGGCGTTTACCAGGCTAGGAGACAGTTGGACACGAACAAGAAATGGACCAGGGCGTGCCTGGTGAGGACAACTGCCGTGGGAGACGTGAGGCCTGGGCGTACCGGGCCAGGTGGCAGAGAGACGGACATGGAAGAAGGTCACACGTGAGCAGGACGGAGACCAGGGGGGCGCACCTGGTCAGTACGAGAATGTGTGACGCTTGGGCGCACCAAGCGTGAGAAGACATGGGTTGCGTGACCCGAGAGAAGACGAGTGAGAGAGATAGAACCCACGTGAGTGGGGACAGAAGAGAAAACAGCACACGGAAGACTATTGGGACGGAAGAGAAGGGAGTCCAGGGCATACCTGGTAGCGATAACACAAGTGAAAGACCCACGAGGGAACCTGAGGAATTTCAGGCGGTAGTGGGGAGGCCTGAGCGTATCAGGCGGGTGAGACCCAACATGCAAAAAAGACAGACAAGTAGTGGGAAGATGCCTTGGCGTGCCTAGCGGAGAAGGACGAGTTGACAGGATACAGCAGGACTGAAGACGTAGAAGGGTAGAGTAAGGACCCGACCGTGTGGCCCGAGCGTTCCGGTCAAACAACATGCTAGTTTTTTGAGGTTTTTTTTAACCTTGACCTTAAAAACAATCAAACCCGAGGGCACAGGGCCAGCCCCTGCTGGCAGCCATAAACAAATGTGGAGACATTCTCATGACGCTGCTTAAACCTTGCCCATGCTGCAGCTGACCAGAGCAGGATGACCTAGCTGATTGCGGTTGGTAGTACGGACTATTGGTTTTGTGAACTACAGTGCCCTGCCTCAGAATAATACTAACACTGTATCTATTTCAAAGGTAAATTACTGGACCTAATAATAAGGATAAAAGAGGTGTATGTCAGCAGCAGCAATCTCTCCAAAGGGGGGATCATCCGGCATGGATGCCTGACAATGTACGCAGTACGACTGCGTCTGGCGAAGGGGAGGGGTTAGACCCTCAAGAGAAATTGCTGCAGCCCCATTAACCTCCTTGAAACATAGTGCCGGTCACTCAACAGCATTAATGGTGCCGTTCACCCATAACAATAGTGCCTATGGTAAGCAATACCTACCAAAACCGCAGGAGCAGAGCCGTACAATAAAGTACTATTTATCTGTCAACCTGAGTGGAGCACATTACTGGTGGGCGGTGAGGCGAAGGAGCAGCAGAAGACGAGCGGCAAGCGTGCTCCTGCCAGTTCCTGGCTCAGCTGCAGCGGGAGGGAGCACGTGGTTGCGTTCCACTGTGGAACGCATGCTAGGCTATAAGCACGATCCCCTCCAGCAAGCGGCCGAAGAGGACGATTGGGTGCCGCAGGCAGCGCGGCTGTGCCTGAGGTAACTGGCGGGGAAAACAGGTGCAGAGGGGGAAACCTGCCACTTACCCTTGATGGGCCAAGTGTTCTGGCGTGCAGAAACCGTAGGAAAGGCCGGAATGGCGCCGGGAAATACGAAGGGGCGACTCCTCCTACCCTGGAAGCGCAAGAGCGACAGTACTTATGAAGTCCCCTCACCCCTCCCACAAATGCAGGCTGAAATTCAGCCTGCTAGATATAGATATATATATACAGTGGGGGAAATAATTATTTGATCCCTCACTGATTTTGTAAGTTTGTCCAATGACAAAGAAATGAAAAGTCTCAGAACAGTATCATTTCAATGGTAGGTTTATTGTAACAGTGGCAGATAGCACATCAAAAGGAAAATCGAAAAAATAACTTTAAATAAAAGATAGCAACTGATTTGCATTTCATTGAGTGAAATAAGTATTTGAACCCTCTAACAAAAAAAGACTTAATACTTGGTGGAAAAACCCTTGTTTGCAAGCACAGAGGTCAAACGTTTCTTGTAATTGATGACCAAGTTTGCGCACATTTTAGGAGGAATGTTGGTCCACTCCTCTTTGCAGATCATCTCTAAATCCCTAAGGTTTCGAGGCTGTCTCTGTGCAACTCTGAGCTTGAGCTCCCTCCATAGGTTTTCGATTGGATTAAGGTCCGGAGACTGACTAGGCCACTCCATGACCTTAATGTGCTTCTTCTTGAGCCACTCCTTTGTTGCCTTTGCTGTATGTTTTGGGTCATTGTCGTGCTGGAACACCCATCCACGACCCATTTTCAGTTTCCTGGCAGAGGGAAGGAGGTTGTCGCTCAGGATTTCACGATACATGGCTCCGTCCATTTTCCCGTTTATGCGAATAAGTTGTCCTGTGCCCTTAGCAGAAAAACACCCCCAAAGCAAAATGTTTCCACCCCCATGCTTGACGGTGGGGACGGTGTTTTGGGGGTCATAGGCAGCATTTTTCTTCCTCCAAACACAGCGAGTTGAGTTAATGCCAAAGAGCTCTATTTTGGTCTCATCAGACCACAGCACCTTCTCCCAGTCACTCTCGGAATCATTCAGGTGTTCATTGGCAAACTTCAGACGGGCCTGCACATGTGCCTTCCTGAGCAGGGGGACCTTGCGAGCCCTGCAGGATTTTAATCCATTGCGGTGTAATGTGTTTCCAATGGTTTTCTTGGTGACTGTGGTCCCTGCTAATTTGAGGTCATTAACTAACTCCTCCCGTGTAGTTCTAGGATGCTTTTTCACCTTTCTCAGAACCATTGACACCCCACGAGGTGAGATCTTGCGTGGAGCCCCAGAGCGAGGTCGATTGATGGTCATTTTGTGCTCCTTCCATTTTCGAACAATCGCACCAACAGTTGTCACCTTCTCTCCCAGCTTCTTGCTAATGGTTTTGTAGCCCATTCCAGCCTTGTGCAGGTCTACAATTTTGTCTCTGACATCCTTGGACAGCTCTTTGGTCTTTCCCATGTTGGAGAGTTTGGAGTCTGCTTGATTGATTGATTCTGTGGACAGGTGTCTTTTATACAGGTGACTAGTTAAGACAGGTGTCCTTAATGAGGGTGACTAATTGAGTAGAAGTGTCTAACCACTCTGTGGGAGCCAGAACTCTTAATGGTTGGTAGGGGTTCAAATACTTATTTCACTCAATGAAATGCAAATCAGTTGCTATCTTTTATTTAAAGTTATTTTTTCGATTTTCCTTTTGATGTGCTATCTGCCACTGTTACAATAAACCTACCATTGAAATGATACTGTTCTGAGACTTTTCATTTCTTTGTCATTGGACAAACTTACAAAATCAGTGAGGGGTCAAATAATTATTTCCCCCACTGTATATACACGCAGAGAGCGCTGGAGTAACAGACAAAGACAGTGAAAGCTATTCATATTGATTGAAGGCTGGGTTCACACCGACGTTGAGGGAAAAGGTGCGTGTGCTTTGCGGGAACATGCGCGATTTTTCCGCGCGAGTGCAAAACATTGTAATGCTGTCATGCCCCACTCTGACGATGTGCGGAGGTCAGCCAGGATTGCAGCACGAGTCTAGTATTTGTTTTGATGCTGTGCTGGATCCGCCTCGCGTCAGGTGCACTGGGTGGAGTCATTAGTTTAAATGGTCTCCAGCTAAGTGCTCTGAGCGGATTATACTGTTCATTATGGTCTGGGAAGTTTGGAGGGAATGTTGGCTGTTTGTTCCTGCTCTCAGCAGATAAGTGTCTTTTCTTGTTTGGTTGTTTATGTCATCTATCCCATCCAGGTTCTGTGCGAGCAGGCTGCTCCTTTCTCCCCACTTCACCATCTCAGGGAGTTCAGGGTTCTGTTAGTATAGGCTGGAGGACACAGCAAATCTACCTTCAAGGTTTGTCTGTGGGCTGAGCATTGCAGGGAAAGAGGTCAGGGATAAACTAGGAGGTGACCCTTCCCCTGTCTCTCGTCCAGAGCCTGGTTGGTGTGTTATCTGTTAAACTGTGCACGTCCGCCGTGACAAATGCGTTTTGCACGCGCGTGAGAAAAATCGGCATGTTTGGTAACCAAACTCGAACTTCTTCACAGAAGTTCGGGTTTGGGATCAGGGTTGTGTAGATTGTATTATTTTCCCTTATAACATGGTTATAAGGGAAAATAATAGCATTCTTAAATACAGAATGCATAGTACAATAGCGCTGGAGGGGTTACATTTAAAAAATAAATAAATTTAACTCACCTTAATCCACTTGCTCGCGCAGCCGGCATCTCTTCTGTCTTCTTCTTTGCTGTGTACAGGAAAAGGACCTGTGGTGACGTCACTCCGGTCATCACATGGTCCATCACCATGGTAAAAGATCATGTGATGGACCATGTGATGACCGGAGTGACGTCATCACAGGTCCTTTTCCTGTACATAGCAAAAAAGAAGACAGAAGAGATGCCGGCTGCACGAGCAAGTGGATTAAGCGGAGTTAAATTATTTTTATTAATTTTTTAACCCCTCCAGCGCTATTGTACTATGCATTCTGTATTAAGAATGCTATTATTGTCCCTTATAACCATGTTATAAGAGAAAATAATAATGATTGGGTCTCCATCCCGATCTTCTCCGAGCAACCGTGCGTGAAAATCGCACCGCATCCGCACTTGCTTGCGATTTTCACTCAGCCCCATTCACTTCTATGGGGCCTGCGTTGCGTGATAAACGCACAATATAGAGCATGCTGCGATTTTCACGCAACGCATAAATGATGCGTGAAAATCACAGCTCATGTGCACAGCCCCATAGAAATGAATAGGTCCGGATATAGTGCGGGTGCAATGTGTTCACCTCCCGCATTGCACCCGCGCGGAAATCTCGCCCGTGTGAACTCAGCCTAAGTAGTGAACCAATGTTATTAACTGGTTGCAGAATATCCTTTTACTTACCATTCTTTCCTAGCCAGTAGTGCAATTTCAATTTTATAACAATAACAAAGACAGGTGCACTCTGCAGTCTTACTAACCCTCATACTGGTGTAAAATTGAGAGATTAGCCAACATATCCTACTTGGAGGACATGTCTGAGCCCGAGCACTGCGCCAAGGTAGCTCGGGACCTAACGCTAAACCTACCTGTGCCGTGTGGGCAATACCAGGAGCCAGGATATGTTGGCTAATCTCTCAATTTGGCACCAGCATGAGAGTTAGGCCTCATGCACACGACCGTTCCATTTTTTGCGGTCCGCGGCTGTGAACTATATAGAAAAAAGTGGTGGTTAGTCAAGACATCTTAATACCTAGGTGCAAGTCGCCATGGCTGAATGCACAAAAGCAAAAACAAACACAATGCAACAGCGCTCTGCAAGCACAAATAATAAAGTAAATACAATTGTGCCATACTCACTTTACTAATGCTACGTGGATGGATCCAGCACTCAGATAAAAAGCAATTCCTTTATTGACTCAGAACATAGTAGAAAAATGTTAAAACCACTGTCGCTTATGCGTTTTGGGCATGCAACCCCTTCCTCATAGCATAGGAATGGAATGAACCTTAACACATTGCCGACCTAGGACGAGAATGCTCGTCCTAACTGGCCGGTACTTAACACCTTAGGATGAACATTCTCATCCTAGGGTTAACTGGCTGCCCCACACACGCTGCCGCGATCAGCAGCAGGGGCCCGGCTTATACTGACAGCCGGGCCTCTGCTGTATCTGCCAGCATCGGTGGAAACACTGATGCCGGCGGATAAACCCCCTGTATGCCGCGGTCACGCTGACCGCGGCATACAGGGGTTTGCAGCAGCTTGTACATCCCCATCGGGTCCCCGCACTGCGGTGACGGGGACCCGATGGTTGCTATGGCAGCCCCGATGTCTTGAACATCTACGGAAGCCCAGGAGATCTAGCCCCAGGGCTGGGTCTCCTAGGCAACTGATAGCGTCTTACAGTGTACAAATGTATTGTGCTGTATTGAAACAGGGATCAGACCCTGACATTTTGAAGTCCCATAGTGAGACAAAAAATAAAGTGAAAAAAGAAGTTAAAAAAATAAAAAGTTTTACAAAAAAATTAAAAGTTTCAAGTAAGAAAAAAAACACCCTTTCCCCAAAATATTTTTATATATTTTTTAAAATAGGGAAAAAAAGAAAAGTAGACAAATTAGGTATAGCCGCGTCCATATCGACCGGCTCTATAAAAATATCACATGGGAGGGCGTGGCCTGACTATGGCGGAGTGAGGACGCACCAGTGTGGGGCTCCCGCCACAAGGCCGAGGAATCACAAGCCAACCCGACTTTCAGACTTCCAGAATGGCACATATGGTGAGAACAAGGAAGGGGTCCCTGGCTGGCACATCTTCAGCAGGGAAGCCAGGCAAACAAGGCGGTCTGCAGCGCTACTTCACGGCCGGAGCAGCAAGAGAAAACTCAGTCGCAGGCTACAACCCAGAAGCTGCTCCATTCCACCCAGCCCAGCAGCGCAACGCTAGCCTGCCACCAAGGAGGCTGACTGAGGAAACTGCGATTCAGTCATCTATATCTGATGTATAAGGGACATCAGCGTAGAGTCTTCCCTACCCGGTCCGCTGGTCCCACTTCCTTCCTTGCCACTGCGCTCTCCCACGAGGCCGATACCATCTTTGAGCGCCAGCGAAGTATCGCACTCGCATGCAGGTATGGAGCAGATCACAGTACGAGGGGGAAAAAGACAGAAGGGGGACCCTCAGAGGACTCATGGGTTTGGAAAGAACACATGAAGTTACTTCTTACAAGACAAGAAATGGAGAAATTTGTAGAGAGGTTGGAAAACTCTTATAAGCAGGAATTACCTGCGGTAAAAGCCAATTTACAAGCAATTGAGGAGAAGGTGAAAGAGGTAGCCTCCATGCATCACCACATAGCTGCTAAAGTAGAGAAACTGATGGCCCAATGGGGAATCTAGAGATCATCATATATGTCAATTATATCGCCTACATGATGATATTGAAAATCGGAATAAAATAAATAATATAAGAATAAGGGGGCTTCCAGAATCCACCAAAGCAGAGGACCTCATCCCCACGCTGCAAGCCTTATTTAGCACCATCCTAGAGAAACCAGTTTCAGATCGCCTAGAGATAGATAGAGCTCACAGAAAATTGGCCCCCATTAATCCAGACCCCTCCAAACCAAGAGACATCATCTGCCGTCATTACTATACACTGAAAGAAGAAATCATGAAGAAGGCTCGCAACTTTTCTACCATTGACTTTGATGGGGCTACTTTAAAAATCCTACAAGATCTATCAAGAGCGACTCTAGCTCAGAGAAGAGCACTTAAACCCTTGCTAGACCTCCTTAGAGCGAATATATTCCCTAATCATAGGGGTTCCCGTTTCAACTAATAGTACGCAAGAATGGCCACCGCATCGCGCTACGAGACCCAGAGGATCTACAATCCTTCCTCCCAGCCTTGGATCTACCTACCATTCAACTGAATGGCAGAGTATACCTCCATTTCCCTCACGCTCGCTACTACGAAGACCTAGGAGCGATCTCCAAAGACGCAGCAATAGGACTTTGTGTATCACAACTCCTCCCAGGAGGCTCAGGTAAGAAGATGATTAAGGGGATCCTTGAACTTTCGCAGATGATAGTTACAGAACTCAGCAAGTCACAGTTCGATTACAGCTGAGAGAGCCCTTCTCGGCCTAAATACCATACTAGCTAAAGTTATATGCATTTTTGTTAGACAGGGTTGATAAAAGGTTCATGAAGTAGTTATATTACAACCCGGCTTTTCAGCCTCGGGGCGGTCCCTCTACTCTGTTACTGGAAGACCGTCTCCCATTTAAAAACTCGTCTCCATTCTTTGAGAGACATAGCACCCTTGCCCATAGAAGGGATTTTTTGTGTTAATTTCCTTTTGCGCCTTTATCTTCCCCTTTTCCTTTCCTTCTTTTCCTCTTCGTGTCTTTTTGCTTCACACTTCTACAAACAAACCTAGCTGTACAGGGATCTTTTGGCACGGATAAGAATATACACAGGCTTACTTTTATCCTCAGACCTCTTTGAGATCCCTCTCTCTTCGTCTACCTCCCCCTTTTTTTTTCTTTTTTTTTTGGTAAGTTTTGACTCTCACACATGGTAGGGGAACTCAGGAGATACTTAAACATTTCATACTGTCTACTGCTTTCCTTGTCTCACTCTCTGCTTCTAGTACAGAACATACTACTGCCTCACATCTGATTGATACCTGAGTCAATGGCTCCACCTAGTATCAAACTTGCTTCATTAAACGTTAGGGGATTTAACATCCCAGAAAAGCGCTCTAAAGTCCTATATGGCATACACAGAGAGAGGGTGAAAATTGGACAATACGGCTCTCTCTATGCAGTGGGAAGCATTAAAATGCATGCAACGTGGGGTACTTAAGAAAAACGTCTCTAGACTTAAGAGAGAACGGGCCGGTACAGTACAACAGTCATTGACAAAGGTAACTGCTCTAGAGTCTTCACACAGTCACTTGATCCAAGGACCCTTTCCGAGCTTACCACGACGAGAGATCAACTACAGAAAATCCTCACAGAATCTTCCTATAGAAGCGCTGAACGGTTCTTCAGTTACATTTTTGAGAATTCTAATAAACCTAGAAAAGCTTTAGCGAGATTTATACACCCCCGCCAGCAGGCGAGCTACATCCCCACTATAAAAAATGCTAGAGGCACACCAGTTCACCATCCAGATCAAATAGCGGAAGCTTTTTAATCATATTATGGAGCACTTTATAACATTAAGGTTCAACTAGCTGACATGCAGACAACAGACTTGTAAAGTCGGATAAAAACATACATAGAAGAAACAGCATTACCCCCCAATTTCCTTAGACGCGAGGGTTAAGATGGAGGAGGAATTCTCTGAAACTGAGATTACGGGGGTACTGACCTCTCTGAAAGGGGGGAAGAGCCCAGTCCCAGATGACTTTACTGCACCCTTTTTTTAAAAGTTTAAAGATCTGCTTGTACTGTTCCTCCTGTAGGTATTCAACAGCATATCACCCTCCTGCCCTTTTCCCAAACAGGCTCTAGAGCAGGGGTGCACAACCTATTTTGGTCTGAGGGCCGCATTGTCGCATTGTTCTGTCTCCTGGGGCCACAAAAAAAAATTGAGCTGCTTAAACTGTAAAAGTTTACTGCATGAAAACTATAACTTGTTTTGCATCATTAATATTTAGTATACATTGATGCATTCATATAGCAATACCACACAGGAGCAGATGGAGCAGTTGATTATGAACGGTTCCTTCCCAATAACTGCCTGCTCATCAGTTGAGGTGAAAAGCTTCATTTACATTGCTACTACCATCTCTCATCCTCATACAGATTCATTGTTTCTGGACAGCAGAGCTTTGTTCACAGATTTAATGTGCTGCATGACAGATCAATTCACCCAATCGGCAGCACACTTACATAGGCCGATTATCAGGAACAAGCATTCATAGTAACATTCGTACCTGATAACCTACAATCAGGCTGTGTAAACCCGCCATTGGATTGCCAATTAATTCATACAACAATTTTCATGCACCACTGCATGTTTTGAATGGCACAGAGGCCTACTAAAAAGCCATGAAAAATATGAGAAAATTCCTCATAACAGGATTGGGAGTACAAATATATGCTGTGTTATGCAGTTTATTTATGTATCCTGCTCACAATAAACAGAACAAGGTTTACATACCAGTAACAGTTAAATAACATATACTGCACAGTACAGTACTAATTAAATGTTAATTAGAGATTAGTAAAATAAACTTTAGAACTGCAAATATAAAAGCAACTGGGTGTTGATTTCACCAAATTTTAGTTTGTGAAAGAGGAGTTAGTGTGATTTCTGGGGTTGCATATTTTTCGCAAGTTTTTGGATGTTAGGTCTCAGTTCAGTTGTGGCTAGTTGCAGAATTGACTGAAGATTCTCATTAGTAAGTCTACTCCTAAATTTTGATTTGCTAATGTTCATAATAGAAAATGCCTGCTCGCAAGAGTATGTTGACCCAAACAGGCAGGCATAAATAGCTGCTCTTTCACACAATTTGGGATATTCATCTCCTGGCACACATTTATAGAAGTTAAGTAAATCCCCTTCCTTAAACTTGTTTCGTAGACTGTCACATGACTGAAGATCAATGAGTTCCAGTTGGAATTCTGGGGGTGCTTCATCAGGAATAACTGAAAATGGGTCTGCAAACATTTCAAAACCCTTTTTCTCATTTTTAAAATCAGTGAAGCGGTGCTCAAATATGGACTGGAGATGTGCAAGTTTTGCGACATACTCAGACATGTTTGCGCCACTGACACATTTTTGTCTGCATGCTGGGAAATGCACAAGATTGCCATTTTCAAGGTGAGATTGGAACAATTTTAGTTTGGATTGAAATGCAAAGATATAGTTACAAAGATTACTAACAAACTGATTTTTCCCTTGTAGTTTTGCATTCAGTGCATTCAGATGTTGTGTGATGTCTACCAAGAAAGCAAGGTCACACAGCCACTTGTCATCTTGTAGTTCTTCAACTATTTTATCCTTCCGAACAAGAAATAATTTTATTTCTTCCAACAATTCAAAAAAACGTTGCAAGGTTTTCCCCCGGCTCATCCACCTTACTTCTGTATAAAAAACTAGGTCCTGATATTCAGCATCAATCTCTTCTAGAAAAGATTTAAACTGCCGATGGTTAAGTCCTCGCGATTTTATGAAGTTGACAACACTGACAACAACTTTCATTACATTTTCAAATCCAAGCTCTTTTCCACACAGGGATTGTTGGTGGATGATGCAATGAAACTGAATCAGATGGTGCTTGTGCTCTCCGAGGTGTTGCCTTAACAAAGAAACCATACCACTTTTGGAGCCTATCATGGCTGGAGCTCCATCAGTAACAATTCCAACTAGCTTACTTAAATCTAGATCCATCTTGGCACATAATTCCAATATACCGCTTAACAAATCACTTCCCTTTGTTTGCCCTTGAAATGAGATCATTCCAAGTAATCCCTCAAAAATATGAAAATCTGTGGTGATCCCCCGAATAAAAACCAGTAGTTGAGCAGTGGAACTGATATCTGTTGACTCATCTGCTGCCAGAGAAAAGAAAAGAAATTTTTTTGCCTTTTCTTCTGTCTGTCCTGAAACATCTGCAGCCATATCAGCAATCCTGCGTTGAACAGTCATACGACTTAGGCTAATAGATTCAAATTTTTTAACAGACTCTGGGCATAGTTTCTGTGAAGAAACAACGAGGCACTTTTTTACAAAGTCACCATCTGTGAATGGTCTGGAAGACTTTGCAATTAATTCTGATATTTCATAACTAACTTCCATAGCCATTTCACTTTCTTTAGATATCTTGGTGAACATAGTCTGCTGTACAGTTAAGCTGCGCTGTAAAGATAAGATCTTCTGTTTGTGCAATTCTCCCTTAAATTGCTCAAAATTGGAATGTTTGGTTTCGTAGTGCCGCTTAACATTGAATTCCTTCGGCACTGCAACTACACTTTTGCAAATTAAGCAAACTAGCTTTCCTCTTTCTTCAATAAAGAAGAACTTTTCTGTCCAGGTCTCATTAAATTTCCTGTTCTCATCTGTAATTTTTCTCTTCTTTGCACTGCCTGCAGCATCCATTTTAGGTATGTGCAGCAAAGACCCTTAGCTGTCTCAGACCTGTGAAAAACATATCACATATAGGTTGAGGAACAGGAAAATTTATAATGTAACTGTCATTTTTTATTTTTTTTTGTAATGTATCAGGGCAGTTATATTGACCATTTTTATAATATACTTTAATTACTGAAATTGTCTATTAGAAAAATAGCTCTAAAGTGGCCCATTTTGAGCCTTAGCAGCGCTCCTCTGTCTTCTGTTTATATAACTGTGGAGACGCGCTCAACACTGACTGTGTTATGTAAGCAGAAGACAGAGGAGCGCTGATAAGGCTGAGAAAGGGCCACTTTAGAGCTAATTTTCTAATAGAAATGTACAATTTAAATTATATTACAAAAATGGTCAGTATCACTGCCCCGATACATTACAAAAATAAAATGACAGTTACATTTTAAACTTTCAAATAAGGTTTAACTGTGCACTAATTAATGACATGATAACCTTTAACTAGGGAATCTGTCACCTAGTTTGAGCATATTAAACTGTTAACATAGCAATGTTCAATAAACTACCTTCATTCCAGCAAGGGTCTTTTCTTTTATTCAAGTTGTCATTTTGATAAAAAAAAGCGATTTTTCAGATATGCTAATTAACCTTCAAGGTGCCCAGAGGGGCTATTTTCCTCTCCTCTAGTGCCCAGTAAGCCCCCCTGCAGTGCCCAGCCCACCTTTATTTCAAGCCCTGCACACCTCCTCATAAATAAATGTACATCTGAGCCGAACGGCGCTGCCCCCTCCACAACGTCATGTAATTTATTCACCCCACGATCCTTGCGTCCTCCTTCCATGCCCATGAAATCTCGCGCAGCCGCAGAGGCAACAGCGCTCTGATTAGGTCACTGGGCTCTGCGCATGCCCAGTGACACTATTGAGGCTGTTGCCCTCACGGACAGGTCCAGGCAGTCGGCGATACTGCAGCTGCGCGAGATTTCATGGGCATGGAAGGAGGATGCAAGGATCGTGGGGTGAATAAATTACATGACGTAGCGGAGGGGGCGGCACTGTTCGGCTCAGATGTGGAAGTACATTTATTTATAAGGAGGCATGCTGGGCTTGAAATAAAGGCGGGGTGGGCACTGCAGGGGGCGTTACTGTGCACTAGAGGAGAGAAATAACGCCCCTCTGGGCACCTTGAAGGTTAATTAGCATATCTGGAAAATAGCTTTTTTATCAAAATGACAACTTGAATAAAACAAAGAAGACCCTTGCTGGAATGAAGGTAGTTTATTGAACATTGCTATGTTAATAGTTTAATATGCCACTAGGTGGCTTTAATAGCCTACTTTCGCACATCTCAATACCGGAGGAAAACACTTCAGTTTTGTCCCCATTCATTGTTAATGGGGACAAAACTGAATTGAAGGGATTTGAGTGCACCAGAATGCATTCCGTTCTGTTTCATTGCGTTCAGCAAGCAGCATTTTTGAGTGCGTCTTGAGATGCAAAGCAAGACGGATGTAAGTCAATAAGTATGGATCTGTTTTCTCAGAGACAATAGAAAATTGATCCGTCCCCCATTTACTTTCAATGAAGTTCATGACGGATCCGTCTTGGCTATTTTAAAGATAATACAACTGGATCCGTTCATAACAGATGCAGATGGTTGTATTATCATGACAAGTGTTTTTACTGATCCATGACGGATCCAGCAAAAATGCTGGTGTGAAAGTAACCTTAGGCCTCCTGCACACGACCGTATTTTTTTGCGGTCCGCAAAAACGGGTCCTGTTTTTCCGTGATCCGTGACCGTTTTTTCGTCCGTGGGTCTTCCTTGATTTTTGGAGGATCCACGGACATGAAAAAAAAGTAGTTTTGGTGTCCGACTGGCCGTGCGGAGCCAAACGGATCCGTCCTGAATTACAATGCAAGTCAATGGGGACGGATCCGTTTGACGTTGACACAATATGGTGCAATTGCAAACGGATCCGTCCCCCATTGACTTTCAATGTAAAGTCAGGAGTTAATATACCATAGGATCGGAGTTTTCTCCAATCCGATGGTATATTTTAACTTGAAGCGTCCCCATTACCATGGGAACGCCTCTATGTTAGAATATACCGTCGGATTTGAGTTACATCGTGAAACTCAAATCCGACAGTATATTCTAACACAGAGGCGTTCCCATGGTGATGGGGACGCTTCAGGTTAGAATATACTAAAAGAACTGTGTACATGACTGCCCCCTGCTGCCTGGCAGGTGCTGCCAGGCAGCAGGGGGCAGCCCCCCCCCTGTAGTTAACACATTGGTGGCCAGTGCGGCCGCCCCCCCCCTCGCTCTCTTGTAGTTAACTCATTGGTGGCCAGTGCCCCCCCCCCTAGTTAACACATTGGTGGCCAGTGCGGCCGCCCCCCCCCCCTCCCTCCCCTGTAGTTAACTCGTTGGTGGCCAGTGGGCCCTCTCCCCTCCCTCCCCCTCCTAATTAAAATCTCCCCCCCTATCATTGGTGGCAGCGGAGAGTACCGATCGGAGTCCCAGTTTAATCGCTGGGGCTCCGATCGGTAACCATGGCAACCAGGACGCTACTGCTGTCCCGGTTGCCATGGTTACTTAGCAATTTGTAGAACCATTATACTTACCTGCGAGCTGCAATCTCTGCGTCCGGCCGGGAGCTCCTCCTACTGGTAAGTGACAGGTCATGTCACTTACCAGTAGGAGGAGCTCCCGGCCGGACGCAGAGATCGCAGCTCGCAGGTAAGTATAATGGTTCTACAAATTGCTAAGTAACCATGGCAACCGGGACAGCAGTAGCGTCCTGGTTGCCATGGTTACCGATCGGAGCCCCAGCGATTAAACTGGGACTCCGATCGGTACTCTCCGCTGCCACCAATGATAGGGGGGGAGATTTTAATTAGGAGGGGGAGGGAGGGGAGAGGGCCCACTGGCCACCAACGAGTTAACTACAGGGGAGGGAGGGGGGCCCACTGGCCACCAACGAGTTAACTACAAGGGAGGGAGGGGGGGGGGGGCGGCCGCACTGGCCACCAATGTGTTAACTACGGGGGGCCCACTGGCCACCAATGTGTTAACTACAGGGGGGGGGGTTGCCCCCTGCTGCCTGGCAGCACCTGCCAGGCAGCAGGGGGCAGTCATGTACACAGTTCTTTTAGTATATTCTAACCTGAAGCGTCCCCATTACCATGGGGACGCCTCTGTGTTAGAATATACTGTCGGTTCTGAGTTTTCACAAAGTGAAAACTCAGCTATGAAAAAGCTTTTATGCAGACGGATCTTCGGATCCGTCTGTATAAAAAGTAACCTACGGACACGGATCACGGACACGGATGCCAATCTTGTGTGCATCCGTGTTCTTTCACGGACCCATTGACTTGAATGGGTCCGTGAGCCGTTGGCCGTGAAAAAAATAGGACAGGTCATATTTTTTTCACGGCCAGGAAACACGGATCACGGATGCGGCTGCAAAACGGTGCATTTTCCGATTTTTCCACGGACCCATTGAAAGTCAATGGGTCCGCGAAAAAAAACGGAAAACGGCACAACGGCCATGGGTGCACACAACGGTCGTGTGCAGGAGGCCTTACTCGGATCAGTACAATCTTGGCGATACCAAATTTATAGCATATTTTCTGCTTTATCAGATGCACTTTTTTCACCCAACTTGTCAGTGAAAATGTATGTGCATCTTATAAAGCGAATACTAGTGAGTGCTTCATTATAGAAGAGCTCACTAGTATGCAGGAGTCGAGGGGAGCAGTCAGTGAAGCGCTGTACTCCCCCTCCTACTTGGTCTTTTCTGGGCTGCGCTGCTGTGTCCTGACTGCGTACATCGCCAGAAAGTAGTGTGCGCGCTATGACCTGAGGCTGCATGCGGCATGAGCCCAGAGAAGATCAGGGAGTGTGACTGCAGGAGAAATCACTGGACCTGGAGAGTAGCAGCGGAGAGATCGCTGGACCTGGAGAGTAGCAGCGGAGAGATCGCTGGACCTGGAGAGTAGCAGCGGAGAGATCGCTGGACCTGGAGAGTAGCAGCGGAGAGATCGCTGGACCTGGAGAGTAGCAGCGGAGAGATCACTGGACCTGGAGAGTAGCAGCGGAGAGATCGCTGGACCTGGAGAGTAGCAGCGGAGAGATCGCTGGCCCTGGAGAGTAGCAGCGGAGGAGGAGAGGTAAGTGAATTTATTTATTTTATTTCTGATGGGCCTCTGATATGGGGGTTCTGATCGGAGGTCTGATCTGGTATGGGGGTCTGAGCTGAGGTCTGACATGGGGGGTCTTTGATATACGGGTCTGATCTGCAGTCTAATTAAAAATATATTTTATTTGATTTTTTTCCCCTCTTCTAAAACCTGTAAAATCTTATAGTGGCAGTACTTGGTATTGCAGCTCAGCCTTTATTGATACGCTACTAATCCATGCGACTGATGTACAGTGATGTCACATTACCTAGGAAGAGGCTGTGGCGCTTAAAAGGGGTATTCCCATTACATACAATGCCATTGTCTGATAGGTGTGGGTCCCACCATTGGGACCCGCACCTACAACGAGAACGGAGCGGGGAGAGCTATGGCTAGAGGACCCCAGATTTCCCGGGTCCATCCACCACCAAGTGCTGCTCTCCGCTGCTCCCATAGAAGTGAATGGGAACGTACCGTGCACGCGCGGCCCCTGTTCCTATTCATTTCTATGGGGCAGACGGAAATAGCCGAGCCAGTGCTCGGCTATTTTTGGTGGCCCCATAGAAATGAATGGAGGGCGGCTGCAGATGCGCAGTGCTCCCTCCGTTCATTTACCCGCTCCGGTCTCATTGTAGATGCAGGTTTTAGAGGTGGGACCCTCACCCATCAGACAATGGGGCATATCCTAGCAATATGCCCCCATTGTCTGAGATGGCAAAACCCCTTTAAATGCCTTTTCTAACAGCTGATAGGCGGGGGTCTGTGGTGTCGCACCCCTACAGATCTAATACTGATGACCCATCCTGAGGATAATTCATTAATATCTTTTCCTGGATAGCCCCTTTAAGTACCAGCCCATTTTCATTTTGGAATTTTTTCTCGCCACTTTACAATAGCCATAACTTAAATTTCCATTCATATGTACAATGTACATATATATTCATGACTTGTCTATGGACAATAATTGGAATTTGGACTGTATTATGGAAGAAGTCAAGTGTCTCTGCTGGTCAGAGGTGCCAGACAGCTGAGGGGTCCATTCAAAATTTTTTTATTATGCAAGTGCTAAGAGAGACTGTTATTAGTACAGATTTTTTTTCCATTAATGATCCAGTGATCTATCAAAAAATCTTACGTTGTTAAAAAACACAACCCCACGTGACTTCCGCGGGTGTGCGCCTCTGCGCAAGTGCAGTACCAGGGCATGGGTAAGCTAAAATTACAGTGAGCATTGACTCATGGATGCGCCCACGGACACCGCACATGCGCTCTCAGGGGTAAGGAGATCTGACGGTCTTTTGTCTTGTTAATTCTCCTTACCCTCACACTGCGCACGCGCGGATTGTAAAATCTCCTTACCCTCACTGCACATAGAGACCGACCTGATCCTGATCGAAGCCAGCCGGTAATGAATCTGAAGCGCGCTGTGTAGTGAGGGTAAGGAGATTTTACAAGAAAAAAGACTGTCAGATCTCCTTACCCCTGAGAGCGCATGCGCGGTGTCCGTGGGCGCATCCATGAGTCAATGCTCACTGTAATTTTAGCTTACCCATGCCCTGGTACTGCATTTGCGCGGAGGCGCACACCCTTGGAAGTCACGTGGGGTAAGGTTTTTTAATGACTTGGGGTATTCCCATCATGGACAATGGGGGCATATCGCTAGCAGCATATGCCCCCATTGTCTTATAGGTGCTGGTCCCACCGCTGGAACCCGCACCTATATAGAGAATGGAGCCCCAAAAGTGAAGGCGGGCACACTGCGCATGCGCAGCCTCCCTCCATTCATTTCTATGGGGCCGCCGAAAATAACCGAGTGCTGGCTCAGCTATTTCCGTCGGCCTCATAAAAATGAATGGGAGCATGGGCCGCGCATGCGCGGTACTCTCCCATTCACTTCTATGGGAGAGGCGGGGAGAAGCGCTTGGTGGTGGACGGACCCCGGGAAATCTGGGGTCCTCCAGACACAGCGCTCCCCGCTCCATTCTCAATATAGGTGCTGGTCCCAGTGGTGGGACCCGCACCTATAAGACAATGGGGGCATATCCTAGCGATATGCCCCCATTGTCCATGATAGGAATACCCCTTTAAGTTTTTTTTAATAGAATCCCTGGTTGTATGTAAAGATTGTGGCTGGGGCGGTGTCTTACTGTGTGGACGGGCTGGCAGTGGCACAGGTCCAGAATGGCTGTGGTATTAATGTTTTGGGTGGCACTGGTGAGGTGTGCGGGCAGAACAAATCAATAACTTCTTCCAGCCTGGAGGATGCGCGCCTGCTGCCTGCCAGCAATACACTGGGCCAATCAGCAGCAGGTATTTGCACACTGCTAATGCTGATTGGCCCAGTATGTGATGCGGTGCAGGCACACGAGGGAGCGCCCAGTCAGTGAGACGTCAGGGGGAGGTGGGGGACCTGTGTGTTGGCTCTGGGAGGCGGTGAGTAGTGAGCGCAGCTTCAGGGGGCGGGGCATTCCGAGCGCTCCGGGCTGGAGCCGAATCAAGTGAAAGCAGCTGCAGGGGGCGGGGCCTTCAGAGCCGGCTTTATTTTTCACAGGGACGCGCTGATCGCAGAGGCAGACGATCAGCTGTGTCTCTGTGCAGGAGTACGGGGGCCGCAAAAACTGGCTGTGCGGGCCGCATGCGGCCCGCGGGCCGCGGGTTGTGCACCCCTGCTCTAGAGGCACATATAGTTGTGATCCCGAAACCCAATAAAGATACAACTCTTTGTAACAATTACCGGCCCATTTCATTAATTATTTGTGATATCAAAATGTATTCTAAACTACTAGCAAACCGCCTCAACAAAGTGATCCCCGGGGTTATCCACAGAGATTAGGTGGGTTTTATCCCAGGCAGGTAAGCTAGGGACAATACTATCCGAACTAGCAATCTGAGTCCTCTGTGTCTTCTGTCAGTTACTGCAGAAAAAGCATTCGATAGGGTACACTGGAGATTCATGGTGGCTGCACTGAGACAGATAGGACTAGGCCCCACCTTTATAGACAGAATATGCGCTCTTTACACTAACAGTACTGCCAGGGTTAGGAGTAATGGCATACTTGCTCCTTCCTTTGATATTAGAAATGGGACTCGTCAGGGATGCCCGATTTTGCTTTTGTTGTACGTATTAGTAATGGAACACCTGGCTATTGCGTTGAGGAGAAATCGGGACATTTCTGGAATACAAATAGGAGATAGACAGCATAAATTGGCACTTTATACGGACGATCTTCTCATGTATGTCTCAAAGCCCCACATCATCCTCCCATCCAATTATGATATTTGATTATGGTCAGACACATCAAAATGCTAATTAAAAATATGGACATATGTCTAGTGAATCAAAAATCAGTTGAATGTTAATTGATAATTGATTAGTATCTGATCATGAATATATCAATAACGGAAAATGCCCTTATAATACCATAATAACATAATATGATCCTTAATCAAGATGGCTACTATTAGGAAAGAGTGACATTGGCCCCAATATTGAAAAACATTGATGTTAGTCCTCCTATAGTAGACATATAATAATCATGATTCTTCAGATGATAAGTTATAACAATGTCCCAGTTCATAATATTAATAATAGATCAATTATTATAAATAATTCTCCAGATGATACTTCCAGATGATTGGTTGTTAATAACCAAACAATTGTGAAAGGACCATAGTTTTTAGTCAAATAGTAGAGATGTACTTATTGTTGCTATGTGCCTCCTGTATGATTCAATTCATGTATCATCACTTTTAGTTATGATTACTTTCAGTGCCTTTTTTTACATAATTAGTCATATGGAATAATAAATCTCTTTGTTACAGGTGGTGTCCCTTCATAGGGTGACTCACGCTTTGGTGGTGAGGCTATATGGCACCTCACTATAGTAATCTTACTCCAAGCTCTACTCCGAACTCGCGGCCGCTCTGTTAGCATCTCACGGGACACGTAGCGTCCCACGTGGTTATGCACGATACTCCACTGACCGTCTAGCTGTTAGTTTTGTTCGGGGTATATGGAGAGGGGGAGGTACCATAGGTCTTCGATTTAAGGTTGAATGTAGCTACATATGGCCATATGAAACAAAAGTAAATCACTTTCTGGATCGCAGCATGCTATATTCTTTATGCATCAATTAATTAGGATATCACTGTTCAGATCTCGGACGCGTTTCGGAGCATACACGCTCCTTCTACAGTGGGCATAACCAGTGTCTGAACTGGATGATTTTTTATAGTTTCATCTATTTACAAGGAGGAGGGGTATCAGCGTTTCCTGATTTTGGGTGATTGATAATAGCTGGCCCAAACTTCAAGTCTCCATATATATATATAGTGGTATCTGGTTTTTACTTTGTTCCTTAATATTAAAAATTTTATGTGAAACAAATCTTGTGGATCAAAAGGTAGACATAACTACGGAGTCCCACATAGAATATACAATGACACTAAACAATACAAAAGTCATTTCAGAAAGAATAAACAAAAATAAAGATGGAAAAGGAAATATCAAAAACGCACCTGTGTTTCTGGTGCAATTTTGGTGCGTTTTTTCTCAGAAAGAATTTTTTTTGATATTTCTGCCTGGTTTTGAAGCAAATGATGAATATTCAACATGATTAATGTCTACTATCTAAATAGTGATTGTTTTACTTATATCTTACAATACATTGTATTTTCTTTCTTCTATTCATATTTAATCTGTGTGGAATTATCAGCTTAGAAGAATATGGATATGGCTTCCTATTTTCAGAAATGGGAAATAGAACAACAACTCTCCTTCTCACCGGAGGATGTTCTGAAGATGTGTACATTCTCTCATGGACTATCTATTGCGGCACAGGCAAAAGAAAAGAACTTCAAGAGCCTATCCAGATCGTACTACTGCCCATCGACCCTCCATAGATTGTTTCCTAGTGTTTCTAATATGTGTTGGAGATGTGGAAAAGAGGAGGGCACTATGTTACACATCTGGTGATCCTGCCAGCCCATAAAAAGATTTTGGAAACAGGCGATTCAGGTATATGACAAATTCTCAGGGAAAACAATAGTCAACTCACCCAAAGTGATCCTTCTGTCACTAACAGGAACTTTGGCCCAGATGAAGAAAAACGCATTGAGGTTCTTCCTTATGGCAGCACGGTTGGTGATACCGAGGCACTAGAAGTCGAGCGTTGCACCCTCTCTCAGTGAATGGGCAGAGGAATTCAGACACTTACTTAGGATGGAGGAATTGATTACACACTCAAACGATCAGAGGGATAGGTTATACGATAGGTGGAATTCCCTCTCCGAGTTCATTTATTCTGCAGAATTCTCTGAACTTCTTAGAGAACTGTCCAGAGGATAAGTCTTGATAAGAGAGTAGCAACAATTGGTTTGATACCTACTAAGTACCATACTTTGTTTCTTTTTCCTACATATCTTTTTTTCCTACTTGATACCATCCTTCCTCCCTTAAATATTTCTTTGTGTATCTACTGAACAATTATGACTGGTATACGTAGAACTAACTGGCACAACAGAAACAGTTGGCACAATAGTACAGATTTCAATGTACACATAAATTATGTTTGAAAATGTTGGTTTAATACATGAACTGAACATGTATGTATATTAGACAATGAAAAAGTTGTATAGGATGACACTTTTGCTCAATAAAATGAGAGTAAACATAAAAATATCACATGACATAACCCCTCAGATGAAGACCGTGAAAAAAATAAAATAAAAACATTTTTTGTCACCTTACATCACTAAAAGTGCAACATGAGAAATGAGCCCCTACATAAGACAGTCGCCCAAAAAATGAAAAAAAAAACTATAGTTTCAGAATATGGAAACCTTTTTCAAAAATGCTTTAATATGTAAAACTGAAACAGGAAGAAGTCAGAATCCACAAGACTTCGAAACGCGTCTGGGAGAAATTTGGACCCTCCAATACCACTATTTCTGCGTACGCTACAGACCACCAGGATCTGCACCTCTCTCTTATCTGCTGGCTGAGAACAGATTGTCCCGTGCCTACTAAAGAACTCCCTGGAGCCATATTGTTCCACTCCACCTTAATTGGAGCAACCCAGGATTTGAGCACGAGGGACGCTGAAACAGCGGAGACCAGAGGAAAGGCTTTATTTCGCTTTGGAGGTAAGGGAGTAGTACAGCTCATAAAGAGGTGGGACGCCACCAGAGAGCTGGAATCCCGAATTATTCAAGCTAATCTGTGAAATCTGATATAGTGTTTCTATAACGAAATATTGACTTTGTGAGCTGACCGAACATATGGTGTTGGATCGATACAACACCGGTAACTCACAGCCAATAATCGAACTGAAACCACATCCTGCTATCTGGGAAAATTATACAAATGTATTCCAACATGTTTAATAGCGATTATTAATGCCGAATATTTGGAGACCATCTAATCGAGATTCTGGTTTGAATGACTATTATATCTGTTAACCAGAACATATTGTGAATCGCGGTTATCAAATTTTTGTGGTTATCGAATATAGGGTGATGGTCTGATCGACATCCAGTCTGAACGATCACCTTTATTCGATGACCTGACTATATTTGCTGCTAGGCAAATAGGTTTAACGAATACCCTATTCCTCAGCTATTTTAACATCAAATAATCGTCATTTTAGTGACGTTTTAATGCTTTTATTGGGTATTTCTAGTACAATTTACGTATCTTGTATATTGATTTTAGATGTATGATTTTTAGAATTTGTGACCTGCAGAATATTTGAATATAATAAAATTAAATATTTGAGCAGTCTTCCAGATATATGAGTGCCATATCTTCCTTAATTATCCTTTCACATGATATAACCTGTCAGATGAACATTGTAAATAACAAAATATAAAAATGGTGCCAAAACAGCTATTTTTTTTATCACCTTGCCTCACAAAAAGTGTAATATAGAGCAACCAAAAATCATATGTACCCTAAAATAGTACCAACAAAACTGCCACCTTATCCCGTAGTTTCCAAAATAGGGTATTTTTTTGGAGTTTCTTCTCTAGGGGTGCATCAGGAGGTCTTCAAATGTGACATGGCAGCTTAAAATTATCCCACTGAAATCTGCCTTCCAAAAACCATATGGCGTTCCTTTCCTTCTGGGTCCTGCCGTGTGCCCTGTAAACTACAGAATCAGAGCAATAAATATTGAGTTTTGTTTGGCTGTTAACCCTTGCTTTGTTAGTTGTTAGTGGAGATTTTTTTATTAAAATGTAAAATCTGCCAAAAAAGTGAAATTCTGAAATTTCATCTCCATTTTTCATTCATTCTTGTGGAACACCTAAAGGGTTAAAAAAAGTTTGTAAAATCAGTTTTGAATACCTTGAGGGGTGTAGTTTCTAAAATGGGGACATTTTTGGGTGGTTTCTATTATGTAAGCCTCACAAAGTGACTTCAGACCTGAACAGATCCTTAAAAAGTGGGTTTTGGAAATTTTCAGAAAAATTTCAAGATTTGCTTCTAAACTTCGAAGCCTTCTAACGTCCCCAAAAAAATAAAATGGCATTCACAACATGATCCAAACATGAAGTAGACATATTGGGAATGTAAAGTAATATTTTTGGAGTTATTACTATCTATTATAAAAGTAGAGAAATTGAAATTTGCTCATTTTTTCTAATTTTTGGAAAATTTGGTATATTTTTATAAATAGAAATGACTCAATTTTACCACTGTCATGAAGTATAATATGTGATGAGAAAACAATCTCAGAATGACCTGGATAAGTAAAAGTTTTTTTTAAAGTTCTCACCACATAAAGTGACACATGTCAGATTTTCTAAAAATGGCCTGGTCCTTAAGGTGTTAAGACCGAATTGTCATATTTATCACCTTATTCACATTGCATTTTGCCTTCTTTACAAATGTGCATTCTGAGATATGTGTCTGTACTTGGCTTGGTATATTATATTACTCATTTATTAAGATGTCTCCATTCCAGTTCCTATTCTATTCATACTAGAGTTTCTGTGTTACTGCTTTTCCAGCATGCCTGTCAGTATACAGGTGAAACTCGAAAAATTTGAATATCGTGCAAAGTTAATTTATTTCAGTAATGCAACTTAAGGTGAAACTAATATATGAGATAGACTCATTACATGCAAAGCAAGATATTTCAAGCCTTTATTTGTTATAATTAAGATGATTATGGCTTACCGCTTATGAAACCCCAAAGTCTCAATTTTGAGGTACCCTTTGATCAGGAGGTATGGAATAATTAGCTGACTAGAGGGTGACACTTTGAGCCTAGAATATTTAACCTGCATTATTGCAATTCCTTTTCATTTGCATTACTGAAATAAATGGACTTTTGCACGATATTCTAATTTTTCGAGTTTCACCTGTATATATTGTTATCATTTTCTATGCCTTATATGCTATGAGGAAAGGCTTGCATGCCCGAAACACGTAAGCGACAGTGGTTTTAATATTTTTCTACTGTGTTCTGAGTCAATAAAGGCATTCGTTTTTATCTTAGTGCTGGATCCATCCATTTTCCTGCGTTGTTCCGGATTGCCAGCCCAAATCGCGTGCACCGTATCTGCATGTAGGTGGACTGATCCACAATTTCTCTCTGTTACCATTCTTGTCAAAAATCATTTGTGTCTGTCCGCTGTAAGAAGGTACCTGGAATCATCGTGGATAGAAGGTATGTGTCACCGACTTTCCTGGCCTCGGGGAAGTAAGAGCCGGTATTTTATCTGTCAGCAGCAGCTATTGCTAATTGACACCTAAAGATTTAGCATGGCTGTTACAGCTGATACGGGATGGCTCTTACTGGGAGTAGTCAAAGTGCAGGGTGGGTGACTACTCCCCATGTTTCAGGCCTGGTTTTGCCAGCACTGCCAAGTGTGTGGATTTATCTTCCTCTGACAGTGGAGCTCAGGAGTCTGTGTGCTGTGAACTGAGGGCTGTGCTGGGATTTGAGGTTTGAGCCTGACTGGAGGACTCAGGCCCCTCTAAATGTGAACAGGCCGCCTATGGACTTGATGAGACTGAACGACTAACAGGGTGTGAAATAAAACCCAGGAGAAAAGGTAACTTTTATTGTTTATGGACATTCCTTGTGTGTGAACAAACACCAAGCCACCTGCGTTTTGTGATACACCTTATCTGCATTTTGTTATACACCAATGTGTGAATAAACACCGCTGTTTGATTCAAGAACTTTGTACTTTGCCTCTATACTGCATCCTCTAGTCCTAACTACCAGAGCGAATCCCCACACCGCCAATAACAAGGCGATCTCTTTAGGACAGGAATCTACACTAAATTCTACCTCCTCTAGTGCCATACCCCATTAAATACAGTGAATGCAGGTTCCAAAAGTTCCTGTCCTAAAAAGATCGCCTTGTAGTTGGCGGACAGGCACAGATGATTTTGTACAAAATGTTTTTGCCAAGAATCTTACATTTCTAATGTAGCATTAGCACATTTTATATAGTGAGTATGGCACTATTGTATTTACTTTGTTGTTTTTGTTTGTAGAGTGCTGCTGTGTTGTGTTTATTTTTGTTTCCAGCCATGTCGATGTGCACCTGTTCACTAGGATCTGCTGACTAACCTCCACTTTTTTTCTTTGCAGTCTGTGTTGGAGGTGTGGCTGACTCCATTGGTTGTGCACTCCTGATTAACCTATCTGTCCCACAGGATGATTTTAATTAGTGCAAGTATAAAGCTGTAGCCTGCTCTCCCTGAATTTAACAGGGGCCATTTGGCACCAGGAGAGGTAAAATACAGAGTGGGCTCAGCATGCATGTGGAACCTGCATTCCCCGAATTTAACCCCTTAAGGACCCTTGCCGTACATGGACATCACAGCTGGAAGTCACTTAAGGACCAGTGACATACATGTATGGCAGGCTGATCGGGCGGGTGCAGGAGCTTCTCCCGCCAGATCAGCGGCACGGACCCGGCAGTGACTGACAGTCTCTGCTACATAGGGCGGCATCAGTGAAAACTCTGATGCCAGCGTGTTAACCCCTTGTATGCCGCAGTCAAAGTTGACCGCGGCATACAGCGGGTTTGTGGAGGGTACAGGTGCCCTCCGCTTCTCCATCAGGTCCCCGCGCTGCAGTGGCGGGGCCCCAATGGTAGAGAAGGCAAGCCGGATGCCTTCCATATGCATTGGAGCTTGCCTTCTACGGAGGCAGCCCTTAGGCATAAAAGCTGACAGCCAATGCATTACAATACAGTTTGTATTGTAATGCATTGCAGAGGGGATCAGAACCCAGAAGTTGAAGTCCCAGAGTGGGACAAAAAAAAAAGTTAAAAAAAGGGTTTTTCTTGATAACAAAATAAAGTTTAAAGTAAAAAAAAAAAAAATCCCCAAATAACACGAAAAAGTAAAAAAAAAAAAAAAGAATACTAGACATTTTGGGTATTGCCGCGTCCGTAACAACCAGCTCTACAAAAATATCACATGATCCACTCCCTCACCTGAACGGCGTAGAAAAACTAAAATAAAAACTGTGCAAAAACAATAATTTTTTGTCCCCTTATATCACAAAAAGTGCAACACCAAGCAATCAAAAAGGCATATGCCCCCCAAAATAGTACCAATAAAACCGCCACCTCATCCCGCAAAAATTTTTCCCCTACATAAAGAAATCGGGCAAAAAATAAAAAAAACTATGGCTCTCAGAATATGACGACACTAACACATGATTGTTTTTGTTTCAAAAATGCTGTTATTGTGTAAAACTTTAATAAAAGAAATGTACATATTAGGTTTTGCCGCGTCTGCAAAAACCTGTTGTATAAAAATATCACATGAACTAACCCCTCAGGTGAACACCATAAAAAGATAAAAACTGTGTGAAAACATTTTTTGTCACCTTACATCGCAAAAAGTGTAATACCAAGTGATCAAAAGTCATACGCACCCCAAAATAGTACCAATAAAACCATCATCTCATACAAAAAAAAAATTATCCTCTACATAAGACAGTCGCTCAAAAAATAAAAATAAATATGGCTTTCAAAATATGGAGACCCTAAAAAATATTTTTTCTCAAAAATACTTTATTATGTAAAACTGAGTAGTCATATTTGGTATTGTCGCATCCGTAGCAACCTGCTCTGTAAAAATACCACATGATCTAACCTGTTAGATGAACATTGTAAATAACAAAAAATAAAAACTGTGCCAAAACAGCTATTTTTTGTCACCTTGCCTCACAAAAAGTGTAATATAGAGCAACCAAAAATCATATGTACCCTAAAATAGTACCAAAAAAACTGCCACCTTATCCCCTAGTTCCCAAAATGGGGTAATTTTTTTGGGAGTTTCTACTCTAGAGGTGCATCAGGGGGTCTTCAAATGTGACATGGCAACTTAAAGGAGTTGTCCGGGTTCAGAGCTGAACCCCAGACATACCTCCATTTTCACCCTGGCAGCCCCCCTGACTTGAGCATCGGAGCAGTTCATGAGTCCATGACATTTTCTTTCAGAACACACCATGCTCTACAGCTAACTATTCAGAAATTTTTGATAGACTTCTCTATAGTAAGAAAAAAAAAAGGCTGGAATAAAAATGCATTTCAAAAATGTGTGACCAAAAAAAATAAAAAGTTGCAAAAAACTATTGTCATTTATTGCATATTTTACAAACTCTAAAAAGCCACCAGAAAAGTGTGTGGGAAGGAAGCCTGGGGTCCTGCTCACACAGTGGATTTGCAGGAGCCAAATCCATTGCCCCTTCCGCGGGTGAATCTGCTGCAGCTTTTCAATTTGAACACTGCAGACTCGCTTGTGGTTTACCTCTATTAGTGTGATCGTGGCTTTAAACCATTGGCCTCACATACAGCATTGTTGCCTCTCACTGAAAAATTCTGTGAAAAGTCTTCTGCGGATTTTGGCGTGAATCCATGGCAAAAAAAAGTGACAAAAAGTGGATGTATTACATGCATTTATGAAATAGCTGTGGATTTCACTGTCTGCATTGGAAAGGGTGAAATCTGCTGTGGAGACCTACAGCATAAATTAACCTGCTGCAGATTTCAATTTATGCTGTGTTTTATTTCTTCTTTCTTTTTTTTAACGCAGAGCATGTGGATGAGATTTCTATACATTTTGTCCACTTAGCTGGTACAATGCTGAAGATTTGCCACATGAAAATCTGCGATGGCAAATCTTTAGCCTGCCCACCACACGTGAACATACCCCCAAGGGTTTTCTGACCCAATCGACCCCTCATTTCCAAGCTAAAACGATAACGTGATAATGTGTTGGTTACTATTCTCCTATTTGGCTTCATTTGGAGTAACAGAAAACGATGCATTGAATGTGGATCCGGGATCTCTGAAGTATATGGTCCGCTAGTTAGATTTTACAGCAACAGACCAAAGATTGCAATAACTTGTAAGTGGTTCATTGGTAAGTCACAAGGGAGATGTGAGATTGCAGGGAAGCTGTGCGGTAACGCATGAATGCTATTTACTGCAAGCAGTCCTTATTTTAACAAGACTGTGGGGACATCCGTAAATAGTTTGCGAGAAAACCATGCTGTTGAAGAAAGGAGTGACTTCTATTTTCTGAGAAGTGCCAATCAAGCAGTGCACACTTGGTGCTGCTCTGAGACAAAGCTAACAGAGGGGTCGTTGTTCAGAAGGATCCCCAGAGAAGGAAGGGAGAGGGGAGGAGGAGGAGGTGGTCCTGCTGCTTCTATGGAGGGGGGAGCATGATGGGTGTGGAGAAGAAGTAGCTGATGGTTTCAGGGAGGAGAGGAGAGACATGAGGGGACACAGAGAGTGGTGAGAGGGGTGGGAGATCCATAGCAAGCTCCTCCTGAAGACAGACTGTGAGCATGATGCACTCCAGTGTTCATTCAGGACCCAGTCACCAACTTCTCACTCAGGTCCTAACTTCACAGATTGGGGGATGTTAAAAGGATCAGTTAGAAGGAAAACTGCAAAGATCCTGGTGCTCTCAGGAACCCTCTACGCTCTATTGAAGGGCAGGGAACATATCTGAGATCAACACTCAGCAAGGAACAAGCTGCTGACATGGGGGCTGCCCTGCTGCTAACCAGCAAACACCCTGGGTTCAGTGCCACCTGGCTTGGATTTTAAGTTCAAACTAGCCTGAGGAACAGTCTGAGAAAAGAAGCCGTGGAAGTGGCAGGAAACTGACCGCTGTGCCTCCCCCATAGTAAGTACACGTTTTACTTTTAGGAAGGTGGAGGAAGGGGGCGACATGGGGATCTGGGATGGCAGAACTATATAATCTTCCTTCTGCTTGATAATTCTGTCATTATAAAATGAATCCAGGATGCTGATTAGAAACTGCGGTCATGGAGGAGCATTGTGCCAAGTTACACATCATCAGAATAGCTTGGAATGATAAATGCTAATTATATATATATATATATATATTATGTAATCTGTTTGATATTACTTTACTTTGAAAGAAATAAAATCTACATATCAAACCTGCCACCAGGTAAGTCGCAGATTGACCCTTGCGTATCACAAAAATTCTCCATCTCATATGATAGCATTAATTTTTATGTCTGACACCAAAGATGTGCCAACTATTTTAACATATTTATTATTACAGGCGCGTTCTTGTGTACTGGCGACATGTATATGGTTATGCGATGTGCTATGAACAGTATCATACAGTGATGTGCATTGAATCTACTGGTTGTGGATTTCAGCTGCAGACGTGAATATTATAGTCAATTGCAATAAAAAAAAAAAATGGATCGCACATCCACATGATATGCTTTGATTTTATAACGGCTACTCAGCAGGAACCAGCGCTACTTGGCGCATGTGTACCGCCTCCTATGCTACAAACTGAGGCATTAGTGTACATTTTGATAAAAAGCGATAAGCCCACTCACCACGCCAAGGTTGCCTCTATGAGTGGGACCTACTCTAAATTTGGCGCGGCACTGGCCGGGACCACCGATGCCTCAGCGCCGACCCATCAGGCGACGGGACCCTGCAACCAAACAGCACCCCTGCTGCTTGACAACGCTAAACCTAGCACTGAGCCCCACCCGGACAGCACCACAACGACAATGGCCATCGCACCATGTGAACAGTTGTCAAAGTTCTCAGGAACTCCAACTGAGAGCTTGGTAAGTTCATTTAAACCCTCATGCAAAATTTTACTAATTAAAATCACCTGGACCGAATGGGAGGAGTGCTGATACCAGAATGAAAAAAGGGACAGATTCTCTATACATGTGCAAAAAAAAGAAAAAGAACTGGATCGCACATCCACATGCTATGCTTTGATCTCTATGCAACATTTTGCATGAGGGTTTAAATGAACCTATCATGCTCTCAGTTGGAGTTCCTTTTTCTTTCTTTTTTTTGCACATTATAGTCAATTATACTGTTTGTAGTACATTTCTAATAGGAGTTCAGAGCGACTACAGACACTACCTCCACTGACAGATCTACTATTCCTCACTGCTAGTTTGACAGCGTCTCATAAAATGCTTATATTTGGCACTTTGAGATACGAGCCAGCCTGGTTCATGTGATCTGTTACTGGCAGCAGACATTCAGTGAACAAGGAAATCTGAAACGGATTTAAGAAAAAGAACCTGATGGAAAATCTGTCCCAAGCCCCTGAATGTGCATGGATTTCTGCAAACCCCATTCAGATCAATGGGACGGTTGCAGAAATTTCTCCAACAAATCTGCAGTGTGTGGACATCTCTCAATAGCTTAGCTACTGCTCTGGGAATGCAAGGATTCGAGACAATGAAGACATTAACGATTACAGCTTTACAAGTGAGGGTATGTTCACCGTTGCGGTTCATATCCGGCAGGCTCTTCTGGTAGCCTGTCCTGGCATAAATGCCGGCTGTCAGTCGGACAAAAATCACTGCATGCAGCGGTATTTGACCGTCTGAAACCAGGCATTTATGCAGAAAAGCGCCAGATCAACGCAGGACCTGGCGAAATCTAGCAGGATGCTCCCTGCTGAAGTTGGATAATCTTAGTTGCCTGCAGCCGTAGTAAAGTCAGCCATCTGTTGCCGACAATCACCTCTCCAGATCCCCCATACGCATGCACATTCGGTTCGGCTGAGTATGCATGTGTTGTAAATGTAAAAGGTGAAAAAGCTGCTGTCAGATACCTATGACAGGTGACTTATCTCCTTGAGAACAAAAGCATTGGACATGTCTAAACCCAACATGTCTAAGCCTTCTCCACCCATCTGGTGTCGATAGACAGGAAGCGCCCAATTCACATTAGATGGTGGGACAATCCTGCCAATATCTAACGTGTATGACAGCTTTACTTAGTGTATAATGTCAAATCCAGCATTTAGTGGTAGTTTTAAAAGTTTTTTAAAGCATTTTTTCTGGTCTTTTTTTTTGGGAGGGGACTCTAAAGCGAGGTGATCATGGGACTCTGTATGGAATTATGAGACTGTCCACAGTCTAGTTTTTGACATTTTAGTGGTGTTTTTGGGATTAGTGCATTTGCTTAGGTGTTTTTCTCCATAGGCTTTTCAATAGAACTTTAACCTGTTAGTGACCACCCATATGCCTTTTTACAGCGGTCACTAATGGGTCTTAGGCTAGTCTTAGATGCATTTTTACAAAAAACCGCAGCACTCTCCAGCCTTGAATTTCCATAGGTTTATTCATCAGCAAAAGTGTGACGTTTCGACCTGTGTGGTCTTTTTCAAGCCTTTTGTTTTTTACTTCTTAGGCTAGTCTGCCGTCTCCCGTGCAGCGGAGAGCAAGGGCATGGGTCTCCCATAAGAGCTGGGCTCCTGCTCCAACAAACTAGACCAGCAAAAGCACCAGTCTGGGCCATTTAACCCCTTAGATGCCACGGTCAATAGTGACGGTGGTATCTAAGTGGTTTATAGCGAGGGAGCTCCCTCTGTCTCCCATCGGCACCCCGCAAATGAGATGGCAGGGTGCTGATGTCTTGGCATGGGAGCCTGGGGCCTAATAAAGGACCCAGACCTGCCTGCAGTGTGTTCCCATCAGGCTGCTCCCTTCTGGCGCAGCCTGTTGGTGACTATCAGTATAGTACTGACAGTATAATACACTGTACTGCATAGCAAGTACAGTGTATTATTGAAGCGATCAAAAGATCGCCTGTTAACGTCTACTTGTGGGACAAGTAAATGGTAAAAAAAAATTATAAAATAAAAAGAAATACAAATGAAAAAAATACAAACAAATTTCCACAACAACAAACAAAACACTTTTCAATGGAAAAAAATGCAAACCTAATTGGGGGAGATTTATCAAACCTGGTGTAAAGAAAAACTGGCTTAGTTGCCCATAGCTACCAATCAGGTTCCACCTTTCATTTTCCAAAGGAGCTCTGAAAAATGTAAGGTGGAATCTGATTGGTTGCTGTGGGCAGCTAAACCAGTTTTCCTTTACACCAGGTTTGATAAATGTCCCCCAAAATGATTATGTAACTGAGCATTTACCAAATATCACGAGAACATCTCATCTTCTCCCTGGCTGTGAAATGGTCCGCAGTATTTGGACAGCGTCACTGCCAGGGAGAAGAAGAAGCCAACTGCGAAGAGCAGAAGTCTTCTCCTCCCTGTACCGATGATAGTGATTAACATATTAGGCACCAAAACTAAACGGGGGGCAACAGAGGAGCGGATCTTGAAAAAAAATAGTGGGATGTCATCTTCTAAACTTGAACTACAGTATGAAGTATTGCTTTTATTAAAAAAAAAAAAAAAAGGTGACAGGTCCTCAGGGCTCCAGACTAAAAAAAAATATCAAGGAGCCATTGGCTCCTAACCTGAAAAATTTAGGAGCCAAACTAAAAAATTTTGTCGCCAAACTTAAAATACATATAATTATGGTATAATAAAAAAAAAAACACACGTCTTACCTAGGGTTGTCACGATACCAAAATTTTGACTTGATTTCAATACCATAAAAAGGTATTGCGATACTCGATACCACGTGAAAAAAATAAAACACCAGAAAAGCCGCGTGCATTTCACATTTTATGGAACGCCTGGACCGTAATAGAACAGTCCTAACCTAATTTTTGTTGGGACAAGGTGACTAAAAAATGGCAAATTGCAAGTTGTTGTTTTTTTCTGTTACGGCGTTCATTTTAATAGTTCACACTTTTTTGTGCGTGGCGATATGTAATTTTTGGTTTTGTTTATATATTTTATATGTAAAATTAGGCAAGGGGGTGATTTATACTTAATATTTTTTTGTTTTGTTTTTTTACTTTTTATTTAATACCTATTTACCGCCTTAGGGGCTAGAACCTGGGATCTTTCATCCGTTGTCCTATTCACCCTGATAGAGCTCTATTAGGGTGAATAGGACCTCACACTTTCCCTGCTGCCCTGTGCTTTGCGCACACAGCAGGAGGGAGCTGACTATGGCAGCCAGGACTTCAATAGCCTCCTGGCTGCCATGGTAACCGATCGGAGCCCCAGGCTTACACTGCTGGGGCTCTGATCGGAAGCTGCCACTGCACCACCAATGATAATTCTTGGGGGATGAGGGCATACTGCATCACCAATGATAATACTGTACCACCAATGAATATCCTTTATGCTTAATATAAACGCAGGCTGCGGGTGCCGGACATATCCCATACCCGGCACCCAGCCTCTATGACTGCGCGCTGTGATCTGCCGCTATTAACCAGTCAGATGCCGCACCTGGGGGGTTAATAGCGGCAGATCACAGCGCGCAGTCATAGAGGCTGGGTGCCGGGTATGGGATATGTCCAGCACCCGCAGCCTGCGTTTATATTAAGCATAAAGGATATTCATTGGTGGTACAGTGGCCATAGCCCCTCCCCTCCCCCTCCCTGCTATCAGACCATTGGTGGCACCAGCAGTACAGGGGGCAGGGACTGCCTCCTTCTGCCCTGTGCTGTTGAGAAGAACATGGCACGAGCTGACAGCAGCGCGTGCCATGTCAGTAATGTGAAAGCGGCAGAGGTCTAGGCGCAAATGGCGACAAGACTACAAAGTCTTGTCGCCATTTAGCAATTCTAGGTCGCATTTGCGACCATTTTGGTCGCCATCTGGAGCCCTGGTCCTCTTTAAGCTATAAGTGAAACTGCCTTCAGTCCTGACCATGTTGTTTTAGGTAGTGTGGCATATGTTTCTTTTGACTTTGATCAACTTTGCAGGATAACAGGCTGAACTGGATGCACCAATGTTTTTTTTAAGAAACTATGTCACTATGCTACTTTTCTTATGTGAAGTCTGGTGGTGGTCAATTTTGATACATAGTTTATATCAGCTGAAAGGCTGAGTATTAGAGTATATAACAGCAGGTAATAAATCTCTGCACCACTGAGCAGTTTAATCTGAGAGCTATCATTACAGCTATGTTTATTGTTCTCCAGATCTCCTAAAAATAGGTATCACTCAAGGGCCCTTTACACAGGAATCCGCCAGATAATCGCTAACCCTATAATCCTATGAATGCTCGTTGGAGATCATCTGGCGATGTAAAGGTGCCGCCAATTACTTGGTGAACGAGGGAAACACTCGTTTGGCTGGTAATTGGGTCGTTTGTGCAGGAACCTAAATCGTCTAAACGCGCTCTGCTGCCACCAAACGATGTTTCTGCGCGGGGGCGAGCGATGGCATTAGTGATCGCTCTTCCTCAAACTGTGGAGGAGATCGCTGCATGTAATAGCCGCAGCCACCTCCACTGACAAGCAGGCAATTGCCGAGAAGGAACACTTTCTTCCCGACAATCGCCTGCTGAATTATCCCGTCTAACATTGAGCTGTCCGATTTTTTTTCAGGACCCATTGAAACTGAATGGGTCCAGATCTGTTCCGCAAAAAACGGAACAGATCAGGAAAGAAACAACGGACGTGTGAATGGACCCTAAAGGGACCTTAGGACATGGCTGTAAGGAACTGACACTATATAACATGTATACAATTTATGTGAGATATTTCTTTTTGACTTTACTGTCTACAGTTGCCTGCAGGAAGTATTCTTTATGCTGATATCTCGGTTGCATTGTATAGAAGTACTCTGTTCTTTTAAAGGGCTTTTATCTGTTATGCAAAATGTCTATAAAACATAGCGTATACTAAGACAAGGCGGCGAAGTCCGGGCACTGATAGATCTGTGTCAGAGAGTAGTCTGGGCATGAATGGAGCTCAGCATTAAAACCCTCTGCCTACTATTCACGTTCACTTAAAACACGCCTAAAGCAGAAGAGACTTCAAAGCCCGAGGCAATGAAGAGCGGATGGCTTTCTGTTCCTTTGTGAGTATATCCATATGTCTGGAGGATTCACACACGGCAGAAGCTCATCCTGCAAAACCCCAAAACTGCTGTTTAGAACCACAGGAAACGTGTACCATTTCACAGCTTGTGTACAATTGCTTGGCTGCTCCGAAATATAAAGCCATCGACCACCTGACAATAACAGTAAATCTATAACGATGTCCTATGTCACTCTTTATGAGTAATAATGGCATATGTAGAAAATGACGAGCATAGTAAGAAAGATCCGTTCTAGCAAAGCAACAGTGCTCTTCAGTGCTGTACAGAGGAGCCACTGTGTGAACAGCTGATGACTCAGGGTCCAAACCATGAAAGATTGTATTATGGATTTCCAGTGCACGTACCAAAATGATGCATGTCCTAGGAGGATAAATAATCTGGAGGGGATAACGTAATATGACTATTGCGTCTTTCTTCAAGGATTTTCCACAAATGTAAAAAAAAAATAGAACATGTTCTATCTTGTCCGTTTTTTTCGCTGACAGACTGCCCCCATACAAAATGGGTCCGTTTTTAATGTCCGCTTCTCAGAAAGGCATCAGTGAAAAAAGTGTTCGTTAAAAATGTCCGTTTTTAACGGATTTTTTTTTTCACTGTCGTGTGCATGTGGTCTTAAGCTTCATGAACACAACCTTATTTCGGCTCTGTGTAGTACAGATTGGTAATACCGTGCCCGTAGACTGCAATGGGCCCATACTGGATCCATACTGGGCACTGGCATTTTTCTCACAGAGGTATTCTCCCCCATAAAAGCTTGTTTGTCGCTTGTATATTCTTTTGCAGCGCATGAAGAGTTACCCAGATATTCCAAAATATAACACTTCACTAAGACATAGCAGCCTTGCATTCCAGTTAAACATGGACTATTTTAGCGAGGTAACACATAGGTGAGACACAACACTTTGCAATGTGTGCTAATATTCATTATCACTTCCGTCCCAGGCTGTGATTAATGAGCTCTCATCATTAAGAAGGTTTGAGGGGGAGTGTAAATTAGCAATGCATTTGCATGTGACAAATAAAGTCAAATGTCAAGTCTTTCTCAAGTCACGTCAGTGTTAGGCCTCATGCACACGACCGTTGTTTTGGTCCACATCCGAGCCTCATGCACACTCCGTGTGCTGTCCGCATCCGTTGCTCCGTTCCGTGGTCTGCAAAAAAAAACAAAAAAAAAACCTGTCCTATTCTTGTCCGTTTTGCGGACAAGAATAGGCAGTTATATCAATGGCTGCCCGTGCCGCGGACTGCAAAACACACAACGCTCGAGTGCACGAGGCCTTATACAATACATTCCAGAACTATGCGATCCTATCAGTGCTACATAGGTCAGGATGGGAGCTCTCACAGACACACGCTGCGAGTTCAGTGCATTGAACTCGCTCGTGTGAAACCAGCCTTAGGTGTTGGGGGAGGGAAGGCTCAGGGTACTTTCACACTTGCGTTGTTTGATTCTACGTTGCCTGAACTGCCTGCCTGATCAGGCAAACTGATCAGGATCCTGATTAGTCAGAAAAATGCATTGCAATACCGGATCCGTTTTTCCGGTGTCATCCGGCAAAACGGATCCGGTATTTTTTTTCTCCACATTTTTAAAGGTCTGCGCATGCACTAATACATTCCTATGGAAAAAAATGCTGGATCCAGCATTCAGGCAAGTGTTCAGTTTTTTTGGCCGGAGATAAAACCGTAGCATGCTGCGGTATTATCTCCGTCCTGAAAAGTCAAAAAGACTGAACCGAAGACATCCTGAACGGATTGCTCTCCATTCTGAATGCAGTAGGATAAAACTGATCCGTTCTTTTCCAGTATACAGCGCCTAGGACGGAACTCTATGCCGGAAAAGATAAACGCTAGTGTGAAAGTACCCTCAGACATATTGGATTCCTATGTGCCTGATCCCTTTTTTCACAGGGAGATAAGCCGCTGCCATGAGGTATCTTGGCAGCGGCTTCCTCCTTCTCCCAGTAATAACACATGCATGGTTGGCCAAAGCAAGCATGAATGTGTACGAGGGAATCAGGACAAGGGCTTATTCACAAGACCGTATGGTCCGCAATACACCGGCCGTGTGAATCCCATATTGCAGTGGTGTGGACCCATTGAGTCAGCGATCTGCAAAATGCAGCAAAAGATACGGGCATATGGTTGTGTGAATGAGCCCTGACAGTTATGTCCTGGGCATGGCCGGCTTTATTTGACAAGTTGGTTGGCATCTTTTTTTTACATCTGAAGACAGCAGACACTCCTTCACAACGAAGAAATTGGAGGCTCTATAAACATGGTGATTATCAGTTCAGGGATTCCAGCGTGCATTACAACATCGGGTCAGCTTCTCACAGGATCCAAATGATGAGTAACACACTGATTTCTCCACAGTTTTCTATGTTACTAAGCAATGTCAGGATCACAGATAACGTAGTAGGAGATTTGATACATTTGCTCTGGTTGTAAGGAAGAGTCCAGTCATGTATAGCATTACTTAGGTGAACGGCTTTGAATGATTGAACTTTTAGAATAAGGTCTCTTTCACATGGGCGTGTGTGTCCCATGGTCGGGCCGCAATGCACGAGCACAGTCCGTGGGGCAGCCGCAGCGGATCGCAGACCCATTCACTTTAATGGGTCTACGATCTGGCCATTCCTCAAAAAGATAGGACATGTTCTATCTTTTTGCGGAACGGAAGTATGGGACGAAACCCCACGGAAGCACTCCGTAGTGCTTCCATAGGGTTCCGTTCCGTGCTTCCGTTCCGCACCATTCCGCATCTCCGGATTTGCGGACCTATTGAAGTGAATGGGTCCGCATCCATGATGCGGAATGTCGACTGAATGGAACCTGTGTATTGCGGATCCGCAAATGCTGTCCGCAATACGGCAACTGGGCGCACATGAAAGAGGCCTAAGGGTCCATTCACACGTCCGTAGAATTGGTCCGGATCCGTTCCACAATGTTGCAGAACAAATCTGGACCCATTCATTCTCTATGGGGACGGAAGAGATGCGGACAGCATACAGTGTGCTGTCTGCATCTGCATTTCCTGAGCGCGGCCGCGATATTCCGGTCCGCGGCTCCCGAAAAAAATAGAACATGTGCTATTTTTGTCCGCAATTGCGGAAATAATAGTCAGTTCTATGTGGGTGCCGGCCGGGTGTATTGCGGATCTGCAATACACTACAGACGTGTGAATGGACCCTTAGAAAGATTATTTGCCGTGTCTAATTCAGGCTCTTCAGTACTCTTCCAGTAAGGCCTCTTTCACACGACCGTATGGCTTTTTCAGTGTTTTGAAGTCTGTTTTTCATGGATCTGTTGTTTCCGTGGTGTTTCTGTTCCGTTTTTCCATATGGCATATACAGTATACAGTAATTACATAGAAAAAATTGGGCATAAACTTTTCAATAGATCGTTCCGCAAAAACGGAATGGATACGGAAGACATACGGATGCATTTCCGTATGTGTTCAGTTTTTTCTGCGGACCCATTGACTTGAATGGAGCCACGGAACGTGATTTGTGGGCAATAATAGGACATGTTCTATATTTCAACGGGAAGAAAAAACGGAAATACGGAAACGGAATGCATATGGAGTAAATTCAGTTTTTTTTGTGGAACCATTAAAATGAATGGTTCCGTATACGGAACGCAAAAAACGGCCCGCAAACAGAAAAAAAATTAACGGTCGTGTGAAATAGGCCTAAATCTAAGGTCTAAGTAGAGAATGTAGACATCTGCTGAGTTAGGCCAGTTTCACACTGGGGTTAGGCTTGTCTGGCAGGCTGTTCCCCAGCCACACACGTGCTGCCGGAAGTCCGGCCCTTTCACTATAATGGTGACCGGCCGGAGATCTGGCCACAGCACGGCAAACAAATACCGCTGCGTGCTGCCTACCGGAGCAGCTTAACGCCAGTGTGCTTTATAGCTACAATATTTTAATTAAAACAATTTTTATTATAATCAATTTTTTTAAATGGTCCAAACAGAGCTATAAAATAGTATATTGTTCTTTAGAAGAATTAAAAACCCTTTTTTCAGTTTGTTCCCCACCTTTGCAGCTTTTCATTTTCTCAGTATTGTTTCACGGAGGTTGTACAGAGACACGATGAATCAATGTGACTCTGTACAATGGAGTTCCATCAGATTACAGAAAGTTCAGGAGGAGCCTACAAAAGTCTGTAGGCATCACATTATGACTCTGTACAACTCAGAAGTGTGCATGAGCCCTTAAAGCTATTGTTCAGTTAGGAGTTCAAAATGTATGATCAGTGGGGGTCTAACTCCCAGCACTCCTACTGATCAGCTGGGTGAGCGCCCTGGTCTCCTCACAGCTTACCAGGCACAGCGCTGTACATTGTATAGTGGATGTTCTTGGTAATGCAGCTCAGGCCCATTCACTAGCTTAGTAGACCATATGACCGATGAATGAGGAAGAGGCCACAGAGCTCACCTGAGCGCCACGGCCTCTTCAAACAGAGAGGGTGCTGCGAGTCAGACCCCTACCAATCAGACATGGATGACCTATCAAAATCCTAGACAAGACCCTTAAGTCAGAACTTAAAAGTGATAATTGCCTGTTATTAATTTTCCTTAGATTTTGCTATTTGGTAACATTTCACCTCTGCTCAATTAGGGCAGAGTTGTGATCGTTACCTACAGATGGATCATAAGAACTGAACAATAACGGTGATGTGAACTCCTCTTTAGGCCTCATGCACATGATTGTAGCAGGTCCTTGCCCATATTGTGGCCCACAATGCGGAAGATGCGATGTGGAATGGAGGCAATGATCAGACGTTTCTGTGGGTTCTCCGTTTGTGCCTCTGTCCTGCAAAAAAGTTGTGCATGCACTACTTTTTTGTGGTGCGGAAAGTCGGATGCGGATCAAGTCAACGTGTCCACGCATTAGGTACCGCAATTTTTGGTCCGAAGCATGACTGGCACACTGTGTGTGTATGAGGCCTTACTGAGGTTACACAGCTAGTAAGGCTAAGTTCAGATCCATAAATCCACACGAAAATCCAAACTGAAGTGGATTTTGATGTGGAGGTACAGATTTTGACACATACTGTGGATATGCGACAAAAGGACTAGTTCACATCTCCGTTAAAGGATCCGGCAGGCTGTTCCGGCACAGAGCGGCCTGCTGTATCCTCTACTTCACCGCTTGATCCCCATTGACTGCTATGAAGTCCAGTGGTGATCTGGCTGCTTTCCAGGATAAATGGCAGGTTTTCGGCCAGGTTTTTGCATGCAACTGTTTTTTGTCTGGTCAACAGGCGGCATTTGTGCTGGATCTGGCAGCTGGATCTCTTAAATGGAGATGTGAACATAGCCACAACCATTAGACCTAGTTTACACTTCAGTAATTTGGGCAATGATTTCCATCAGTGATTGTGAGCCAAAACCAGGAGTGGAGCCTCCACAGAGATACCATATAATGGAAAGATTTCCTCCTGTTCTGTGTTTTTGACCTCACTGTGATTTTGGTTCATAATCACTGACCAAATCACAAATGTGAACTAGGCTTTAGATAGGGATAGCAGAACTCTATTGACTTCAGTGGAAAATTCTGTGGCAAATCTGTACACAATCCACACACAGTGCAAATGCTGCCAGTGGGTTTTCCGCAATTTGTGTAACGGAACGGGCGCCCATAATAGAAATGCCTATTCTTTTACGCAAACGGACAATTTAATTTTTTTTATTATCTTTTTTTTATTTGAGGGGCCACGGAGTGCCCAAAGTGCTGTCCGCATCTTTTTGCGGCCCCATTGAAGTGAATGGGTCAGATGCGGACCAAAACAACATTCGTGTGGTTTTGCAATGCAAATTCTGTACTACAAATCTGCATGAACCCTGCAATGTGTGAATTTAGCCAAAGAGTGCCTATAGGGCTCTGCACTGGTTTTTCCAGATAAAAAATATCAAATCTGCCATCTAAATCAAAATACACTGCTAAAAAAAATAAAGGGAACACAAAAATAATACATCCTAGATCTGAATTAATTAAATATTCTTCTGAAATACTTTGTTCTTTACATAGTTGAATGTGCTGACAACAAAATCACACAAAAAAAAAAAATGGAAATCAAATTTAACCCATGGAGGTCTGGATTTGGAGTCACCCTCAAAATTAAAGTGGAAAAACACACTACAGGCTGATCCAACTTTGATGTAATGTCCTTAAAACAAGTCAAAATGAGGCTCAGTAGTGTGTGTGGCCTCCACGTGCCTGTATGACCTCCCTACAACGCCTGTGCATGCTCCTGATGAGGTGGCAGACGGTCTCCTGAGGGATCTCCTCCCAGACCTGGACTAAAGCATCTGCCAACTCCTGGACAGTCTGTGGTGCAACGTGACGTTGGTGGATAGAGCAAGACGTGATGTCCCAGATGTGCTCAATTGGATTCAGGTCTGGGGAACGGACGGGCCAGTCCATAGCATCAATGCCTTCGTCTTGCAGGAACTGCTGACACACTCCAGCCACATGAGGTCTAGCATTGTCTTGCATTAGGAGGAACCCAGGGCCAACCGCACCAGCATATGGTCTCACAAGGGGTCTGAGGATCTCATCTCGGTACCTAATGGCAGTCAGGCTACCTCTGGCGTGCACATGGAGGGCTGTGCGGCCCTCCAAAGAAATGCCACCCCACACCATTACTGACCCAATGCCAAACCGGTCATGCTGGAGGATGTTGCAGGCAGCAGAACATTCTCCACGGCGTCTCCAGACTCTGTCACGTCTGTCACATGTGCTCAGTGTGAACCTGCTTTCATCTGTGAAGAGCACAGGGCGGCAGTGGCGAATTTGCCAATCTTGGTGTTTTCTGGCAAATGCCAAACGTCCTGCACGGTGTTGGGCTGTAAGCACAACCCCCACCTGTGGACGTCGGGCCCTCATATCACCTTCATGGAGTCTGTTTCTGACCGTTTGAGCAGACACATGCACATTTGTGGCCTACTGGAGGTCATTTTGCAGGGCTCTGGCAGTGCTCCTCCTGTTCCTCCTTGCACAAAGGCGGAGGTAGCGGTCCTGCTGCTGGGTTGTTGCCCTCCTACGGCCTCCTCCACGTCTCCTGATGTACTGGCCTGCCTCCTGGTAGCGCCTCCATGCTCTGGACACTACGCTGACAGACACAGCAAACCTCCTTGCCACAGCTCGCATTGATGTGCCATCCTGGATAAGCTGCACTACCTGAGCCATTTGTGTGGGTTGTAGACTCCGTCTCATGCTACCACTAGAGTGAAAGCACCGCCAGCATTCAAAAGTGACCAAAACATCAGCCAGGAAGCATAGGAACTGAGAAGTGGTCAGGTCACCACCTGTAGAACCACTCCTTTATTGGGGGTGTCTTGCTAATTGCCTATAATTTCCACCTGTTGTCTATCCCATTTGCACAACAGCATGTGAAATTGATTGTCACTCAGTGTTGCTTCCTAAGTGGACAGTTTGATTTCACAGAAGTGTGATTGACTTGGAGTTACATTGTGTTGTTTAAGTGTTCCCTTTATTTTTTTGAGCAGTGTATTATGTCTGGACGGCTTATGTCTGCTTTAGGCCTCTTGCACACGACTATACAGTCAGGTCCAGAAATATTGGGACATCGACACGATTCTAAAATTTTTGGCTTTATACACCACCACAATGGATTTGAAATGAAACGAACAAGATGTGCTTTAACTGCAGACTGTCAGCTTTAGGCCTCCTGCACACGACTGTTGTGTGCACCCGTGGCCGTTGTCCCATTTAACGTGTTTTTCTGCGGTCCCATTGACTTTCAATGGGTCCGTGGAAAAATCGGAAAATGCATCGTTTGGCAGCCGCATCCGTGATCCGTGTTTCTTGGCCGTGAAAAAAATATGATCTGTCCTATTTTTTTCACGGTCAACGGTGCACGGACCCATTCAAGTCAATGGGTCCGTGAAAAATCACGGATGCACACAAGATTGTGATCCGTGTCCGTTTTTTCCTATCATTTCAAAGGCAAACTTGACTTAGGTTTTTTGGATCCTCCAAAAATCAAGGAAGCTCCCCCGGAAGAAAAAACGGATGGGTTTGTTGTGTTTTTTCAGCCTAATGAGGGCTTGCTTCACTGATAGTGACAGCTCTTTGGATCTCATCTTGAGAGTTGACAGCAACAGATTCCAAATGCAAATAGCAGACTGGAAATGAACTCTGGACCTTTTATCTGCTCATTGTAATTGGGATAATGAGGGAATAACACACACCTGGCCATGGAACAGCTGAGAAGCCAATTGTCCCATTACTTTTGGTGCCTTAACAAGTGGGAGGCACATATGCAAACTGTTGTAATTCCTACACCGTTCACCTGATTTGGATGTAAATATCCTCAAATTAAAGCTGACAGTCTGCAGGTAAAGCACATCTTGTTCGTTTTATTTCAAATCCATTGTGGTGGTGTATAGAGCCAAAAAATTTACAATTGTGTCGATGTCCCAATATTTATGGACCTGACTGTATGTATTTTGTGGTCCGCAAAAAATACGGATGACATCCATGTGCCTTCCGTGTTTTGCAGAACGGAACAGGTGGCCCCTAATAGAACAGTCCTATCCTTGTCCGTAATGCGGACAATATAGGACATGTTCTATTTTTTTGGTGGAACGGAAATACGGACATACGAAAACGGAACGCACATGGAGTACCTTCCATTTTTTTTGCGGACCCATTGAAATGAATGGTTTCGTATACGTTCCACAAAAAAAACGGAACGGACACGGACTGAAAATACGTTTGTGTGCATGAGGCCTTACAATATGGCTTTCACCTTTTAGCTTGCATATTAAGATTCAAAATGTGCCTAATTTTGTAACATTTCATGCAAAGTGCATCAAATAAATGTATCTGCTGTATTATAAACTGACAAGGATATCTAAATAAAATGTTCGTACATATATTTACACCATTCCTGGAAGTTACTAGAAATACACAAAAATTAGGGCTCATGCACATTAACGTGTGCTGTCCGTACCGTGCATTCGGGACTGCAATTTCCACTGTCCATGTTGCCGATGCCGACAGATGCAGACCCATTCAACTTGAATGGGTCCGCGATCCGCCCACAATGCACAAAAATTTAGCATGTTCTAATTTTTTTGCAGTGTGGAGGCACTGACTGAAATGGCACGGAAGAGCTCCGTAGTGCTTCTGTGGCCTTCCGCTTCGTATCTTCCGGACTGCGGACCCAAGTTAACGGGCCCGCATCTGTTATATGGTGCGCACATGGCTGGTACCCTTATATTGCGGACCCGCTGTTTGCAGGCTGCAATACGGGCACAGCCCACACACATGATCCCTTAGACCTAGTTCACAGATTAGTGTTTTGGTCAGTGGTTTCCGTGAGTGATTGTGATCCAAAACCAGAAGTGGAGGCTACACAGAAGTAGGTAAGGTATGAGGGAAAGAGCTGCACCTGTTCTGTTTTTTTTTTTAACCCCGCACCTGGTTTTGTGTCAAATTCACTGATGCAAATCACTAATCAAACACTGAAGTGTGAACTAGGCCTTAGTCAGCACCTCCTGCAAAATTAAGTAAATGCCTGAAACTACAAAAGTAAAAGCAAACACAATTTAACAGCACTCTGCAAACGTAGAATATATGCATGTAATACTATATTTACCATATCAAATATATTTTAATCCAAATTATTTGTGCCCATCCACCAAGGCAAGGTGACCTCAATCTGGATGAGAACCTACTCTATGATATCTTTCTCACACTCTCACAGCCTCTTAATTCATGGAGAGTGGGTTCTACATATAGGCCTCATGCACATGACCATATTTTAGGTCTGTGTCCAATCCACATTTTTTGTGGATCACACACCGAGCCATTGAAAATTGTCAGTTGAGCACGGAGCGCATCTGTATTTTGCAGATCCCCGATTTGAGGACTGCAAAATGGATACGATCGTGTGCAGCAGGCCATATACTGTGTCTGCTCCATTTATTACCTCTCTCCGTGCCAGCAGGCCTCAAGTGAATACAGAGAGAGCTAACTACAGCCAAATATACTGCACTAATTACCCTTTCAAAACCCTGGGCTTTTCCGTTTTTTGCATTTTTGTTTTTTACTCCATGCCTTTCTGGAGATCAGTGATGGTCAGTTCGCAGTGTTCGCCAGCGAACACATGCGGGCTGCCATCTTGTCTCACCCGTCCGGGGATGCACAGGTAAGCCCTCACCTGTGCCTGTGTCGGGAGCCGGTCTGAAATAAAATGCGGTCACCGCGAGCAGGCAGTTCCGAGAACATCCGCCGGGGGCCTTCATCGGGCTGTTCTCTGAACTGCCCGCTCCCGGTGTCCGCATTTGATGTCAGACCGGCTCCCGACACAGGCACAGGTAAAGGCTTACCTGTGCATCGCCGGACGGGTGAGTCAAGATGGCAGCCCGCATGTGTTTCGCTGGCGAACTGACCATCACTGCTGGAGATATCACTTTTTTTCCTTTTTTACATACCATTTGAGGCAAAGGTCCTCACCTCCAGTCCTCAGGGCCCACCTACCGGTCATGTTTTCAGGATTTCCTAAGTATTGAGCAGGTGTTAGGCTACGTCTACACGACGATATTTTGTTGCACTAATGTCGCGTAAAAAATTTTATAATGGCAGTCTATGGTGTCGCACTGCAACATGCAACATACTGTGACGCAATAGTTGCGTCGCAGTTGCATGTTGCAGTGCGACACCATAAACTGCCATTATAAAAATTGTATCGCGACATTAGTTCAACAAAATGTTGCGCTACAAATGTTGCAGTGTAGTTGTGCCCTATCTGTCGTGTGACAAATGTCGTTGTGTAGACGTAGCCTTATAGTTGGTGTCCATGCATCAGGACTTACCACAGATATTCATTTTGTTGGATATTCTCAATCATGAACGGCAGGTGGGTCCTGAGAACTGGAGTTGGAGGAAACTGATTTGATGGCTTGTTGTTTATAAATGGTACCATGCACGATGTAGTGGGAAGCTGAAAAAAATTCATATGGGGTGGAATTGGCAACAAAACACAATTCTGTCATAGTTTTATGGGTTTTGTTTTTGCAGCGTTCCGTGTGCGGTAAAGCTGACCTGTTACTTTTTTCTCCGGGTCAGTATGATTACAGCGATATCACATTTGTATAGTTTTTCTTGTGTTTTAATACTTATTAGACCCTATATTTTTTGTGCTGTTTTTCAGTGTATATACTTACAGCATATCGAGTGTGGATGAAGCCTTCTTTTAGACAATTAGAGCTCCTGCTGAATCCCCCTATTTACCAATGCCATTCATTGCAAAGGAAGAAAAAGGTGCTTTGTGAAATGTAAAAGATACTCGAATAAATGGCAAGGAACCCTGCAGTGAGCAAATTCTGGCCAACAAATTCCAGCTGCAGAATTCTAATAAAAAAATCACAATGGCCTTTTTAAATCTGACATGAATGAGATCTCTTCAAAGGACACACTTTAGTTGAGATCAGTTCATAAATTATTAATGTGTGGGGTAGTATTGATTACACCACTAGAGGGTTAATTAGATGCAGATGCTTTCCATTGGTATCCTTGAGGTTCTGTAAATGGAATATAAGGGTGGATTCACACAAAGGGGAGATTTATTAAACTAGTGTAAAGGAAAACAGTTTTAGTTGCCCATGGCAACCAATCAGATTCCACCTTTCATTTTTCAGAACTCCTTTGAAAAAGGAATATTGCAATCTGATTGGTTGCTATGGGCAACTGAGCCAGTTTTCCTTTACACCAGTTTGATATATCTCCCTAAAGTTTTTTCTTGTGGCATTTATCAGGACTTTAGCATTTTTTACACATTAGGTTTTTGGTGCACTTTAGATGTTAATTGAATGAGTATGCATACTTACCAACGTTTAAGTTGGTAAAATCGGGGCATCCCAAACCCCTCCCCTGGAAACACCACAACTTTACCCAGAAATGCCCAGCCATGGTGGTGCAATCGTTAGCCCCACCCATGTTCTGCCCATGACAGCCCGAATTTGCCAGGACTGTCTTTGAAAATCAGGGACAGTCCCAGCAAAAATACAGTTAATGTGTATTGCACATGTGAAATGCAGGACACACATTTTTTTTGCTACTGCCATTATTTTTAATTCAGTGTTTTTTTGTTTTGTATGTGTGTCTCTGTCTTTTTTTTAAAACCCGTTCCTGACATTTGATGTACTAGTACATCATAGCGGAAAGTGACTTCCTGCAATTTGACGTACTAGTAAAGGGATGGCCAACCAGCGGCTCTCCAGCTGTTGCAAAACTACCATCCCTTTACTAGTACATCATGCTGGTCAGTGCGCACCCAATCAGTACAGGGGCCCAGCAGTCACTGACAGCCAGAACCCTGCTATACCGCGTCCATAACAACCTGCTCTATAAAAATTTCACATGATCTACCCCCTAAGGTGAATGCCATAAAAAAAATAAAAAAAAATAACTGTTCCAAAACAACCAATTTTTTTGGCACCTTGCCAAAGTGTATTATTGAGTGACTAAAACTAAAATGGTACCAATAAAAATGTCAACTCTTCCCACAAAAAGAAAGCCCCTACACTAGACAATTGGCAGAAAAAAAATATATATATGGCTTTCAGAAAATGGAGAAAAAACATATGCTTTATTATGTAAAACTGAAATAAATATTTGATATTGTCACTTTCATAACAACCTGCTCTATAAAAATAGCACATGATCTAACCTGCCAGGTGAAGATTGTAAAAAAAAATAAAAAATTGAAAACCGTGCTAGAACAGCCATTTTTTGGCTACCTTGCCTCAAAAAAGCGTAATATAGAGTGATAAAAAATCATATGTACACCAAAGTAGTACCAATAAAACTGTCAACTTATCCTGTAGTTTCCAAAATGGGGTCACTTTTTGGGAGTTTCTACTGTAGGGGTGCATCAGGGTGTCTTCAAATGGGGCATGGTGTCTAAAAACCAGTCTAGCATAATCTGCCCTCCAAAAACCAAATGGCATTCCTTTCTTTCGGTTCCCTGCCGTGTGCTCTTACAGCAGTTTACCACCACATGTGGGGTGTTTCTGTAAACCGCAGAAACAGGGTATGGCCTCATGCACACGACCGTATGTATTTTGCGGTCCGCAAAAAACGGATCCGCAAAAAATACCGATGACGTCCGTGTGCATTCCATATTTTGTGGAACAGAACATCTGGCCCCTAACAGAACAGTACTATCCTTGTCCGTAATAGGACATGGTCTATTATTTTGTGGAACGGATAAACTGAAACGGAATGCACACAAAGTAACTTCCGTTCTTTTTGCGGACCTATTAAAATGAATGGTTCCGCATACGGTCCGCCAAAAAAACGGAACGGACACGGAAAGAAAATACGTCCGTGTGCATGAGCCCTAATAGATATTGAATTTTGTTTGGCTGTTAACCCTTGATGTGCTACAGGAAAAAAATTACTAAAATGGCAAATCTGCCAAACAAAGTGAAATTTCCTCTCCGTTTTCCTTTAATTCTTGTGGAATACCTAAAGGGTTAACAAAGTTTGTAAAATCAGTTTTGAATAACTTAAGCGGTGTAGTTTCTAAAGTAGGTCATTTATGGGTGGTTCCTACTATGTAAGCTCCACAAAGTGACTTCAGAACTGAACTGGTTCTTAAAAAGAATTGCTTCTAAAAGTCTTTTAACGTTCTAAAAAAATACAAAAACAAAACAACCAAAAGGGATCCTCATGCCCAAGCTAGCATTAGCATATACAATCCATATTGCGGCAATAGTACGAGGATCAACCTGTAAACAATCACGAGTACCAGTTCCCATGAAAATACAAAGCCTATAAAAGAAACGAAGCTGACTCGGTACTATTGTCAATTATCATAAATACTTTATTAATTACAAAAAATGATATATTACGGACATAATCATTAAAAAACAAATGGGCAGAAAAAACACCATCCTGAAGGGACACAGGCTATAGGCAACATTATCATAAATTGATGTATGAGTGAATAATAAATACATTTGTATATAGATAAATCATGAGTATCACAAAGGTAGGTTATGAATCATACCACACTGTATGTTATGGGGAGCCGCAGGTGAAGAGAATAATAACTACCGGTCCAGAGAGAGGATCCAAAAAATATATACAAAGGCACGCCGAAACGCGCGTTGGGGTAACGCCATCCTTGTTGGTTGACACACGGCACTTGTCCTGGTAGGTTCTCCTTTACTTTTTTTCTATGCTGCTCAGGTTGTATGGGTAGAGGTGGGTGATTATATATTTTTTGGATCCTCTCTCTGGACCGGTAGTTATTATTCTCTTCACCTGTGGCTCCCCATAACATACAGTGTGGTATGATTCATGACCTACCTTTGTGATACTAATGATTTATCTATATACAAATGTATTTATTATTCACTCATACATCAATTTATGATAATGTTGCCTATAGCCTGTGTCCCTTCAGGATGGTGTTTTTTCTGCCCATTTTAGTTTTTTTTAGATCACTCAATAATACACTTTATGTGGCAAGTTTTTAATTATTATGTCCGTGATATATATCATTTTTTGTAATTAATAAAGTATTTATGATAATTGACAATAGTACGGAGTCAGCTTAGTTTCTTTTATAGGTTTTGTCCTAAAAAAATAAAATAACATTTACAAAATGATGACAATACAAAGTAGACATATGGGGAATGTTAACTAATATATTTTTTATGAGGTATCAATTTCTGTTTTAAAAGCAGAGAAATTTTAATTTAGAAAATTGCTATTTTTTCCAAATTTTTGGTAAATTTCAGTTTTTTTTAATAAATAAAGGTGAAATATATCAACTCAAATTTACCACTATCATGAAGTACAATGTGTCATGAGAAAACAATCTCAGAATGGCTTGGATAACTATAAGCTTTCCAAAGTTATTATCACATACCACAAGTGACACATGTCAGATTTGCAAAAAAATGGTCTGGGCGGGAAGGTGAAAACTGGCCAGGGTAGATTTTTCAGAACTGGTGTAAAGGAAAACTGTCTTAGTTACCCATAGCAACCAATCAGAGTTCACCTTTCATTTTGCTCCTTTGGAAAATAAAAGGTGGAATCTAAGCTAGTTTTTCTTTACAGTTTGATAAATCTCCCAACCATGTTGAAGAAGTGACTTTTTTTCAGACATTTTTAGCCCCTTCTCAATATGAGATTGGTGGGGGTCAGACTCCTGGCACCCCCCCCCCCCCCTTCCGATAAGCTGTCCAGTGGTGGCCTCCTCACAGCTTTCCTAGCACCGTCTATGTGTTAGCTCCTGTGCTTGGTATTGCAGTTCAGACCCATTCACCCCATTTATTTGAATGGGACAGAGATGTGCCTAGGTCACATGACCAATTAACGTGATGTCTCTAGCCTAGGAAGAAGCTGCAGTACTCACCCGAGCACTGCAGCTTTTAGTTACAGCTAATTGGCAGGGGTGCCATGAGTTGGACACCCTTTGATCTGATATTGATGACCTATCCTGAGGATAGGCCATCAGTATGAAAATTTGGGAAAACCCCTCTAGATGGAGTATTTTGAATGAATGGTTCTTGCAGGAAAAATGGACAAATATACAACATGCTGAGATTTTCTTGGCATGGGCCGAGGATTCATGTGGAGAATTACATATGGAAAGTGTCTCGATACACTATATAGAAAAAGTATCGGGGCACCTACACATTACACTTGCAGGAGCTTTTATGACATCCCATTCTAAATCCTTTGGCATTAATATGGAGTTGGTCACCCCTTTGTAGCGAAAACAGCTTCCCCTCTTCTGGGAAGACTTTCTACAAGTTTTTGGAGTTTGTCTATGGGAATTTTTGCCTATTCATTCAGAAGAGCGTTTGTGAGGTCAGAGACTGATGCTGGATGAGAGGGTCTCGCTGGCAATCTCCATACTATTTCATCCCAAAGGTGTTCAGTGAGGTTGAGGTCAGGGCTTTGTGAAGGCCAGTCAAGTTCTCCCACACTAAACTCGCCCAACGATACCTTTATGGATTTTGCTTTGTTCTAGAACAGAAAGGGGCCTTCTCCAAAACAGTTCACCCAAAGTTGGAAGCACACAGTTGTCCAAAATGTCTTGGTATACTGAAGCATTGATATTTCAGGCCAAAATCTTAAAAACAACCCCACAACATTGTCCCTCCTTCACTAAACTTTTCAGTTTGCACCATGCAGTCAGGCAGGTAACATTCTCCTGGCATTTGTCAAACCCAGACTCATCCTTCAGACTGCCAGATGGTGAAACATGATTTGTCACTCCACAGAAAATTTTTCCACTGCTCTAGTGGCGGCATGCTTTACACCACCATTACTGTACCTATTTAGCTGAATGGGTTAGTGTTCAGTCTAGATGCTACCAGTAAACTCAGACATCACCCGGACAGAAACATTGCCTGTGTGCAATTTGTCTAAACAAAACACTACACTCTGTCCACTGTGTTTTTCCAGCACTGGTGTCTGCTAAAAACAGCTGATTTGTGGGTCCCCCGGGAGTAGAACCCCCACTTATCTGATAGTGATGACCTATCCTAATGATAAGAATTAATTGTTTGTTCGTTATTTAACAATGTCACGTCAGTTATCAAATGATTCATGTGGGGGATTCAGTCAGCACAACCCTGTATGCAGGTGCACATCGCTATGGAGAAATACACATACAAACGTAAAAACATAAATGCAATAGCACTCTGCAACCAGCACTCCGCCCTGCCTCTATGCTGGATGTTGAATGAGGCATTGGTGTACATTTTGGCCAAAGCGTAATAAGCCACTCACCACGTCAAGGTTGCCTCTATGAGTGATCCCTTACACTAGTTCCTACCTGTTTATGGGCCATGACAGCCACACAAAGTCCAGGGAGCGCAGGTACAGCATGCACGCCAGGCGCACTCTGCTTTTAACCCCGTCCAGTGCCATGACAGCTTTCATCGGATCCAGGGATGCAAGTACCAACATGCATGCTGAGCCCACTATATACTTCTCCTGGAGCCAAATGGCTACTGGTAGGCGCTATAAAAGTAGACTCAGTTTTATACTGACTTTAAAACAAGCCTCCAGGGCAGACTAACTGGTCAGGTGTGCATGACTGCATGGAGATCGCCACGCCTCCAATATATACTACAAAGAAAAAATGTGGAGGATTCAGTCAGCACAACCCTGTATGCAGGTGCACATCGCTTTGGCGAAATACACATACAAACGTAAAAACATAAATGCAATAGCACTCTGCAACCAGCACTCTGCCCTGCCTCTATGCTGGATGTTGAATGAGGCATTGGTGTACATTTTGGCCAAAGCATAATAACCCACTCACCACGTCAAGGTCGCCTCTGTGAGTGGTCCCTAACACTAGTTCCTACCTGTTTATGGGCCATGACAGCCACACAAAGTCCAGGGAGCGCAGGTACAGCATGCACGCCAGGCACACAAATGATTCATGTTTACATACACGTCAGAACGACCAACCATTACGTAAACGATTATTTGCACAGTCAATGAGCATTTGATCACTTGTTCAGTTGTTATGCTGTCATTGTACATGATCGCTCAATATAGTTCAAGTCTTACAGATTATTCTTGTAAATGGCCTTTACAGTAAAGGAACGCTAACATAGTAACATAGTAACATAGTACATAAGGCCGAAAAAAGACATTTGTCCATCCAGTTCGGCCTGTCATCCTGCCAGTTGATCCAGAGGAAGGCAAAAAAAAACTGTGAGGTAGAAGCCAATTTTCCTCACTTTAGGGGAATAAAAAATTCCTTCCCGACTCCAATCAGGCAATCAGAATATCTCCCTGGATCAACGACCCCTCTCTAGTAGCTATAGCCTGTAATATTATTACACTCCAGAAATACATCCAGGCCCCTCTTGAATTCCTTTATTGTACTCACCATCACCACCTCCTCAGGCAGAGAGTTCCATAGTCTCACTGCTCTTACTGTAAAGAGCAGTGAGACTATGGAACTCTCTGCCTGAGGAGGTGGTGATGGTGAGTACAATAAAGGAATTCAAGAGGGGCTAGTTAGTGATTATCTGGCGGTGTAAATGTATTTGCGGTAATCTGATGGTTTGTGCATGCGCACAAATCGTTTGCTGGCGGCAAACAACAAGTCAGTATGGGGAACAGTGATTTCATTAGTGATCGCTCATGCCCATACTCTGGAGATCACTGCATGTAAATGCAGCACTCTCCTCCACCAGCGAGCAGCAGATTGTCGAGAAGGAACGCTTCCTTCCTAATAATCTGCTGTTCTCGCGTACCGTGTAAAGGGACCTTTAGACAAAGGTTATTAAAGGGGTTGTGTCATGTCAGACTTTGATGGCATACCACTAGGATATGCCATCAAAGTCAGACAGGTGAAATCCCTCGAACTGATAGCTGAAAGTGACGGAGAGGGCACCGCGCCTGCGTAGCGTGCCCTCTGTTCATTTCTATGTACGTTCCAAATATAGCTGAGCAAGGGTTGGAGAGAACACTATGCAATTGTGGCCACCGCTCCATTAACTTCTATGGGACTGCCCACAGAAATGAATGGAGACCTGCAGCGCATGTGTGGCTGCTCGTTACTGTTCTTAGCTCACTTTAAGGGTCCCATTCTGGAGATAGGTGCAGGTTCCACCTCTGGTCCCACCTCTATTTGACATTAGTGGCATATTCTAGTGATATGCCACCAATGTCTAAGATAAGACAACCCCTTTAAGGGGAGGGGGGGGGGCATGGTTCACCCCCCGGGACACATGGAGAAGAATTCTTTAAAGATATCTTAGTTTGAGTTGCAATATGAGACAAAATAAAATCAAAGGAGGAGAGGAGATAAAAGTTGGCCATACGGTTTCAATGGCCATCAACAGCTATTCCTAACTAACTACCCATAGCCATAAATATGCACGCTTGGTTTATGTTTTTTCATTTGTAACATTATTAAAATGGAAATTCTATCCATATATTTTTTTTGGAATGGATGTCAAGTGAATATCACTTTTTGCCTTTGCAACACTTGTATTCGTACAAATAATCCATCCCAAACACACATTGATCTTAAACTAGGATGGTCCATGTGCTTTCCGCATCTGTATGTCCATTCCACCAAGCTATAGAACATGTCCTACACTTGGCTGCAAAATGCAGATCACGGATTCATTGAAGTTAATGGGTCCTCAGAAAATGCGGATGCAACACGGTCGGTATGCTTGCGGCCCAAATGAGTAAGTGCAGCCCAAATGAGTAAGTGCTTAACACATAAAGCATGCAGTGTCGGTGCAGCCAGTAGGGACCGGTATGTGATTAGTCTCTGACCTGAAGCTAAAAAGGTGCATTGAGTTTGATTATCCACTATACAAACGGTTAAAACCGACCAGTGCTTGGGTAACGTCGTGGCAGCGTTTAGCAGTCACATGCAGCTAGTGTTTAAAGGTACATCTGAGTAACAGAAAAGGCGTTTAAAGCTATCACATTACGTTTTCATGCCAAAAGGACTGAACTTTTTATGTCTGAAGTTTCCAGATGTGAGGAAAACTGCTTCCTTTCTGACGTCAGGTTTAACTTCCCAGATGTGGAATATTTCATCCTTTATATCCTATTTGCTCTCTAGCAATCCAGACTCTGGGAATATTTGATAAGTAAAATGCAAGAAAATGATGTTGTAGATTGGATGAAAATAATTTAGTATAGGCTGCACAACAACATATGGTGGCTCAGTGGTGGGCAGCACGGTGGCTCAATGGTTAGCACTGGTGCTTTACAGCGCTGGGGTCCTGGGTTCCAATTCGACTAAGGACAACATCTGCATGGAGTTTGTATGTTCTCCCTGTGTTTGCGTGGGTTTCCTTCGGGTTCACCGGTTTCCTCCCACACTCCAAAGACATACTGATAGGGAACTTACATTGTAAGCCCCACTGGGGACAGCTTGATGCTAATGTCTGTAAAGCGCTGTGGAATATAGTATAAGTGCATCAAATAAATAATAATTCTGTGTGGAACTAGCCTCAGTGTCATTGGTAAGAACAAGGGGCGTGGTTAGTGTCACATGATTTGCTGATGACAGGACACATCTCACTGCCGTAAGGCACAATGAGGTAGCAAACACATAACAAACCAGGATTCAAGCATGGGGAATAAGAGAAAACGGCAAATGAGGTAAGTTTGAAAAAAAATGGGAGGAATGGGAGCTATAGCACTTGATGAAAATAAACTTTACAGTGAAAAGTAGTTTATGGCACAACCCCTTTAAGGATCCTGCACACTACTGCATTATATCTCATCAGAACATCTGATGTAGAGGTCTATTGGGCCTTCACTTATAATGTATACTTCTGTATAAAAATCAAAAGCATAGATACATACAGCAGGGACCCAAAGAGTTCTGCATGAATCCAACAGAAATGAAATTGTGGCATTTTCCATAGGATGCAGTATTATTAAGATATTCTCTATAGACTTCCATAGTAATCTAACAGAAAGCAAATAGTGGTATGTTCCATGGATGACATATTATTGAAAATATTTGACTTATGAAGCATTGAGTAGATCTCCTTAATATGCTGCCATATCGAAACACTGTACAGCAGCACACAGAGTGCCTACAGCGGTGTATACATTTGTGGACATATCCCTGCTGCGCATGAGGATCAAATCAAACTACGGTAGTAAGACAAGAAATCCTTTGCCTTGATGACTATGAGAGTCTGATATACAGTAGAATAACTTTACATTCATTTAAAGGGGTTCTCTGGAAATGATTTAAAAATGTCCACCAACAACTTGTCATAGAATATGAGTGACTGCTTGCCACTACTTGCAGAGTTGTCTAGGGGGGTGAGAGGGAGAGAGGTCTCACGTCACACTACTCTGTTCTACAATAGATGGTAATGATGCGATCCTGCCTACGATATATCATCATGGCTGAGCAGCCTGACAGGACAACTCACCAATACCTAGTATATGCAAGTGCCAGGATATAATGTGCCACTTCCTCACCCCCATTAGCAGCAATGCAATCACATTTTATTTTTGATCATATTCTATTGTGGTTTTTATAGTTTTGAATGGAAGAATTGCCCTGCATGCATCCCTAATCTGCTACAGAAGCTCCATACAGAGAAGATGGGAACAGTCTTCTCTATATGTCTGTAACAATTGTAAAGGGACAGTGCCATCATTTTTTGCCTCACGTATTCCTCATATTGATACTAGCACACTGATGTACGGTAACTTTATATTAATTGTTTATTTCTATGAAGAAAATGAATAAGCACTTCTAAACCATTATCCATTTAGCAACACCTTTCATAAATCTTTTGGCATCAAGACCTTTTATAGACATTGATCTCAAACAAAACACTTTATAAGCCTGCTGACTGCAGTTAAGAAACCAACACATTCCTAGTGCCAAACGGAGAGTATGACAGACAATAAACTTTACTTAGGCTAAAGCTAGCATTAGGCGTTGGTTGGGTGCTCTTCCAACATACACATATGTAAGCCACAGGGGGCAGTAGAGAGGAATGCCAAATAGTCTTAAGAAACCATACGGGGTGACACTGCCTATATTCCTTACTTGGGCAGTAGAGAAGAATTATTCCTATTTGTTAATTTAACATCATTCCACTCTGCTACGACATTCATACTCTTTATAGGTTCAAGGAGAAATGAAGAGGTGCATACTGTACTTGAGTTTTGTTTCCAAACAAATAATAAGCCTTCTACTTTCTTGAACCTATTTCTCCACTATGCACGAAAGAAAAATCACTTGGTTCCCACCTACATATCTATACAAATTCTTCAGACCTATGGGGCGTTAAATCCAGAGAGATATTTCTTTTGAGGGCTTCCCTAGTATTTGCATTCTTTCTCCTGGAATATCTCTTTTAGTGGGTTATAGCCCATATCCTTTTTTCTGGCCCTCTTCTTTAGCTCCTTACACCAACTGCCCTACTGTTCCCATTGTTCCTCACACCACAACGTCAGATACTAGTAATGATCGAGCATGCTTGGCCAAACACCAGTTCGGCTTGAGCATCGCGATGATCAGCACATCGCGGTGTTCGGCCGAATACTGCGTGTGCTCGAGCACCATGCTCGCTACGCAGCCAATAAACGTGCAGGTAAGCACTGCCATTAACTGTAATGCTGTAGCCATGTTGGTTACTGGCATTACAGTGATTGGCTGGCCGAAACGCGTCATCCGGTGCTATAAAGCACCCGATGACACGTGGTTCGGCCAGTCTTAGTCAGAGAGAGCTGTGCTGTAGAAGCGACAGATAGTGTAGGGAATTGAATTTTATTTTTTGGTTAGGCAGGGTTGGTGTTAGAGACTCAAAAGTCCTTTTAAGGACTGGCAGCAATATATATTTTTAGCGCAACCTGCGCTAAATTGCTTGCAATTGTTTGGCCGGTGCAGACAGCGACATTATCTGTGCTACATCTCCTGTGTAACGTGTGTGCAGCCAAAAAATATCTGTGACATCCAGTGTATTTTTTCCGTAGACTGTGTCCGCTGCGGACAGTTACATTACTTGCGCTACATCTCCTATATAACGTTTTCGCATCCAAAAAATATGTGACATCCAGTGTACTTTTTCCGTAGATGCTGCGGACAGTGACATTACCTGCGCTACATCTCCTGTATAACGTGTGCGCATCCTAAAAATATCTGTGATATCCAGTGTACTTTTTCCATAGACACGGCGGACAGCGACAGTATCTGCGCTACATCTCCGATTTAACGTGTGCACATACTAAAAATATGTGACATCCAGTGTGCTTTTTACGTAGACTGTGTCCGCTTCGGACAGTTGCATTACCTCCGCTACATCTCCTGTATAACGTTTGCGCATTCTAAATATCAGTGATATTCCCTGTCATTTTTTATTACCCGTTGGTGGCAGCGACATTACCTGCGCTACATCTCCTGTATAACGTTTGCACATCCTAAATATCAGTGTCATGGTCTTACCTGCTTGCTGCTCTCCTTCGTTTGACATGTGCTGGCGGCCATCTTGGTTTCTTGTAGCCTTCCACCCTGCGGCTCCTCCTTCCCCTGGGAGGAGCTGGATGCCTAGCTCATATATATAGGAGGTCTGTGGCTTCAGTTCCTTGCTTGGTCCTCTTGTGTTCACATGCTTCTAAGACTGCTGCTGCTTCTGGTTCCTGATCCTGGCTTCGTCTGACTACCCTGCTGGTTCCTGATCCTGGCTTCGTCTGACTACCCTGCTGGTTCCTGACCCTGGCTTCGTCTGACTACCCTGCTGGTTCCTGACCCTGGCTTCGTCTGACTACCCTTCTGGTTCCTGACCTCTGGCTTCGCAAAGACTCTGCTCGGTTTCACCATCCGTTTGGACTTTTGCTTTACAGCTTTATTTTCAATAAAGCCTTCTTATTTTCACTTATCTCTTGTTGTACGTCTGGTTCATGGTTCCGTGACATTAGGACCAAGCCATGAATTCTGACGGTACAGGGCCATCCTCGCTACCCACGCTGGTTGCCAGACTTGATCAGCAGGATCACCTGTTGGGTCGGTTCGCTGTGGCGTTGCAAACCCTGCTTGAACGCACGGCTCATTTCGCTCCCGTTGCCGATGGGTCGGTTGTCGCTCCTGGGCTCGCTCCTACTGCCGCTCCGGTTGTTGCGCCAGAGTCTACCCCGACACCTGTTGTTGCGCCTGCGGTGTTTCGGGGTATGACCGGTTCTGCCCCTCTTCCACAGCGCTTTGGGGGAGAGCCAACTCAGTGCCGAGGTTTCCTTAACCAGGTGGGCATTTATTTCGAGTTGCTGCCACATGCCTTTCCTACTGAGAGATCAAAGGTGGGCTTCTTGATCTCGCTGCTCTCGGACAAGGCCTTGGCCTGGGCCAGCCCTTTATGGGAGAACAACAATCCGGTGGTTGCCGAGTTTTCCGGTTTTGTTGCTTCTCTTCGGAAGGTATTCGATGTGCCGGCTCGTGCTGCCTCTGCTGCGAAGCTCCTTATGTCCATCAGACAGGGTTCACGATCCGTAGCTGAATACGCCATTGAGTTTCGTACCCTGGCAGCAGAGGTGGGCTGGAATAATGAGGCTCTGGTCGCTGCTTTCTCTCATGGTCTCTCGGATGCCTTGAAGGATGAGGTTGCAGCTAAGGACCTACCAGTTGAGCTCGAGTCTCTTATTTCTTTCCTGATTTTGATTGACACCAGACTCAGGGAGAGACCTTCCTTTAAGGAGAACCTGCGGAGGTCTTCTAACAGATTGGTGCCTACGTTTGCTGTCCCACCCGTGCCTCCCTCTCCTCCCACGCCTCCTGGGGATGACTTGTCTGGGGGTGAACCCATGCAGCTGGGGTTTGCTCGCCTGTCCGAGGGGGAGAGGGCACTCCGGAGACGTGAGGGCCGATGCATGTACTGTGGTCTCGGTGGGCATTTTCGGTTGGCATGTCCGAACCGTCCGGGAAACGCTCGTACCCTGAGATCCTGTCGGGGGCAGATCTTGGGTGGAGTCTCCTCGTCCCCGGTTTCCCGTGTTGACAAACCACTGATCACTGTTGTCCTCTCCTGGGTCGGGGGCTCGGTGACGACCCAGGCGTTGGTGGACTCTGGTGCTGGTGGTTTGTTCATTGATAGTGTGTTCGCTGCCGCCAATTCCATTCCTCTGCAGGCTCGAGGTTCCCCACTGGCTCTTGAGGCGATAGACGGCAGACCCCTTCTGCCGCCACACGTGACTCATGAGACCCTTCCAGTGGGGATAGCCATTGGTGCCGTTCACAGAGAGTCGGTCTGCCTCCAGGTTATTTCGTCTCCACACTACTCGGTGGTCTTGGGGTACCCCTGGCTCCAGAAGCATAATCCGACTTTCGATTGGAGATCGGTCGAGATCCTCTCGTGGTCACCGCAGTGTGGGGCTAGTTGCATCCATGGGTCTGTCAAGTTGCTGTGTACTTCCTTGGACTCTCTGTTGCCTCCTGAATATGAGGAGTACCGGGATGTATTCGATAAGGTGCGCGCGGTTGCCCTACCTCCGCACCGCCCATATGATTGTGCCATAGAGTTACAATCTGGTGCCGTTCCTCCTCGTGGCAAAGTCTATCCACTGTCGGTAGCGGAGAATGAGGCCATGGAGGAGTACGTGAGGGAGGCGCTTTCACGCGGACACATTCGCAAATCTTCGTCCCCGGCAGGGGCTGGATTTTTCTTTGTGAAAAAGAAGGGCGGTGAGTTGAGGCCTTGCATCGATTACAGGGGTCTCAATCGCATCACGATCAAGAACGCTTACCCGATACCCTTGATTTCCGAGCTGTTCGATCGCCTTAAAGGGGCCACGATCTTTACCAAACTCGACCTGAGGGCGGCATATAACCTGGTAAGGATCAAGGCGGGCGATGAGTGGAAGACCGCGTTTAACACCAGGACCGGTCATTACGAATCCTTGGTTATGCCCTTTGGGTTGTGCAATGCGCCCGCAGTCTTTCAGGAATTCATCAACGATGTTTTCCGTGACCTGTTGCAGCAGTGTGTGGTAGTCTATTTGGATGACATCTTGGTATATTCTGAATCCATGGAGGCCCACATTCTGGATGTCAGACGAGTGTTGCAACGGTTACGAGAGAACAAGCTGTTCGGTAAGCTTGAGAAATGCGAATTTCACCGATCCCAGGTAACCTTCTTAGGTTACATCATTTCCGCTGAGGGGTTCTCCATGGATCCTGAGAAGGTTTCGGCTGTCTTACAGTGGCCCCAGCCCAGTGGTCTTCGTTCCCTGCAGCGCTTTTTGGGCTTCGCCAATTATTATCGGAAGTTCATCAGGGACTTTTCCATGCTGGCCAAGCCTCTCACGGATCTGACCAGGAAGGGCAGTAATTCCCAGGTCTGGCCGCTCGAGGCCATCCGAGCTTTTGAGGCCCTAAAGTCCGCCTTTGTGTCGGCTCCGATTCTGTCGCATCCCAACCCTGGGTTGCCCTTTGTCCTCGAGGTGGACGCGTCTGAGACGGGAGTAGGCGCCCTTCTGTCTCAGCGTAGAACACCAGAGGGTCCTCTGCTTCCTTGTGGGTTTTACTCCCGGAAACTGTCTTCCGCAGAGTGCAACTATCAGATTGGTGACAGGGAGTTATTGGCCATCGTGCAGGCCCTTAAAGAATGGAGGCACTTGCTCGAGGGTTCGGTGGTTCCGGTTCTCATCCTGACGGACCACAAGAATCTGACCTACCTTTCTGAGGCCAAGAGATTGACACCACGTCAGGCCAGATGGGCTCTGTTCTTGTCACGTTTTAATTACGTGGTCTCCTACCTACCCGGTTCCAAGAACATCAGGGCGGATGCCTTATCACGGCAGTACTCCGAGCTGTCCAGGGAGGAGTCGATTCCGACTTCGGTCATACCTCCGAATCAGATCCTGGCCGCCATTCGCACCAGCCTGACCTCTCCCCTGGGTGAGCAGATTTTGGCGGCTCAATCTGGTGCTCCCTCTGGGAGACCCAACGGCAGATGTTTTGTGCCTGAGGAGTTGCGCACTCGGTTGTTGCGAACCTACCATAACTCCAAGACCGCGGGGCATCCTGGAAAGAATCAGCTGTCCTGGGCTGTTTCACGTCTGTTCTGGTGGCCTTCCCTACGTTCCGACATCGCCGCATATGTAGCGGCATGCTCCGTTTATGCCCAGAGTAAGTCCCCTCGGCACCTTCCGTTGGGTCTTCTGCAACCCATAGCCACCGGGGAGCGTCCATGGTCACACCTGGGGATGGATTTCATTGTGGACCTCCCTGCATCCCGAGGCCATACGGTCATTCTCATGATTGTGGATCGGTTTTCCAAAATGTGCCACTGTGTTCCTCTCAAGAAGTTACCCTCTGCACAAGAGTTGGCCACGATTTTTGCCAGGGAGGTCTTCCGGTTGCACGGTTTGCCTAAGGAGATTGTGTCGGATCGGGGGAGTCAGTTTGTGTCCAGGTTCTGTCGCGCCTTTTGCTCCCAGTTGGGGATTCATCTCTCCTTCTCCTCGGCCTACCACCCTCAGTCCAATGGGGCCGCAGAACGATCCAATCAGGCCTTGGAGCAATTCCTTCGTTGCTATGTCTCCGATCACCAAGACAATTGGGTTGACCTCCTGCCTTGGGCTGAGTTTGCCAGGAACACGGCGGTGAACTCTTCCTCTGGGACGTCTCCCTTCATGGCCAATTATGGGTTCCAACCTGCCGTGTTACCGGAGGTATTCTCTCCCCAGGATATTCCGGCTGTGGAGGATCACCTTTCCGTCCTACGTGCTTCTTGGGTACAGATCCAGAAGTCCCTTGAGGTCTCTGCGCAGCGCCAGAGACTCCAGGCTGATCGCAGACGAGCGCCTGCTCCTTCCTACCAGGTCGGAGACCGTGTATGGTTGTCCACCCGCAACCTCAACCTTCGAGTGCCCACTCCCAAGCTGGCGCCTCGCTTTGTTGGTCCCTTCCGAGTGCTTCGCAGGGTAAACCCGGTAGCCTATGCCCTTGCGCTTCCTCCTGGCATGCGGATCTCCAACGTGTTTCATGTCTCCCTGTTGAAGCCACTGGTGTGTAATCGTTTCACTTCCTCGGTTCCTCGGCCTCGTCCGGTCCAAGTGGGCAATCGTGAGGAATATGAGGTGAGCAATATCCTGGACTCACGCCTGGTTCGCGGTCGGTTGCAGTTTTTGGTCCATTGGCGTGGTTATGGTCCAGAGGAGCGTTCCTGGGTTCCCTCCGCAGATGTCCATGCTCCTGCCTTGCTCCGAGCCTTCCACGCACGCTTCCCTCAGAAACCGTTTTGTGCTCCGCGGAGGAGGGGCCCTTGAGGGGGAGGTACTGTCATGGTCTTACCTGCTTGCTGCTCTCCTTCGTTTGACATGTGCTGGCGGCCATCTTGGTTTCTTGTAGCCTTCCACCCTGCGGCTCCTCCTTCCCCTGGGAGGAGCTGGATGCCTAGCTCATATATATATAGGAGGTCTGTGGCTTCAGTTCCTTGCTTGGTCCTCTTGTGTTCACATGCTTCTAAGACTGCTGCTGCTTCTGGTTCCTGATCCTGGCTTCGTCTGACTACCCTGCTGGTTCCTGATCCTGGCTTCGTCTGACTACCCTGCTGGTTCCTGACCCTGGCTTCGTCTGACTACCCTGCTGGTTCCTGACCCTGGCTTCGTCTGACTACCCTTCTGGTTCCTGACCTCTGGCTTCGCAAAGACTCTGCTCGGTTTCACCATCCGTTTGGACTTTTGCTTTACAGCTTTATTTTCAATAAAGCCTTCTTATTTTCACTTATCTCTTGTTGTACGTCTGGTTCATGGTTCCGTGACAATCAGTGACATTCAGTTTAATTCATTTGCGCCTACACTTACAAATCCTATGCTACTGTACGTGTGACATGCCTGCAAGCATATATACCATTTAATATGCTCAAGGCGAGCAGTAAGGGACGTGGAAGTGGCCGTGCTTCTGATGGTGCACGCAGAGGCCGTGGCCCTGGGCGTGGTGAAACTGTCTGCTGCCAGAGCACAGGAAACACACTCATCCACAATACCTAGCTTTATGTCCCAGTTTGCAGGGTGGCGCAGGACACCACTTTCGAAGTCACATCAGTGCGACCAGGTGGTCGGTTGGATTGCAGCAGATTATGCTTCCAGTCGGTTAAGCACCACCTTGTCTTCCACATAGTCCAGACTCAGTAGCCAAGAGTCTGGTCAACACAATCCTCACCCTGATCCTCCTTCCTTCCACCATGGAGAATCTTGGCAAACAAGTGATCCCACACTCGGAGCTCTTTTCAGCGCCATTCCTTCATTTGGGCCTCTCGCCAAGCCCGCTTGAAGAGGGACATGAGGAGATCGTGTGCACTGATACACAAACTCTTGAGCATCCACAGTCACAAGAAGATGATGGTGGGGAACGGCAATTAGTGTTTCACGAGGTGGATGATGATGAGACACAGTTGCCAATAAGTCAACGGCAGTTAGTGTCTCAAGAGGTTGATGATGAGGATGAGACACAGTTATCAATAAGTGAGGTTGTTGTTAGGTCAACAAGTCAGGAGGTTGACCAGAGTGAGGAAGTGGAAGAGGAGGGGCTGGACGATGAAATCGCTGACTCAACCTGGGAAGGTGGCAAGCCGAGCAAAGACAGCAGTGCAGAGAGAGAGGGATACGTAGCACCACACCAGGCTGGAAGAGGCAGTGGGGTGGAAAAAGGGAGAAGGCGGGCCACACCAAACAGGCCTGCAAATGTTCCCCGGAGCACTCCCTTGCGGCAATCTCCCTTGCCAAGGGCTAGGTGTTCTGCAGTCTGGCGCTTTTTTGAGGAAAGTGCGGACGGTAAAAGAATTGTCATTTGTAACCTGTGCCGTACCAAAATGAGCAGTGGCGTGAACACCAGCAACCTCACTACCACCAGCATGATCCACCACATGGCATCAAAGCACCCAAATAGGTGAGCCGAATGCCTAGGTGAACAATCTGTGTCTGCGGGTCCCACCACTGCCTCCTCTTCCTCTGTGTTACGTGCTGTCCAATCCCCTGTCCAAGATGCAGGCTCGGATGCCTCCCACCCTGCACCTGGACCTTTGCAAGCACTATCAGCTAGCTTATCCACTTCTGTGTCCCAGCGCAGTGCACAGATGTCCATACCCCAGACCTTTGATTGAAAGCGCAAATACCCAGCCACCCACCCACAGGCCATAGCACTAAATGCGCATCTTTCCAAATTGCTGGCCCTGGAAATGTTGCATTCTGGCATTCTGTGGACACTGAGGCTTTCCACCGCCATCAGATGGCGGCGGCGGTCCCTCGATACGCAGTCCCCAGCTGCCACAAATTTTCCCAATGGGCCGTTGCCGCCTTACACCAGCATGTGTCCCGTAACATCACCCATGCCCTGACCAACACAGTTATTGGGAAGGTCCACTTAACGACTGACACATGGTCAAGTGCTTGTGGCCAGGGATGCTACATTTCCCCGACGGCACACTTGTGGAGGTCGGGAGCGACTCGTATCCTGGGATGGCACCGGTGCTACCGACGCCAAGGATTGCAGGCCCTACTTCCATCAGGATTTACGCCACCACCTACATTAGTGGCTGCAACCTCTCCTTCTCCTCCTCCACTTCCACCTCTGAATTATCATCTTGCAGCACCAGTCAGCCATCAGTCAGTAGCTGGAAGCAGTGTAGCACTGCAGTGGGGAAGCGGCAACAAGCCGTGCTTAAATAATATGTTTAGGTGACAAACAGCACACCACCGCAGAGCTGTGGCAGGGTATAAGTGAACAGACTGAGCGGTGACTCTAGCCACTCAACCTAGAGCCAGGCATGGTTGTGTCTGATAATGGCCATAACTTGGTGGCGGCTTTGGAGCTCGGCAAGCTCACACACATACCATGCCTAGCCCACATGTTCAACTTAGTGGCTCAGCGGTTTCTCAAAACCTACCCCAATTTGCCTGAGCTACTGGTGAAGGTGCGCCGCATGTGTGCCCATTTCAGAAAGTCATCTACAGCTGCCGCAGGTCTGGCAACGCTGCAGCAGCGCTTGCAATTGCCAGCTCACCAGCAGAGGGCATTAGTGGAATACCAGCTGCAACATGGTCGTTGCCTTTCCAGTCAGCTTCCGCTCTTCACAAGCGATGAGTGGGCATGGATATCTGACCTCTGTGAGATTTTACGCAACTTTTAGGAATCAACACAGATGGTGAGCGGCGATGCCACTATTATCAGCGTGACCATCCCACTTCTGTGTCTACTGAAACGCTCGCTGCTCACAATGAAGGAGGATGCTTTACATGTGGAAGAGGTGGAAATGGGGGAAGACATTACACAGGGTGATAGCCAAACCACCCTCCGTTCGTCTTCTCAGAGTGAATTGGATGAAGATGAGCAGCAGTGGTGTAGCGTGGGTTACCAGCACCTGGGACAAGCAAAGTATTGCGCCCCCTAATCTGTGGACACACACCTTTTTATAGAACCACACCCCAAATTATACAAAGATCTACATTACCAATAACACTATACTGTATATAGTCCAAATAATAGTAATACCACCTGGTCACACATGATCAGAATATTACCACTATACTGATACTGAATAATAATACAGCACTATACCAAAACCAGCAGTATCAACACGAAACACTATAGGCTACCTACCACTTTTTTGTTCACATGTATTACTTGTGGTTCTTGTTTCAGATTTCATGCTGATTTTTAAGAGATCTCCCCCTTCTATTGAAAAGGGTAAAATCCACATAAAAAAAATTCAAACACAATTAACATGCTGCAGATTTCAAAATCTGCACAGCAGGTTAATTTCCACACAGACCAAATCTGCAAAGTGTACATGAGATTTGTGTAATCCCATACACTTTGCTGGTACTGTACTATACTGCAGTTTTCCACTGCAAGTAAAAACGCACGTAACTGGCAACATATGAATGCAGCCAAAAAATAAAATACTGATAAAACCATGAACACTAATTACCACTTCATAGTGATTGAATACTACACCAGACTGATACTGGGAGTTCCTTTCCATCAATCTGATGAAGTGGCCGCTCCATTCATTCTCTATAGGACTGCCGGAGATAGCCTAGTGCAGCGCTCGGCCATTTCTGGCAGTCCCATAGAGAATGACTGGAGTAGCAGAGAGCATGCCTGACCTGTCACTCCATCAGATTGAGGGAACAGGATTCCGTTTTTTGGGATCAGTCGGGTCCCTGTAGTCAGACCCCCACTAATCAGTTAGTTATCCCCCATCCTATAGATAGGAGATAACTTCCAAAATTGGCACAATCACTTGAATTCATTCCCAATCCCAATACTGTATATATATATATATATATATATATATATATATATAATGAAATAAAAAAAATCTGCAGTCTGGAAGAAGCTGATGCCAGCGGAAAGTAGGAGAAGATCTGCTCACACTTCAGCGGCTGTCCGCTGCTGTCAGAAGGTCGGAAGGCAGAGTGAGGTCATTAGGAACAGAAGCTTTGGTGGTGAAAAGCGTAAAACTTTGTGCCCTAGCTACCTGCCTCCAACGTCCCCCACCCCTATGAAATGCAGTGCTAGAAGGTGATGTGTGATTGTGCAGCCAAACAGGGACTGAGTTGGGAACAACATACAGTCAGCAGAGTACTGTAAGTGCTTCTGCTTTCTGCCAAAATTCCCGCTCTGCGTGTGTCTGCCTCAGAGGATCTGCAGCCACCACTTCCGGATCCTGGATACAGGGAGAGGGGCGGGCCAGGCATCAGAAACCACTGCAGCTAGAAAACAGCAAGTACCTGCTTGGAGCAAGGAGGAGGAGGCTGTCAGGTGCCGCAATCTCTCTCCTTTACTCCCAGGTTGTAGGGCAAACTACTAGTGCTGCGTCCCGCCGTAGCGCAGCTGTTGTGGGTGGTGGACGCAGTGACTGCCCAAAATATTCACTGATGATATAGGCCGTGAGCTGTATATTGTCTGTGCTGCTCGGCACCCCCCTGGCCCCTCCCCATGCTACGTCACTGATGAGGAGGAGGAGGAGCAGGAGACAGTTGCCTCCGCTACAGAGGGTAGTACCCACAGCAGGTTTATTCCATCTGTTCAGCGTGGATGAGCCTAAGAGGAGGAAGAGGGTGAGGAGATTGAGAGTCATTCTCCTGATGAGGACAGCGAAGTCTTGTCTGTTGGGACTCTGACACACATGGCTGACTTTGTTATGCTGCCTTTTCCGTGACCCTTGCATATACACATTTTGGCCAACACCGATTACTGATTGTTCACCCTTTTCGACCTCCGCTACAAAGAGAACTTCTCATCTCTCATTCCTGTAGTGGAGAGGACTAGCAAAATGGTGCAATACCAGAAGGTCCTTGTGGAATAATTGCTCCAAAAATTTCCAGCTGACAATGCTGGCAGCAGAGTACATAGTTGCTTGGGCAACCGAGGAGGGGAGACGAGGGGAACACACAGCAGTTCCAACAGAGGCAAGGCAACACTCTCCAAGGCCTGGGACAGTTTCATGAGACCCCACCAGCAACCTCACCCTGATGCGCGGCCTAGTGTCACAAACATAGAAACATAGAATGTGTCGGCAGATAAGAACCATTTGGCCCATCTAGTCTGCCCAATATACTAAATACTATGGATAGCCCCTGACCCTATCTTATATGAAGGATGGCCTTATGCCTATCCCATGCATGCTTAAACTCCTCCACTGTATTTGCAGCTACCACTTCTGCAGGAAGGCTATTCCATGCATCCACTACTCTCTCAGTAAAGTAATACTTCCTGATATTACTTTTAAACCTTTGCCCCTCTAATTTAAAACTATGTCCTCTTGTAGCAGTTTTTCTTCTTTTAAATATTCTCTCTCTTTTACCTTGTTGATTCCCTTTATGTATTTAAAAGTTTCTATCATATCCCCTCTGTCTCGTCTTTCTTCCAAGCTATACATGTTAAGGTCCTTTAATCTTTCCTGGTAAGTTTTATCCTGCAATCCATGTACCAGTTTAGTAGCTCTTCTCTGAACTCTCTCCAAAGTATCAATATCCTTCTGGAGATATGGTCTCCAGTACTGAGCACAATACTCCAAATGAGGTCTCACTAGTGCTCTGTAGAGCGGCATGAGCACCTCCCTCTTTCTACTGGTAATTCCTCTCCCTATACACCCAAGCATTCTGCTAGCATTTCCTGCTGCAAGGAGAGAAAAGTTTTGGAAGATGGTGAAGGAGTACGTAGCACACCATGTCAGCATCCTCAGTGATCCCTCTGTGCCTTACAACTATTGGGTGTCCAAGCTGTAAACGTGGCACGAACTGGCGCTCTACGCCTTGGAGGTGCTGGCCTGCCCTGCCGCCAGCGTTTTGTCCTAGTGGGTATTTAGTGCTGCTAGTGGCATAATAACTGATAAGCGCATCCGGCTGTCAACTGAAAATGCTGACAGGTTGACTCTTATCAAAATTAACAATAATTTTTTCGATGGTCAGCTCAGCAGCAGGCCCTCAACCATACTTTTTTCGATGGTTAGCTCAGCAGCTGGCCCTCAACCATAATTTGTTCGATGGTCAGCTCGGCAGCAGGCCCTCGCACCTAATGTCTTAGATGGTCAGCTCAGCAGCAGACCCTCAACTCTAATTTCTTAGATGGTCAGATCAGCAACAGGCCCTCGCCCCTAATGTTTTAGAAGGTCACCAGCAGGCCCTTGCTCCTAATGTTTTTGAGGGTCACCAGCAGGCCATCAATCATAATTTTTTCAGGATGTGTATGATGCCCTCCTTTATGTGTAATAAGGGGTGTATTGGAGTGCCGGTTCCTTGTAATTTTTGGCAGCCCTTTCACTTAGTGCCACTACCTGAACAATTGTACGACAATGTGAATTAGGCCCTCCTTTATGTGATATACAGGTTGTATCGGAGTGCTTCTTCCTTGTAATTTTTGGCAGCACTTGCACTTTATATACAAGTAAATATACAGGAAAGAATGTTTCCGAACAATTTTTCCTCTACAATCGATTTTATCTTCGGTTTTGGGCGTATTATTGTCAGTCTGTAAAATTGGCGTACTACTCGGACAACATCATTCCCAGCAGTAACCTGGGATTCCAAGATGCATCCAGACAGCCTCCCCATGCTGTTCCCGAACCATTTCAGTGGTGTTTCCATCAATTTCTGACCTTTTACTGTGAACCAGACACCCTCCCCTCTTCAGAGCAGGGGGTGCCTGGTTTAATGCTTGGGTTCTCCCATTGACTTCCATTGTGCTTCCGAGCATCCCAAGGTGTTCTACCCGAGCACCTGAGCACTTTGGTTCTCGATCAACACTATCAGATACCTATTCTTTCCCGCATCCTTATCTAACCCCCCTTGATGTGGGCATCTACACGTGAGGCCTACCTCTTGCTTACATATGCTCCTACGGAAATTAATATACAGAGGCTATACTAGGAGTTGGGCCTACTACGACCCAGGCCTAGTTATACAATAAATATGTCCTATTTCTCAAGGTTGCTCCTCTAGGAGCAACAAGGGCTTTGCTGTTACACCTAAAGCCCATTTATCTCTGCAATTGCCGCACCCTCTGCACTTTGACAGGGCCGTGCGGTGTAAATGTCATCAGTCACACCTGGCCATGTCAATTAAAGAGCAGTTGCAGACACAGCAGAGCCTCAAGGTATAACGGCAATGCCCCTGTTGCTACTAGAGGATCATTTAAATAAATTAAAACATCATTTTTGTCGACAATGTGGGCACATATGAACATGGGACCAACACAGATGCCTTCAGCTGTCAAGCGTTCAGCCAGTTTCATAGGTACATATCTGCTGACAGATGCCCTTATCACCTATGCATGAAAAAAGGTCTTTATTTTTTTTACCATTTCTGACTTGATTTAAAAAAAATGTTATCTCCTTGGAAAATCCCATAAATGTCTACCAAATGCTATTCCAGTCACTGGACAGCCATCTAATGTGTTTGGTGGTTTCCTGACCGCCCCATTTCCTGGTGTCCTGACCTCTCTGACAGAAGATATAATTTCAACTGCCTGATTCTTTCGTTTGGGGAGATAAGTTGCCAAGAGGAGTGTCTGGATGTGGCTCTTTCCCCTCCCCCTATACATTTATCCCAGGCGAGTTTAAATTCACTTACTATAGATTTTCCAAATCTGATGGAAGCTTGTTCCAAGCATCAACTACTTTTTCGGGAAAATAATATTTTCTGACATTGCTTCTGATGTTCCTCTCAATGAACTTCAGGTTGTTCCAACTCATTTCTGTGGTTAGTTTCTTATTAAAAGACGTTCCGCTGAAGTGTATTTAACCCTTTAACACATTTATTTATTTTACATATTAACATTTATTAGGTAACGGAGTGTATGACTGGTGATAGCTACTTATAAAGAGAATGGACTCGCACACCTACATGCAACAAAGCGCCAATGGAAGGGTTCTTCTATCCGTATTCTAATATAGGAAAATGCATTGCACCCTTTTATTGCTCAGATCAAAGGTGCTTTTATTGCGATTAGTCATTGAAAGACAAACCATTCTCCCCTCCATTTCATATCAAGCAAAAAGGTATCCAAACATATTCAAGCAACGTTCCAGTCAAATGCAACTTTTGTCACGCTATTCTGGTCTGTTAAGTAGAAAGCGCGTAGTACAAGGCGAATCACTGACGTGACACATTGATGATCCACCTTGTACTATGCACCTTCAACTTACTAGATGAGATTAGCTTGACAAAAGTTGCATTCGACTGAAACATCGCTTGATTATATCTGGATACCTTTTTGTTTCATACGAAATGGAGGAGAGAATTGTTTGTCATTAAGGGGGTTATGCCATGATTGATGTAAGACTGAAAATCAGACATGATATGGTACATGGCAATATCTTAAAAAAAAATATACAATTAGCCCACTACAGCAGATAAGTCCAGAAATCTCCATAATCATAGCTCCAATTGCTCTAGATTATCTTCACCTTGGCAGCTCAGGAGGATTCATCTAGCTGGTGGCAGTTGAACAGAATACATGGCTGGTGGCAGTTGAAGAACAGAACATATGGCTGGTGGCAGCTGAAGAACAGAACATACGGCTGGTGGCAGTTGAAGAACATTGAGGAACAGAACACGTGGCTGGTGGCAGTTGAAGAACAGAACACATGGCTGGTGGCAGTTGAAGAACAGAACACATGGCTGGTGGCAGTTGAAGAACAGAACACATGGCTGGTGGCAGTTGAAGAACAGAACACATGGCTGGTGGCAGTTGAAGAACAGAACATATGGCTGGTGGCAGCTGAGGAACATTGAGGAACAGAACACATGGCTGGTGGCAGTTGAAGAACAGAACATATGGCTGGTGGCAGTTGAAGAACATTGAGGAACAGAACACATGGCTGGTAGCAGTTGAAGAACAGAACACATGGCTGGTGGCAGTTGAACTACAGAACATATGGCTGGTGGCAGTTGAAGATTTATTTTGTATGTTCGTCCAGCTCAGTAAGATGGACAAGAAAATAAGGAAATGAACAAACGGCAGGTGTCATTATACACATGCATTTTATTGAATAACTCACTGGCTATACTACATTTTTAATCACATGCAATTACAAAAGTATTCAGATCCAGGTGTTGCTTTGAAATATGCTTAGTTACACAACCCCTTTAAGAGACTGAGGATTGCTGCATGGAAATGGACCGATCACAATAAAAGCACTTTTGGGTAATAGCTAGCCATTTGCTTAATTCTACTGTACTGTGTTTGGCCAGCTGAACATGTCGAATATGTGTGGTTAATTGATTCAGAGAACAGGGCACACAATACATCATCTTGGTGTGTTTTTTTCTTAGAAAATAGCCAGACTGACACATCCGTGGACACAATAGTTGGGGAAACAGCTGTGTGTTGTTATCTCAGCACAGGCTAATTCTAGCCTTCTGTTTATTGGTTTATGTCTAATGATGCGTCTTTCTCATTCCCATCCATGTAACCAAAACGTTTACATAGGTGTAATGGACGCAGCATAGCCAGGAATTAGCATCTCAGTCCAACTGTGTCACCCATCTAAAGAAGCGAAAAAATCTGTGAAAATATACTAAACGTCAAATTTGACCATGTAATAAAATTTACATCACATGGATATCACATATCACTTCCTGGGTTGCCAAGTTGTGGCATTCATTAAAACGAATCTCTGACATATTTTCATGAATCATTAGAGCTAAATCTGAGGTGTGACCAAGAGTGTCTCCATTCTGTAGTCCAAACGGTGGCTTAATAGCATGGCAGAAAGTCGAGGTCGAATATTACTAGCTGAAATAATTTTACCGGTTTACTAAGCACTGTAGCAATCAATAATTTCTGGCTGAAAAATGTTCAAAGCACGTTTTCTGTTGTGTGTAATCTATGCTTAATGCAGGGGCATAACTACCATAGTTGTACATCATGTGACTGTTATGGGGCCCAGGGCAAGAGGGGGCCCAATCTTAGTTGGGATAATCTCCTCTTCTACTGGAGGTGAAAACTTGGTGAGGACTCCACCTTCTAAAGGAACAACTTTTAGCAAATGAAGCAGTGGAAAAATGGCCCAATGATCATTGAAAAGGGTTTAGGCAGAAACCCTTCTGTCCTGTGAGGGGGGCCTGGTTTGATCTTTTCTATGGTGCCCTTACTTATCTATGTACGCCACTGGCTTAAAGGGGTTCTCCGGGAATTAAGAAAATGAAAATACTTAAATATTACTTTATTATAAATATATTCTCAAATAACTTTAATTATTTATAATGGCTCATTTTGTCTGTGGAGCAATCAGGGGAAACAAAATGGCTGCTGTCCCATTAGTTCACACAAAACCTGTCCTGATCACACAGGACAGGTTACACAGGATCAGGAAAAGTTACTTTACAACACTGAGGTAAAGAGCTGCCTCATCATCCTATCCTATCCTACTTGCGATTATGATCCTGAATACAGATGATAAGATCTTCAGCTGAATCTCTGGGGAATTTAGTTCACGAGGAGTGGTGGTTGGGAGAGATAGCAGTTGGTTAAAGGGGTTTTACGAGACTTTAATACTGATGATCTAACCTTTGGAAAAGCATCAGCATCTGATCGATGGGGGTCTGACACCCAGGACCCCACGATCAGCTGTTTGAGAAGGCACCGGTGCTCCTGTGAGCGTCACGGCCTTCTCTGTGCTTACCAAGCACAGCACCATAGATTAGTATCACAGCTCATCCCCATTCACTTCAATAGGGTTGAGCTGCACCTAGGCCACATGACCACTGAACATGTCATCACTCAGCCAAGGGAGAGCAGCGAGAAGGCCACAGTGCTGCTGTGAGTACTGCTGCTTTCTCAAAGAACTGATCAGCTGAGGTCCCAGGTGTCAGACCCCTCGATCCAGAAGATAGGTCATCAGTAGAAAAGTCTTGGAAAACCCCTTTAAAATGCTATTTGTAATCTGGAAAATTTTAAGATAATTGCTGCAAAAAGGGTCATTTTAGAAAGACTGAATTCAGCAAATGACTTACAGGATGGTTCTGGCCCACCATAGTACCAGAGGATCCTTCGGTGGGCCCAGGATCTGATACCATACTGGACCCCAATAGTCGAGAAGAAAAAAAAATCATTTAGGGGCACAATTATTAAGACAACATTATAGACTCCGGTCTTAATAAGCCACTGTGCTGGCGGTGGATCAAAAAAGTTATTTAGAAGCGTCGCCCCCTACATAACTTCGGCATATCCACTGAAGAAAGCTTCCTTGCTGTCTTACATTTAGTCCAGTTTCTACACCTAAACCAGTAGTAGAAAATGATGAATAAGATGGGCCTACCACTTTGGAGACAATAAATTTAACAGTAGTGATTTTTTCTTTGAATGAAAACCTATTAGACTTTATTGAAGATATGTGGGTTGGGCCCCGGAGAATAATTTCCTCTGGTGGGCCCAACTAATCCCAGTCCAACACACTTTCCACTTGTATAGATAACAGGTTTAACATCAATGCACTGAATCATTGTCTTTATTGGAATTATGTCTCTGAACACCCAGAACAGGCACATTTATACCAGCATGCTTTATGGCCTCTTTCACTGCTTCCCTCCCACCTCCTGAGTGCATTTCCTTTACTAGACAATGGAAGCAAATGTACTGACCAGTAAACACAAGGGTGAAACACAGCTGGAGGTAAACCTCAACCAAAATAAACAAGCTGGAACCAAAAACCTCCCATGAACAGATCAAAGCAAACAGGGTCATAGTCATCCCAGCTTCCACAATATACTTCCCTGCTTCTGTCTACCCTGGGAAGAAGATAACTTCTGTTTTTACATACTCTTTTGACCTTCTATCTTCCCATGTCACTAATGGTAAGTCTTTTTTGCTACTGTAGAATAGGTTTGTTTGCCTTCAATTAACATTATAGATGTTCTGTATACCTATGCTCATGCATATCTTTTGGCTTAAGGTAGGTGAGTGAACAGATTGCATAACGACTAATGTGTTTCCTGATTGTGAAGCCTTGAAGATGCTATTGTATATGATTCCTACCAGGAGGAGAGAGTTCAATAATGCAAATATGTTAGGCATTGCAATTTATGCAGTGTCAGCATAATCTGGTTACGGCAGTCTAGGCAAAACTACAGAATTGCTAGATACATATCAATTGCATATCTGTATATATGTAACATAACTACCAATAGTTATCCAACCAACTTCTGATACTTGAAATTATATCTTCCATTGTATACATGGTATAATGTTCTGTGTCATTGCAGAACTCTAGGGGTATGACCACACTGTCAGGTTCCCTGATGCAGGTTTGGAAGCCAAAACCAGGAGTGAATGTAAAAAAAGAGAAATTGTATCCATCCTGTATACTTTCTCTCCTTTTATGAGCCACTCCTGATTTTGGCTTCTAAAACTGCATGCAGAAACCTGACCGTGTGGTCGTATTCTAAGGCTAAGTGCACATCTGCTCTTCCTAGCCTTTCTGCTGCCTGAGGCGAAAACTGAAATGGTGCCCCTCCGTCCCCAATACCAATTTCTTAACCTAACCCTTTCCCTTCAGCCCATGGTCCTTCAAATGCCCCTCTTCTGCCCCTACCTGGTGCTGCCTGAAAGGATCGCCTCACATGGCTTTAAACACCTATTGTTTTTTTATGTCCCTTACCAGTTTTGTATCACAGCATGCTCTGGAAGTAGCGTTACTTCTGCCATTTTCCCCTAGACTTGTCACCTAGATTAGTCTCTTTTACTTGAACTGACCGCTCTGGTTACATCTGGATGATCCTTCTTCACCTCTATCCAATCTTATCTTTATATCTATAAGTCTATGTATCTGTATCTATATCTATAATATTTTTTTATTTAATTAATTTTTTAGTTTTTGTTTACATGTGATCCACCCATTGTATTGATCCCCTGAGGAACCTTTTTTCCTGGGGGAAACCCATTGGGGTATGTAGACCCGTCTTGGGTCAGTGAGGGTGTGTTGGTGTACGAGGACCCATTAGGGCCATCTAGGGTGTTATAGCTCAGGCACGCGGACAGAGAGTCCCCACCATCAGGGGTCGTCTCTGGGATGAGTTTGATCATAGGGTAATTTCAGGGAAAGAATTCCCCACCCTATACCTAGATATGTACCTCTATTATCATTTAGCATTATTTGGAATATATATGTATTCGTTAGACGATGTATATGTCACATTATAGATTAGGTGGGTTTTGACCATCACTTTAGTTATATTTTGGGGAATTGGTTTTTAGAAGGTAAAATAAAGTATATTGTATTTTAAGGGTTATTTTTTTGTTGTTGCTGGAAATGTGTTTTTTTAGTTACATTCGATATGCACTGTTAAAAATTGTGTGCATATCAATTTACCGCAATGTTGTGCTGGTAAAAGTCAAAAAGTCACAATTCTTGGTACAGAAAGGGACTTGGGCCAAATCTGAGACTTTTATAGACCAGTTTTCCCCTGATGTTTTATCCAGAAACATCATTACTTGTCCTTCGTGTATGGTGTCACTGGAAAGTAGTTGTGCTACAGCCCATGGACATGAGTAGCATTTAGTTTGAGACAAAAAATGAAACACACTTTTTTAAATTACCCACAACCCCTATAATAAGGGTGTTAGTCCTTGTGGCAGGGAATATATGTCACTGGCTTCCCTTTTCATAAATGGTTTCAGGATGATTCACATTATAACGTCACTGGCAGCACAGCATACATAGCTAAGTACTCCCACATGCAGAGATCTGCTGGGTTCACAGATGTTCACGTTGGAAAGAGATGTCCATAGAAAAGCACATAAAATTCATGGCATGGTCTTCTATGAAGAAAGGACAATATTGGGAATATCACCTGCCTGTCCTCTGCTGAACCCTGAATGAAGTAGAGAAACTTGGGAGATGGAGAAGGAAAATCCTTCCATTTCTATTTCAGTACAGTTCAGGGAGTGGGAATGTAGGAAATAGGCAGATGGCCAAATTCCATAGCGATGGATAAAGCCTAAAGCACAGTTCTGGTCTCTATGACAAGATGTGGTCTACAGTTCTTTGGCTGAATTTAGCAACTCAGTCTTGAAGTTATGAAAGACAAGGAGTAGAAATGCCTGACATGCTGAAGTGCAGTTATTCATGATAATTGCAAATGTATTGTTTATAAAAATTCAATTATTGTTTTTTCTACAGCTATACCACAAAATGACTCATTACAGACGTTATGGGGAAACTACTTTTAGATTAAGGCTGGTCTGGCCATGCACATATGAGAGCTGTTGGGTAAACATTTCTTTGGCTGACGGCTATCACTCCAGATCACCTCGTACATATGTTCTCAGTAGGAAGAGGAGGAGAATGCCTCTTGCAACAGCTTATCTCTCCAGCAACAAAAGGATTGGGCAGTTGAAATCTAACTTGCCTAATCCTTATCTCCTATGACATATGTCATCAGTGGAGAGGCCCCCTACACATTAGATGGCTGGACGTTTCCATGGGTTCAGCCGACCTGCATATAATAGATTGTAGGGTCTTGCAGGCAGGGTCCTCTCCTCCTCTGTGCCAGTTTTTAATAGTTTCCTGTTTATTGTATTTTTATATTATGTATGTGTAACCCCTCTTAATGTACAGCTCCAAGGAATTAATGGGTTCCATGGGTTCAGCCGACCTGCATATAATAGATTGTAGTGTCTTGCAGGCAGGGTCCTCTCCTCCTCTGTGCCAGTTTTTAATAGTTTCCTGTTTATTGTATTTTTATATTATGTATGTGTAACCCCTCTTAATGTACAGCTCCAAGGAATTAATGGTGCTTTCAAATAAATAATAATAATAATGAGATGAGCGAATTTCATATTTTGAAATTCTCTCACACTTCGTTTGTTGGTTAAAGGTGAATTGCGTTATGGATTCCGTTACCACAGACCATAAGGTAATTCTATAACGGAATGCCTTTAGAGTACTCCCCTGCATAACGGAAACGGGACGGATCCGTTATGCAGCCCATAGACTTCTATTATGACGGAATGAATAACGGAATGCCTCTAAAAGCATTCCGTTATAGAATTGCGTTATGGTCCGTGGAAACTGAATCCATAACGCAATTCACCTTTAACCAACAAACGAAGTGTGAACGAATTTCATAAGTGGAAATTCGCTCCTTTCTAATAATAAAAATAATGTAATAGGTACAGTATGGCTATCTTTACGCAGGAACGCTGCTCCTTTGAAATGGTCATGTTAAGGGTAATTAACAATAAGACATGCTGTGTCTGTGTAGGGATATCTGAAAAAAAAAGTTAATCTTCATGATTTGGATGGTAGGAATTAGAATAATTGTATAATGAAGAGCAATTCTGCCTGCAGTACTTTCAGATCTAGTGTTGTCTTTTGATTTTTTTTTATTGGTTACACAATGTTTCACTTTAGTATTCTACTTGAATCACAATGGCCCACATTTACTAATGTCGGTGCACCAGCATTTTGATGTAAATAGAGCCAAAATGTTGCACAATTAGGCACAATTTGTTCACCTAGATCTAGAGAAAGCATCAGCCTGCTCACACTAGGTCTTAAAAAAGTAGACGTGGCATCGGTGGGAAACGGGACAGGCTGGCAAGCCCGTCTCACTCATCATTTTCTACGCCTGCTTTAAGTGTATAAAATGGTGTAAACGTAAGATAGCAAGGAAGCTGGCTTACACTTAGACCGTGACTGAATACGCTGAAGTTATATAGAGGCCGGCACTAGCCGGCAGTCTTAATAAATGACCCCCTTTTGTGCCTAATTGCGCCACAATTCTGGTATAAAATTCTGTCTCAATTTAAGCCAAGCAATAGTTGATAGTACCACATTTATCATCCAGCCTGAGCCCCTGTGATAAATCTGATGCAGGTCCAGACAACCTGTCTATAGGATTAATAAATCTGCCCCATTATCTATACATAATTAAATTTGTTTATTTAACTAAGTTATTAGCATTTCACAATACGCCCCAAAGAAGCTCCTGTACTTCTTGGGCTGTAGGGCATTTTACAGCGTGTTCGTACGCGCTGTAAAACGCTCAGGTGAGAACCATGCCCATAGGGAAACATTGTTTTTTGCCTGTTGAGCGTTTTACAGTGCATAGGAATGCGCTGTAAAATGCTCAGGTGTGAACCTAGCCTTATTGTCATTACTGTCACCTAGTAAAACCTGACAGCTAGTGGGATAGTAGGGCCTAGTTCACACGAACGTTTTTTTGCGAGTGTACGGGCCGTTTTTTTGTGTTCCGTATACGGTCCATATACGGAACCATTCATTTCATAAAATTTTCAATAGATGGTTCCACAAAAACAGAACGGATACAGAAGACATACGGATGCATTTCCGTATGTGTTCCTTTTTTTGCGGACCCATTGACTTGAATAGAGCCACGGAACGTGATTTGCGGGCAATAATAGGACATGTTCTATCTTTGAACGGAAAAACGGAAATATAGAAATAGAATGCATATGGAGCACATTCAGTTTTTTTGTGGAACCATTGAAATTAATGGTTCCGTATACAGACCGAAAAAACGGCCCGTAAAGAAAAGAAAAAAAAAACATTGTATGAAAGAGGCCTTAGGTTTATCTTACTCAACCTACAATAAATATATTAGAGAAAGACATAAAAAGTAAATGAAAGGGGTTGTCTAACAGTATTTATTTCTATAAGGCTCACAGAGGGTTAAAAGTAATAAAGAAGCTATAATCGCCCATACCAATCACTCACCACTGCCGTTCCAATGCTGCATCAGTGATCTCTTCTTTCTGGTCCTAGTTTAAAGGCCAGAAATGCTGAAGAATTTGGCACTTCTGGGTTATGTCTGGGGGTCCCCGACACACTGCTAAGCTTTGCCCTGTCGTACCACTAAGCTTTGCCCTGTCGTACCACAAAAATTAAAGAGGTGTTCCTATCTCAGACATTGATGGCATATCACTAGGATGGATATGCCATCAATGTCCTATAGGTGCAGGTACCACCTATGGAATCCGCTCCTTTCTGCAGAGTGGGACCCCTGAAGTGAAGAGGAGTGCATTGTGCAAGCATGGCCATCCTCCATTCACCCCTGTAGGAGTTCTGAAAATATCCAAGTTCAGGTTCAGCTACTTCCAGCGGTCCCATAGCATTTTCTGCTGACATGTTGTCAGGGAACCACATCTTAACTCCACAGACTCCCCATGTTGCCTCATCAGAACATTTATGCTGCTAAACTCACGCTTACCATTCAAACTACTATACAGTGAATAGAATAGCTGCTTTACTTAGTATTAACTTTAAAGGGGTTCTCCAGGATTTTGATATTGATGGCCAACGGGTCAATTGCCCCCCCTTGGATCCACCAGTGATCGGAGGGGTCTGACTCCTGGTACCCAATCAGCTGTATGAAGAGATCACGTGGTACTCCATGAGCACTTAGGCCTCTTCCTAGGCCATGTGACATCACGTTCTTCGGACACATGCCCTACGCTGCAGCTCATTCGCATTCAAGTGAATTGGGCTGAGCTGTAATACAAAGTGTGATGTTTTTGGAGCTGGGGTGAGCACAGTGGCTTTCTCTAGCAGCTGATGGGTAGGGTAGCCAATAGTCTTACCTATGCTGATCTCATACTGATGACCTATCTCGAGGCAAGACCATAAATATGAAAAATCTGGTGAACCCCTTTAACACTTGTATTTTTGAATAAGAAGTTTTTTACATTACATGGCGGGATCAAGGCCATAGCTATAGGGCACACAGAGGTAGCAGATGCACCACAAGGCCTCTTTGCCAGATAAGACGACACCAGTATTATAAATGACACATGGTTAATGGAGGACAATATATGTAATGTATATCAATAAAGCTAATAAATATGTAAGTGATCCAGTTGTGGGAGGCGGTATGAGAAATGTGAAAGCAGCCTCTACTAGTATGTATTCATAGACAGGATGTATATAGAAATGATAGAAATGTCTTTTGTACATTGGCCTATGCTAGACTTCTAGCAAGGAGGGTGAGGGAAGGTGAAACTTTAATAAGTCTGATTTCAATTTTATATTGTGTTACATTAAGTAATTCAGCGCCTATCTGATGAAGTATGTGATAGATTGTGATGTTTTACTGTATTACATGTTGTACATATGTCAATCTGTCATCCTCTGGCGGATACATATTCATAGCAAGATGTGTTATTTCCTGTCATGATCCACCTGCTATTACTCATCTAGTAATCATACAGCTTGTCTTGCTTACACTGAATATGTTGCAAATCTATCATTACTGTTATCACTGTCATTTTAATGTCCGTGTATAAGCTGTGATCTGAAAGTAGACTTTATTAAAGTGAATACCACTTTTCTTTAGAACATGTCTTGTGACTAAGAAACCCTTTATGGTAGACCATTGCTGGGGATGACCTACTTAGAATTAACAGTTCAACCATGCAAACCATCTTTAGATGCAGAGGCCTTTGGAGACTTGTAGTAATAGTACTCTTGCCACAAGGAGAGCGTGTTGACTGACATGTCTGATTAAAAGCTTAAAAAAGGATGTTCACACCTGGTGACTTTTTCATCAGAGTCCCCAACGTGGTCAAACCCACGATAGTAATCATATTTACCTGATCCCCACTGCTGATTTCCAGCTCAATCACTACCCTCACCGACTCTGCAGGTCCCGGGTCTCCCCAGATCAACTTACTTTATTTAATGTGAGTCATGTGACTGCCGCAACCAATGCCAACCGCAGCAGTCACATGTCACCAATGTGGCATGTCACCTGGTCATGTGCTGCATGGGTGCCATGTGACTGCTGCAGGCAGTCATTGTCTGCAGCAGTCACGAGACCTAAAATCAAAACTAATATTGATCCATGGAGCCCTGGATGCTGCAAAGCCGGTGGGGGTAGCGATGAAGCTGGTCTCCAGCAACTGGGATCAGGTAATTATGATTACCATTGAGGGTATGGTCATACTGTGGGTTCTGAAGAAGAAGTCTCCAGGGGTAATGGGCAGTGCTGCTGGAAATCCAGCATTGGGGTGAGTTAAACACTTAGAAGCAGCATCTTTCTGTCTTTTTGAAGCAACTTCAAGTGTGGAGTCTAAGCAGTCCCCTGATTTTCAGTCTTAACCCATGCAAGGAATTATGGACTTTTCTGCAAGAAGACTCCCAGATCATGGTCTACAGAATAGACACAAAATTGCAGTGGGTAGTGCTGAAGGATTAATGGCAGGCCATAGGACAAGACAGGACCATTGCTAGGTACAGAGGCAAGGGTCACTCAAGGGCCTTCAAGTGTAGAACAACACATACCATACGAACAATCCAAGGGGAGAGGCAAATGATAATATGCAGGTACAAGGCCAAGGATAAAATCAGGGTAAATCAATCGGCACACACAAAAGTGTTCCACACTGGAATGCAACACCAACCAGATACATACATGGGATATGGAGCCTGAGATGAACCGGATTAATACTAGGATCAACTTATATGATTCATTTCACCAAAATTGATCATAGAATAAAATAATAGAGTATATTAAAAATAAACGTTGGATCCCTGCGATGCGTTCCACCGTAGAACGCATGCCGGAAGTCTAAGGCTTGCGCCCCACAGCGCAGCCACATCACAGAGAAGCTGGGGAGGAGGGGCTACCTCCTTACATCGAACTCATGGAGGAAGTACAGAGCGTTCCAGCGTGGAACGCACGGCACCAATAGGCCCACACTCAAACGCTACACCAACCAGATACGTACAGGGGATATGGAGCCTGATATGAACCGGATTAATACTAGGACCAACTTATATGATTCATTTCACCAAAATTGATCATAGAATAAAATAATAGAGAATGAGAACAAAAATAAAAAATAATAAATACGTGAAAATACAAGTGAATATAAAAAAAGGTATATATCAAAAGTGAAGTGTGAGGTGATTGGTGCAAACGTGCAAGTGCCACACTGTGAGATAAAAAGCATGCAATATATAAAAAATGCATATATAAAAACAGAGATAAGTGTTAATCAATGATTCACAAAATATAATAATACTATGTAGTGTATATGACAAATCCTCATAACAATTAAATCACAATTAATAAACCTCTACATAAAACCTCAAAATTACTAAAAAGATAAATCAAATATTTAAATTTTTTTATTATTTTATGTACGGTATATCCATCTAAATATGTAGTCCAGATATATGAGATGCTCAGGCTTGAACCAATCCATCATGTGGAAATCTCCCTTCAATCGCAGAAATACCCTGACTCCCAATATAAATAAGAAAGAGAAAAAGGGGGATAAAACAGAAAATTAGATGAGACCAGACAAAGATGTTAAAAATACAAGACGCATAAAAAGACAGAATAATATGTCTGTCGTCAATATTACTTATTAAATAAAAACAAGCACACTAAAAACAATAACTATGAAACAAGAAAAGATCCACTACATAACCATTAGAGAATAATCGTGTGTGTGATTTGATATGTTACTCGGCCAGTTCTGTCCGTGAATGACGTTGATCTTTCAACATTAGGGCACGCGACACAGTCCCCGCAGGGGCGGCAGCCCCATTTGGGACTATTTGAGCCAAAATATCTGTGTATAGCTGTGTACCAAAATATTGCGTAAATTCTTCTCTCTCCTATACGTGATACATGGACGGGGAGGTAGATAGCTCTTCAAGATCCTCGCCACTTCCCTGTGAGATTAATTGAAGGTGGTTATAAATCTTACTATATTCCCTTCCATTCTCTTTTTCAGTGGATGATGTTGTAACAGCATGTCCCTTTTTCGAATTCTTGGCCCGCACATAGCCCTTTCTTAGGGATGTGTTATACCCTCTAGCTTGAAAGCGATCACTCAACTCCCTTGCACGTACCTCAAAGGTATCCTCACGGGAGCACAATCTTTGTAGTCTGAGAAACTGACCTGTTGGAATGCCCTCAATGAGTTTCTTGGGATGTGAAGAACTTGCATGAAGGAGACTGTTTTCCGCAGTTGATTTCCGAAAGATATCAGTATGGATGAAGCCCCCTTCATCAACCTGTAGCAAGATGTCCAAAAAATCCATGTTATTCCTGCCTGCTTTGTAGGTCAACTTAATTTTCATGTCGTTATCGTTCAGTGACTGCATGAAGTAATTCAGCTATTCCATAGTACCCTGCCATATCATCAAGTTGTTGTCAATGTACCGGCTCCACATATGTACCTTCTCGACGCGATCACATGGTTCAGTAAGAAAGATCCTCCTCTCTCACAGCCCCAGGAACATGTTGGCATAGGCTGGCGCCCCCATAGCTGTTCCCTGGAGCTGTAGGTAGAAGGAGTTCTTAAACAAGAAGAAGTTATGGCGCAACGCAAAATCTAACAGATTGAGTATAAAAGTCCCATACTCACTGTCGATATTAGACGTCTTGATGAAATGAGTGGCAGCCCATATACCATCTTCATGTTGTATGGAAGTATTTAACGATTCAACATCACAAGTCACGATGACCATATCCTCCTCAAGTTGTACCGCTTCAACCTTTCTTAGGACATCACCTGTATCTTTCAAATATGAGGGAAGGCTCTCAACAAGCGGTCTCAAAACATAATCAATAAGTTTACATACCATTTCACAGAAATTATTAGTACCTGACACAATAGGACTTCCAGGTGGGTTCTTTTCATTTGTGTGGACTTTTGGCAGCATGTAGAAGGTTGCTATGGTCGGATTTTCAACCCATAAACATTTCAATTCATTCTGAGAGATGACACCCCCATCACAAGCTTCTTGTAAAATGTTTAACTTTTCACTCTGAAAAATTCACCAATGGATTAGTAAACTTCTTATAGCACTTCTGGTCCCTCAGTTGTCTGAAGGCTTCTTTTTCATATAGTAATGTGGGCCAGATGACAACATTTCCACCTTTATCGGAGAGTTTGATAACTACTCCTGGTAACTGGCTTAATTCTCTCACGGCCTTCCGTTGGTTCCTATTCAAATTATCTTGTGTAATTCCTCTAGAAATATTTTTCACATCCTCTGTTACTAGTATAACAAAGATGTCAATATTAGGATATGGTGTTGTTGGAGGAAATTTTTTGGATCTACGTCTCCTGCTCTTCCAAGAGATCGCAGAGTGTTCTGATTGCTGTGCATTCATTGTCTGTATAAGTCACCAAGGCCCCTTCATCCTCATGATAAATTTTCTTAAAAATCTAATTTTGTGCAAAAAGGTTTAAATCTTTGACCGCTGTAAAAAAAAATCAAACTTGTGTTCAGGAACAAAACTCAAACCTAAACCAAGAACATCCAATTAAGTTTGCTTCAATTTCAAGTCTGACAGATAAATTACCTGTAATTGTTGGTTTTGAGCCTCCCCTGTACAAAAATTTATTTAGTTTGTAGATCTATACGGAGTATCCTCTTTTCATTTTCTACCCAACCGAGTGGAGTATGATCTATATGCCTTCTTGGCTCCCCCCTTCGGTATCGGGGGATGGAGAGAGTTTTGGTAGGGAAAAGAGGTGGCAATTGGAAACGGTTGCTGGCACAGAGAGAAGCAAGGTGGAAAATTCTAAGTTGGACACAGTTACTCCCAATGGCCTAAACGAGAATTTAAGTTTCTCACCTTTTTTTATAATATGTTATTATTCCCGAATGATTATGTAGTGGAGTTATTATTAGGTACGTTGAGGTACTATCTTTTCTTGTTTCATAGTTATTGTTTATAGTGTGCTTGTTTTTATTTAATAAGTAATATTGACGACAGACATATTATTCTGCCTTTTTATGTGTCTTGTATTTTTTATATCTTTGTCTTGTCTCATCTAATTTTCTGCTTTCTCCCCCTTTTTCTCTTTTTCTAATTTATATTGGGAGTCAGGGTATTTCTGCGATTGAAGGGAGATTTCCACATGATGGATTGGTTCAAGCCTGAGCATCTCATATGTCCGGACCACATATTTAGATGGATATACATAAAATAATAAAAAAAATGTAAAATATTTGATTTATCTATTTATGCACTTTTTAGTAATTTTGAATATATATATTTTATGTAGAGGTTTATTAATTGTGATTTAATTGTTATGAGCATTTGTCATATACACTATATATATATATATATATATATATATATATATATATATTATAATATTTTGTGAATATCATTGATTAACACTTTTCTCTGTTTTTATATACTGCCTGTCCAAAAAAAAAGTCGCCACCTGGATTTAACTAAGCAAATATCTATGAGCCTCCTATTGGATAATTACTGCATGGGCGATTATCTTTCAGCTGGCAATAAGTTATTAAACCCCAACTGGTGCAATGAGTTGCTTCTCATTTCTTAAACAACCATGTCGAAAGACACATCTCGTGGTCGTGTAAAATATGTTAGTCTGTTTGAGAAAGGTCAAATCATTGGCATGCATCAAGCAGAGAAAACATCTAAGGAGATTGCAGAAACTACTAAAATTGGGTTAAGAACTGTCCAACGCATTATTAAAAGCTGGAAGGATAGTGGGGACCCATCGTATTCGAGGAAGAAATGTGGCGGGGGAAAAAAATCCTGAATGATCGTGATCGGCGATCACTTAGGCTACAGTCACACTAGCGTTCGGGTGTCCGCTTGTGAGCTCCGTTTGAAGGGGCTCACAAGCGGCCCCGAATGCATCCGTACTGCCCTAATGCATTCTGAGTGGACGCGGATCCGCTCAGAATGCATCAGTCTGGCAGCGTTCAGCCTTCGCTCCGCTCAGCAAGCGGACACCTGAACGCTGCTTGCAGCGTTCGGGTGTCCGCCTGGCCGTGCGGAGGCAAGCAGATCCGTCCAGACTTACAATGTAAGTCAATGGGGACGGATCCGTTTGAAGATGACACCATATGGCTCAATCTTCAAATGGATCCGTCCCCCATTGACTTTCAATGTAAAGTCTGGACGGATCCGTTCAGGCTACTTTCACACTTAGAAATTTTTTTCAACTATAATGCAGACGGATCTGTTCTGAACGGAGCCAAACGTCTGCATTATAGGAGCGGATCCGTCTGAGCAGACATCTGATGGAACTGCTCTGAACGGTAGTGTGAAAGTAGCCTTAAACGTTTGGTGAAATCAAATCGAAGAAAACAGTAGAACTTAGGGCTATGTTTAATAGTGAAAGTAAGAGCATTTCCACACGCACAATGCGAAGGAAACTCAAGGGATTGGTACTGAACATCTGTGTAGCCGTAAGAAAACCACTAATCAGTGAGGCAAACCAGAAAAAAAGGCTTCAATTTGCTAGGGAGCATAAAGATTGGACTCTGGAGCAATGGAAGAAGGTCATGTGGTCTGATGAGTCCAGATTTACACTGTTCCAGAGTGAGGGGCGCATCAGGGTAAGAGGCAGATGAAGTGGTGCACCCATCATGCCTAGTGCCTACTGTACAAGCCTGTGGGGGCAGTGCTATGATCGGCGATCACTTAAATGTTTAGTGAAATCAAATCGAAGAAAAACAACAGTAGAACTTAGGGCTATGTTTAATAGTGAAAGTAAGGGCCTTTCCACATGCACAATGCAAAGGAAACTCAAGGTATTGGGACTGAACAGTCCAGAATTACCCTGTTCCAGAGTGATGGGCACATCAGGGTAAGAAGAGAGGCAGATGAAGTGATGCACCCATCATTCATAGTGCCTACTGTACAAGCCTGTGGGGGCAGTGCTATGATCTGGGGTTGCTGCAGGTCTAGGTTCAGCAACAGTATGTGCTCCAAGAATGAGGTCAGCTGACTACCTGAACATACTGAATGACCAGGTTATTCCATCAATGGATTTGTTCTTCCTGATGGCACAGGCATATTCCAAGATGACAATGCCAGGATTCATCGGGCTCAAATTGTGAAAGAGTGGTTCAGGGAGCATCATTTTCACACATGGATTGGCCACCACAGAGTCCAGACCTTAACCCCATTGAGAATCTTTGGGATGTGCTGGAGAAGGTTTTGCGCAGCAGTCAGACTCTACCATCATCAATGCAAGATCTTGGTGAAAAATTAATGCAACACTAGATGGAAATAAATCTTGTGACATTGCAGAAGCTTATCGAAACAATGCCACAGCGAATGCGTGCCGTAATCAAAGCTAAAGGTGGTCGAACAAAATATTAGTGTGTGACCTTTTTTTTTTTGGTAGCGACTTTTTTTTTGGACAGGCAGTGGATAGGCATTTTTTATATATTGCATGCTTTTTTATGTCACAGTGTGGCACATGCACGTTTGCACCAATCACCTCACACTTCACTTTTGATATATACCTTTTTTTATATTCACTTGTATTTTCACGTATTTATTATTATTTTTTTTGTTCTCATTCTCTATTATTTTATTCTATGATCAATTTTGGTGAAATGAATCATATAAGTTGGTCCTAGTATTAATCCGGTTCATATCAGGCTCCATATCCCCTGTACGTATCTGGTTGGTGTAGCGTTTGAGTGTGGGCCTATTGGTGCCGTGCGTTCCACGCTGGAACGCTCTGCACTTCCTTCATGAGTTCGATGTAAGGAGGTAGCCCGTCCTCCCCAGCTTCTCTGTGATGTGGCTGCGCTGTGGGGCGCAAGCCTTAGACTTCCGGCATGCGTTCTACGGTGGAACGCATCGCGGGGATCCAACGTGTATTTTTAATATTTTCTGTATATGGGATGTACTCAGCCATACTCTGCCTAGTGCAGAGTATATCTTTGGGCAGGATTTATTTGATTGTATTGATGTAGGAATGGTTAGTTGAATGTGGGCACTTCCACCTGGCACAGAAAGTGACCTCATGCGTTCCAGCGTGGAAAGCACGCTGCTAAATACGATCCTGGCCATATTCCTGACTCCTAATGTCATTATCCACCTGATTGTAATTGTACTGAGCACCAGGGTATAAATATGTGCGATATTTACTTGCACACTATCCCATGAAGAAGTGATATATATGGGGTATATGATCACACTCAGGGCCGGCTCCAGGTTCATGTGGGCCCTTGGGCGATAAATCCCAGTGGGCCCCCATGAGGCATTTTTTTACATTGACATGTCCCCCTGTGGCTCCTACACGGTATAATGACCCCCAGTGGCCCCTATACAGTATAATGACTACTAGTGGCCCTTTCACAGTATAATGACTACTAGTGGCCCTTCACACAGTATAATGAACCCCCAATTCCCCCCCCCCCCCCACTGTATAATGACCACCTGTGGCCCTGCATTCAGAATAATAACCCCCAGTCGCCCCCATTTAGAATAATGACCCCCAGTAGCCCCCACACTGGGGGAATACTGTATGGAGGGGGCTCTGGGGGTCATTATACTGAATGGAGGGTCATTGGTGATCATTATACTAAATGGGGGACACTGGGGGTCATTATACTATGTAAAGGGCCCTCACAGTATAATGACCCCACAGTGACCCTCCATTCAGAATAATGACCCCCAGTCGCCCCCACACTGGGGGTTATACTGTATGGAGGGGGCACGAGGGGTTATTATATTTAATGGGGGCTCTGGTGGTCATTATGCTAAATAGAGGGTCAATGGGGATCATTATACTAAATGGGGGGCACTGGTAGTCATTATACTGTGTAAGGGGCCCTCACAGTGTGATAAATGACCACCCAGTGGCCCCCTTACATACCTATCATTGCAGGGGAGCTGGTGGTCCTGTCATTCATTAACCGCAGCTCCCTGCGCTCCTTCTCTCCTCCGGCCCGCTGCAGCAGTGAGCCAGGTCTGGAGGAGAGAAGGAGATGTGCAGTGATGGAGCTAGAACTGACTGGGCCCCACAGCGAAATTTAGTACGCCCCCCTCCCCCCCCAATGTGTGTTCACATCATGTTTTTCCTATCGGTTTGATGTATACACATGTGCAGCACTCCACGTTTTTGTATCCTGCAGAGTCCAGTAAAAAATGCAGACGTTAACGTATATGTTTTTCTACCATGGAACTGTATGGTGAACGGACGCCACTGTACGGCATCAGTCTGAGGCATCTGGTAACGCAGACATTTTTGGTATTCATTAAATGGATGGAAAAAATAGGATGTGAACCCAGCCCTAGTGTCAGAATAAGCACCAGTACACAGCGGAGCAGCGTGGAGGAGAGAGGAGGACGCCATGTACTGACAGAGCGCCACCTGGTCCTGGTGGTCAGGGATGAGGACTGTGTTTCCCAAGGATCATTTTCTACTGGGAAATACAGTGCACAGTATAATACACTAGAATCTATATAATATAAAGATATTAGCCCTACCCCCGAATAATAATACAATTAGGGGGTCATTTATTATATAGAAATACGTCTATATTAGGCGTATTTCTGACACAGATGTGGCGCAAAAGGTCCTTAACACCGCAATCTGTATCTTTTCCGCTCATGCCAGGTCTAAAAAAAAGTGGCGTGGGCAGAGAAAGGGATACAGTTATGGCCATACAGTTATTAGATACCACCGCCATATAGTGATAACACCGCCATATAGTGATAACACCGCCATACAATCATAACACCGCCATACAGTGACCGGATAAAAGGGTATAAGAGGGCACAGTACAGGGAATGACTATGGGCACTGCACAGGGTGTGGTAGAAGGGCACAATGCAGGGTATAAAGGGGCACAGTACGGGGTGGGGGGCACAGTCACATGACCCTGTGACATTAGAAGGTCCTTATGGTGAATGCGGTTCAGATGCCACCATAATGAGAGGCAGAGGAGTGAGACAGGGGCCCTGTAAGGACAGGAGCGGTGGACACAGCAAGTAGGTGGAAGGGGCTCTGAGGGGGATTCATACAAGAAGTAGGGGCAGGAGGTCTGTGCAGGGCAGCAATAGGAGACAGGAGGGTGGGACAGGAGCCCTGGATACACGAGGGAGGAAAGGAGACAGCAGGGGCTACATGAGGATGAGATAGGACAGGATATGGGGGGGGGGGGGAGGTGTCATGGAGGCAAACTGCTTAATGAGGCAGTAACACAACTAAATAGAATGAAGCAGCAGATGGAAGAGTCCCCCCCTTTCCTTCTATCCCACAGACAAGAGCCAGTCACACAGTGCAGACTCACTCACAGACTGTCTTCACACTTCTCTGCTCCAGCTCCAGCCCTGCGGTCTCTCTCCAGTCTCCTCAGGCAGTGTGTGTCCTGTGTAGAGGGGGCGTGTCCTGAGTCTCTGCAGCTCAGAGGGCCCACCAGAGGGGTACTGCGTATGTGAAATGACAGCAGTGAGAGCTCCCATCTGTATTGATGGAAGTGCTCATAGCAGCTCAGTGGGCCCCCCCAGGAGCATTGGGCCCCGGCACTTGCCCGGGGATGCCGGGTTATGACGCCGGCCCTGATCACACTGGTCGGTATTATTTTACTTATCTATATTGGGTTTATTGGATTGCTGTATTACTGTGTGATTTTTTTTGTGTATTAATATGGCGGTATGTTTTGCACTATGTACTTTATCATGCTATATGTGACATATTATACTCACTGTATAGCTAATGGGAGAAGTAGTCCAGGAGGTAATGATATTTAATCGTCAACAGTATGTTTTATCTGTCTGTATATGTCTGCCACCGTTATGTATTCTCTATTACTTTTAAACTATTCGAATTAATAAAGACTATATATTTGTGTATTTATGTAGCACTGCGTAATGCTTATTGTAGGTGTTGTAATTAGTACTAAATACGGTGTGCAATACATTTTGGGAGCCCTATTGTGTATTAGAGTCCAAATTAGGCATAATATTGGTAACTTTTACAGACAAGAGAATAATCCTTAATGAGTGACAGGTAATGCAGGTTATATAAGCAAACAAAGAACTGTGTATCAAGCATAATACATATACACATGTAGGGGATAACTAGCAGCAAATTAAATGCCGTCTATCTGGTAACATATACCTAAATAAAATACCTGAACAAAAAATGTGAACTAACATAATGACTAATTGCCCATACGTGGCTTTTTATTATGATTAATAACCATAAGGAGCAGTGGATGTTTTATATGACCCTGTGGTTTTACTGTCTGCATTCTACAAATCCACTGGGCCTCTTTGCGTAGCAACATGGTGTCCACATCTCCTCCACGTATCGGTCGTTTTCAGTGTTTAATTCCCTGAAATTTTACGGTTTCTACTTTCCCTGTATGACATTCTCTCACATGCTCGCCAATTATTTTTCGGAATTCACGTTTTTTCTTACCGATGTATTGATTGCCACATTCACAGGTCAAAAGATAGATCACACCTATCGTTTTGAAATTTACAAATGATCTCAACCCATATGTCATCCCTGTGTTTGTGCTACTAAAATATTTGCCCTTCTTGATGTATCTGCAAAAGAAGCACATACCACATCGGAATGTACCTTTTAAGATCATTTCTCAGTCATGATTTTGCTGGTTTTTGAGTTTGATAATGGCTGTGAACTAGATGGTCTCTCAAATTGCGATTTCGCTGGTAGGTGATAGATGGCTGCTTGGGTAAGAGGGCCCCAATATCTTGGTCAGATTTTAAAATGCCCCAAAATGATGAGATAATTTCCTTAATCTCACCATTTCATCTATCATAGGTGCCAATTATTCTGCATGTCTCATCGTCCTTAGAGCTCGTCTGAGGAGATAAAAGTTGTTCACAGTTACTACTTAGTGCATGCTGATATGCATTTTTAACCGTATCTTGAGGGTAGCCACGGTTTTGGAAACGGATCTGCAAGTCTTGAGCCGCCACCTTAAAGTCTGCTAATTCAGAGCAGTTTCTGCGAGCTCTCAAATATTGTCCTTTTGGAATTCCTCTCTTGAGGGCTAAGGGATGGCCACTATTCCATTTGAGGAGGTTATTGGTAGCAGTGGATTTCCTGAATAGATTTGTTACTATTCTTCCTGACTCATCTATTGCGATAGAGAGATCTAGGAATGAAATCTGCTTGGCCTCTATTTCAGATGTGAAATACAATCCAAGCTGGTTCTTATTGAGCTCAGATACAAACTGGTGAAACTCGACTTTTTGTCCCTTCTCTAAGATTAACACATCATCGATATATCTTAGCCACAATGCTATCTATGATGTGAACCATTCCAAGGTATCAGAAAAGACCACCTCACTCTCCCACCTGCCCAGGAAGAGGTTTGCATAAGTCGGGGTACATGGACTCCTCATTGCCACACCCCTGAGATGGTGGAAGATCTGGTCCGCAAACATGAATATATTTTGTGTTAAAATGAACGTGATTAACTCAGAAAAGCATTGTAGCGTTGGTAATGGTCACCTCTTTTCTGGAAGAAGAACTGTACTGCTTGGCCACCTTTATCATGCAGGATGGATATATAAAGCTTCAACATCAAGGCTCGCCAGCCAGATGTCATCCTCACACTGGATCCCATTTATTCAATTGAGAACATCCATTGTGTCTCTAACATGGGAAGGAAGTCTTTCCACAAACGGTCTTAGGATTGTATCCACATACGTATTGATGTTGGATGTGAGGCTTCCAATCCCAGACACAATGGGTCTCCTTTTTATCAGTGTTAGCCCTTTGTGTAGTTTTGGGAGGCTATAGAATGAAGCCAATTTTGGATGTTCAATATTTAAAAACGTGAACTCAGTTTTGCTTAAGAGGTTATCTGCTCGAGCTTTGACTAGAATATCATTGAGTTCTTTTTTATACATCTCTGTGGGGTCATGATAGTTTTTTGTACGTCTGCTTATCAGCTAAAATTTTCATGCACATTCCCTCATATTGTTTGTGCCCTAAAATGACAATATTGCCCCCTTTGTCCGACGGCTTAATCACAATTTCTGTGTCAAGTTCCAGTTGTTTGTAACTTGTTTGTAACTTACAATAACACTTGAATATCCTGTATAATTATGCTTACATACATTTATATGTGGTCTGCAGAACCCCATGCACATGTTCCAGCACCATTCAGATCCACCATGGATTATGCTATATACAGTATGCTGCCCTTTTATTTTGCTGTTGCTCTGAGCTAGACAAGCAGTTTGATTTGCTAAAATTAATACTTTAGGAGCAAAGCACAATCTCTGGCTCAACCAGTATTAGGCTGAGGTCACATCTGCTTTGAGCTTTCTGTTCTTCTGATCTGTCAGAAGAACAGAAACAAATAAACTGATTTGTCATTTTTAGCATCAGTTGTGTTCAGTTTGCATCAGTTTTTGTCAGTCCCGTCATACATCAGTTAGGCAGCGTTCACATCTGTGCTGTGAACCCTGGAAGTATGTTCCAGCAGAGGAACAGACTGCCGGAGTTCACTGTATCCAGCATAGCTGGATACCACCGTGCACCACCTGATTCCCTTTAACTGTAATGGGATCCAGCGGGGTCTGGATGCTTTCCGGCATATATATAGGCTTTCGGACCAAAATAAAATGCTGCATGTCCTGTCCTCATTCGTATTTCTGTTCCATGGGCCCTCAAAAAAGTAGAACATTCCCTATTCTTGTCCGTATTGCAGACAATAGGCATTTCTAACAGAGGGCATCAGTCCCATAGATTCTGAATGTAGCAGCATCTCAAATGACCGAACACTGCTCTGTTTAAACTCCTCCTTGACGTGATCATGGGGCTGTAGACAACAGCGACACACTCTAACTGGCACAGTATGTATGGGCTGTGGCTGGCACAGTATGTATGGGCTGTGGCTGGCACTGTATGTATTGGCTGTGGCTGGCACAGTATGTATGGGCTGTGGCTGGCACAGTATGGAATTACACATGGCTGTTTCCATCAGTCCCACGACTTTAAATGTAGCAGAAACACACATTCTACCGCCTTCCATTACATGGTGATGAGGGTGGATTTCTACATTCTAGTGATCGGTGGGGTTTTCAGCAGCCTGACTCCCATCAAATTAACTTTTATCACCCAACCAGTTTACACAAAAGGTTAAACAAAAAGTTGTAGTTGCATTGACTCTGGGCTTTGACCATGTTATTCTTGTGCTTTATGACTTGTTAATTAATTTTGTATGCTAGGCTATCATTCATATTGGGTTTAAGTACGGTGGCTCAATGGTTAGCACTGGTGTCTTGTAGCACTAGGGTCCTAGGTTTAAATCTGACCAAGACCAACATCTGCATGGACTATGTATGTTCTCCCTGTAATTGTGTGAGCTTCTTCCCACACTCCAAAGACATATAGATAGAGGGTTTAGATTGCAAGCTCCACCGGGGGCAGAGAGTGATGATATCTGTACAGTGCTGTGGAATATGTTGGTGATATATAAACCGGTAAAATAAATAAGTCTGTGTACAGCTACATCTGTGGTATACTTTACCATAGAAGTTTCTAAGCAGAAATAGCAATTTACACCTGCTATTTTACACTGTCGGATCTTGGTCTCACCTCAGTAAATTATTTGTACATTTTGATCACTACCTTACCAGTGACAGCCTTTCCGTGGTTCAGAGTGTTTAAACATTTAGCTTATATGTCATTGGTCCCCGTGGCTCAGCGCACACAGTAATGAGTAGGTGTTTTTGAGCTGTGTAATTTTTCGTCTCACCAACCCTCCCCGTGGCTTCTAATCTCATAGAAAAATAAGAAATACCTGTAAATAGGTGGCTGCACCATCAATACCAGGAACTCGTCCAGGAAAAAATGACGGGTTGTGGATTTAGCGGAAGTCTAGAAAAGTAAAATAAGCAGGTGTAGAGTTATACTTACACAGATTTCAAGAAACCCTGGAACTTATTCATACATTTCTACTTTTTTTTTTTGGAAAGCTATGAAAACTTTCAGATGTGTACTTTGTAACACCCACATAATAAAAGTTCTGCCTTCAGTCTCTAATGAATTGTGTTCTATCTTATTTTTATTAAGGACTTTATTACTCTTTCAATGTGTCTCTGTACTTTAAAAAAAACTTTTGATCAGTGGGGGTCCAAGGGCTGAGACCCCTGCCGATCACTAGAAGAGATAGAAGCACTGCATATAGTGCTCTTTCTCTTCACTGCAGAAGATGGAATCGAGAGGGGCTCATAGACTTTCTATTGAGCTTGTTCTTAGCAGCAATAAGAGAGCACTCTTTGTGAGCGCTTATTTCTCCTCGTTCTAATAAAACCCCAAAAATCAACACCTTTGATGTGTCGCTATGACCATACAGGCAATATCATTTAGGGTTCATTTTTAGAATAAGCTGGAATGTGTATGTACATGAGGGATAACACTGTGACTTGTATACAGCATTTTTTTTACCAGATTTATGCCCCCAGAGGCTCCATATATATTCATCAATTTTCCATTATCTCAGTTCCAGAGTAGGCAGAGGCTTCATGCTATGATATTTCCCATGTACAGCACACGTAGGGAAAAAAAGATCTTACTCCTCTATCTCTTTGTAGCACACCCTCAGAAGCAGCAAAATGGAGGACATTATACAGCTGTATTGAGCTGTGTAGCTGTGAATTCAGAAGTGGGGTGAGTAGAAACAGCAGCACTATTTGTACATATCAGTGTCTCACTTTGACTCTACAGATGCTCTCACCTACTCCTCCAGCTCCCTCTCCATAGACTTTTATAGGCAGCAACTGTAGCCTCATCTTTCAATGTACGGACTCCTATAAATACATTTTATGACTAAATGGGGTGAGTGAGTGATATGTTTATCATTGAACTAAGAGTGAGTCACAGTACAGGAGGCAGGGGAGGAGAAGATTATATTTTCAAGGTTTCTTACTGATATCATTGATTTATGAAAACATTTAAACAATAGTTACTTTAAAATATAAGATGATGTAAACTATTGGATATATGAAAATCTGAATGCTACCATAATATAATTTAATAGCATAAAATAGTTTTCAGACACTATTAATAAAAGGCTACATTAATAAGTACTGGATTTATGAATCAGTGACTGGCAGATTCTCCCACTTGCTAGAAAATTACCTGGAATAAGTGTCTACGTAATAGAATGCTTAAATAATAGTACTATCCATAGTCCGCTTACAGTGCATATAGTCTTCTTAATGAAAAGTATAGTCTTTGAATATTGTTATTGAAATTATGATTCAGGTTCTTTATAGTCACTGGTAGTAATAGTGGCTCTCCTTCCTGTACTTAACTGAATATACCTATACCCTGATACAGGAATACATTCTTGACATGCTTGGCATGGCCTCTCCATAGGTCTACACTGCTACTCAGGCCCTCAACCACAAGCAGTCTTTTCATAGTATTCAAGATGGCTCCTACTTCCACCCACGTCTCCAACTCCTCATTTCTCTCCAGCCGCTTCCACAAATGCACAGGGAGCACACCATTCACCTGCCTACATCTTGTGTTCTACTGTGGAGCCTCACTTCTGCGGACACATCCTTAAACAGGGGACTTATTTACTACAGGTATATGCTCTCTCTCCTATTGGTGAAAAGGGCAGACATTTTAATTCTAGCCACATGAGCAAGGAGCATCCACACAGCTGAGCCTTATCATGCTTTACTGGGCTCATCTGCTGTGTCGCTCCCAACTAATCATAGTTTCTGGATCTGTACTTCCCATTCACTGTCTTAGAGTGGGCATGGGGTAACCTAAAGCTTGCCACAAGAACCTATGCAACAGGAATATGACATGTGATGCACAGTCAAAACAATAACAGTTGCTTGCCTAATTAATCCAACCTACGGCAAGCTTGGAAAACACCGGCACAGTAAAACATGTGATGAACCATGCCAAAAACTCAGTCAAATAGCATGTACTAACTACACTGCAGTTTGTATGGTCAAATCATGGTACGTAGGCAGGTTTGAAGGTTTATCACGATGGTGCTCATGGGTTCTGCTATTACAGGATCCATGGGGAGTATGAGGGACTTGTTTTGATCTGTTCATAAAGGACACTCCGGGTTTCATAGGTTTTGTTTTTTTGATTTTTTTTAACTGGACTGAATAATATAAACCATATAGTATAGCAATAAGTTAATAGTTAAGCTTTATTCTCCATATACAAAGACACTGACATTCCTTAGCAATGATCTGTGAATGCACCTTTGGGACAGAGATTTAGAAATACAAATCACACTCCACTAATTGCTATCACCTTATGAAATAGATGAGGCATACGTTTCTCTATGTAATGTTGTTTTTTATCTTGTTACTATGGCTAATCTTTATATTGTGTTTAAAGAGTCATAGCTTGAGTAAAATTTTGATTTTGACCCTAAGGCCTCTTTCACACGGGCGTTGCGGGAACATGCACGATTTTTCCGCGCGAGTGCAAAACATTGTAATGCGTTTTGCACGCGCGTGAGAAAAATCGCCATGTTTGGTACCCAAACCCGAACTTCTTCACAGAAGTTCGGGCTTGGGATCGGTGTTCTGTAGATTGTATTGTTTTCCCTTATAACATGGTTATAAGGGAAAATAATAGCATTCTGAATACAGAATGCATAGTACAATAGCGCTGGAGGGGTTAAAAAATAATAATAATAATTTAACTCACCTTAATCCACTTGCTCGCTCAGCCCGGCATCTCTTCTGTCTTCATCTTAGCTGTGTGCAGGAAAAGTACCTGTGGTGACGTCACTCCGGTCATCACATGGTCCGTCACATGATCTTTTACCATGGTGATGGATCATGTGATGACCGGAGTGACGTCACCACAGGTCCTTTTCCTGCACACAGCTAAGATGAAGACAGAAGAGATGCCGGGCTGCGCGATCAAGTGGATTAAGGTGAGTTAAATTAATTTTTATTTTTTTTAACCCCTCCAGCGCTATTGTACTATGCATTCTGTATTCAGAATGCTATTATTTTCCCTTATAACCATGTTATAAGGGAAAATAATAATGATCGGGTCTCAATCCCGATCGTCTCCTAACAACCGTGCGTGAAAATCGCACCGCATCCGCACTTGCTTGCGGATGCTTGCGATTTTCACGCAGCCCCATTCACTTCATTGGGGCCTGCGTTGCGTGAAAAACGCACAAAATAGAGCTTGCTGCGCTTTTCACGCAACGCACAAGTGATGCGTGAAAATCACCGCTCATGTGAACAGCCCCATAGAAATGAATGGGTCCTGATTCAGTTCGGGTGCAATGCGTTCAACTCACTCATTGCACCCGCGCTGAAATTTTGCCCGTGTGAAAGGGGCCTAACTGTAGACAATACTTGCTAATAAAATAGGCTTCCTTTCTGAAAATACAAACACAAATTCTCCTAAACTTGATTCACCCAACATCCTAGAACTTTTAGACCTCAGAGGAAGGAATTGCATTTCTGCATGGGCAGGAAGTGAAGATGTTATGAGCAGTTGACTAGGAGGGTGGTTGGAAACTTAGGATGTGCATTTTTATTAATCATAGCTTTTCCCATGACCAGTATGAGTCAGTACATATAATCATCAACCAGTGGCATTAAAGGAACAGTATTCCTAGTAATGAATTATAAAAGTCGGAAAAAATAGTTACCCTCGCTCTCTGTCAGTCTACAGCATTTTCTTCATGCTCTCACATTTTACAAATCACACACAAGGACACAAGGGTTAAGTGTCACCGCCAGCTCTGTGAGAAGGTCTGTTAGACGTTCTTCGCTACCTCTTGCATGACGTTCTTTGTTTTGGTTTCACTTTGTCATCTCCTTTCCTTCTCCCAGCTGTCACCTATTTGCACTGATTGTCTCCCTTTATATTCCCTCCCATACTGCCTCACTTTGCGGTTTATACTTCTTCCTGGATTGTGTTCACTGCTGGATGCTCCTTCTTCTGATTCCTCAGATAAGTCTGTTTCCTTTATTTGTGTTTCCTTGCTGGCTTGATTGTAGGTGACCCTGACTCCGTCCGTATTAAGTGCAGGGAGGCGGTGGTCGTGTCCCCTCACTATTATAGAGTTTTCAGGTGTCACATAGTATAAGGTACGTGGACATGCAATTGTCTACCATAAAGACCTTTGCATGGGCATAGCAGTCAGGGAGAGCTCTAGGGGTTTTATAGGGCTCACCCATATGCTCCTTAGTTTGGGATCAAGCCAGTCGGATGTTTATTTATAAGTTCCAGCTTTCGATAACACCATCCGTGACATTAAGTGAGTTTTCTGAGATTTTAATACTGATGACCTACAGTAAGCGGGGGCCGAGGAGCAAACAATGATCACTAATGAGGGTCTGCCAATTAGTGCACAAACTCTTTAATGTTGCACATTATTTGATAATGCCACTACATGGTTAATATATGAAGAGCTAGCCCATGTGCCTGCAGACTGCACATTATGAATATAAATAGTGGAAGATCTTCTTTCTCAGGTCCGCGTGTCACCTTAGCACATATTGCAGTGTGCACACAGAACATTGTTTTGCATCAGTCCCTGGGGAGATCACAATCTCATTTCCTTATATCAAATGCACATCATTGAGTTTCACAGATACAATACCTCTAAAATAAACAGCAAAGAATTGTGATATTGAAAGTATCCCATTTTGTGTATACAGCTTCTCTGCAGGCTTATATATATCCATGGTTACCAGGGGCGGACTGGGAACTTAACGTGACCCTGGAAAAAATACTAAAAGTGGCCCCATTTTGTAGTTGGGTCCAAATTGATGGAAGGCAGGGCTAGTGATACCATATTGTGGCACATTATACCACACCAAATTCCACAGGCCATCACAAAATACTTCCAGCAGCACAAAATACATCCCTAAAAACTTCCACTGGCCAGCCTTTAGGAGCAGTGATGAGCGGCAGGGGCTATATTCAAATTTGCAATATTTGACGAATATTCGTCATATATTCGCAAATTCGAGAATGCTACATTTTCCAAGCTGCTAGAAGTAGAGACTAGAGAAAATGGTTGGCAAGGCAGAACATTAAAAATGGCTTTATATGCAGTTAGAGTGCTCCAATATATTCACGATTGCGCAAATCGGCACTAATGATGCAAATATTTTGCCGCAATACGTGAAACTTCACATTTTAGTAGGTCTGCATGTATGTATGGACAGCAGAACCTAATTTATTTATTTTATGCACTTATATAGTGCTACTATATTCCGCAGCGCTTTACAGACATTAGCAACCAACTGTCCCCAATGGGGCTCAAAATCTAAGGTCCCTATCAGTGTGTCTTTGGTTGCTATCACACTGCACTGCAGCAGATAAACTATATCAGGACATAACCTACACTGACTAGTTGTATTATACACTACTCAAAAAAATAAAGGGAACACTTAAACAACACAATGTAACTCCAAGTCAATCACACTTCTGTGAAATCAAACTGTCCACTTAGGAAGCAACACTGAGTGACAATCAATTTCACATGCTGTTGTGAAAATGGGATAGACAACAGGTGGAAATTATAGGCAATTAGCAAGACACCCCCAATAAAGAAGTGGTTCTGCAGGTGGTGATCACAGACCACTTCTCAGTTCCTATGCTTCCTGGCTGATGTTTTGGTCACTTTTGAATGCTGGTGGTGCTTTCACTCTAGTGGTAGCATGAGACGGAGTCTACAACCCACACAAGTGGCTCAGGTAGTGCAGCTTATCCAGGATGGCACATCAATGCGAGCTGTGGCAAGAAGGTTTGCTGTGTCTGTCAGCGTAGTGTCCAGAGCATGGAGGCGCTACCAGGGGACAGGCCAGTACATCAGGAGATATGGAGGAGGCCGTAGGAGGGCAACAACGCAGCAGCAGGACCGCTACCTCTGCCTTTGTGCAAGGAAGAACAGGAGGAGAACTGCCAGAGCCCTGCAAAATGACCTCCAGCAGGCCACAAATGTGCATGTGTCTGCTCAAACGGTCAGAAACAGACTCCATGAGGGTGATATGAGGGCCCGACGTCCACAGGTGGGGGTTGTGCTTACAGCCCAACACCATGCAGGACGTTTGGCATTTGCCAGAGAACACCAAGATTGGCAAATTTGCCACTGGCGCCCTGTGCTCTTCACAGATGAAAGCAGGTTCACACTGAGCACATGTGACAGACGTGATAGAGTCTGGAGACACCGTGGAGAACGTTCTGCTGCCTGCAACATCCTCCAGCATGACCGGTTTGGCATTGGGTCAGTAATGGTGTGGGGTGGCATTTCTTTGGAGGGCCGCACAGCCCTCCATGTGCTCGCCAGAGGTAGCCTGACTGCCATTAGGTACCGAGATGAGATCCTCAGACCCCTTGCGAGACCATATGCTGGTGCGGTTGGCCCTGGGTTCCTCCTAATGCAAGACAATGCTAGACCTCATGTGGCTGAAGTGTGTCAGCAGTTCCTGCAAGACGAAGGCATTGATGCTATGGACTGGCCCGCCCGTTCCACAGACCTGAATCCAATTGAGCACATCTGGGACATCATGTCTCGCTCTATCCACCAACGTCACGTTGCACCACAGACTGTCCAGGAGTTGGCAGATGCTTTAGTCCAGGTCTGGGAGGAGATCCCTCAGGAGACCATCCACCACCTCATCAGGAGCATGCACAGGCATTGTAGGGAGGTCATACAGGCACGTGGAGGCCACACACACTACAGAGCCTCATTTTGACTTGTTTTAAGGACATTACATCAAAGTTGGATCAGCCTGTAGTGTGTTTTTCCACTTTAATTTTGAGTGTGACTCCAAATCCAGACTTCCATGGGTTGAAAAATTTGATTTCCATTTTTAATTTTTGTGTGATTTTGTTGTCAGCACATTCAACTATGTAAAGAACAAAGTATTTCAGAAGAATATTTAATTATTTCAGATCTAGGATGTGTTATTTTTGTGTTCCCTTTATTTTTTTGAGCAGTGTATATACAAGCTATCTAACTATCTATCTAATGTAGTCTGGGAAGCACAGAGCACAGCAATGACACTGCTGTCTCTCTCAGAACTTTAAAAAAACTGTAGAAAATGGCTGCTGGGGAGGTTCTTATATAGTAAGGGGTAGGCAACTTTCCTATTGGTTGCTAGGGATGTTGCTAAGCTCAGACAAAGGCATTGCAGCCTTCTCATTGGCCCACAAGCAAGAGGGGAGGTCACTGATTAAAAAAATCTAGAATATTCAAAATTACATATATACATCACTATATTTTAAGTATTCGCGAATTCTCGAAGTGCCGATATTCACGATTAATATTCGCGATTCGAATATTCGTGATCAACACAATTGAGGAGGGCCCAGGCAGCCCACCTGGAAATTTCCCTGTAAGGCTTCGTTCACATCACCGTTCAGCCTTAACATAACTGAGTCAAACGGAGCCCTTAGGACCTCATAGACTATAATGGGGTCTGTTATGTTTCCGCTCAGAAGATGATTTTGAAGCGCAGACAAAAGTCCTTCATGCACAATTTTTGTCTCCGCTCCAAAATCATCATCTGAGCGGAAACATAACGGACCCCATTATAGTCTATGGGGTCCTTAGGCTCTGTTAGGCTCAGTTATGTGCCTTCTCTGTCCTTTCCGTTCACCTGCTCCTAAACGGTGATGTGAACGAAGCCTAAGGTCTATGGCCAATCCGCCCCTGATGGTTACAGACTATAATCTGTGTGTAGTCAGATGCTTCAGTCATGTGTTGAGCTAGCCATACATGTTAGATCATTCAGCTGACAGTTATCCTTCTTGATTCTTCCTTTCATAATGTAGGCTGGCTTGGCCAAGTATGCATGTGTTGTAAATGGGTAGAAGGAAGTACTGTAAATCATTGTCAGACTCCCCAGGCAGTGGCTGATCTGCTAGACTCAAAGAATCGGGCATGTTGAAATCCAGCTGCCTGATCCATTTCTCCTCTATCTACTGTGGAGGCAGGGTGACAAGGCCAGGAAGCTCTCCTACATACAGAGTTGGGAAACCCCCATGCACATTAGATAGCCGGTCTGTCGCCCAGTTTGACTGTCATTAATGAGTATAGCCAACTTTAATCAATCCGATTTGCTACTAATTTGATAAAGAATAGAAGAGAGAACAAAAGAAAAGAATACATGTAACCATGAAGACACACACAGGAGCGGAGTACAATAGGTTAACCAATAATAGTACGTGCTGAGATTATAGTACGTGCAGTAAAGCGAAATTATTGGTTACAGATTTAGGACTGCTATATCTGTATATATTATTTTGCCTTTTGAAATGACCAAGAAACATTGTATTATTTTTTTTTCAAAGAAACAATATGCGTGATTATCAAAATGCAATAAAATTAGTATTTTTATGTCTAAAAATTGACGATGCAGCAATAAACCGTATTGTGCCATATTAAGGGACCTTCACAAGTCCCATTTTAATTAACCAAATAACATGTGGAAACGCTTCTTCATGAGCAGCATGTTATAAAAGCCCCACAATGTACAGTATATTCTCTCTATGTAGATTATTTCAAACTATTAAATCACTAATGACTCTGTTCTTCCTCTAAAATGAACTTTATTGTGTCAGGATGTGATTGTAAGAGCATTTTCTGAAGCTTGTTAAATCTTAAGGGTGTCACTACAAAGTTTTCTGCACAGTAACCAAAGGCTGAGTTATGAGAAAACGGAGCAGTAAAAGCTTAAAGAGGTTTTCTGACTTTTTTGATGACCGATCCTCTGGGTTTAGGGTGAATCAGGAGAGAATGTTTTCTGGTGTTCATCCATGGCTTAACATTTAGAAATTACTGCCTTACACACATACATCAAATATCTCATGTATCTGTGCAAGCTTAAGGGGCATCTGACAGCATATTCTAACCTATGGAACTGGCTGACCTGTTACATGTGCGCTTGGCAGCTGAAGGCATCTGTGTTGGTCCCATGTTCATATGTGTCCGCATTGCTGAGAAAAATTATGTTTTCAAATGAGCCTCTAGGAGTAACGGGGGCGTTGCCGTTACACCTAGAGGCTTTGTTTTTTTGCGACTGCTGCACCCTCTGCACTTCGATTGGTAGGGCCAAGCAGTGAAAATACCATCATGCCTGGCCCTGGAGAGGTTGCAACAGCTGCAGAGAGAGCAGAGCCTCTAGGTGTAATGGCAATGCTCCTGTTGCTCCTAGAGGCTCATTTGCATATATTAAAACATAATTTTTCTCTGCAATGCGAGCACATATGAACATGGGACCAATACAGATGTCTTCAGCCTCCAAGCGCACATGTAACAGGTCAGCCAGTTTCATTGGTACAAATCTGCTGACAGATGCCTTTAATGGGGTTTTCTTACTTCGGATATTTATAGCATATCCACATGATATGCCTGATAGATGAGGGTCCTATCTCTTGAATGTTGGTCCCCGAGCCCATCCCATAGCTGCTTTGAAATTTCCATAAAGCAGATGCAGCCACTCTCTATTCAGAATGCCTGGTGGATGGAGGTCGGGACCCTCGTTCTGGAGGTGGAAGCTGCACAAATCAGACATTGATGGCATATCCTATGAATGTGCAATAAATGTCTAAGATGGGGAAAAAAATAGGAAAAAACTGTGTGGGGTTTAAATCCACTATGAGTAAATATACACTGCTCAAAAAAATAAAGGGAACACTTAAACAACACAATGTAACTCCAAGTCAATCACACTTCTGTGAAATCAAACTGTCCACTTAGGAAGCAACACTGAGTGACAATCAATTTCACATGCTGTTGTGCAAATGGGATAGACAACAGGTGGAAATTATAGGCAATTAGCAAGACACCCCCAATAAAGGAGTGCTTCTGCAGGTGGTGACCTGACCACTTCTCAGTTCCTATGCTTCCTGGCTGATGTTTTGGTCACTTTTGAATGCTGGCGGTGCTTTCACTCTAGTGGTAGCATGAGATGGAGTCTACAACTCACACAAGTGGCTCAGGTAGTGCAGCTTATCCATGATAGCACATCAATGCGAGCTGTGGCAAGAAGGTTTGCTGTGTCTGTCAGCGTAGTGTCCAGAGCATGGAGGCGCTACCAGGAGACAGGCCAGTACATCAGGAGACGTGGAGGAGGCCGTAGGAGGGCAGCAACCCAGCAGCAGGACCGCTACCTCCGCCTTTGTGCAAGGAGGAACAGGAGGAGCACTGCCAGAGCCCTGCAAAATGATCTCCAGCAGGCCACAAATGTGCATGTGTCTGCTCAAACGGTCAGAAACAGACTCCATGAGGGTGATATGAGGGCCTGACGTCCACAGGTGGGGGTTGTGCTTACAGCCCAACACCGTGCAGGACGTTTGGCATTTGCCAGAAAACACCAAGATTGGCAAATTCGCCACTGGCGCCCTGTGCTCTTCACAGATGAAAGCAGGTTCACACTGAGCACATGTGACAGACGTGATAGAGTCTGGAGACGCCGTGGAGAACGTTCTGCTGCCTGCAACATCCTCCAGCATGACCGGTTTGGCATTAGGTCAGTAATGGTGTGGGGTGGCATTTCTTTGGAGGGCCGCACAGCCCTCCATGTGCTCGCCAGAGGTAGCCTGACTGCCATTAGGTACCGAGATGAGATCCTCAGACCCCTTGTGAGACCATATGCTGGTGCGGTTGGCCCTGGGTTCCTCCTAATGCAAGACAATACTAGACCTCATGTGGCTGGAGTGTGTCAGCAGTTCCTGCAAGACGAAGGCATTGATACTATGGACTGGCCCGCCCGTTCCCCAGACCTGAATCCAATTGAGCACATCTGGGACATCACGTCTCGCTCTATCCACCAACGACAAGTTGAACCACAGACTGTCCAGGAGTTGGCAGATGCTTTAGTCCAGGTCTGGGAGGAGATCCCTCAGGAGACCGTCCGCCACCTCATCAGGAGCATGCACAGGCGTTGTAGGGAGGTCATACAGGCACGTGGAGTCCACACACACTACTGAGCCTCATTTTGACTTGTTTTAAGGACATTTCATCAAAGTTGGATCAGCCTGTAGTGTGTTTTTCCACTTTAATTTTGAGGGTGACTCCAAATCCAGACCTCCATGGGTTAAAAAATTTGATTTCCATTTTTTTCTTTTGTGTGCTTTTGTTGTCAGCACATTCAACTATGTAAAGAACAAAGTATTTCAGAAGAATATTTAATTAATTCAGATCTAGGATGTGTTATTTTTGTGTTCCCTTTATTTTTTTGAGCAGTGTACTATTTTTGGATCACTCTTGCAGTGGAAAGATAATTGTAATGACAAAGTGTAAATGTTGCCAGTTTTAGATGTATGAAGTTTTATATTAGAATTTATGCCTGATAAAGATCTGCTTGCTATATATCATACTTATGGATTTCCCACACTATATTGCAACTAGAGATGTCCCGAACTATTCGCTGGCGAACAGTTCCCGGCGAACTTAGCTTGTTCGCGTTCGCCGCGGCGGGCGAACATATGCGATGTTCGGTCCGCCCCCTATACATCGTCATTGAGCAAACTTTGACCCTGTACCTCACAGTCAGCAGACACATTCCAGCCAATCAGCAGCATACCCTCCCTCCCAGACCCTCCCACCTCCTATCAAAAAGCAAGGACAGCATCCATCTTAGATTCATTCTGAAGCTGCAGTGTCACAAATTTGACTAAATTGTAATCGCAATGCAATTAATACAGGTTATATTAATCGCATTGCGAATTCAACTTAGAGCTGGGTTCCTAATGGTTGTATTGCTAGAATATAACGAAGATTGAGAATATAGTGCTATATTCGTTATATTCGTCAATTCTAGCAATACAACCATTAGGAACTCAGATCTAAGTTGAATTCGCAATGCGATTAATGCAGGTTATATTAATCGCATTGCGAATTCAACTTACCACACTCTGCGTCAACTACGTAATTTTCCATGGGAGTTTTGCCATGGATCCCACAGTCCAGGTGTTAGTCCCCTTGAAACAACTTTTCCATCACTATTGTGGCCAGAAAGAGTCCCTGTGGGTTTTAAAATTCACCTGTCTATTGAAGTCTATGGCGGTTCGCCCATTCGCAAACATTTGCGTAAACTCGCGTTCGCCGTTTGCGAACAGAAAATTTTATGTTCGCGACATCTCTAATTGCAACCTGATTGTTCATATTTTCCCCAGTGGTGTCTCAGACAGCTATGAGTAACCTCTGACTAATGCAGCCTTATGATTCTTAGAATCACAATTCTTGCCAGTAGCAAAGAAAATTATTAGCCATGTATCTGAAAGGATCCTTTTTCTTGGAAAAAATGAGGTTTCATTATACCTGGCTGTAGAGACCGGATGCTTTCCAAACATGTGCTTGCTGAAACAGTTCAAGCAGCAAAGTAGAATGTGATGGATCATGGGACATTAGTTTCTCATGGACTCTTTAGGTCTTCTTATGAATTCAGAGGGTTATGGAGACACATAATAGCTCATTGATTTCTGTGGGAACTGTATCATGGTTACGTGCCACACGGATCAGTAGAAATAGCCTTGTGCATGTGCTCTTGTAGGGTACCGGCTGTGTTTATAAATCCTTCAAGACCACCCAGTACAATGAGGATGGTGAAAGAATAACGCCTGTCTGCTAGGTGCACACACAAAATAAGACATTTCTAGCCATTATAGGAACAACAGGTTACAGGTCAGGAGATGTTAACATTTAAGCATTCATATAGTGTAAACTGGCAACACTCATGATATAGCTATCAGATGAACACTCATTTGGTTGACATTAATGTTTCCCAACTGTTTTGCTAGATGCAGCGGTTTCCTGCTAAGGAATATTCACATGCAAAAACATTTCTAGTCATTATAGGAACAACAGGATACCGGTTAGGCTACTTTCACACTTGCGTTAGGAGCGGATCCGTCTGGTGTCTGTACAGACGGATCCGCTCCTATAATGCAAACATTTGGATCCGTTCAGAACGGATCCGTCTGCATAACCAGATCTGATTTTTAACTTCGTGAAAACTCAGATCCGACAGTATATTCTAACACAGAGGCGTTCCCATGGTGATGGGGACGCTTCAAGTTAGAATATACTAAAAGAACTGTGTACATGACTGCCCCCTGCTGCCTGGCAGGTGCTGCCAGGCAGCAGGGGGCAGCCCCCCCCTATATTTGACTCATTGGTGGCCAGTGCGGCCGGCCCCCCCTCCCCCCCCTAATTAAAATGACCAACCCCCCCATCATTGGTGGCAGCGCAGAGTTCCGATCGAAGTCCCAGTTTAATCGCTGGGACTCCGATCGGTAACCATGGCAACCAGGACGCTACTGCATTCCTGGCTGCCATGGTTACTTAGCAATTTTAGAAGCATTATACTTACCTGCGATGTCTGTGACCGGCCGGGCGCTCCTCCTACTGGTAAGTGAAAGGTCTGTGCTATAAGCAATGCGCCGCACAGACCTTTCACTTACCAGTAGAAGGAGCGCCCGGCCGGTCACAGACATCGCAGGTAAGTATAATGCTTCTAAAATTGCTAAGTAACCATGGCAGCCAGGAATGCAGTAGCGTCCTGGTTGCCATGGTTACCGATCGGAGTCCCAGCGATTAAACTGGGACTCCGATCGGAACTCTCGGCTGCCACCAATGATGGGGGGTCGGTCATTTTAATTAGGGGAGGAGGGGGGGCCGGTCGCACTGGCCACCAATGAGTTAAAAACAGGGGGGGAGGGGGGGCCGGCCGCCTGCTGAGTGGAGCGGAGGCTGAACGCTGCCAGACTGATGCATTCTGAGCAGATCCGCATCCACTCAGAATGCATTGGGGCAGTACGGATGCGTTCGGGGCCGCTTGTGAGACCCTTCAAACGGAGCTCACAAGCGGAGCCCCGACGCTAGTGTGAAAGTAACCTAAGAGAGCCTTAACTTTTATTTTCCTTTTTTTACAAAAAAAAAAATAGAAGGAGAAGAAAATACCTTTATTGTCCCTCAGTGGGGAAATTTTTGGCATAACAGCAGCAATCACATTCACAACAGGAGCAAAAATAATAGTAATTAGAAATTAAAGAGTAAAATACAAGAAAAACATAACAGAATTTACTTAAAAAATTCACTACTGGTTTCTGGTAACAGTGGTGGTTATAAATCCTAACCGCTGCTGGCAGGGCCGCTGATAGAAATCATGGGGCCCCGTACAGCATACATGACGGGGCCCCCTTCAGCTCCACCCCCTGATCCCTCCTTCAGCCACACCCCTGGCCCCGCCCTTGGCCCCTCCCCAGACGCCGCCTTGAAACAACATGCAGATTTGTCTACAAGTGATATTTATGGCGCTGGGGGGTCGTCTGTGAATGGCGCTGTTATGGAGGGGATCTGTGAATGGCACTGTTATGGAGGGGATCTGTGAATGGCACTTTTATGGAGGGGATCTGTGGATGGCACTGTTATGGAGGGGATCTGTGGATGGCACTGTTATGGAGGGGATCTGTGGATGGCACTGTTATGGAGGGGATCTGTGGATGGCACTGTTATGGAGGGGATCTGTGGATGGCACTGTTATGGAGGGGATCTGTGGATGGCACTGTTATGGAGGGGATCTGTGGATGGCACTGTTATGGAGAGGATCTGTGGATGGCACTGTTATGGAGGGGATCTGTGGATGGCACTGTTATGGGGGGATCTGTGGATGGCACTGTTATGGGGGGATCTGTGGATGGCACTGTTATAGAGGGGGATCTGTGGATGACACATACCGTATATAGCATCTTATGCTATGTGTCATCCACAGATACCCCTCCATAACAGTGCCATTCACAGATACCCTCCATAACAGTGCCATCCACGGATCCCCCGCCCTCCCTATAACAGTGCCGTCATGACGTCATCCATATAGATCCCCCCCCGCCACTCACAGTAGTATACATTAATAAATCGGTGCAGCCGTGCAGGCTGCAGACAGTAACTTTAATTTTAGCACAGGCACAGCGCTCATCTCTTTACTAAAATACTACCTTACATTCAGCTCCTGCCTCCTCCCTCCACCCTCCAGCCTCCAGTAACAAGTGCGGGCGGCAGCGCTCACTCACTGACGTCACGCGCCTGCGCCGCCTAGTGGGAGGAGCAGGCGTGTGACGTCAGTGAGTGAGCGCCGCCCCCACACTGCCTGCTGTTACTGGAGCCAGCCCACTGACAGCAAAAAAATTAAAATGGCTCGGGAGTCGGCAGCCCGGGCCCCCCTGCCAGCCGGGCCCGGTACAACTGAGCCAGCTGTACTGGCCTATCAGCGGCCCTGGCTGCTGGGAGGAAGGACCTCCGATAACGTTCTTTCGTGTACCTAGGATGCAGCAGTCTGTCACTGAAGGAGCTCTCCAGCTCCACAACAGCTTCGTGCATGGGGTGGGAGACATTGTCTAACAATGATGTTAATTTTGCTAGAGTTCTTCTGTCACCCACCTTCTGCACTGGATCAAGGGGACAACCTAGGACAGAGCTTCTTAATGAGCTTATCTAATCTCTGTCTCTCAGCCACAGATAAGCTGCTCTCCCAACAAACCACACCATAGAATATGGCTGATGCCACCACTGAGTCAAAGAAGCTCTTTAGGAGCGTCCCCTGCACTCCAAAGGGCCTCAGTCTCCTCAACAGATAGTCTGTTCTAAACCCTTTTTGAAAAGAGAATCAGTGTTATGGCTCCAGTCCAGTTTGTTGTTCAGGTGAATACCCAGGTACTTATAAGAGTACTAAGATATGCAAATTAGTTTTTCTTGCATTGATCTCTCTCTTTTTTCAAGTTCATTAGAATTTAGCTTTTTTGGAAAAATTCAGGATGAATTCAGAATAAATTCACTCTACTCTCTACTCCCTTTGGTTTGAAATTATGTGAGTTTAGCAAAGACTCGTGTATATTAAAAGAGGTGTCAGGGCTGATGATACCTGACAAAATATTGACTGTTTATGGCCAGGTTTGCAGGTCTCTGTACAGATATCAAATATATTCTCGAATATATCTGACTATCCTAAACAAGCAAGAGAGTAGAGGCAGGGCCACAGATCAAGCACATCTGGGTTTTATGGACCCTGAGCATATTGCAGATGGCAGGGAATGCTCTATAATTTAAAGAGGACCTCTCACTACTCCTGACATACCTGTTTTAAGAGCTTCATGCAGTCCCCATATAATACCAATTCTGGAGCATCTATTCTTATGGCTCTATGTTGTGTTATCCCTTATATTAATTCTACTAGTAGTTATGAGTGAATTGCTATTAGCCTTTACAGATAGCAGATAGTCATTGTAAGGACACATCCCCTGCTCTCCCGAGATTATACCTTGAGCAGCACTTCATGTGTGGAGGGACATTTGGAGAAACAAAGAAGGTGGAGCTTCCGAGCTTGGTGGGCTGGGGAGATGTTTGAGAGGAGGGTTTGATAGATTTTAATCCTCTGCACTGCTGGAGCACTAGATATGGCAAGATATCTATACTATGGGGCAGATTTATCAAAACTGGTATAAAGGAAAACTGGCTTAGTTGCCTATTGAAACCAATGAGATTTAACCTTTCATTTTCCAAAGTAGAGCTGTGAAACATTATAGGTGGGATCTGATTGGTTGCTATGGGCAACTAAGCCAGTTCTTCTTTACACCAGTTTTGATAAATCTGCCCCTGTATACTCAAATATGGCTCTGTGTGCTTTCCTACCTATCCTAGTCTCTGTACTCCCATCACATCCTTGAGGTTGTCAATAATCTCAATAATACTCCACATAATCTATGGCTTTTCCACTGACTGTCATTCATTCCAGATGTCATAGAGCTCACATACGATGTGGCATTGTCTTTACAGGAAATGCAGTAAGGAAGTGTGTAACTCCAATATAGCTGCCCCGAGAGAGTTTTTAAATAAAAAAATAGTGACAATAGTTTTAAAAAAGCAACAAAAATGTATTGCATGAAATGTTACTATAAAGTAGTCCCTAGTCCAGGGTTCATCAACCTTTGGCACTCCAGCTGTGGTGAAACTACGACTCTCAGTATGGACACTTGCTTGGCTGTTTCAAAACTCCTATGTATGTGAATAGAGCATGCTGGGATTTGTAGTTTCACAAAAGCTGGAGTGCTGGAGGTTGCTGACCCATGCCCTAGTCTATAAAAAGTTCCTTACAGGAACCCATCAGTTGCATTCAACTGCACAGCAGATGTAGGCTAGACAGAATATAGGTTCATCGTAGTGTGAACAAAAGAGACAAAAAGGATATATAAGTGACCCTAAAAGGCTCTGATGGTGCAGGATAAAAATATTTTGGATTGAAACCACAGTGAATTCCCCTCCATTCACATGACTGGGTATTCACATCAGGCTTCAGCTATGACTGTCTAAAAGTCTCCTCTATGAAACAGTTACACAACACACATGGCCGGACTGACTTACTCCAATTTAATTGCCTTATAAGACTGAAATAATAACCTTAACCAAACATGGCCGCATATTCTCTCTGCCAGGGTTGTACTGCATCCACAGACAATATAGTTGCTCTGCGGCTTTTTATTTCCTAAAACAATTTGGAGTTTTCTAGTAGACAAAAACATTAACAACATGTTGAGTATAAACTGTAGGATTTAGAGCTTACATTCATTTATTAAAGATCGGTGTAAGGTACTTGACCATGCTCTTTGTAAAATGGTATATATGTAGCCGATAAAAACACTCTATGTAAATAGCCTATTTACATGGAAAGATTATATGGGCAATTATAGGGTACAAACAGTCATTCCTAATAATAGCTTCATGCAAATGCACTGCTGATCATCTAATAAACGAGCAAACAGTGATCAGTCATTGGTGTGGCACCTAAAATCATTGTTTTTTGTCAGCACATTGTCCTGCAGACAAAGAATAAATCTGCAAGGGGATGAATGATCACAGTAACGGCTGTTCATTCCCATACAGATGGGATGATTGCTGCATGTGAATGCAGCTTTAATGAGTTGGCAATGATCAGGAACAAATAGTTCATCGGCCCATATAAGTGATTCTATTCCAAACTTATCATGTGGCCTGAAGTAATTTTTTTGTTCGAATGTGGGATAATACCTTTAACTTTCAAGTTACAATGCGCTCATATCTCTGAGGTATGCAGACAGCTTTTACTACTCCACACTATTTTATGTTTCAGTGGTTGGAGTAGTGGCATACTCAGGACAGAAGGCTTTCCGTCTACACCGATTTCAATGATCCTTGGGCCATTTTCTCTACTGACTCGTTTGCTAAAAGTTGTTTCTTTAGAAGGTAGAGTCCTGACCAAGTTTTAACCCCCAGTAGTAGAGGAGATGATCCCAAATGGGCCCCCTCTTGCCCTGGGTCCCATAGCAGTCGCATGGTCTGCCGCTATGGTAGTTGCGCCCCTGAGTTGGACCAATAAGTAATGATTTTGTCTGTAAAACTACTAATGTGTATTTAGCTTCTACGAAAGTTATGAAATAATGTAGCATTCAGCTTTTTAGCAACTATTTCATGTGAATTGGATGGTGAATAGACTTGGATAATTGTAGTTAGGGTTAAGTGGATCAAAGTATACGAAGTGGACTTCGATACGAATTTCAGGGAAAATTTGATCAGTTACGAAGTCAAATGTCCTTGTGCTTCGTAGTAACGAATCATTTTTCCCTAAAATGGCAGTATAAAAAAATATATATATCATAGCTACGTCATCCATTTGAGCACCATCTCGATTGAAGACCCCGCGCAAAATCTTGTGCACAATGACGTATGACGTCACCACGCCGGCCAGCATGATGACTTCACCAAGCATTGCACACGATTCTTCAAACAAGATGGCTGCAGCGGCCTCTTCACGTTTAAATGGATAAGATGAGTATTTTTTTTATCTGATTAATCTGGAAAGCCCTAATTTTTCATCTGAGCTGCCGCAATCAGTGATGAATGCGGCATCTGGGGGGATTCAATGACAAGGGGCAGCGCAATCGCCATTACCCGTCATTGCGCCCGCTGCTTACAAAAAAATGCACTTTATGACTAAGTAATTTGTCACAAAGCGAATTTCTTTGTGAAATTTGGCAGAGCAGCCGAATCAAATTTTTGTAAACTTCGCTCATCACTAATTGTCATGATATTTCAAACATACTGTAGCCACTAAAAGATTTGAGCAGTCTGGTCGAAAATGAATATAAAAAAGATTCTAGAAAGACAGTAGTATGGATCAGAATCTGGAATACTGCTTCTTTCTTGAAAAACATTTATAACGCAAGGTAGATTTTAAAGGACATGCAACCTGCAGACTGATATATAGTTTTATAGGAAAAGATTCAGTATAATTTGTAATTTATACATTTCTATCTTTGATATTTCTGATTTCATTGTTCACAGGGGGGGGGGGTGCAGAGATCACCTCCACAGTAATGAGATCGAGCGATCTCAGTAGATCATACAGCTGCATTGTTTCTGGGCAGCAGAGTGCAGTTTAGACAGCAAGATCTGCTGCCCAGAAATGATCATTTACTTGCCTGCATGAATGATAATCTGCTCGACAATAGGGCAATGTTAACTCGTCATTAGGGTGGTATTAAACATCCATCAGCGCTTGTTTAAACTAGCCTGAAAACACCGGCCGATGCAAACTGAATGCGGGAGGAACGATAATCTATTCGTTATTGGCAGCACATCCCTGATTACATAGGGAGAGGTGCTGCCGATAATCGGGCATCTTTCATCCTGTTGCTCATTTATCGGCTGATCAATTGCTCAATTATACAAGTCAATTATTGGGAACAACTGTTCCTATGAATGCTTGTGTGACGAAAATAACCTCGCCACTGGGTTTTGGAGGGGCCTGTTTGCCAGCCTCTTGCCTCAGGATTATGGCCCATAATAACTTTAAAGGAGAAGACATACCGGCCGCACAGCTTAAATCTGTGGAACTGTTTTGGGCAGGAAAGCCATGCTTGCGGTCGGCCAAATGTGACTTCCATGGAATTCGGGAACCCCTGCTCGGATCTGGGTGATTTTTGGATATGTTGTTCACCCAGATCAGAGCTATCCATGGATTTATACATTATGGGGATATGTGGGGTTTTGAGGTGTGACAGAACCATCTGTCTTTGGAATTTGATTTGTATGTTATGTGAGGGTACCAAGATAGCTAATAATATGCACTCAGACTTGAGCTATCTGAGGATATGTTAAATGTCTTTGTTTACTGTAAGGGTTGTGACATTGTATGTTTAAATGGTGATTTCTGTCCTGTTGTCCCCACATGTGTATTGGCGATTTCCCTTTGTCCTGAGAGATAATTGAATTACTCCTCGGGTGTCTCCAGGGCAGAAAGGAGGAAACCATGATGCATTGTGGGGATGTGTTGTGTCTGTGTATCCTGAATTGCTGCATATCTGTCCTGTGTCACAGTCTTCCATCTGGTCCCCTAGGGGAATGTCCACCAGATGGGGACCTGCATAAAAACGGGCGTGTAGCCCTCAATAAAGAGTTCCTGTTTTACACTCAACATAGAGCCTCGTCTCGTGTGTGTGGATTGCTATACGTGTATACTCCCCTGGCTATAACTCCTAGCTCTTGTAAGAGCTGTTCCTGTTCCTGGTTCCTGTGGTGGTATCGGTGTCGAGCGGAGTGCTTGGAGTCCTCGGGAGGCACTGGGAGCATTTATCAACGGAGGTACCCGGTCGGGGTGCTAGGAGATCCGTTACAGCTTGTTTCCGATATATTGTCTGGTCTAACAGGGGCTTAACACAGAAAGCTATCAGTCACTGATAACCCCTCTCCGTGTACAGTGAAGTCAGAAATAGAAGAGTTATAAATGTGTAAATTACAAGTATTAGTGAATCTGTTCCCACAAACAATATACATCAATCTGCTTAGCGCCTCCTGCTCTATCACATGCTGCCTGCAAATTTCACTGCAGTTTGTGATGACAGGTCCTCTTTAACCACTTCAGCCCCCAGTGCTTAAACACCCTGAAAGACCAGGCCACTTTTTACACTTCTGACCTACACTACTTTCACCGTTTATTGCTCGGTCATGCAACTTACCACCCAAATGAATTTTACCTCCTTTTCTTCTCACTAATAGAGCTTTCATTTGGTGGTATTTCATTGCTGCTGACATTTTTACTTTTTTTGTTATTAATCGAAATTTAACGATTTTTTTGCAAAAAAATGACATTTTTCACTTTCAGTTGTAAAATTTTGCAAAAAAAACGAGATCCATATAGAAATTTTGCTCTAAATTTATAGTTCTACATGTCTTTGATAAAAAAAAAATGTTTGGGTAAAAAAAAAATGGTTTGGGTAAAAGTTATAGCGTTTACAAACTATGGTACAAAAATGTGAATTTCCGCTTTTTGAAGCAGCTCTGACTTTCTGAGCACCTGTCATGTTTCCTGAGGTTCTACAATGGCCAGACAGTACAAACACCCCACAAATGACCCCATTTCGGAAAGTACACACCCTAAGGTATTCGCTGATGGGCATAGTGAGTTCATAGAACTTTTTATTTTTTGTCACAAGTTAGCGGAAAATGATGATTTTTTTTTTTTTTTTTTCTTGCAAAGTCTCATATTCCACTAACTTGTGACAAAAAATAAAAACTTCTATGAACTCACTATGCCCATCACGAAATACCTTGGGGTCTCTTCTTTCCAAAATGGGGTCACTTGTGGGGTAGTTATACTGCCCTGGCATTCTAGGGGCCCAAATGTGTGGTAAGGAGTTTGAAATCAAATTCTGAAAAAAATGACCTGTCAAATCCGAAAGGTGCTCTTTGGAATATGGGCCCCTTTGCCCACCTAGGCTGCAAAAAAGTGTCACACATCTGGTATCTCTGTATTCAGTAGAAGTTGGGGAATGTGTTTTGGGGTGTCATTTTACATATACCCATGCTGGGTGAGAGAAATATCTTGGCAAAAGACAACTTTTCCCATTTTTTTATACAAAGTTGGCATTTGACCAAGATATTTATCTCACCCAGCATGGGTATATATAAAATGACACCCCAAAACACATTCCCCACCTTCTCCTGAGTACGGAGATACCAGATGTGTGACACTTTTTTGCAGCCTAGGTGGGCAAAGGGGCCCATATTCCAAAGAGCACCTTTCGGATTTGACAGGTCATTTTTTTCAGAATTTGATTTCAAACTCCTTACCACACATTTGGGCCCCTAGAATGCCAGGGCAGTATAACTACCCCACAAGTGACCCCATTTTGGAAAGAAGACACCCCAAGGTATTCCGTGAGGGGCATGGCGAGTTCCTAGAATTTTTTATTTTTTGTCACAAGTTAGTGGAAAATGATGATTTTTTTTTTTGATTTTTTTTTCGTACAAAGTCTCATATTCCACTAACTTGTGACAAAAAATAAAAACTTCCATGAACTCACTATGCCCATCAGCGAATACCTTGGGGTCTCTTCTTTCCAAAATGGGGTCACTTGTGGGGTAGTTATACTGCCCTGGCATTCTAGGGGCCCAAATGTGTGGTAAGGAGTTTGAAATCAAATTCAGTAAAAAATGACCTATGAAATCCAAAAGGTGCTCTTTGGAATGTGGGCCCCTTTGCCCACCTAGGCTGCAAAAAAGTGTCACACATCTGGTATCCCCGTACTCAGGAGAAGTTGAGGAATGTGTTTTGGGGTGTCTTTTTACATATACCCATGCTGGGTGAGATAAATATCTTGGTCAAATGCCAACTTTGTATAAAAAAATGGGAAAAGTTGTCTTTTGCCAAGATATTTCTCTCACCCAGCATGGGTATATGTAAAATGACACCCCAAAACACATTCCCCACCTTCTCCTGAGTACGGAGATACCAGATGTGTGACACTTTTTTGCAGCCTAGGTGGGCAAAGGGGCCCATATTCCAAAGAGCACCTTTCGGATTTCACTGGTCATTTTTTACAGAATTTGATTTCAAACTCCTTACCACACATTTGGGCCCCTAGAATGCCAGGGCAGTATAACTACCCCACAAGTGACCCCATTTTGGAAAGAAGAGACCCCAAGGTATTCGCTGATGGGCATAGTGAGTTCATGGAAGTTTTTATTTTTTGTCACAAGTTAGTGGAATATGAGACTTTGTATGAAAAAAAAAAAAAAAAAAATCATCATTTTCCACTAACTTGTGACAAAAAATAAAAAATTCTAGGAACTTGCCATGCCCCTCACGGAATACCTTGGGGTGTCTTCTTTCCAAAATGGGGTCACTTGTGGGGTAGTTATACTGCCCTGGCATTTTCCAGGGGCCCTAATGTCTGGTAAGTAGGTAAATGACCTGTGAAATCCGAAAGGTGCTCTTTGGAATGTGGGCCCTTTTGCCCACCTAGGCTGCAAAAAAGTGTCACACATCTGGTATCTCCGTACTCAGGAGAAGGTGGGGAATGTGTTTTGGGGTGTCATTTTACATATACCCATGCTGGGTGAGAGAAATATCTTGGCAAAAGACAACTTTTCCCATTTTTTTTATACAAAGTTGGCATTTGACCAAGATATTTCTCTCACCCAGCATGGGTATATGTAAAATGACACCCCAAAACATATTCCCCAACTTCTGCTGAATACGGAGATACCACATGTGTGACACTTTTTTGCAGCCTAGGTGGGCAAAGGTGCCCAAATTCCTTTTAGGAGGGCATTTTTAGACATTTGGATACCAGACTTCTTCTCACGCTTTGGGGCCCCTAAAATGCCAGGGCAGTATAAATACCCCACATGTGACCCCATTTTGGAAAGAAGACACCCCAAGGTATTCAATGAGGGGCATGGCGAGTTCATTGAAAAAAAAAATTTTGGCACAAGTTAGCGGAAATAGATTTTTTTGATTTTGTTCTCACAAAGTCTCCCTTTCCGCTAACTTGGGACAAAAATTTCAATCTTTCATGGACTCAATATGCCCCTCAGCGAATACCTTGGGGTGTCTTCTTTCCAAAATGGTGTTATTTGTGGGGTGTTTGTACTGCCCTGGCATTTGAGGGTCTCCGCAATCATTACATGTATGCCCAGCATTAGGAGTTTCTGCTATTCTCCTTATATTAAGCATACGGGTAATGAGATTTTTTTTTTCCGTTCAGCCTCTGGGCTGAAAGAAAAAAATGAACGGCACAGATTTCTTCATTCGCATCGATCAATGTGGATGAAAAAATCTCTGCCAAAAAAAGAAAAAGGAGGGGAAAGGCGTCTGCCAGGACATAGGAGCTCCGCCCAACATCCATACCCACTTCAGCTCGTATGCCCTGGCAAACCAGATTTCTCCATTCACATCAATCGATGTGGATGAATAAATCATTGCCGGGATTTTTTTTTTTATATATACAAAGTGTTTGCCAAAGTATATGAACACCGCCACCTCCTCAGCTCATATGCCTCGGCAAACGTATCTTTTACTGCAGAGGAGAAATCTCGTCTTGCAGCGCCGCATACACCGACTTGCGTGTAATCTGACAGCAGCGCAATGCTTCTGTCCGAATGCACATCAGTGCTGCAGCTAGTCGATCGGTTGGTCCACCTGAAAGGTAAAAAAAACAAAACAAAAAAGAAAAAACCAGGCCGCAAAGCAATAACTTTATTAACTGTTGAACAGAACATAGAAACTTTTTTTAAACTTTTTTAACTGAACATTTAACTTTTTTACTTACCGGTATTTTTTTTTTTGTTTAGTTTTTTTTACCTTTTATAGAACAAACCTCTCCTTCCCCATGGGACAATGTGCAAAGCGCAAATCGCCCAAAGATGTGGCGAAGTACGTTATGCACTTTATCCCAGGTGAAAGGAGAGGTTTGCAGCAGCTGTGAGTGAATGGGCCCTAATAGCCCTGTGTGCCTGTCCTGGTGAGATGTGATCCCTATGCTAGGTGTACCTGTGTGTGGTACTTCCGGAAACACTCTCCATAGCATAGGGCAGGGTGGTCAGCACAGTCAGGACAGAAATAGCGGGTGTCACGCCTTATTCCACTCCTGCTACAGACACGACATCTTTTTCGGGGTGACGGTTGGGTTGAGGTACCAGGAACGACACTGGGGAAATGTCGCTCGTGTAGACGGCTAACTACACTGGTGGATGGGGCCACGGAACCTCCTGGGTAAAGGAGGTTCTCGATGATCTCTTCCTGGAATTTGAGGAAGGATCCTGTTCTCCCAGCCTTACTGTAGAGAACAAAACTATTGTAGAGCGCCAATTGAATTAAATATACAGACACCTTCTTATACCAGCGTCTGGTTCTGCGGGAAACTAAATACGGAGACAACATCTGGTCATTGAAGTCCACCCCTCCCATGAGCACATTATAGTCGTGGACACAGAGGGGCTTTTCAATGACACGGGTTGCTCGCTCAATTTGGATTGTCGTGTCTGCGTGAATGGAGGAGAGCATGTAAACGTCACGCTTGTCTCTCCATTTCACCGCGAGCAGTTCTTCGTTACACAAGGCAGCCCTCTGCCCCCTTGCAAGACGGGTGGTTACAAGCCGTTGGGGGAAGCCCACGCGACTAGTTCGCGCGGTGCCACAGGCGCAAATCCGTTCTAGAAACAAATGCCTAAAGAGGGCCACACTTGTGTAGAAATTGTCCACATAAAGATGGTACCCCTTGCCGAATAAGGGTGACACCAAGTCCCAGACTGTCTTCCCACTGCTCCCCAGGTAGTCAGGGCAACCGACCGGCTCCAGGGTCTGATCTTTTCCCTCATAGATCCGAAATTTGTGGGTATAGCCTGTGGCCCTTTCACAGAGCTTATACAATTTGACCCCATACCGGGCACGCTTGCTTGGGATGTATTGTTTGAAGCCAAGGCGCCCGGTAAAATGTATTAGGGACTCGTCTACGCAGATGTTTTGCTCAGGGGTATACAAATCTGCAAATTTCAGGTTGAAATGGTCTATGAGGGGCCGAATTTTGTGGAGCCGGTCAAAAGCAGGGTGGCCTCTGGGACGGGAGGTGGTATTGTCGCTAAAATGCAGAAAACGTAGGATGGTCTCAAATCGTGTCCTGGACATAGCAGCAGAGAACATGGGCATGTGATGAATTGGGTGCGTTGACCAATATGACCGCAATTCATGCTTTTTTGTCAGGCCCATGTTGAGGAGAAGGCCCAAAAAAATTTTAAGTTCGGAAACTTGGACTGGTTTCCACCGGAAAGGCTGGGCATAATAGCTTCCCGGGTTAGCGGTTATAAATTGTGTGGCATACTGGTTGGTCTCTGCCACGACTAAGTCCAAGAGCTCCGCAGTCAAGAACAGCTCAAAAAATCCCAGGGCCGAACCGATTTGAGCCGTCTCAACCCGAACTCCAGACTGGGCGGTGAAAGGGGGAACTACTGGTGCGGCTGAAGTTGGTGACTGCCAATCAGGATTTGCCAGCACCTCAGGGACTCTAGGGGCTCTACGGGCCCGTCTTTGCGGTGGCTGCGACGGGGTAACTATTGCACGTGCCACCGTACCAGCTTCAACTGCCCTTCTGGTGCTCGCTACTTCACCATGTTGTACGGCAGTGCTGGTACTAGGTCCAGGAAGGGCTGCGCTGCTGGTGTATGCCTCACCACGTGATCCGGCAGCGACAGCCCCACTCTGCTGCTCTTGAAGCGGATCCTGCGTAACCTGTGGTCTAGCGACATGGGGCCGGGTACGCCTGGTGCTGCCAGGGACCTCAACCTCCTCGTCCGAACTTTGGGTCAGAGAGCCACTGCTTTCTACAGGTTCATATTCTGACCCGCTAGATTCGTCAGATGAGGGTTCCCACTCCTCATCCGACTGGGTCAGAATCCTGTAGGCCTCTTCAGAAGAATACCCCCTGTTTGACATTTTGGACTACTAAATTTAGGGGTATTCCCTGAGACTACCCAAGAAAAAAAGCAAACCTGTCTTACAAAGGGGAGGCTAGCGAAGTACCGGAGGCTGCTGCGGTTGATAAAAAATATCAAAACTGATTTTTTTATCGCCGCAGTGCGTGTAAAATGAATGTGCAGTGATCAAAAAATATATATTTTTTGTCACTGCGGTGGGGCGGGCGTGGGTGAACGCACGTGTGGGCGACCGATCAGGCCTGATCGGGCAAACACTGCGTTTTGGGTGGAGGGCGAGCTAAGGTGACACTAATACTATTATAGATCTGACCGTGATCAGTTTTGATCACTTACAGATACTATAAAAGTACAAATGCTGATTAGCGATACGCTAAACAGCGAATAAAAGTGACTGCGGTGCGGTGGGGTGGGCGCTAACTGACGCTAACTACCTAACCAAGGGGCCTAAACTATCCCTAAAACCTAACAGCCAATACCAGTGAAAAAAAAAAAGTGACAGTTTACACTGATCACTTTTTTTCCTTTCACTAGTGATTGACAGGGGCGATCAAAGGGGTGATCAAAGGGTTAATTGGGGTGCAGGTGGGTGATCTGGGGCTAAGGTGTAGTGTTGGTGCTACTCACTGTGAAGTCTGCTCCTGTGCTGGATCCAACCGACGAAAAGGACCAGCACAGGAGCAGACAAGCCATATAACAGATCATATTTACTAATATGATCTGTTATATGACTTTGGATTGGATTTTTTGAAAATCGCCAGCCTGCCAGCCAATGATCGTGGCTGGCAGGCTGGTGACGAAATACTTCTTTTAATTTTGCCGGCCCGCGATGCGCATGCGCGGGCCGGCTTTGAGCGAAATCTCGCGTCTCGCGAGATGACGCGTATATGCGTGACTCTGCGCAGCGCTGCCACCTCCGGAACGCAATCCTGCGTTAGGCGGTCCGGAGGTGGTTAAAGAGGACCTTTCACCACTCCTTACATTCCTGTTTTAATAGCTTCATGCACTCCCCATGTAATAACAATTCTGGAGAATCTATTCTTATGGCTGTATGTTGTGCCATTCCTGTATTATTTCTACTAGAAGTTATGAAGGAATTGCTATTAGCCTTCAGTAAGGGTACAGAGGGGAGGTAACCAGTTGGGGGGTGTACCTTCACAGTCTAAAAAATGGCAGCACTGATTGGATAGGAATCTGAATCTGAATCTGTGCAGGTACACACCCCAACTGGTTACCTCCCCTCTGTACCCTTACTGCAGACTGCTAGCAATTCATTCTTAACTTCAACTAGTATAAATAATACAGGAATAGCACAACATACAGCCATAAGAATAGAGGCTCCAGAATTGTTAGTACGTGGGGAATACATGTAGCTATTAAAATAGGCATGTCAGGAGTGGTAAAAGGTCATTTATAAATTTATTTTCAGTTGGCATCCTAATGTAATTACCCTACTCTTAAAAACAATGGCTCATTTAGTATTTTACGTTCACTCAGCAAGGATAAGCAAATAATCTTACGGTCAGTTTGAACCTAAAAAAATACATTAAGCAGGTCATAAAAAATAATGAAGCAGAGCAACAGCAAGAAATAGCACCAACACAGTAATAGCAGAGGCTCAGGCATCTGCATGGTAGACCTCTCAGGAATCAGATCTGCAAATCGTCGGTAGACATATTCGAACTAGAGATTCCCTGAGGGCATGAAGCTTGATTTTAAGACACGTTTTAAGTGAGATAGATTAATATTACATACTAGTGCAGGTGTATCGGTAATGGCTTAGGTATGAGTGTAGGTGCAATGTATGGTATGTGACCCTGACTGCTGGACACATAGAGGAACTGCCAGCGCATAAAACCCCATCAGAGTTTGTCGTACAAGCACACATTGCTACTATGTACAAAGTGTTTTTATGCTTGCCCGAAGTTTCATAATTCATAATCAGAAGCTCTGTGTCCCTCATCATGTGCTTGTTGTAATGAGCAGCGGCTTGATCATAAGACTTCCAAGGCTCAAGAAACAATATCACTATTGAATCCACAGCATCAGATCTTCTGTATTACTTGGCTGCAGCTGCTTCTCCATAGATCATGGTGGTGGTCTGTTTTGTTTTCTAGCCCACTCCCTCATTCCTGTGCAATCAGTACCAATCAGTGCAATCAGTTTTCCGCGCGGGTGCAATGTGTGAGTTGAACGCATTGCACCCGCACTGAATCCGGACCCATTCATTTCTATGGGGCTGTGCACATGAGCGGTGATTTTAACGCATCACTTGTGCGTTGCGTGAAAATCGCAGCAAGCTCTATTTTGTGTGTTTTTCGCGCAACGCAGGCCCCATAGAAGTGAATGGGGCTGCGTGAAAATCGCAAGCATCCGCCATCAAGTGCGGATGCGGTGCGATTTTCACACACGGTTGCTAGGAGTCGATCGGGATGGGGACCCACTCATTATTATTTTCCCTTATAACATGGTTATAAGGGAAAATAATAGCATTCTTAATACAGAATGCATAGTACAATAGGGCTGGAGGGGTTTAAAAAAAATAAAAAATTATTTAACTCCCCTTAATCCACTTGTTCGCGCAGCCGGCATCTCTTCTGTCTTCATCTGTGAGGAAAAGGAACTTTGATGACGTCACTGCGATCATCACATGATTCATCACCATGGTAAAAGATCATGTGATGGACCATGTGATGAGCGCAGTGACGTCATCAAAGGTCCTATTCCTCAAAGAAGTAGACAGAAGAGATGCCGGCTGCGCGAACAAGTGAATTAAGGTGAGTTAAAAAAAATATATATATATTTTTTTAACCCCTCCAGCCCTATTGTACTATGCATTCTGTATTCAGAATTCTATTATTTTCCCTTATAACCATGTTATAAGGGGAAATAATACAATCTACACAACCTTGAACCCAAACCTGAACTTCTGTGAAGAAGTTCGGGTCTGGGTACCACATTCAGTTTTTTATCACGCGCGTGCGAAACACATTGCACCCGCGCGATAAAAACTGAACAACGGAACGCAATCACAGTCAAAACTGACTGCAATTGGAGACCTACTCGCGCGGGTTTGCCGCGACGCATTCGGACCTTATCCGGACACACTCGTGTGAAAGAGGCCTTAGTTTCAGATCCTGATATGTTATTGAGGCCAAACGCTAGCAAGGGGCGGTCACTGATGCTGATTCTCAATCCGGTCCAATATCTGAATAAATGTGATGCCTATAGCACTCTGTGTTTTGAAACAAAAAAAAAAATGGAATGGTCATAGTGTGCATTTCCTATTTCCCTATTGCCTTACAGCCAGGAAAAAGGTCTGAAAAATGAAGGATTTCTCTTAAAAACACTATGGGGGAGGGGGGGATTTATGAAAACTGTAGTAAAGGAAAACTGGCTTAGTTACCCATAGCAACCAGATTCCACCATTTATTTTCCAAATGAGCTCTGAAAAATGTAAGGTGGAATCTGATTGGTTGCTATGCACAACTAAGTCAGTTTTCCTTTACACCAGTTTTGATAAATCTCCCCCTATAGCTTTTCCTGAATTTTGCTCTTTTTTAACTATTCCCGAAAACATGTAGTACCTAATGAAATAATCATCTGTCTGGAGTGCAGTCGGGTTCATATGTACTGCTCCAGCAAAAGATTGGCCTCAACAGTAACGTGTCCCAAAGCAGCACGTGACCCAGCAATGACATGTTGCTTGAGGACAGCCACCACTGAGGTTAGTCATTGGCGGCAGCAGTGCGCATACCTCTATCTGTACCCGGTGAGTAGTAAATAGCCTGTGAATCGAAAAGACCACCAAATGGAGCTGGAAGGATGAAATGGCATGGCGGGGAGCGGGCGAGTATGAATTGTTCATTATGTAGCACAGACTTCAGGAGTCAGGTCAAAAAGAATAAAACCCTGAAAAAACTCTCATTAATAATGTAAAATTGTAACAATTTTTTTGACTTTTATGCATAAAATTTCACTGGGCATTGACTTTTTCCCTGGTATTCTGGGTTTGTACTGTTTTAATTTGGTTGATGATACAATGAGGGGGATTCATCAAAACTGGTTTAAAAGAAAACTGGCTTAGTTGCCCATAGCAACCAATCAGATTCCATCTTTCATTTTCCAACGAGGCTGTCAATTTTTTTAAGTCCAATCTGATTGGTTGCTAGGGGCAACTAAGCCAGTTTTCCTTTACATCAGTCTTGATAAATCCCCCTATCCCCTATAATGCCTATAATGCTTTTCTACAGCAAAATATGTTCATTTTAATGTATTGTTGGGGAAATTATGGCTTATGAAATATGAAGACGACATGTTACAGTCCGATTAAGAAGATTGGTTGCATCACGTTTGTGTAACACCATAAAGTGCTGCAAAGATAAGATAACGAATGGTTGAAAGTTTCCATTCATGTGTGAAATGGTAGTGATGCCATTTTCTGCCAAATGACTAGTGATGAGCGGCAGGGGTCATATTCGAATTCGTGTTATTTCGCAAATATTTAGTAGAATATTCGCGAATTCGAATATTCGTTCTATTCTACTTTTTTTTTTTTACTCGAAAATTGCCAAGGTAATGATCGCGTAATATGCGAATATTACGCGATCAATACAGGCGCGGGTCAAAAACGAATATATAGCACTATAGAATATAGTGCTTTATATTTGTTTTTTAGAATATTCATAATTTTTTCCATCTGAAGTTATGATTCCTCCCTGCTTCAGTTGCTTGTCAAGCAACTTACGCACTAATAAGCAGGGAGGAATCATGACTTCAGATGGAAAAAAATGACGAATATTAAAAAAAAAAACTAATATATAGCACTATATATTAGAAATATTCGCGAATTCTCGAAGTGCCGATATTCGCGATTAAAATTCGTAATTCGAATATTCGCGCTCAACACTACAAATTACCTGGTAACAAAGAATGCAGCATGTTGGATAAAACCTACATGTTGGATGAAGTTGATTACAAGCATTGCTGGAATGTGAAGGACTTTCGCCCCCATCTGAAGGACATAGTTAAATTAATTGGGACATTGCTGTGTAAGTCTACTTTCACACTCGCATTTTGGCTTTCCGTTTGTGAGATCCGTTCAGGGCTCTCATAAATGGTCCAAAACGGATCAGTTTGCATTCTAATGCATTCTGAATGGATAAGGATCCGCTCAGAATGCATCAGTTTGCATCAGTTCAGTCTCTATTCCTCTTTGGAGACGGACACTAAAATATTGCTTGCAGCGTTTTGGTGTCCGTCTGATGAAACTGAGCCAAACGGATCCATCCTGACACACAATGTAAGTCAATGGGGACGGATCAGTTTCCACTGACACAATCTGGCACAATAGAAAACGAATCCGTCCTCCATTGACTTTCAATGGTGTTCAAGATGGATTCGTCTTGGCTATGTTAAAGATACTACAAACTGATTCGTTCTGAACGGATGCAGAAGTTTGTATTATCTGAACTAATCCGTCCATGACGAGCAAAACGCAAGTGTGAAAGTAGCCTAAATACTACTGTTATCTTACGAATATAATTATTGCCTTTGCTCTTGATGGGGGGTTCGATATCTTTGGGACCATGTCTAAGACCATCACCAACAGCAGAAGGGAGGTTGTGACTGGCAGAGAGCTGGTTGTGGAACCCGTGTTCTTCCAATAGGTGGGGTTCCCAGAGTAAAGCAGTTTTAGGCCTCATGCACATGACTGTTGTTTGGGTCCGCATCCGAGCCGCCGTTTTGGCAGCTCGGATGCGGACCCATTCACTTCAATGGGGCCGCAAAAGATGCGGACAGCACTGCGTGTGCTGTCCGCATCCGTGGCTCCGTTCCGCGGCCACGCTAAAAAAATATTACGTCCTATTCTTGTCTGCGCTTTGTGGACAAGAATAGGCATTTATATTGCCGGCGCCTGTTCCGTTCCGCAAATTGCGGAAGGCAACACGGGCGGCTTACGTTTTTTGCGGATCCGCGGTTTGCGGACCGCAAAAAACGGCACGGCCGTGTGCATGAGGCCTTACACTGTATTATTTATATTGGACTGCTCCCGAGCACTGCCATGTATTTCAGCTGAGAGTCCTGAACAGTCCTCGTGCAGGCTTCTAGGCTGAAATATTCCTGCTTTGTTATTCGACGACGGTAAAAACTTTACTCAAATACTTGCCATTTTAAAAAGTATAATATGTACCAGTCTAAAGCTAGGTTTATACACAGATCTCTGACTAATCAGACCAATCCTAGATCATCAGTCGAGGATTGAGACAATTATTAAGGACAAACTCTGTACAAACGCTTGTTCCCGATAATTGCCCTGTTTAAAGGTGGCACCAATCACTGGACAAACGAGAGAGCAGTCGTTTGTTGGGTGACTGTATCTTTCATGTGCACGTAAAATTGTCCTTTCTCAGCAGCACATGGTAAACAGGCATGAGCTGGTGACAAACAATGAATCTGTATGGGGGTGAACAACGAGATCAATGATACATGTAAATGCAGCTCTACTGCAGCAGTGGTTCATTCCCCATCATTGCCCTGTACATCGGTAAATAGGCCTTTACAGTTTATGAAATTGGTTAGAGCCAGATATGTCCCTATGATTCCCCATAATAAAGTTGTCTTTCAGATATTTTTCAAATGTTTAAAGGGGTTGTCCAGCATCAGGATAGGCCATCGCTAGCTGATCGGTCGGGTTCCAACACCCCGGAACTTAGTGGAGTTTATTCAGCTACTCGTTTTGCTCTCCATCTAGCATCAATACTGGCATTCTGGGTAAAAAGCATCATAGTAGTAAAATGCACACAAACACAGAAAAGGCTATTAGGTGGGTGGTTAATATTGAGTGGCAGTATGCATGATGTTCACAAGAGGAAGACGACTGCAGTGGGTTAAGGTGATAAGGAAGGAAGTAGGGTTTTGGCGTCAGCCTAGTAACTATTTTTATGCTAGCTGTATGGTTCAGCATTGCTCGGAATAGGAACTCGCTGTTTGGCAGAAACACTGAATGGGAGACATGCAGCTGTGCGCTCTCTTTTGACGTCTTTTTTCTTTAAATTGCAGGTGCATCTTTTCCTATGTAAATGATCGAAAAGTGAAACTACAGCTCATGTAACAGGTATGTGAATTGTAATTCTGTTCAGTTGTTAAGAAATGTATATTGTACGGTCCGCGCAATGGGTACAAAGTACCCAAACTGCTCGCATCAGCAAAGGTAGCAATATGCTGTATGTCTGAGCCTCATTTATAAAAGCTAGTGCAGACGAAATATGAAGCACTTGCCCATAGCAAAATCAGTAGGGTTGGTTCACACAGGTTTTTACTGGTGTCTTTCTTTTACGTTTTACGTTTACTTATTTCGTGGCATTTTTTGCATCTACTATTTGTTTGCCACATTTTTTTGCATTAAAAACGCCATCTCCAGATGTTAGCTGTAAACCTGTGGGAAATATGAACGCAAGCTTCTTTTCCCTACTGGAGTTTTTGTTTATTAGGTGGCGATTTTTGTCTTTCTGGCTTCTTTTTAAAAACACAGCAAGCTGTGGCTCTTGCCATTTTCACTTCAACTTCTCTATAAGGGAGAAACGCCTTGAAGAATACGCTAATGGGGAAGCACACGGTTTGCAAAAAACTGCTGTAAATTTGCAACAGATTTTGTCCTTTGTCTTCACAAACAATAGAAAATGACGGCACCGTGTAGATGAGATTTTTAGCTGGTAATGTATTACGTTGTGGATTTGCTGGTTCTGTATTATGCAATAATGTGTGCGGGTACACTGAGGCTTCCTTCATGCATAGTTTTGTATCTTGTTTATTCAACTTTGTACATATTTCACAATTCCCGGTGTTTTTTTTATTTATAAAATTTTTTTTTTTTTTTAAAACTCGTTGCTCGGATGCGGACCAAAACAACGGCCGTGTGCATGAGGCCTCCTGGTGTGATATAATGTTTTTTTTCAAACGCAAAATAGTTTGATTAAAAAAAAGCCTTGAACTGACATATGAAAATGAAAAATAACAGTAAAAAATAAGACATCTGGAATCTCTTCATAGGTGGGAACAGCCTGCCGGATCTCTTACCGCATATGTAAAACTAGCCTAACGCAGCTAGACTAGATGAACCATTTTATATAGAGAATCCAATCTGTGACCATATAGCTGATTATAAAATGTGAGCCTAGTGTCCAAAGCAGAAATTCATCCTATTTAATTCTTTAGATTTTTTTTTTTAAATCAAGCTTTTATCTAGAAAAGGAAAAGTTTTTAAAATTTACAACCAAATTAGGGCTGTTGGAGGCTCCATTGCAGATTCTGCGAAAAAAGCTGTTCACCATAATGGAAACCTGATGGACCCCTTCAGTGGAGTTCATCGAACACCATTGCTGTCATCTGGCAGATTTGGAAATGCCGTCTTTTTCATTGTTCTAAAGCTGTAACAGAACAACGGAAATGATTAGCAGAATCGCCGCTCCGATGTGAACGAGCCCTAAAAGAAGAATTCCAGTAAATCTAAGGTATATATATAATGTTGGAATAGCCTGTTTGTGAATAGAGATGTATAGAATAATATATTAGCTCCCTGTTTAGACTCTTGTTAGTAATCTACCCAATCTCAGAGAACAAAAAATCGAACTGCAGACCGGTACTAAAAAAAAAACAGCAAATGTACTTTTTGGCCCCAAGCATGCTGACGTTTTTTTGGCCTGATGCAATATTTGGCATGGGTTTCTGTATCAGTGAGCAGGGCTAGTGCAAGTAATTAAAGTAACTGCTCCAGTAATTCTTGGATCTATTCTGAACAACTGCAGTGAACACAAAGAACAAGTGTATGTCATTTATCTTGTGATAAAGAGGCATCATCAGGGATACCGTAAGACAGACTTTGCTTCCTTTCCAGGTGCACGTTTGGATTTATCCTCGCTGAGAATTGCTTTTTGCAGGTGCCAGCTCTCAGAGATGACTTTGTATGGTAATAATGAGTCTTTCATTAAGGATGTTATTAATAGTGCAGTTTTCTGCTACTATACCTGGCAATTTATTTATTTTATGCACTTATATAGCGCTACTATATACCGCAGCTCTTTACAGACATTAGCATCACACTGTCTCCAATGGGGCTCACGATCTAAGTTTCTATCAGTATGGCCCCTTTTACACGGGCGTCACGGATTTTGTCCAGATGCGTTGCGAGTGCCTTGGGGGAAACCCGCGCGAGTGCGCACTCAATTTCAGTCAGTTTTGTCTGCAATTGCATTGCATTGTTCAGTTTTTTCCACGTGAGTGCAAAGCGTTTTAATGCGTTTTGCACGCGCATGATAAAAAACTGAATGTGGTACCCAGACCCGAACCCAGACTTCTTCACTGAAGTTCGGGTTTGGGTTCGGTGTTCTGTAGATTTTATTATTTTCCATTATAACATGGTTAATTCTTTAATACAGAATGCTAAGTAAAATGTCCCTTGAGGGATAAAAAATAATAAAATTACTTACCTCATCCACTCGATCGAGCAGCCGTTATCTTCTACAATTTTTTTTCTTCTACTAATCCCACAACTAAACTTTCTGGCCTTTTTTTCTGGTTCTATCTAATCATCAGTCTAAACTGCATCTGAACTGAACAGAAACTTAGCATTTCTTATCTATAAAAAAACAGTACATGGATCTCTCCCGGATACCAATGGAATATCAGTTTATTTGTAATTAAAACTCTTTGAAATGTTTCCTAGCTCCCTGCAGCAGGCTTGGTCATGCTTGGGAATTATGTGATAAAGATCTAAACAGAAGGAAAAGCACATTATGACTAACGTCCTGTCTTTGAACTAGACTGCTTGGCAGTACAGCCAAATTATTCAGAGTGATGCTGGTTTTCCAAATGTATTAGAAAATTATCACAATAATTAGCGGAATAAGAGTACGGTAGTTGTTGTTCTTGGAGAACACTACTTCGGAGATTCACTTAGAGTATGTATGCTTAAAGGCTATGGATAACTTTGGTGGGCATTTTACTGAAATTGTATATGTGTATTTATGAATAAAAAAGTCATTTTTGTATTCAGGTTATATTAAAAATTGTCAACCATTTGGCTTCTGCAGCTTCTATGTATCACAGTATAAAGCTGCCGAATGCCATTCACAGTTAAATCCATCAGACTAGTTTGATCTCCAGCCACTCCTGTGTCCTGAGCAATCATCTGAGCTCAATTATGATTAAAAAAAGTTGATCAACAGATTTGATCATAATTGATCTTAGATGATTTCTCGAAGTGCTACTAGTTTTTTGATCATAAAAGGAGAGAAAGTGTTAAGGACAGATACTACTACTTATCTTTTTTTTCGAAAACACTCCATTCATTGGCTTGAGAAATTGCATAAAAAAACTTGAACATGTGGCAGCATTTTCAGGAAAACACGAAAGGGAATGGATATTGAGCAAACAGGTGAGCTCCACTTGACTGAATGGCATTCTGCAGCCTGATATGAACATAGGCTACTTTCACATCTGTGTTTAACTTTTCTGGTATTGAGATCCGTCATAGGAGGGGTGCGATATACCTGCTTCCACAAAATACTGATTAAGAGGTTTGATATACCTGCTTCCACAAAATACTGATTGAGGGGTGCGATATACCTGCTCCCACAAAATATTGATTGAGGCTTGTGATACACCGGTTTCCACAAAATACTAATTGAGGGGTGTGATTTACCTGCTTCCACCAAATATTAATTCAGGGGTTCTATATACCTGTTTCTAAAAAATACTGATTGAGGGGTGCAATATACCTGCTTCCACAAAATAACGATTAAGGGGTTTGATATACCTGCTTCCACAAAATACAGATTGAGGAGTGCGATATACCTGTTTCCACAAAATACTGATTAAGGGATTTGATATACCTGCTTTTACAAAATACTGATTGAGGGGTGCGATATACCTGCTTCCAGTACATTTTGATTCAGATGTTCTATATACTGGTTTCCACCAAAAACTGATTTAGGGGTGCAATATACCTGCTTCTACAAATACTGATTAAGGGCTTCTATATACCTACTTCCACAAAATACTGATTGAGGTATGCTATATACCAGCTTCTACCAAATACTGATTGACTTTGGCACAGGGTCATTTTGAAAATGACAGGCAGAGAAAGAGGCAGGGTGTTCCGCAGGGGTGGTAGGGGTCGGGCAGGTGCACCAGGCCGGAGACTAAGTGGGAAGTTGGAGAAGGTGCATGCGATTACGTCAAAGGACGCACCAGAGTTGGTTGAGTGGCTCAGTCAGCCTTCTGCTTCTGCACCCTCCTCATCCTCTGTATCTGCACCCTCCTCACTCTCTGCTGTGTGCACCCCCAGACACCCTCACCTACACCATAGCCCCTCCACTCGAGTCAGAGGAATTATTTTCCCATCCATTATCAGACCTTACCGATGCGCAGCCATTCTTGGTGTCGGATGAGGAAGAGGAGGTAGCAACGGCCACCACTCAGCGGTCTGACGACAGTACCCAGATCAGCCCAAGGAGGGTGGTCCCTGCTGTTGCTGCCTACTCCGAGATCTCTAATGTCAGTGGTGGTGAAGGTGACGATGATGACGTGTCGATGGATGTCACATGGGTTCCCACAAGAGAGGAAGAGGAGGGGAGATCAGAGGAAGACTGATCAGCAGATATGGAGGAGAAGGAGGAGAAGCAGGCAGAACTAGCAGTGCACAGGAGGCAAAAAGCAGACTGCAAATGTATCTGGAGCGAGCCATCCACCATGCACGGTCGCATCTTGCGCTCCCAGGACGCCGGCACATGGCTCCACAGTGTGGGCTTTTTTTAACGTGTCAGCTGCTAACAATAGTGTTGCCATCTGCAGCCTGTACTGTCAACGCATAAGTCGCGGTAAGCCCAACACTCACCTAGGGATGACTGCCTTAAGAAGGCACCTGGCCCCCCCATGACTGAGCCCAGTGGGAGCAACACCATTAGAACCCACAAAGCCACACTCCCAGCGCTCCAATTCCTGCCTCTTCTCCTTCTCCTCTCTCCTCCCATTTGTCCTCCACTCCACCTTCCACCATGCTGTTGTCGCGTTCATCTGGCACAAGGCAGACTTCCGTGGCCCAAATGTTCGGGCATAAAAAGTTGATGACGCTGGATTACCCTCATACCCAATAGCTGACCGCTGGCTTGTCGGAACTGCTAGCCCGCCAACTACTGCCATATAAACTGGTGGACTCGGAGGCCTTTAGAAAATTTGTGGCCATTGGCACACCGCAATGGAAGGTCCCCGGAAGGAAATATTTCTCCCTGAAGGGCATCTCAGAGCTATATGGCCACGTTCAGCGGCAATTGAATATATCTCTGACCACAGACACGTGGTCTAGTAGCAAACTGTCACGGCTGAGGATGGGGAAAACCCTCAGCCGTGCGATGACGGAAGATGGTGGTGGACGCTCGGCCAGGAGCACAGAATTAGGGAGCAGGTCACCTCCTAACGCATCCCTAATCTGACCCTGACTCCTAGCTGCATGAGCCGACCTTGAAGGTAGGAGGGCTCATGCTCCGGAACCTCGGATCCCTAGTAACCCTCCGCAGATCCCTAACGCTAGGAGCAGGGTAAGACGACCTGTTCCTCCTAGACACGGAGGAACAGGAGTCTCACAGGACAGGCTACAATAAAGGGGAACATATACAACTCATGGCAGTGGCAGGTAAATGCCATAAGCACAACACCCACCTGCCACAGACACAAAGCCTGGAACCCATGCGCAAGTGCTGCTGTCCTAACACAGAAACGGACACAGCACACAACACACAGGAACCCAGGACCATAAGCTGCAAAAAGAAACATACAACAGACACATCTTCACCACATCCAACAAGATTTATGACCACAAGGGTGGCTCTCAGTGGCAGATGGTATAAACCAGGAGAGTGCCTCCAGCTTACAAACAAGGCTGGAGTACCTCTCAGCTTCAGGTCTCCACTGAGGCTAAATAGCCCATGTAGCCACACCCACACAGACACACCCAGTGCACACACACACTAGGAAGGAAGTTAACCCTTCCAACACCAGGGAAGGGAAGACTTCAACTTAAAGGGGAAAATGTCCAAATGAACATCACACTGCAGCAGTTACCGCAGGCAACGACATGCGTGGCAAACGTGTCCTGGGAGCCGGCCAAAAGGCCGAGACACTGCCACCACATGTACACCATACCAAACGTTGCCACGGGCAGCCACAGTGAAGGGACGTGTCACAGTGCACACCTACATAAACCTTGTGCACACCAGACATACAAAGTGCATAACATACACACACACAACCAGGAGTTACCGCATGCACTCTACAGCAAGCTGCCCAGCAACAGCTCAGGCTGCTATACTGCCAAGTACAACCATGTTACCAACGGCAACCACACATGAGGCAACATACCAGCAGCCCTCACCATGTGGTTGACAATAAAACCAAACCGCAGGCAACTGCATGCGGATCCTGAGTCACGACCATGACCATGGGCATGGAAGGTACACGGGCATAGAAGGTACATAACTTTTACTGCCCACTGGGTGAACCTTCTGACAGCCGTCAAGCATGTAACCTGTGGCACCCGTGTGGACACTGCGTGTTACCGCCACGGATTGCATGCAGGCCTGCCTCTTCTTCTCCTTCTCATACTCCATCCTCCGTCTCCTCCTTGGCTGACTCCTCCTTTTCCACTGCTACCACCTCTTCCGCTGCACCAAGCTCCCTAGAACCTATTCGACGTGCCAGGTGAGATGTTGCCATGCTGTGCTGCGGCTGTTGTGCCTGGAAGCCAAAAGCCACACCTGTCCTGCACTGCTTTCAGCTCTGCGGTCACAGGCCGATCAGTGGCTAACCCTGCTCAATTTGCCAGTTGGTAAAGTGGTGTGTGACAATGGTGCCAATCTGCTGAGCAAGCTGAAACCGGGCAAAATGACACACGTGCTGAGCATGGCACATGTCCTGAACTTAGTCATGCACCGATTCATTGCCAAATACCCCGGGGTCCAGGACATCTTGCAGCAGGCCAGGAAAATCTCTGGTCATTTTAGAAGATCTTACACAGCCATGACTCGCCTTGCTGACGTTCAGCGGCGACACCACCTGCCCGTCAGACATCTGATTTGTGACTGCCCGACGCGCTGGAACTCCACCTTTGTATATGCTTGATAGGCTGCTCCAGCAGCAACGTGCTGTTAACGACTACCTGTACGAACTCTGCAGCAAGACCGGTGCTGGGGAGCTTGGTGTTTTTTCACCGCGCCAGTGGCTGCTAATGTGCGACGCATGCAGACTTCTGCGGCCATTTGATGAGATCACCTAACTGGTCAGTCGCAGCCAGGGCACCATCAGTGACATTGTACCTTACCCCTTCTTTCTGGAGCGTGCATTGCGTTGTCATTGATCAAGCTGTCGAGGAGCAGGATCTGGAAGATGAGGAAGTTGCAATGCTGAATGAATTCCCAGGGTGGCTACTCCATCTGAGACAAGTCAGCAGGAGTATGAAGAGGAGTCAGATGAGGATGGTGGCTGGGAGGAGGAGGAGGAGGAGGAGCAAGAAGAGCAGGCTTTGAGGGGGACTTTAAACTTTTTGAGGATCTCTGGTGGGACGACATTCTCCTGGCCGATGAGCAGGAGCAAGGGCACTCCAATTTTGTGCAAATGGGGGCCTTCATGCTCCAGTGTTTGAAGAGGGACCCACGTATAAAAAGCATAAAAGGCAATAACCAGTACTGGGTGGCAGACCCCCGGTACAAACACAAAATGGCAGACATGTTACCAGCATCACAGAGGGCTGTCAGAATGCAGTATTTCCAGGCCTTTCTGCGACAGATGCTGCATTCTGCTGTTGCGGGCACTGGCAGAGGAATTTTCACCCACAGCGAAACAGGTGCGGGTACAAATCCTACCGCGCCTGCAAGAAGAGGGCGGTTTGAAAATGTATTGGTCACTTCGGATATGAGATCATTCTTACAGTCAACCCATCGAGAGCCGCCCTCCGGATCCAGCCTCAGGGAACGCCTAGACTGATAGGTGTCCGACTACATCGGGTTAACGGCCGATGTGGACGCTCTGAGAAGCGAGGAACCCCTGGACTACTGGGTGTGCTGGCTTGACCTGTGGCCAGAGCTGGCACAATTTGCCATGGAACTCTTGGCTTCCTCCTGTCCGAAAGGAATTCAGCGCAGCAGGGGGGATCGTGACCGATAAGCGCAGTCGCCTAACTCACAACAGTGTGGAATACCTCACATTTTTAAAAATGAATGAGGCATGGATATTGGAGGAATTCAACACCTGTGAAGACCACGTGTAATTGCTTTTCCTCATGCCAGCCCACACATATCCACCACCACCCAGAACAAAGGATGGTCCTTGTCTTATGTATATACAGCGGCATAAAAGGCCTTTTCTGTCAGGTGAATGCCTAATTTTTGGGGCCTCTACTCCAGTGGCCTACAGTAAAAATTTTATGCAGTGACAGTCTAATGTACCTCTAGATACATAATCACTTGCTATTTTCTACCAGGTGAATTTTTGGGGCCCGTACTCCCGTGGCCTAAAATAAAAAATTTCTAGGCTCCAGCAGGGCACGTTTTTGAGAGTTTCCCTTTAAGACGCGTAAAAATGGTCCCTGATTAAAATACATATTTTTTGTGGGAATTTTTGCCATTGATCACCCTCTGGTATGTCACTGTCCATGTTGTGGGACTATATGTACACTTCTAGTAAGTATTTGGTGACTGCAAATATGACCTGAAGGTTTTTCAGGTTCGCCTGCCATTAAAGTGAATGGGGCCCGCCGCAAACTCGTGGTTCACAAACATTTGATCGCGAATGCACGTTCGTGAAACGTCCTGGCCGATATTCGGCCATCACTATTGATGATCCCTGCCAGATCAGGCAAAAATGCAAGTGTGAAAGTAGCCATAGAAAATGCATTGTAGCAGAAGCCAAACCGATAGAAATATTAGTAGAACCCAATTACAAAAATTATTTTTAGGCAATAATTTATGCATTTCACTAAAGCATGTTCTATAAATGTTCATAACCTTTAAACATTATGGGGAAACTTTACCATTACCAGTATCCCCATAGTAATATTTCATTATCAAATCCATATAACTTGATGATGAAAAATTATGTACCAGGTCATTGCTTAGCATCAGACATTCCATATGTGAAGGTAAAGCAGTGTCACCCACATACCCAGTTATTGCTGCTAGCACATATTGAAACATACCACTAATAACATCACTGGATTCTGAAGACCAACTTTTTCTGATATATCTCTGTAGATGATGCAGACAAAAGTGAAACTTTGATGAACTCAAATACTCTATGTGAACATGTGTGAGTGAGTTTTCTCCAGGCACTGCAGTTTCCTTCCAAGATCCAGAAACATGCTGTTACGTTAATTGACTTCCTATGAAACCATCCCTAATGTATATGTGTAGGGAAGTGGCATAGTAAACTAATATGTGGAAATGATTTATGTGTATTGGGACAACTTTTGTAGAATCTCACAAAACATACAGTAAATGAGCTATTTAAATAAATGGTGCAATTATTTTTCATTTAATTTTCCTTAGGAAGGTACTGTAATTGGTAAAGTGTCCATTCTGATAACATGGCAGCACAGAAACTCTGAGTCCCCAGTGATGATTAGAAATTAGAGTCTCTGGGCTTAAATGGGTTGTCCACAAATATATTTTTTAAATTCAACCCCACCCAGTGGTACCTGTAAAGAGATCTATACTTACTTGCTCCCAGCTGCCCAGTTTCAGCTCCGTGGTTCCCAGGTTATCTTCACTGGATTTCCAGCCCCTGCTTGTCAACTTCTATATGGACAGGGTCACATGTACCACTGCAACCACTGACTGGCCTCAGCGGTGTCCCCAATGCTTTGTGCAGAATTTGAGAGGCAGCAACCGGATGTCCAGTAAAGACAGCCCAGTAACCACAGCGTGGCAGGGAGCAGGTAAGTATAGATCTCTTCACAGATACCTCTGGGTGGGAAATTAAAATAAAAACAATCCTGGACAACCCTTTCAAGCCACTAATTAGTCAGTGGTTTGTTCGCAGTGTACAGTAGATCATTTTGGGTTATTAGCATTCATTGATTGCTTGGCTTGAGAAACCAGAATCCTTAGTATTTAACAGAACAATAGTTTAGCTTGTCAACCAAAATCTTCTGCGTTTCCTAGAACATATGTTTTCAAGATGAATGCAATCCTAATGACAGAAAATGCCTCAGCTTCTGTTTGCTTTACGGAAGTGTATTTCTGGTAATATCTAACAAATGTTCGGATCTTATTAGGAAACACCGTGTATCCCATCATGGTATGTGACAATGTGATTGAACGGAAATCTTTTATAAACAAATGATATTTTTCATATAATTATCACCAAAGGCTTGCTTGATTGACTGTTTATGTTTCAGCCATGTAAAGGGCCCATTTTAAAATAAGTCAAATAAGGCAATACAATAATAATATGACATCATAGTGCTTGAAGGGGGTTCCAGTATTTTTGAAAAAAAGAGTCTGCCTTTATTCCCAGAAACAGTGCCGTTCTTGCCCATGAACTATACTGCAGCATTAGGCCTCTTTTTCTGAATCCAAACAACCCTTTAAAAAAAATTATGATCCCTTTTTTACCCAATTAACCAATCTAACTGAAGGGGTAATAGGTATATTAATTTATTTCACAGGAAGACATTGACAGTTCAAGAATATTATGTGGTCCTTTTGTTGTTTAACAGCTAGGGCCAAGCTTCATATTAGAAGAGCAGAACAACGGAAATAACAGATGTGCCGTATAGGGCACATAACTGACCTGAATGGACCTGAACAGATTCTATTGACTACAATGGTGTCCGTCCAGTTTCCGGTTGGAATCCTGTTTTGCATGCAGGACTTTTTCATCTGGTCTTTTTGATGGACTCTGTGACAGAAGCCCTGAACAGAGCCTCCAACACAGATATAAACTTGTCCTAATTTATCAAGATAGTAGAGATCATCATAGTGACTTACTATGACTCTATCCTTCTTCTGGTGGATCAGAATCAATTTGTTCCCTGTGAGAAACAAGATCACAAGTCACCTTGCAAGCATCGCTAAAAGTAAAACTTGGCTGGATGTTTTGCAATAGTCGGAAGGTCAAACCGTGACCTTGTTTGCCATAAGGAAATCTTAGGATTGTGTTGCAGTATGCAGCAGTTTTTATAGGGAACAAGCATCGCTTAGCCTTTGAATTATCTTTATCACATACTATATTCAATCCTAAAGATACAGAAGCATTAAGTAAGACAAGTCAACTGAAATCCATCAAATTTCTGCCATTGGGAACCAATCCTAGCATTTTCACTGAATTTGTATACAAAAGGTGATAAGCAGATGGCTCACTCTGATTTGTCACGATAGGTGCACAGGTTCAAAGAATATTTTTGGTTTTATTTAAATTGTTAGGGCGAAATTCTCCTTTAGTAGGATAGATGAAAAACAACAAAAAAAGTTGAAAAATAAATAAAGATCTGGATAATGAGAAAAATAGAAAAATAAAAATAGAATATAGAAGTAAAAATATCTAACAAATCGAAAGGAGATAAGATAACTAATGGAATAATTATTTTTTGATTATTTTTTGAAAAATTTAAAAAAAATTTTTTTTCAAAAAAACGCATCCCAAAAAACCGCAAATAAAAAACCGCAAGAAAAAAACCGCAACAAAAACGCAATATGCATAAAAATTGCGGATTAGTTGCATACACAAATCATATTGAAATTAAGAAATAAAGGTTACGGCAAAAGAAATATATAGGAAAGAAAATTGTTAAGGCTGTCACAGCAGTTTTAGATTGAGGTAATCAGCCCTCAAGAGGATAGTGAACGATACAAACCCATAGCACTGACATCTAACAGATCTCTTATGAGATGACTGTGGATAGTTACACCTCAAAATTAGAGACCTGGTATACATATATTGGAACATGTAGACTGTTCTCTACTTTAGAAGACTGATAGAAAGATATCTCCCTGTATTATAGGATGTCAAATGTCTGGCAATATATTTTATAATATTAATGGTATATGTCGGGTCGACACACTATTATTTTTATATTTTTATGTTTTAAATCTGTGTAATAAACTTGTGTAATTATTTATCTATTTTAAATATTCGAATATATGGCTGTTATATGTGCATATATATTTATTCTAAGATATCTGGAAATATTATAACCTTCTTTGAAAGAGGACTTTTGAAATAGAAACACTACATGGCAAAGAATAGGTTAATGAAAAGCAAAGTGTCCATTCTCCCACAGAAACTTCGAAACAGGTGTACTCAATTAGCCAATTGAGAAGAGAGTATATAAGATACGAGACTAACATTCACAGGTCATACCCACAGAGGAAGAGATAAGGTATCTCGAAACGCGTCTGGGCGTATTACCTGTGAAAAATTATATCAGCGGTACATGGCCATGTACTAAAGGACGGAGACGATATCCACTTACCCACGAAAGACAAACGAAGTGTTGGAAGACTCACGCAAGCGCAGTAGGCAATCCAGGTCTCTCACGAGAGTTGAGACGGGATCCAAGCAAAAACCGGACCCGAGACAAGCGTAGCGGAGAAAGGCTGAAGCGTGGGACGCCACGGCAGAAGTCCTCCCGCAGACCTGAGTGAGTGAGCCCACAGAGGACGCAGTGAGTAACACTAAATACAAGTGGAAATATACCGAACCGCTACAAGAAAAGCGGTATCAGCACTGAGATTACAAATGTGCTGGACAATTGACTTTGTACATCTAGCATTCTGAGACCCCGATACCGCTATAGATGATGGACAATCTGATCTCGGTCTAAAATAATATTTCATCCTAGACCATTCAATATCTTGTATTTCAGATGATATTATAAGACCTCAATTGCTACGCATTTAGGACTGTGTGGCTTTATATGAGACTATGAAGTGTTGAATACATCTGTATCAGATAATCATTATTGAATATATTTGAAGTGCAATATCTATCAGCTTCTGTTTGCTTCGCAGACGACTGTGATCCAATAGCCCTACCGAATAGGAGGGACACGGATGCAGCCTGCTGCGGCTGGCAGTCAGAACTTGATACATTAGAGATACCCATCTCTCTGGCTTACACATAAGCTATATATACGTTTTATGTCATTTTATGAATTTTACCCTGGTGCACACAGGACACACGTTAATTGTTTAATAAATAATTTTATTTGATTCCCACGTGTATTCCGAATTGTTTGAGTGCCGGTTCTATCCAATTTTCACTGAATTTCATTGGCATCTAGTAGTGTTGAGCGAGCATGCTCAGCCGAACACCAGTTTGGCTCGAGCATCGCTATGCTCGACACATTGCGGAGTTTGGCAATGCTCGAGTCAGTGTATTTAAATCTAATTTGGCATCTATTTCTATGCAGAAGATCACTGTACAGTGAGGGAATTCCTCAGTGTGAGTCCGTGGCTTAGGAGTCCCTGCTCTGACTCCATACATAGCTATGTTCATATATGGAGTCAGTGCTTGGGGACACCCCAGTGTATTTGAATCTATTGTAGCCTGTATTTCAGAAAAGTTTCTGCCGGGATTAAAACTCACGACCTTCTGCATTAGAGGCAAGGCACTTAACCACTCAGCTATATATATATATATATATATATATATATATATATATATAAAATCATACTTCTGATATATATGAATGCATAACATCTGGGAAACTACTACTGATGTTTTAGCCATAATACACACTGCCTGTCCAAAAAAAAGGTGGCAACTGGATTTAACTAAGCAAATAGTTATGAGCCTCCTATTGGATAATTACTGCATGGGCGATTATCTTTCAGCTGGCAACAAGTTATTTAACCCCAACTGGTGCAATGAGTTGCTTCTCATTTCTTAAACAACCATGTCGAAAGACACATCTCGTGGTCGTGGAAAAGATGTTAGTCTGTTTGAGAAGGGTCAAATCATTAGCATGCATCAAGCAGAGAAAACATCTAAGGAGATTGTAGAAACTACTAAAATTGGGATAAGAACTGTCCGCATTATTACAAACTATAAGGATAGTGGGAACCCATCGTATTCGAGGAAGAAATGTGGCGGGAAAAAAATCCTGAATGATCGCTTAAACGTTTAGTGAAATCAAATCGAAGAAAAACAACAGTAGAACTCAGGGCTATGTTTAATAGTGAAAATAAAGGCATTTCCACTGCACAATGCAAAGGAAACTCAAGGTATTGGGACTGAACAGCTGTGTAGCCGTAAAAAAAACACTAATCAGTGAGGCAAACCAGAAAAAAAGGCTTCAATTTGTTAGGGAGCATAAAGATTGGACTCTGGAGCAATGGAAGAAGGTCATATGGTCTGATGAGTCCAGAATTACCCTGTTCCAGAGTGATAGGCAAATCAGGGTAAGAAGAGAGGCAGATGAAGTGATGCACCCATCATGCCTAGTGCCTACTGTACAAGCCTGTGGGGGCAGTGCTATGATCTGGGGTTGCTGCAGTTGGTCAGGTCTAGGTTCAGCAACAGTATGTACTCCAAGAATGAGGTCAGCTGACTAACTGAACATACTGATTGACCAGGGTTTTCCATCAATGGATTTTTTCTTCCCTGATGGCACAGGCATATTCCAAGATGACAATGCCAGGATTCATTGGGCTCAAATTGTGAAAGAGTGGTTCAGGGAGCATGACTTTTTTTTGGACAGGCAGTGTATTTACATATATTATAATATATTATATATTCTAAATATATAATAATATGTGTAAATATATTATGGTTAACTTATATATATATGTTTAAATTAAGTTTAGCCTCTATTTCTGAAAAAGTTTGTGATAGGATTTGAACTCACAGCTTCTGCCTCACAGCCCAGGACTTTACCACAACACTATATTGATGCATAGCCTGTCACAAAAAATATGAGACTTCTACTGTATAAGTAACTGGCTATGCAGCTTTTATAACTGAGTGGTTAAGTGGCTTGCCTCTAATACAGAAGGTCATGAGTTAAAATCCTGGCAGAAACTCTTCTAAAATACATGCTAAGGCCTCTTTCACACGACCATATGGCTTTTTCAGTGTTTTGCGGTCCATTTTTCACGGATCCGTTGTTCCGTTTTTTGTTTCTGTTATGTTACTGTTTCTGTTCCGTTTTTCCGTATGGCATATACAGTATACAGTAATTACATAGAAAAAATGGGCATAAAATTTTAAACAGATGGTTCTGCAATAACGGAATGGATACGGAAGACATACGGATGCATTTCCATATGTGTTCCTTTTTTTTGCGGACCCATTGACTTGAACAGAGCCACGGAACGTGAATTGCGGGGCAATAATAGGACATGTTCTATCTTTCAATGGAACGGAAATACAGAAATGGAATGCATACGGAGTACATTCCGTTTTTTTTGCTGAACCACTGAAATGAATGGTTCCGTATACGGAACGCAAAAAATGACTCATACGGGAAAAAAAAACGGTTGTGTGAAAGAGGCCTAAATTAGATTTAAATACACTGGGTGTCCCCAAGCACCGACTCCATATATGGACATAGCTATATATGGAGTCAGAGCAGGGACTCCTAAGCCAAACTAGAGTCCCGACACCCTCCCCTCTTCAGAGCAGGGAGTGCCTGGTTTAATGCCCGGGTTCTCCCATTGATTTCTATTGTGCTTGGGTGCATCGCGAAGTGTTCTACTCGAGCACACGAGCACTTCGGTGCTCGATCAACACTAGCATCTAGTTTTAAGAATAATCAGCTGCGTTTCAATAGAGATTTATGTGCTTACAGTTAAAAGCAGGACGAAAAGGAACCCTGAGGTTTTCTGAGAATTTGGAGTAAGAATTTGGAGTAAATATGATATGAAGGCATGACTTTTTAAGTATCCTTGCAGCTGTTGTTTACTTGCAAGATACATTTTTCTTTATTCTATGACCAATTTCTGGTGACAGATAAAAAGACAACAACCATATGTTGATATATTTTTTACTTAAAGGCCATTGACATTTTTTTTTGTGAATTCATCAGAGAAGCTTTTGGTGCACAGTGTCAGGAACATGAATAAGTGGGCCCAATTTTCTTCAAATCAACTGTGAATACCACAATTTACCTGGAAATCTTTGAACAGTTTTACAACCAACCACCACCAGCAGAAAAAAATTCATTTTTCCAACAAGATGGAGCAACATGCCACCCCTCACAGAACTGGTGCGGGTTCATGGAGGGAGGAGCAATTTTTATCTGTGGGGAAATTTTTTAAAAAAGTGTCTGCTAAAAATCCACATCCCCTGGATGAACTCAGGGAAAACATCATGAATACCATCCATAGCATTACTGCTGAAGAGCTGCTAGCAGTATCATTCACCATAATTCGAAGTGCCCAAAGATAGGTAATAAAAAAAAATCCACTTTTTCGTGGGCCACCCCGTATAAAGGCCAGATTCAAATTCTCCTCTTTTTTTTTTTATTCACTCCTGGTTTTGTCTTCCAAAACTGCATGCAGAAACCTGACTGCATAGACATACCCTTAGCAGTGCAAACTGAATTGTGATTTAATCCAGAGTGTTGGAGGTGGCTACGTGCAGTTATCTGAGCGGAGACACCATGGTCTACTCGGAGTTGGTATACCAGTCCCAGCATAGTCCATCTAGGAAGGACCACATCTCCACTTTCCGTCTTTTGTAACACGTCCTGTAGACCTGATGGAGAGTGGAGGGTGACTGCACAATGTATATTGGATTTTATGTTTTCCTTTTTATTTTTAAACCACCTTAAATATTGTTATCTTTGTGTCTAGATGTACCAATGGGAATGAAAGTCTGGCTGCATGTGTGTTTCAGTGTAAACTCTGATTTCCGGTTCATCTTTGTTGAATTTCTGCCTTTTATTTCTGTGTATTATGCAGCTATTATTAAAATGTCTGTAGATGTAATTTCACATAGGGTGAATGTGTGGCTGTGTGGCTGTATTGCAATCGGATCCATATGTTTGTTGTCTTTCCAGGAAAATGCTGATGAGGGGATAATTTAAAACTGACTTTAGCTCTCCCAGACAACGCATAAATTAACAAAAGACGCTGAACCCTTTTTTGTTAAATAATTGATTCCTGCTCAGAAATTGACTTTAAAACAAAGCAATTTCATTTTACTTGGTTAAGTTTACACAATACAAACTGAAATTCATTGGCAACAAAGAAATAAAAATATATTGTACATAATGTAAAGCACTGAAGGCACCCTAAAATATTTCTGTACACTAAGAAATGGAATCAGTTAATAAAAAGCTTTCCTACATGCTACATACCACGTATATATCCACATTGACCCCATAAACTTACTTTCATTAAAATTTCTCTCAGTAGTTATGGTTACTTCATCTCAAATAATTGCGTAGAAGAAAATGTTAGGTTCTATTCACAAACAGATTTGTTGTAGAAATTTCTGTGACTGAGGCCTCTTTCAAACTACCGTATGGCTATTTCAGTGTTTTGCAGTCCGTTTTTCACGGATCCGTTGTTCCGTTTTCTTGTTTCCGTTGTGTTTCCGTTTCCATTCCGTTTTTCTGTTCCGTTTTTCCGTATGGCATATACAATATACAGTAATTACATCGAAAAAATTGAGCTGGGCATAACATTTTCAATAGATGGTTCCGCAAAAACGGAACGGATATGGAAGACATACAGATAGTTAGTGGGAGATAGTCAGGTAGGTTAGATAGTGATATAGTGTAGATGACAGGTTCCAGTGCAGGGTGTTTGGTAGTGTGATAGGAATTACTGTACTGTGCATTTTCTTCAGTCTCAGGAAACTTCTAGCAGCTTGAAAAATGCATCAAAAGTGACCCACGCCTGTATTGTGCGCGCAATACACGCATATTACATTGCCAATTTTCGCAATCAAGAATATAATCGTCAATTCTTGAATATTTGCCCAAATATTGACGAAATATTGCAAATTCGAATATTGCCCCTGCCGCTCATCACAATCAGTTATGCTTTTTTGAGTCTGCTGGACAAAATACATACTGTAGTTATATGGTTGGTAAGGCTTGAAAAAGAGACAGGTTCATCAAGTCCAACCTATCATCCTACTTTTATGATCCAGGGGAAGGCAAAAAAAAAAATGGTCAGGTGGATGCTATTGCCCTATATTAAGTGCTCATGCACACGACCGTTGTTGTTTTGCGGTCTGTTTTTCACGGATCCGTTGTTCCGTATCTGAGGTTTTTTCTCTGATTTAAGTCATCTTCCGTTCCATTATTCCACAAAACATATCCATATGTTTTCCGTATGCGATCCGTTTTTTGCGGATCGGAAATGGAAACAGTAACTTATTAATCACCAAACACATGAGCAATTTGGGCTGGGCATAGCATTTCTACAGTATGGATCCACAAAATACGGATGAAATACGGATGACATACAGATGTGTTCTGTGTGCGTTCCGTATTTTTTGCAGACCCATTGACTTGAATGGGGCCTTGGACCGTGATTTGCAGACAATAATAGGACATGGACTACTTTTTTGCGAAATGGTAATACGGTAACGGAATGCACACGGAGTACCTTCCCTTGTTTTTGCAGACCCATTAAAGTGAATAGTACCGCATACGGTCCACAAAAAAAATGGAACGGAAGCGGAAAGAAAATATGTTCGTGTGCATGTGCCCTAAGGAAGTAAAATTCTTTCCTGACTCCAAATTAGGATAAATCTCTGGATCAATGTTCCAGCTCCAGAAATGTAGTACTCACAGGTCTTACAGTAAAGAATTCCTATCTATGATAATTAGTGATGAGCGAATTGAAGCTGACGAAGTGGAATTCGATCTGAATCTCAGGAATTATTCGATTCGCACCAAATCCGAATTTCCTTGCGCTTCATGGTAACGAATCACATTTTTTTCACAAAATGGCTGCTGCACATGTTAGGACATGGAGCAAGGAACTCTGGGAACAAGGGATTACCCACAATGCCATGCATGCAGCCAATCAGCAGCCAGCCAGCCCTGTGATGTCACAGCCCAATAAATAGCCTCAGCCATCTTGGATTCTGCCATTTTCCACTGTACTTAGTGCAGGGAGAGACATCAGCAGGCACTAGGGACAGTGTTAGGAAAGACTTGAAAACTTATATTTTGCTCAATAGAAGTTCAGGGAAAGAGCATTAGCAGTGTAGGGAAAAGATAGGGAGGAATTATTACACAGTACTGAAGCAGAACAGGGTTTAATAGGGGAGTTTACAGCCTGGGTAACAGGAACAATCCTATTACACCTTGCTGAACTGACTGCGGAACCAAATTGCCATTATACTGCTGCTCATTTCAGGTTTGCAATACTTCTATAATTCCAGCAAACTGTTTTTGTTATTGGGGTCTTATTAGCCCTTGTGCGGTGCAGTTATATATATTTTCTAAAGCCTTTTTTTGTCGTGTATTAGTGGGCGGAAAAAAAAGGAGCTTATTAGCCATTGTGTGGTGAAGTGAGAAAATTACAGCCCTTTTTGGAGTGTATTAGTAGCACAAAAAGTATTTGCCGTTCAGGGCTGCAGTTATGTTATAAAATCTTTTTTTGTCGTGTATTAGTGGGGGGGGGGGAGGGGCTTATTAGTCGTGTGGTGAAGTGAGAAAATTACAGCCCTTTTTGTCGTGTATCAGTGGTAAAAAAACAACTTTATTTGCCACAGTTATATGTTCTAAAGCCTTTTTTTTGGCATGTATTAGTGGGAAAAAAGGGGTTTATTAGCTGTTGTGTGGTGAAGTGAGAAAATTACAGCCCTTTATGGCATGTATTAATTTCCTTTTTATTTACTTATTTGATCTAACAGTATGTCAGACAGAGAAGTGACAGGACCTACACAGGGGAGTGGCAGATGCCTAAATGTTTCTGTTGCAGGCACAGGTCGCAGAAGAGTAAGGGGCCTGGCAGCAGGGGTCACATCAAGAGTCCTGAGCTCAAGGTGTCATCTAGAGGTCGTGTCTTGACCAGCAACCCAGCTGTTCTTGATTGGTTGACTCGGTCATCCACTTCGTCCCAAGTGACATCAGACACCTCCAGCCAAGTATCCGTGGGTTCGTCAGACACAACCCTTAGTTGGCATGGCCCGGTAAAAGTTCCTGTGCCCTCACTTGTCCTCAACCTGCCTCTGTCCTTTTCTGTTCCGTCAGCCAGAGAAGTATTATATGCTGTGGGCTCAGCTCCACTATACAGCGAGGACGAGCTACTAGTGAACAGTCAGCAGCTAATTGCCCGGCCAAGATCCGGAGAACAAATCCGCCGCTTCCTCAAGTAGGCGGGCAAGTTGTGATGAGGAGAGTGGCGTGGGAGTTGGTGTTGCGAGTGGTTAGGCTCCTGGCTCAGAGACCGTTGAGGAGGACATCAGTGACGTGCAGACCGTACTCGATGATAATGTAGCTGATCGCAATTGGGAGCCAATGGTCAAAGGGGCTTCATCACCATTGGGAGAAGAGGGTGGCAGCTTGCGCGTGAGGCAGAGGTGGAGCCAGCAAGTTGGTAGCATGGCTGGGAGTCAGCAGGGTGGCAGCAGTGGGAAATCGGGAGCCAAACATGCCTGGGGTAGACCACCTGCTTTGCAGGAGCCTACTGGCCCGGAAAGTAGTGGTGCAGGGGTTCACATAGGCAGTGGCGGTAGCAGTCAGTGAGTGCAGAGTGTTGGGGGTAAAATCACCTACTCGGCGGTGTGGCAATTTTTTGTTAAGCCGCCGGGGGAGGTGAACATGGCCATTTGTTGAATCTGTTCGATCACTGAAGCTATTGCCAAGAGACAAAAGTATGCATGCACTCATAGGAGCTGAAGTGCTCCTGGCCAAGTTGCTGGTACTGCAGTCCCTCCCTTTCCAAGTGTTGGATTCTGCACCTTTCAGAGAACTGATGGCTTGTGCCGAGCCGAGGTGGAGAGTCCCAAGCCGTCATTTGTGTGCAGTACCAGCCCTGCACACATATGTAGAACAGAAGGTGGGCCAGTCCTTGAGCCTGTCTGTGTCTGCCAAAGTGCACGGCAGCGCCGACGTGTGGAGCTGTAACTGCTGTCCTTTATGGCCCACTGGGTAAATGTGGTTCCTGCCCAGCTAATCCTGCAACTTGGCCAGGTGACTTCGCTTCCGCCTCCACGTTTTCACGCCGTTGGTCCTGCGACAATGTACGCCTCTGGCTCCTCATCCTCCGCCTTGTCCTCAGCCTCCACTGCAGGGACAATTCACAGTGCCCCACTAGCATACCACATGTGCACGCTGTGTCACGCTGTTCTGCACCTAGTTTGCTTGGGCAAACTGAGTCACACAGGGGAGGAATTGCTCTGCGTCCTTCATTAAGAAATTGAATCCTGGCTTTTTCCACGACAACTCAAAATCGTAACCATGGTGACCGACAACTGGAAGAACATGGTGTCGGTGCTGCACCAAGGAGGGCTTAGCCTTGCGCCCTGCATGGCGCACGTGTTCAATCTGGTTGTCAAGCGGTTCCTGAAGTCTTCCACCCATCTGCAAGACATCCTAAAAATGGCCAGGCAACTTTGAATGCACTTCAGCCACTCGTACACCGCCAAGCACACCCTCCGTGAGCTACAGCGGCAGAACAGCGTCACCCAACAGAGGCTGATATGCAATGTTTCCACCCGTTGGAATTCCACCCTCCATATGTTGGGCCGACTGTACAAACAGAGAAAGGCCATAAACAATTTATTGATGATACAGGCGGATTCCCCTGTGTAACTTCGATGTTAGCCATTGGCAGCTCATGCGTGACACCTGCCATTTGCTCGTGCCCTTTGAGGAGACCTCTTTATTTGTCAGTCGCCAGGACTACGGGATGAACAATGTCATTCCACTGATTCATATCCTAGAAAAAATGCTGGTAAATCTGGCTGGTCAGAGGACTGGAGACGTGGTACCTACATCTTGCGGCCACATGAGCTCTGTGGCGGCTGAACTGGAGGAGGAGGACATTGGAGCAGAAGCAATATGTGGCAAAATGGGTGGTTTTTCTACACAGGTGACAGGAGAGGAGGAGCAGGAGCAGCCGGAGGAGCAAGAGGGAGATGAGGAAGACGAGGCAGATGACCCAGACACGCTGTTGCAGTATGCAGTGGAGATGGAGGCATGGAGTCCTTCCAAGTCACTTGCGCAAATGGTCCGATGCATGCTCACTTGCTTGCGTAGTGACAGCCGAATTGTCACCATTCAGCAGAGGGATGACTACTGGCTCTCCACCATGTTAGACCCTCGCTACCGGTCTAAAACGGGGGCCTTTTTTACACCCACTGAGAGGGAGGACAAACTGAACTACTATAGAGACATCCTATGTATTCAGTTGGCCGCTGCCTATCTGCGCCATCGTCGATCCTCTCGCAGGTCTGACCGGGGGGTCCCTCTGTGCTCATGTTCCACTGCCATGGCTGCTGGGGAGGGTGGGGTGGCAGGAGCAGCTTTCTTCACCCGCATAGTGAGGAAACCAGCAGGTGGTGGCATACTTGGAGTGCATGACAGCTGTCATTGAAGATCCGCTGGACTACTGGGTAGCCAAACTGTATTTGTTGCAGCTACTGGCCGAGTTTGCCATGGAAAAGCTGTCCTGCCCGGCCAGTAGTGTGGCATCAGAGCAGGTGTTTAGTGCAGCGGGGGCCATAGTTACCACAAGAAGTACTCGCCTGTCCACATATAATGTGGAGAGACTGACCTTTGTCAAGATGAATCAGGCGTGGATCAGCTAGCATTTGCACCCGCCAATGCCTGATGCTTTATATTAAATCATCCATTCTGCCTCACCCAAACGTTGACAAAAGAGACTGGTTTCTTTTGGCTACCTGCTTTAGCTACTTTTCTGATGCTGCCACCTGCCTGATGCCACACATCTGATGCCAAGTGCTCCTTCTTACACCCACCATCGTCAGTGGGTACTGTTATTGCCACCCACCTCCCCACTCTGTCACTGGGTCACTCTGTGGTCTCCTGATGCTGCTGCCACCTCCACATTATGTCACCTTGCCACTCTATGGTCTTCTGATGCTGCTGCTACCTCAACACTGTCACCTTGCCACTCTGTGGCCTCCTCATGCTGCTGCTGCCACCTCTACACTCTGTCATTGTGCCACTCTGTGGTCTCCTGTTGCTGCTGCTACCTCCACACTATGTCACCTTGCCACTCTGTGGTCTCCTGATGCTGCTGCCACATCCACACTATGTCACCTTGCCACTCTATGGTCTCCTGATGCTGCTGCTACCACAACACTATGTCACTTTGCCACTCTGTGGCCTCCTCATGCTGCTGCTGCCACCTCCACACTCTGTCATTGTGCCACTCTGTGGTCTCTTGATGCTGCTGCTACCTCCACACTATGTCACCTTGCCACTCTGTGGACTCCTCATGCTGCTGCCACTTCCACACTATGTCATTGGGCTTCTCTGTGGACTTCTCATACTGTTCCCAGCCTCCTCCATGACTGAGCCACTATTTTGCCTTTTTGGCCTGGCATCATCATTTTTTTGACCCTTCTTCTGATCTGTAAGAAGGAAGGTAAAATGAGACAAACAACGGATCCTGTCTGTGTATCAGCTGTAAGGCCTGTATAGTCCCATCAGTATTGGCTTATGATTTGGTAGCCAAAAGCAGGAGTGGGTACAAAACACATAAGACATGCAAATATTCCATTCATGTGTCATCTCGGTTTTGGATCCACTCCTGTTTTTTTTGGCTTTAGCAATACTGATGGATTACTGACCAAATGCTGAACGAGTGAAGGTGGATGCTCAACAGACAGGATCCTTTTTTTGGGGGGGTATTGTTCTGACGGATCAGAGGAAGGGCAAAATAATCAGTGATGTCAACACAAACTTACTGCTGACACTCCTCTCCACTCTTTTAGTGGGGTTCTACTTGTATAAACGTTTAATAGAACAGGTTCTGTAGACATCTATGTGGATGGAATCAGCTGATGACAGTGTAAAAGAAATACGCGCTTTCATGCTATAGTAGGATCTTGGGCCGTTGGACGGTTCTTTACACCTGACGCTAACATTGACCTGTAAGGCTGACTTCACACTTGAGTTATTTGGTCAGTTTTGGCCCCGTAACTGCCCAAATAAGTAAAGTGTGCAGTGATTCTAAGAGTGGCGCCTGTCATCTGCATGTCATACTGACTCACAGTATAGTTTCACTACCACAGCAGACTTACTATGCGTTTTGCTGCAAGGCCTAATGTTCTACACCACTATACAGGCTTTCTGCAGCTAGGAAATAGCTGTTTTTTAACGCGATTCGACACAAATTAATTTTGATCTAATCAAATCGTTTCAGAAAATTTGGCGAATCGACCGAATTGAATTTTTTAGAAATTCGCTCATCTCTAATGATGATGGTGAAACTTTCTTTTCTCTAGACATAGATGATAACCTCTTGTAATGGTTACAGGAATGAGCTCTGCACTGTCCATTCCTTTGTTTACCATTTGTAATTAGATTTTTCACACTAGAGTAAAGGGTGTATTAGACGGGTAGATTTTCTTTGTATGAACATTTATTAGCGAATCGCGATCATCTTGCAGTGTAATATTGCTGTCGATTGCACGATGAACGAGTAAATGCTTGTTTAACGGGCAATTCAGATCTTTCAGCATCCTGAAAGATCTGTATTTTTCGGCAGCAGATCTGCTGTCTAATTACAATCTGCCACCGGCATACCACTGTACAGCGTGGGGATGAGCAATGGCATAGCGATCACTCCTCATTATGTTGCTGAGGAGATTGCTGCATGTAATAGCAGCGGTCTGCTCAGCAAGTGATTAGGCAGTTGTCGGGAAGGAAAGCTTCCATCCAGACAATCGTCTGTGGGATCTGGGTGTCTAATACACCCTTGACCCTAGTTGGACAATCTTTCTTGGTGCTGCAATCCATCCATTCTCCAAATTAAAAGCAATATTAACATTTTGTTTTCTTTGTAGGAACATTGTTAAGGATGCAAGAATTCTGGAGATATGGCTTTGTCCTGATGCCTGAAGAAGGAGAGAAATTTTCACATCAAAAAATAAGAAAGTGACATTCCATCTATCTAAGCCATGGATAAACTGCAGTACATCCTCATGAACCTCAGAGATGTGCTGCGGACAATCAGGATGAAAGCCAAATATGCTCTCTTCTTAGTCTTAGTGGTGGTTCTGGTCATAATTGAGAAAGAAAACAAGATCATCTCAAAGTAAGAGAATGGGATTAAGTTTAATTAATGAACAGTAAATGAAGAAGACAGGAATATTTCTTAACCCCTAGGGCAATGTTCACACTTTTGCCTATTTCTAACTTGACATGAATTTTTCAAAGAATCTATGGCAGAAATCTGAGGCTGAAACTCTTCTACCATGGATATACAGGGAATAGGCATGTGGATTAGCCCCATTGGCCCATTACACAGGTTTTACCCCCTTTCACTTGCAGTAGCTACAGAATGACGTTGAGATTTTTCCGGATTTAGACGCAGAATCCATGCCAGAATTGTGAGCTTGTAAACATGGCCTAAATATTCACATTACAGACACAATCAATGCAGTTATTATCTTGCTTAATGTTGTGTCCAGTTTGCCTATGCAAAGAAAAGCTTTTTATGCAGTTTTTCTTCCTAAAATCTATGGCAGCGGCTTTAAGCAACATGTCTATTTGTATCACTCATATTATTGCAAACAGTTTTAACAAACATAGAGATGCTACCTGTAAGATTACATTCACACAACAGTGAAAAAAATGGCCGTTAAAAACATATAACCTATCAGTTTTTCCTGACCTTTTTTTGTCAGTGTGTTCATCCATTTTCTGACCATTTATCAATTTTTAATGGCTGTGTTGCATCCATTTTGCATCAGTTTTTAATGGTAAAATGAAAAATAACTCCCCTTACCAGAGGCACGCCAGGATCACTTGCTACACAGGACCTGACGCTTCCAGTGTGATCATGTGATGTCTCCACATTGGGAAAGTCAGGTCCTGCTGCCTCCAGTGCGAGTGTTCCCAGTGGTGCCTGTGGCAAGGTGAGTATATATTTTTCAAAATCCTTCCTTACACCCTGCTCATGTATCCAATTTTAACAGCTGTTAGACGGGAGCACTCCTATCTAAGCGGCCATTAAAAACAGGCCTACTGATTTCAGTGCGGTCTGTCTGGCTGTAAAAATAGCCAAAAATTGGACATGTCCTATTTTTCAATGACCGCTATTCACTGGCTATTAAAAAATGGCCATCTGAATAGCCCCATAGACTTTAATTGGTTCTGAAAACAGCCATGTGATATGTTAATGAGCCCTACATGTATAAAAATTTATGGAATGATTTTGTTTTCTGCAAAATTATGGCTTGAAAAGTTTGGATAACTATAAATCACCGCAAATGAAAGATTATTGATCGGTTTGCAGGAAATAGCATATAGAAATCTTTGGAGACCTACTGTATGTTCACATGTCTCTGATGATATATGATGTCATATGGAGACACATTATAGCAGTACATGGAGTACCTACAGCTAAAAAGAATGGAACGATACAGGCCCTGTGCTCCACTGTACAGGTTTTGTGCACATTGGTCTTGTGCATGAAGCTTTACTATACAACTCTAACATATAAATCTTAGATAAAAAGATCCAGCTGTTGATTAGTATAGATTTTCCCCATCAGCACTTATAACTTAATTAATTCAATTGCCTCATTAGAGCAAAGACCCATGCTATTTTCACAAGACTTAAGTTGGCAGGCCGTGACTATTTTAGTCATGTCTAATATGTATAGTTCATGTAATTTACAGTTCCAGGGAAAATATTTAAAAACATGTAGTAGACATTTTCTGTTTGACTCTATCAGGTTCCTGCTATACATACAATAAATAATTAAAATATGGGAAATATTTTGTTAATAATTTTCTTTTTCTTTTTTTAATTGTAGGGTATCAGACAAACTTATCCTCAAGCAAATGCCACCAAACATATTTGAGATCAACAGTACAGACTCCAATATTGTCTACTCAGAAAATGGTTCCTTGCTGTCTCTTAGTGAGCTGGACTCTGCTTTTTCTCAGCTTAGGAAACAATTGGTTAATGTCACCCTACAACTTGGAGGAAGTAACCCATTTCCTGCAGGCCTTCCAAAAATGCCTCGTAGGCATATACTCCTGATGGCTACCACACGCACAGGCTCATCTTTTGTAGGCGAGTTCTTTAATCAACATGGAAATATGTTTTACTTGTTTGAACCCCTTTGGCACATCGAAAGAACAGTGTCTTTTGAATCTACTGGTGCCAATGCAGTTGGTTCAGCAATTGTTTACAGAGATGTTCTTCAGCAACTTCTACTTTGTGATCTACATATCTTGGAGAACTTTATTTCACCACCTCCTGAAGACCATCTTACAAGATTCTTATTTCGTAGAGGGTCTAGCAAGTCTTTATGTGAAGACCCAGTTTGCACCCCTTTTGTGAAAAAAGCTTTTGAAAAGTATCACTGCAAGACTCGCCGATGTGGTCCTCTTAATATGACATTAGCAATGGAGGCATGTTTGAAAAAAGAACATGTGGCCATTAAGGCAGTACGTATCAGACAGCTAGGGTTCCTGCGCACTCTTGTTGAAGATCCACGACTTGACATGAGGATAATACAGTTAGTGCGTGACCCAAGAGCTGTACTGGCCTCTCGCATGGTAGCTTTCTCTGGCAAATATGAGTCGTGGAAAAAATGGGCCCTAGAAGGTGCAGCTCCCATACATGAAGATGAAGTCCAAAAATTAAGGGGCAACTGTGAGAGCATTCGTTTATCTGCAGAACTGGGCTTAAGTCAACCTGGTTGGCTTAGAGGTCGCTACATGCTTATGCGTTATGAAGACATTGCTAGATCTCCTCTTGAAAAGGCCAAAGAAATGTATAGGTTTGCTGGGATCACACTTACACCACAGGTAGAAGAGTGGATCATCAAGAATACTCAAGCACCCCAAGACAGTAATGGAATCTATTCTACTCAAAAGAATTCTTCAGAACAGTTTGAGAAGTGGCGATTTAGCATACCATTTAAATTAGCCCAGGTAGTTCAGGATGTGTGTGCACCAGCAATGAAAGTTTTTGGCTACAAGCTGGCTAATGACTTAGAGACACTCACAAATCAATCAATCAGTTTGCTAGAAGATAAGGTTAATTTTTGGGTGACGTAGTGTTTTGCTATTTAATTTATTTATATCTTGGGTTAAGAACTGCCATTGAACTTTGTGCTTGAAACGGGGGGGGGGGGGGGGGGGGGGGGCAGATGGGAGAGGGCTAATTTGCACCTGCTGAGCCGCAACACACCATCTTTTAAGCCTTTGTACATTTTTCAGTGTATTGCTTCCTAAATTAGGAAGTCATTCTTATTGAACTATCAGGGGAAGAAGCTGAAGATGCCGATTATCCAGATTGGCTTGTAAAGCAGATGATTCCTGCTGATGTACAGAAACTGCCTACTTTTCCAGGTACTGAATAAGTCTATGCCTGGAAGAAGCATTTATATCTCATGCTGTTTTCTGAAGCTGAATTGAGGATTTTCTGCACTGCAAGGCATCCAACGATTTCAAAGACTCTTCTTAAATTAAAATTGTTCAAAATATACTACACATAAATTATGAAATCACGTGGATGAAAGCTTTACCATTTTTTGGGGAAAACAGCTTCTGTGAATGGTTATTTTCCAAAGTGATAAGTTTATAATTTAGAGTTTCTTATATACAGAGACAGTGGACTGTTATTGTACAAATGTAGTTGCCACTCAGAGCAGAACCTTTCTTTACGACACTCGGAACATGAGAGAGACATTCTACTGTATCTGAGCAAGATTGAGCTTGCACATTTAGACCCTTACAAAAAGAAAAAAAATATTTATGATGTATCTGGCATGAGAAGCTGCAATACTTCAAGTCCTTATCATTTCACCTTTACAAAGTGTTATTTTCTTACAAAGCTTCAACACAGTTGGCTGTGTCTTTGCATGGAACATCAAATACTTTATACCAGAGGAAGTCAAGTTAGTTTATTTCTTAAGGCTGTGAGGTTGCACCACCTGTTTCTCACTCTAGCTTGTTCTAACACTCCATAAAGTGTCAGCAGACGTCTTACTTGTCTTCTCCATTTAGTGAGGTTTCTAATGCGATAATGAATGCTTTTCAGTAGGACTGCGTAGTGTTCAGAGCAGAGTAGTGGGCAGCTGGTCTTGTCCAAGCATTTATTACTAGTTCAGTGTAGAGATTACGCTATAATTTAGGATCCACATGAAGGAACTTTTGTTAGCCCAATGATATTAAGGCTTTCTCACTGGTATACAAAACAGCTAGTAGACATTAGCCAATAGACAAGCACTGGGAGCAAATACCAGTAATCAGCATTATTCTAGATATTTCTATTCCCCCTATGATCTATTGCACAATTTTCCTTCATTAAGTTATAATTTCACCAAAAAGTGGACATGCAGGGTTGGTTTTATCATGGCTAGTTAACGGTCTTCTATTATTTTAATATTTCCCTTGGGTCCTTAATAGTGCTGGACACCAAGTGAGTTCATTATTAGAGCTAGTGTTAATGCACTAAATGTGAACATGCAGTTTTAAATCCATCAATACCATGATGAATTAAAGGGGTGGTCCAGTTTCACCAAGAAACTTGACAATGCTGGCAAATAGGCTGGAATAAAAAAAATCTTGGTGTACTTACCCAATAGATTCAGTGCTGCAACAATAGTTTTCCCCACTGAATGTGGTTTCCTAGGCTCCAAAGGTGACATTGCATGGACAATTAGTCAATGCTGGTGCCAATCACTGGTCTTGGTGAGCCGCTGAAGCCTGTGATTGGCTACAGGTATTGTCAAAGTGATGTAATTGCAGCCAGGTAAACAAAACTAAATGGGGAGAGTCAGAGTGGTGGCACTGGATCTACTGGGTTAATACTCTGGTTGATTTTCTTTGTTTGTTAGGCTAGTTTAACATACAGTATGCATTAAAACTTTCCAGGAGGCTGTTCTGGCAGAGAAACAGCTTACCAGAGTTCATCGTATCTGGCATTGCCGAATAGTGCTGTTCACCACCGGAGCCCTTTGACTATAATGGGACCTATGGGGATTTGGCCAGTTTCCGGCATGAGTGCCAGGGTTTGTCCACACAAAAACTAGTGAAAGCACAGATTTTTGTCTGGCCAAATCCTGGCACTAACTGTGGAAACAGGCCGGATCTCTGAAAGGTCCCATTATAATCAAAGGGGTCTGGCAGTGCTATGGCCCTATCTGACTATGCCGATAAGATGAACTCCGGCAAGCTGTTACTCAACCAGAACAGCCTTACTTTCAACGCATATGTGAAAGTAAACTTATGCTATTTCCAAGTGTTGTCCTGGAAACTGGAACATCCCTCTAATCATAATTATATGTTTGACTATGTTAGAAAAACTATTTTACAATAATTTATAAGATTTATAAGATTTGTTTACGCATGGTGCCAAGACTGGGCATAAATGAGCTACAGTTCGATTATTTATACAAATTAGGCTGGTTTCACAGATTTTTTCATGTGTTTCTATGGGCTTTTTCAACCAATGTTTTTAGCAGTCTTTTAATTCAGCTAGATGTTAAGTCTACAGAGTATTGAGAACGCACTACATACAAATCTTTTGTGTTATTTAAAATCGCCGCATATTCTAGATATAGCATTTTCTCTTCTGTTTTTTTACTATTGCCTTCTTTATAGGATTTGAAAAAAAAAACATGTTTAAAATGTTTAAAAAAAATAGCATTGAAAATTCGGAAAAACACCAAAAAATATGTATGAAGCAAGCCTAAAATAGTTACAAGTTGCTGAAAGAAGCCATTTGTGCTAAGGTATTGTGTTGGTTAAAAGTGCATTTTATGTAAAGAGTATATCATTTCATGTTACGGTATGTAATTACCAACATATTGGAACTTGTCCTTCTCTGGGATTAGCAAAGTAAACCTCACCACATTAATTAGGATTCTTTTTTCCTTGTAAGTAACATGGGAGAAGAAAGTTCCAACATGACAATAATTTGTTCTAACAAAGAGTAGGCATGTTGTGAAAAGATCAGGATATTCATTTAAATTCCTTAGAGCTTTGTTATTTAGCTGCCTTTGAAAAGATTCCGGGACATTGTTGTGTCTAAAAATCTGACTTAAAAAAATGTATAAAGTGAAGGTTTGTTTTTGAACTTTATACAATGACTTAAAGAGACCACATGTCCCTAGTGTAACTTTAGTGTCATTATACAATTTTATAGAAGAATATTCGACTCGGACGAGCGTGCAGAGGTTCTGGATGGCGCGTGGGGTGTAAGCGTCCATTAACACGTACGCAAAATGGGTCCGCATCCGTTCCGCAATTTTGTGGAAAAGGTCCGGACTCATTCATTTTCGATGGGGCCGGAATGTGCTGTCCGCATCCGCATTTGCGAATCCTCACTTCCGTTCAGCAAAAAAAAATAGAATATGTCCTATTCTTGTCCGCAATTGCGAACAAGAAAACGCATTTTCTATGAGAGTGCCGGCGATGTGTGGTCCGCAAAATGCGGAACGCACATTGCTGGTGTCTGTGTTTTTTCAGATCCGCAGTTTGCGGATCTGCAAAACACATACGGACGTGTGAAAGGACCCCAAGTTGCTGCCAGGCTGCTTTTTGGTGGCCTATCTCAATTCAGAACAAAAGGATTAGGCAATGTTGAAATCCAACTCTCTGATCCCTTTTTCTCTCTGATATCAGCAATTGAATGGTAACTTGGTCCCTCTGAAATTAAGGCTTGGCAAGCAATTATTTGAGGGCTCTTTTTTGACACCAGCCTTATTGATTTCTTTAGCTTTGCTCAGTAATAGGAGCGGAACAATGAAAATAATGGAAGTGCCGTATTCGGCACATAACTCACACAAATGGACCTAAACAGATCCCATTGACTACATTGCGATCTGTTTCATTTCTGTCAGGGAGAACTCTTTTTTGCATGCAGGACTTTTCTCTCTCCAACACAGATGTGAACCCCTTTATGGGCTGGAGAGGAAAGCTTGTATTTACGAGCAACTTCCACTCTGGCAGACACAGACTGTCCAGATATTTCATATACTATTCGTATAGTGTGTCCCCTTCCCGATCAGTATTCCCAAGGTAAAAAAAAAAATCATGCAAATTTTTTTGTGCTCTATCAAAAAGGTTTTCAAGAAATTACAAAAAGATAATAGCTGAATTCTACATATACGTATCTTTAGAATTCTGCAGCATCCCCTTGCTACCACTGTTAGGATCCCTCACCTCATCACTAGTTGTAAACCTGGATCAGAAGGCTGGCCAATCACATGTATTAATTATAGTGACATCACAACAAACAAATGTTACTAGATGGGCCACTAATGTCCCTATGGATGGATAGCAATGGCAGCAGAGAAATAGTAAAGAATTCTAAAGGCTAGTATATTGAGTCTATCTAAGGATATGTTCACCTTGTAGATTTTCCATATGGATTTCAGTATGTTTTCTGCCATAAAATCCTCTTGGAATCTGGTTAAAATACGCCTTATATTGTTGTCAATGTGGATTCTGCGCAGAGAAATTTTTGGGAAAAAGTACCATGTCACTTCTTGGTGCAGATTCCATATGGAAATTGCAGTAGCCACATGCAGATTAGCCCATTTGAAAATGGCTAAATTCATGGCATGTACAACTGCAAATCTACAGCAGAAACCAAGGATTTCTGCTGCAGATCCAAGGTGCATTTTTCAATGTACCCATATGGGAGACAACACCTTCAATAGTTTTATACAGCTTTTACTACTGACAAAAACGTAGGTGCAGTCAGCTCACCACCTTGATGGACCTCTGTTCACGGATCTTTGGTGAAGGGAATCCAACACAGTATCATAGAAAATGGACGATTCCAGCACTTGGAGGGCTTCTAGTGAAAAAATACTTTATTCGAAGACAATTAAAACAATCCATGTGGCACACAGAAAGACATTTACCCGGATAGCCAGTCTACGTGTTTCAAACTAAGCCTAGTCCTTATTTATGAACATGAATAATGACTAGGCTTAATCTGAAACGCGTAGAATGGCTATCCGGTGGAATGTCTTTCTGTGTGCCTTGTGGATTCAAATAAAGGATTTTTTTACTACAAGCCCTCGAAGTGCTGGAATAGTTCTTTTTCTCTGATAGCTTTTACTACTGGTTATATTGTCCAAATATGCTGCCTCCAAGAAACAAAGATCGGCAGTACAAGTGAAATACAACCCAATCCATAATGAATAGGTAGATGATTACACATTTATGAGGCCTGTGCACCTAATACATTTATAAATATTGTATGTATTTTACACAGCAGCATTCCCCATGTTACAAAGGAAAAATGAATAGCTTTCTAAAAGACATACGGTATGCAGGCGTATAATAGCTATACTATACGATAACCAATATATATATTTTTTTAATAGAGAGTTACATGAATTCCATTCACACCGTTTTTTTAAATGTTAATGTTTCAGTTATGAATATTTCCAATATATTATTAATGTTTTTTTCCTTTATCTTCAAATAGTTTATCAAATAAGCAGACAGCAATTCTGGATATTATAACCAGTAGTAAATGTGTATGTGTTGTGCACTGTAAATGTACGGAAAGTAAGATACAAGATGCAAGATAGTAATTTGTATGTACCATTTGGAGAAGTTGTCAATAACATTTCCTACTTAATGTTAATAGAACTGTATTAAACTTAACATTTTGAACACTGAAGGTTTTCCTTTCCCACCTACAATCCTGAGAGGTTTACAGAACTCACAGACCTGAAGCTCTAATGATAAATTCCGCCCAATAAATGACCCTTTATGTTATTTCCCAGTAAAGCCTTATTGAGGTCATTCCTGGCAGCATGGAGGCCTCTCATTCAGAGAGCTGTATGTACATTGCTTGGTTTAGGTTCACACTTCACTACACGCCATAAATTACTAGCAAGATGGGTTTTGCTACTTTTGGCTCATTATTGCGCTATAATGCCCTCTGTGTACTCCTGACACCAAGACGTCCCTTAAGACCTCTACAACTCGGAAAAAGGACGAGGCAGCATAGCACTGGTCTGTTGCTATGAATTAGTGAGCATTAAGGTGCAAATCATGGAATTTTATTTTCATTCACAGTGTTATAGTAAATCCACAGCATATATAATACAGGTATAGTGCTGTATACATTAAATTAATACCTTGCCCTCAAAAAACCCAGGCTGTCAGTTATATGTATCCTTAGAATGGTGTCAGGCAGTGGCTTAACTAGAAATGATTGGGGCCCACCCCCATTGGAGGATTTTAGGACCTGAAACAAATATTTGGGGACCCTTAAATAAGTACAGATTTTTGGTCAGATATAAGAGTGAAGAAAAAAAACTTAACAGATTTTATTTTTTACTGGAAAAAAATAGCAGCTTTCAAAATGATTATTTAGGGTGGCATGCACAGAAATTTTTGCTTTTAAAAAGCCCTTCTATTTGTTATTTTGTTATACAAAGGGGTTTTCCAGAGCTAACGTATTGATGCCCTATCTTTAGGATTGGTTGCCAATATAAAATTGACGGGGGTGATGCCTGGCACCCTACCGATAAGCCCTTTTCAGGAGCCTTGGCACCACAACCAGGCTCAGGAATGACACAGCTCCATGCACTGTGTATTAACCGGGCCTGGTTACTGCAGTGTTTCTCCCCTTCACTTGAATGCAAGCAGCACTGCAGTGACCAGACATGGCCACTGCACAGTATATTGAACTATGTCATTTTGGTGCCTTGATCTGGCACCAGATCGGCTAGGGTCCACAATTTGGGACCCCACTGATTTGATTTTGATGTCCTATCCAAAGGATGGTTCAGTTATAAGTTAGATCTGGAAAACCCCTTTAAAGGAGTGTGCTGGATTTTATGCTATTTATTTAAAATAGGGAGCCATACAGCTTTATTATACAATGTAAGAGACTATTCACATTCCTATCTTATAACAGTAGACAGTCAAATGGCATAGGTCACATATGTGTCCCTGGACCAACCAAATGGGACTAAACATGTTACTGGGCACCTGGCACACATCCCCTGACAGGTCAATGGACTATAATATTTATTTAAAGATGTATATTAGAAATTTGTGTGATTCCATATTTTATAAAGAAAATAATAAGATAAATAATGGAATACCCTTTAAATAGCATTAGATCGTTGATACCAGAAAGAACTAGTTAGATAATCTGTACCCCTCAGATTGCCCGTGTGACCAAAGCTTTTTCACTCACCCGCTGCATGCTCTGATTGCACAAGGTCCAGATGAATTAATAAGTATGCCACCCTGATAATTGACTTGACTTGGGCCAGACAGAGAAAGCAGTTAAAAAATAAAAACTTAAACAGTTATCACTATTCGCCAATTCCTGCTGCCGGAGTTCCGGCAGCAGGAATTGGTGAATAGTGATAACTGTTTAAGTTTTTTTTTTTTAACTGCTTTCTCTGTCTGGCCCAAGTCAAGTCAATTATCAGGGTGACATACTTATTAAGTTTTTTTAGCTCTGTTCTGGGCCTGGCTGCTCTTCAATTCCTGGACCAGAGCGCGACATACAGGAAATGGCTTAGACTGCAACGTATTGGTGACCGGCCTCAGTCAGTGATTGGCTAGAGAGCATTTTTAGTTACTTCAGGGATCGGAGAGCAGTGTGGACTGGATAGTTGTTGGAAGTGTAGCAGCAGAGGATTGGTTCGGTAAGAATTATTTTTTATTATTTCTAACCCACTTCCTTTTTAAACACAAAAAAGTGATTCCCCTCCAAAAACTCCTTTAATGTTTTTCCCTGAGCAAGTATCTAAATTTCACCATTTTTCTTATTCTTTGTCAGTGCACATGTACAATGCATTAGTCCTAGCACCACATTACGCTGAAAAAGTGTATGGCCAGTGTAAAATGAATAGGCAAAACATGTTAAAGGGGTTTTCAGGGTTGAAGCTATTGATGACATAGTCTCAGGTTAGGTCATCAACAGGGAATCCGACACCCAGCACCTACACGATCTGCAGTGACCCAAGATGGAGGCTTCTGGTTACAGCTCCAGCCACTGTGAGGTTTATGTTTTCAATATGTAGAACTTTGAAAGCCCCTTTAACTGAGTGGACTTCATGAACATGGGATGCTGAGAATAAGTATCTTTGTCTTCTTCCAGTCTGAAGTGAGAAAATCAATTTTTGGTTGATTGTTGACTTGCTAAAGGTTTGATCATATCTGAAGATTCATAATTACTGAAGTGCACTTTTAACCAGCACATTAAAGTAAAAGAGGATATAACTTGTCAAACATGGCAACTAACTTGCACTAGGTTTACTAGAGTCTAATCAGTTAAATGTGTGTGTGTTTATATATATACATATATACACACACACAAACATATACTCACTTTGTTTGAAAATTAAGTGCAATTAGAAGACTTCCGTGTTAACTTTCCAGGTGATTTACTTCATCTTTAAAATTGAAGTGTTAATTTTTTTTTTGTTTTTCTTCATAGAGCATCCAGTTTTTGTTTATGTTTTATTTTTTATTAATTGTTTTTACAAAAATTGATGTTACAATATCCAAGTAAATTTATTTATTTATTTTATTGAACAAGGGGGAAACAAAATATTTTATTTTGCAAATATTGAGCTGTACCAAAAATTAAAACAATAAATAAATTTAAAAAAAAAATAAACAAAGTGAAATACGTTTACTGCTTTGTTGACTATTACGGGATATTTTCAAAAAGCAAATATGGGCTGTTAAAGGGGAAATCAGTAGAGATGAGTGTATTGATTTGTACAGTTGTGTTCAAAATAATAGCAGTGTGTTTAAAAAAAGTGAATAAAGCTCAAAATTCTTCTAATCGCTTTTTTTTTCTATACACACAAATGCATTGGGAACACTACACATTCTATTCCAAATCAAAACATGAAGAAAATATATAAAATTTGTGTTGTTCCTCTAAAAAAAATTAAAGAAAAGTGAATATTAGACTGTTCAAAAAATAGTAGTGTTTGTATTCCTCTTTACAAACTCCAACATTCACTATATAAACTGAAAAATGTTTGAAGATTTTGCTTTCCTTTGAATCATTTAACTAATATTTTGTTGTATAACCACTGTTTCTGAGGACTGCTGTACATCTGTGTTGCGTGGAGTCAACCAACTTCTGGCACCTGTGAACAGGTATTTCATCTCAGGATGATTGGACTACATCCCACAGTTCTTCTCTATTTCTTGGTTTTGCCTCAGAAACTGCATTTTTTATGTCACCCCACAAGTTTTCTATTGGATTAAGATCCGGGGATGGGCTGGCCACTCCATAATGTCAATCTTGTTGGTCTGGAACCAAGATGTTGCACGTTTACTGGTGTGTTTGGGGTCGTTGTCTTGTTGGAGCATCCATTTCAAGGGCATTTCCTCTTCAGCATAAGGCAGCATGACCTCTTCAAGTATTCTGATGTATTCAAACTGATCCATGATCCCTTGAATGCGATAAATAGGCCCAACACCGTAGTATAAGAAACATCCCCATATCATGATGCTTGCACCACCATGCTTCACTGTCTTCACAGTGTACTGTGGCTTGAATTCAGTGTTTGTAGGGTCGTCTGACAAACTGTCTCCAGCCACTAGACCAAAATAGAACAATCTTACTTTCATCAGTCCACAAAATGTTGTGCCATTTCTCTTTAGGCCAGTCAATGTGCTCTTTGGCAAATTGTAACCTCTTCAGCATATGTCTTTTTTTCAACAGTGGGACTTTGCGGGGGCTTCTTGTAGATAGCTTGGCGTCTTTTAATTATAACAGTACTCACAGGTAACTTTAGACCTTCTTTGATCTTCCTGGAGCTGATTGTTGGCTGAGTCCTTGCCATTTTTGCTATTCTATCCATTCAAATGGTAGTTTTTCGCTTTCTTCCATGTCTTTCAGGTTTTGGTTGCCATTTTAAAGCATTTGCGATCATTTTAGCTGAGCAGCCTATCATTTTCTGCAGTTCTTTATATGTTTTCCCTTCTGCAATCAACTTTTTAATCAAGGTACGCTGTTCTTCTGAACAATGTCTAGAATGCCCCATTTTCCTCAGAATTTCAGAGAGAAATGCACTGTAATCAGCATGTACAACATTTTCTGCCTTCCTTCCTTAAAAAAGGGCGATAATTGCCAACGGTTTTTCGAAGAATGAATGACCTCACTAATTGAAATTCACACTTCTATTATTTTGTACATTCCCCTTTCAATTAGTGATTCAATTACACAGAATCAGCAGCATGCATGTCATGACTGTTGGGTCTGTTCGATTTCTATTACTCTACTACACCTGCTAGTTAATTATTTGCCATGTAGAAATATCATTTTTAACAAAAACAGTGATTGATCAGGTTAGTGATGTCTGACTATTATTTTGAACACAACTGTACTAATCGATTCGTCTTATCAGTAAGGGTCCATTAACACATCTGTAAAATGGGTCCAGATCCGCTCTGCAAATTTGCGGTACAGGTGCAGACCCATTAATTTTCAATGGGGCCGGAATGTGCTGTCCGCAACCGCATTTGCGGATCCGCATTTCCGTTCTGCAAAAAAATGGAACATGTCCTATTCTTGTCCGCAATTGCGGACAAGAAAAGGCATTTTCTGTGAGAGTGTCAGCGATGTTCGGTCTGCAATTTTCAAAACACATACGGACGTGTTAATGGACCCTAAGGCTACTTTCACACCAGCTCTTTGGATTTTTGTCTGTGAGATCCATTCAGGGCTTTCAAAAGCGGTCCAAAATGGATCAGTTTTGCCCTAATGCATTCTGAAATGGAAAAGGATCCACTCAGAATGCATCAGTTTGCCTCCGTTCAGTCACCATTCTGCTCTGGAGGCGGACACCAAAACGCTGCCTGATGTAAGTCAATGGGGACGGATCCGTTTTCTCTGGCACAATCTGGCACAATAGAAAACGGATCCGTCCCCTATTGACTTTCAATGGTGTTCAAGACGGATCTGTCATGGCTATAGAAGACATAATACAACCGGATCCGTTCATGACGGATGCATGTGGTTGTATTATTGTAACGGAAGCGTTTTTGCAGATCCCTGACGGATCCGCAAAAAACTTTGTGTGAAAGTAGCCTAAGAGTTCCTCACCAGACAACCATACAGACTTCCTTCCATCACCATACAGTTTTACGCACAGAGCTCGGTTGTGTGCATGAGTCCTAATTCCAATACTATGGTAAGCATTATGCAAGAGCTGCTTGTTTCAGGTCTTTCCAAAGCTGCTCTATTGGGATCAAGTTAAGACTAAAATAGCAGATGTTAGACTTTCTATTGTGTTCAGGAAAAAGTTTTGCTTCATAACTTTATGCTTTAATTTATGAATAGGTGACTGGACTTTCTAATATGAATTGTCTATAACAGAGTGGAACCACTGGACGGAGGGGTATCAAGCAGTCCATAATGCTGGCTTCAAACAGTTGCAAAATAGGGCTTTGTGACTTTTGGGTTTACTAGAAAAATAAGTTGTGATTTGTTTGCAGTTTTACATCACTTGCCCCAGTTTTGAAAAGTGGGTGGAATATAGGGAGTGGTTAGCTATAGAGTTTCATCCTAGATTTTTCACTACCACATATTTTAAAAGTCACAAGTTCACTTACTGGGTGGTGTAAAAAATGGAGTAGCATTTCTAGGTAAAAGGTTTAAAGATGCACCAAATTTAATAAGCAACAGACGACATTTGATAAATCTTGGGCGCTTTTTGTTTTGCAAAAGTATTTTGGGGACACTGTGTGGGTGTTAGAGGGAGAGATATGGAGATGTATGACTTGCAGTATGCTCCTCTACATGCCACAGCATAACTTCAGAGTAGTGTGCAGGAGTATTTTTGTTGTAACTGCAGTTGATGAGGATGGCCCAAGAAGAACTTTTGGACCAGAGCTTTTAAGCCTTTACCTTTGCCTCCGATAGGTAAAGAGATTCCGATAAAAAATTACTGTAGATAAGTTTGAAGGTACTCCCTTAGATTTCAGTGCTCACAACAGTATGAAATAACCTTATATCTGAAATGTCAGCCTGTCCACCATACAATGTTAAGCATTTCAAGGCTGAACATAAAGAATAACAAATCTTATAATGGAGCAGTCAATTAAAAATACTCAAATTGCTTCCAAAAACAGCCTCTTAAAGAAAGTCTCTGTGTCAAAGGATTATTGAATGGCTGTTTTCATAAATCAAAAGAAAGCTTGTTCTGTGCTTCAGAAGGGGATATTTTCTGATGTCTCATACATCTGCTCAAATGAAAAAATACCTTTTTAGTAAGAACACAAGTGTCAGTGCCAGTCTAGCACCAGATAGTTCTGGTTATAGTTTAAAAAGAATGTTTTAGATCATTTAAAGGGGCTGTGCAGTGGCTTAATACTGATGACCTGTCATTAGGACAGGTCATCAATATCAGATTGGCAGCGGTTAGACTCCCAGCACCCCCACTGATCAGCTGTTTCAAGGGGTAGCGAAGTTTGTGAGAGCATTGCTTCCTCTTAAAGATTACCTGAGCGTCGTCTCCTTTGCAGCAGTGGTGCAGCGTAGTTACAACTGCTTGTCCCATTCACTTGAATGGAGCATTAGTGTGCATGCTCAGCCTAGTGCTCAATTAATTTTTGGGGGGAAGGGGTGGGCCAGCCACCCCCACCCCGATGTCCAGATAGGAGCACTGGTCCACTCCACTTTCCGACACAAATAGGGAGATTTATTCCCCTCAACTTCTGGGTTGCCATGTGAAAGAGCTGCTGCCAGTTTAATAGCTGAGGCATCCTGCTTTACTGTCCCTGCATCAGCCATGGCAGCATAATCCATAGCTGCATTCACAGTTCTGTGGACACATCTGTGAGATGACGGAAACAATTTGGTGCAATACTGGAACTAATCTACTTGCACACAATACTGCTTTGTTCCAGTTTGTATACTTTGTGTGTACATCAAACTAATGGTTCTGTGGGTTTAAGATTTTTTCATGCTGATAGGCTTTCTTATGTAATAAAATTTTTACAATTTTGTTTATGCATACATAGCAATGTTTATTTGCAGACCTTTAGGAAACACATCACAATTACAAAGGCATGTAACAGCATGGTCACCATATGAAATCCAGATTTAGTATATAGGCTAATCTATTCAAAAGAGAAAATTGGATCAATAAGAAGAGCACAACTTTGAAGAGACCTCCATTACTATAAAAGACATTCTAAAACATGGGCATGAGTATTATTCTCTAATAGTGTAAAGGACTCACGCATTAGAAAAGTATTGGACAAACCCACTGTCTTTGGCAGGAAGTTGAACCAATTGTGCATGTGTACATACTTGTGAACCAACATTGGAGTTGGTGAATTCAAGACATGTAGGGAGGGTTCACGTTGAGTGTGTGGGTTTTTCAGCTAAAGCCAGAAGTGGAACCAGCATAAGTATAAGTCCTTCCTATATATTTCCGATCCCTTTCGAATCCGCTTCTGGCTTTGGCTAGAAAACCCTGCAGGAAAATCTGCCTCAAAACCTCCTCCAAAAACACTCTATAAACCTACCCTTAAGTCTGGGAACAACCAAACCCACCCAGGACCATCTGTGTATGTGTGGGACTTACATAAGCCCTGTCCATTTTCAGCACAGAACAGCCTGAATTTACCAGGACTGTGTCTGAAAATGAAGGATAGTCCCTGCATCTTTGGGACAGCTGGAAACTACGTGTGTACAGTATCTAGGAGTCGGGCGAGATAGGTGTTGACCAAATGAGAGTTAAGCTGGCAGCTATTAATGGTGTATGGGCACTTCTATACAATTACAGCCACTAAACAGCCCCTTAAAGTGCCAAACAGGGCAAGTGAAAAATAAGAACTTCCTGTTTCTGTGGCGGCACAGCAGCTATCATTTGATCTCAGTCAATGAAGCTGATTTGTGGCGAAAGATCATGTGGCAATGTCTACCCTTTCTTTGGTGTCCAGGGGCATTGATAAACAAACATTGTGAGAAAAGGTTTTTGAGTTACATGTTTAAAACTGGAGTTGCCTACTAACAGTGACAAAGAGTTGTGAGTTTTTTCCTAGTTATTAAAAGGGTTGTTCCATCATAAAAACTCCACAAGATAGGGGACAAGTAACTGATCTGTTGGGCTCCAAACACTGGGAACCCCATGGATCACAAGAATGAGGTGCTGGAGAACTCAAAGAGAATAGTGTGGTGGTTAATCATGCAGGCTGCCACTCCAGTAAGGATAATAGGCTGAGCAAATGTGTTTTTTCAGCTTTGCAAACTATGTCTCCGGCGGTCCCACAGAGTTGAATGGATGGCAGTGCACATACATGATCACTGCCCCTTTCACTCCAGGGAAACCGGTACCTTGTTGAGATCAGGAGGCTTGCTGCGGACCACCACTGATCATATTCTTATCCCTTTTCTGTGTATACAGTGGGATGCGAAAGTTTGGGCAACTCTTTTAATCGTCATGATTTTCCTGTATAAATCGTTGGTTGTTACGATAAAAAATGTCAGTTAAATATATCATATAGGAGACACACAGTGATATTTGAGAAGTGAAAGGAAGTTTATTGGATTTGCAGAAAGTGTGCTATAATTGTTTAAACAAAATTAGGCAGGTGCATAAATTTGGGCACTGTTGTCATTTTATTGATTCCAAAACCTTTAGAACTAATTATTGGAACTCAAATTGGCTTGATAAGCTCAGTGACCCCTGACCTACATACACAGGTGAATCCAATTATGAGAAAGAGTATTTAAGGGGGTCAATTGTAAGTTTCCCTCCTCTTTTAATTTTCTCTGAAGAGTAGCAACATGGGGGTCTCAAAACAACTCTCAAATGACCTGAAGACAAAGATTGTTCACCATCATGGTTTAGGGGAAGGATACAGAAAGCTGTCTCAGATTTCAGCTGTCTGTTTCCACAGTTAGGAACATATTGAGGAAATGGGCTCAGTTCAAGTTAAGGCTCAAAGTGGCAGACCAAAAAAAATCTCGGATAGACAGAAGTGACGAATGGTGAGAACAGTCAGAGTCAACCAACAGACCAGCACCAAAGACCTACAACATCATCTTGCTGCAGATGGAGTCACTGTGCATTGTTCAACCATTCGGCGCACTTTACACAAGGAGATGCTGGATGCGAGAGTGATGCAGAGGAAGCCTTTTCTCCGCCCACAGAACAAAAAGTGCCGCTTGAGTTGTGCTAAAGCACATTTGGACAAGCCAGCTTCATTTTGGAATAAGGTGCTGTGGACTTATGAAACTAAAATTGAGTTATTTGGCCATAACAAGGGGCGTTATGCATGGAGGAAAAAGAACACAGCATTCCAAGAAAAACACCTGCTACCTACAGTAAAATATGGTGGTGGTTCCATCATGCTGTGGGGCTGTGTGGCCAGTGCAGGGACTGGGAATCTTGTCAAAGTTGAGGGACACATGGATTCCACTCAGTATCAGCAGATTCTGGAGACAAATGTCCAGGAATCGGTGACAAAGCTGAAGCTGTGCCGGGGCTGCATATTTCAACAAGACAACGACCCTAAACACTGCTCAAAATCCACTAAGACATTTATGCAGAGGAACAAGTACAACGTTCTGGAACGGCCATCTCAGTCCCCAGACCTGAATATAATTGAAAATCTGTGGTGTGACTTAAAGAGGACCTTTCACCGATTATTACACTATGAACTAACTATACAGACATGTAGAGCGGCGCCCGGGGATCTCACTGCACTTACTATTATCCCCAGGCGCCGCTCCATTCTCCCGCTATGCCCTCCGGTATCTCCGCTCACTAAGTTATAGTAGGCAGAGATTTCAGTCACTAAGTTATGGTAGGCAGAGTCTGCCCTTGTTCTGCTCTGGCGCTGGCCAATCGCAGCGCAGAGCTCACAGCCTGGGAGGTTATTTTCTCCCAGGCTGTGAGCTCTGCAATGTGATTGGCCAGCGCTACAGCAGAACAAGGGCAGACTCCGCCTACCATAACTTAGTGAACAGAGATACCGGAGGGCATAGCAGGAGAACGGAGCGGCGCCGCTCTACATGTCTGTATAGTTAGTTCATAGTGTAATAATCGGTGAAAGGTCCTCTTTAAAGAGAGCTGTCCATGCTCGGAAGCCATCAAACCTGAATGAACTAAAGATGTTTTGTAAAGAGGAATGGTCCAAAATACCTTCAACCAGAATCCAGACTCTCATTGGAACCTACAGGAAGCATTTAGAGGCTGTAATTTCTGCAAAAGGAGGATCTACTAAATATTGATTTCATTTCTTTTTTGTGGTGCCCAAATTTATGCACCTGCCTAATTTTGTTTAAACAATTATAGCACACTTTCTGTAAATCCAATAAACTTCATTTTGCTTCTCAAATATCACTGTGTGTGTCTCCTATATGATATATTTAACTGACATTTTTTATCGTAACAACCAACGATTTATACAGGAAAATCATGACGATTAAGGCCTCCCACGACCGTATGGCTTTTTCAGTGTTTTGCGGTCCGTTTTTCACGGATCCGTTGTTCCGTTTTTTGTTTCCGTTGTGTTTCCATTTCTGTTCCGTTTTTCCGTATGGCATATACAGTATACAGTAATTAGAACATGAACATGTCCTATTATTGTCCGCATTTCAGACAAGGATAGTACTGTTCTATCAGGGGCCAGCTGTTCCGTTCCGCAAAATACGGAATGCACACGGATGTCATCTATATTTTTTGCGGACCAAAAAACACATACGTTCGTGTGCAAGAGGCCTTAAACTGAGTTCACACTTCAGTTATTCGGTCAGTTATTTTCATTAGTTATTGTGAGCCAAAGCCAGTAGTGAAACCTACACAGAGATAAGGCATAATGGAAAGATCCGCATGCGCAGACCTTTAACCACCTCCCGTCCGCCCATAGACTATAAAGTCCGGGAGGTGGTTCTCTATTTCAGAACGGACGTTTTAAAACGTCCGTTCAGAAAGTGCAGCTGCACGCTAATCGTGCAGCTGCTGATCTGGTTGCCCGCTGTCAGTGACAGCAGGGCAACCCAGAGAGAAGGCAGGGACAGTGCCCAGGTGTCCCTGCCTTCTGAATCGCTATGCGCTTCCTGTTCCGGCCCGGCGGTCATGTGACCGCCGTGACCGGAGAGTGCAGGAGCTGTGTGAGGTATTTCACAGACCTCGATCAGCCCTGCTCTGAGGCTGTACAGCGCAGAATTATGCTGTACAGCCTCTCTGGGGGGTGCATTTCTTCTGTAACTGGGGCTACTATGTCAGCCCCAGTTACAGGAGAAATCAACAGTGAAAAGAAAAAGTGAAGTAAATGTCCCCCAGAGGTCTTGTATGACCTTATGGGGGACGAAAAGTGTAAAATAAAAAAATAAAGGGTTGAAAAAATAAAATAGAAAAAAGGTTTCACATGTAAAAAAAAAAAATCCCCAAGTAAGAAATAAAAAAAAATGTTAAAAATAGAAAAAATAAAATAGACATATTTGGTATTGCCGCGTCCGTAAAAACCAGCTCTATAAAAATATCACATGACCTAACCCCTCGGGTGAACACCGTAAAAAAAAACTAAAAAAAACGGTGTCAAAACAAGCAATTTTTGTCACCTTACATCACAAAAGGTGCAACACCAAGTGATCAAAAACGTGTATGTCCCACAAAATGGTACCAATAAAACAGTCACCTCATCCCACAAAAAATGAGACCCTACAAAAGAAAATCTCTCAAAAAATATGGTACCAATAAAGCCGTCACCTCAGCCCGCAAAAAATGAGCCCCTACATAAGAAAATCTCTCAAAAAATAAAAAAACTATAGCTCTCAGAACATGGACACATTAAAACATATTTTTTTTGTTTCAAAAATTCTATTATTGTGTAAAACTTTAATAAATAAGAAAAAGTATACATATTAGGTATCGCCACGTCCGTAACAATCTGCTCTATAAAAATGTCACTTGACTGAACCCCTCAGGTGAACGCTGTAAAAATAAATAAATAGAAACTGTGCTAAAACAACTAATTTTTTGGTCACCTTGCCCCATAAAGTGTTATAATGAATGATCAAAAAATCATATGTACCCAAAAATAGTAGCAATTAAACTGGCACCTTATCCCCTAGTTTCCAAAATGGGATCACTTCTTGGGAGTTTCTACTGTAAGGGTGCATCAGGGGGCTTCAAATGGGACATGGCATCTAAAAACCATGTGGAGTTCCTTTTCTTCTGTGCCCTGCCGTGTGCCCATACAGCAGTTTATGACCACATGTGGGGTGTTTCTGTAAACCGCAGAATCTGGGTAATAAATATTGAGTTTTTTTGGGCTGTTAACCATCGATGTGTTAAAGAAAAAAATTGATTAAAATGGAAAATCTGCCACAAAGGTGAAATTTTAAAATTTGATCTCCATTTTCCTTTAATTCTTGTGGAACGCCTAAAGGGTTAACAAAGTTTTTAAAATCGGTTTTGAATACCTTGAGGGGTGTAGTTTCTACAATGGGGTCATTTATGTGGGTATCCACCATGTAGGCCCCACAAAGTGACTTCAGACCTGAACTGATCCTTAAAAAGTGGGTTTTGGCAATTTTCTTAAAAATTGGAAGAATTGCTTCTAAACTTCTAAGCCTTCTAACGTCCTAAAAAAATAAAATGACATTTCCAAAATGATGCCAACATAAAGTAGACATATGGGGAATGTTAAGTAATAAATATTTTATGAGATATCACTTTCTGTTTTAAAGGCAGAGAAATTGAAATTTAGAAAATTGCGAATTTTTCAAAATTTTGGTTAAATTTGGGATTTTTTCATAAATAAAGGTGAAATATTTTGACTCAAATTTATGACTATCATGAAGTACAATGTGTCACGAGAAAACAAACTCTGAATGACTTGGATAAGTAAAGGCGTTCCAAAGTTATTACCACATAAAGTGAGAAATGTCAGTTTTGCAAAATTAGGCCTGGTCAGGAAGGGGGCAAATGGCCCAGATGGCAAGTGGTTAAAATTGTGAAAAGATAAATACCGAATCCGTTTTTTTCCGGATGACAACTGGAGAGACGGATCCAGTATTGCAATGCATTTGTGAGACGGATCTGCATCCAAATCCGTCCACAAATGGTATCCTTTTGCATACAGATTGACATAGAAACATAGAATGTGTCGGCAGATAAGAACCATTTGGCCCATCTTAGTCTGCCCAATATACTGAATACTATGAATAGCCCTTGGCCCTATGTTATATGAAGGATGGCCTTATGCCTATCCCATGCATGCTTAATCTCCTTCACTGTATTTGCAGCTACCACTTCTGCAGGAAGGCTATTCCATGCATCCACTACTCTCTCAGTAAAGTAATACTTCCTGATATTACTTTTAAACCTTTGCCCCTCTAATTTAAAACTATGTCCTCTTGTAGCAGTTTTTCTTCTTTTAAATATTCTCTCCTCTTTTACCATGTTGATTCCCTTTATGTATTTAAAAGTTTCTATCATATCCCCCCTGTCTCTTCTTTCTTCCAAGCTATACATGTTAAGGTCCTTTAATCTTTCCTGGTAAGTTTTATCCTGCAATCCATGTACTAGTTTAGTAGCTCTTCTCTGAACTCTCTCCAAAGTATCAATATCCTTCTGGAGATATGGTCTCCAGTACTGCGCACAATACTCCAAATGAGGTCTCACTAGTGCTCTGTAGAGCGGCATGAGCACCTCCCTCTTTCTACTGGTGATGCCTCTCCCTGTACACCCAAGCATTCTGCTAGCATTTCCTGCTGCTCTATGATATTGTCTGCCTACCTTTAACCCCTTAGTGACCACCCATACGTGTTTTTACGGCGGTTACTAAGGGGCCTTAGGCTGGGCCGCCGTGTTTTTACGGCAGCCCAGTCTAAGCGCTGCACGGCTCCCCCGTGCAGCGGGGAGCGTGGACCTGGCTCTCACATGAGAGCAGGGTCCCTGCTCTAACAGCCCAGACCGGCAGGAGTGCCGATCCGGGCTGTTTAACCGTTTACATGCTGGGCGCAATGGCGCCCGCTGCATGTAAAGTGGGGACAGACGGAGCGGTCTCCCTCTGTCTCCCATCAGCACCCCAAAAATGCGATCGCGGGGCGCTGATGTGTTGGGAAGCTTACCTTGCTTCCGATCAGGGCCCCGAGCCTGTCTTCCGTTACCTCCAGCAGGCTGTGCCTCTCTGGCGCAGCCTGCTGGTGAATGTTTGAATAGCATTGCTATTGAAATGCAATGCATTATAGAGATAATGCATTACATTTTAAAAGCAATCAAAATACTGTATATTATAGTCCCTATGGTGAACGCCGTAAAAAAAAAAGACAGAATTTAGAATTTATTCTTAGTTTCCACCGAAAAAAACGTAATAACAAGCGATCAAAAAGCGGCATTTACTCCAAAATCATACCAATGAAAAATACAAGTCGTTTTTCAAAAATCAAGCCCTCACACAATTCCATATAAAAAAAAAAAAAAGTTATGGGTCTTGTGAAGTGGCAATGCAAAATAATTTTTTTGGTAATAAAAGGGGTTTTATTGCAAAAAAAGTAGTAAAACGTAAACAAAATTATAAGTATTTTGTATCACTGTAATCGTACTGACCCAGAGAATAAAGATATTATGTTATTTGTACCGAAAAATGAACGCCATAAAATTTATAATGTAAAAACGCAGTGGCAGTATTGCTATTTTTCCCCATCTCCCTCCCAGAAAGAGTTAATAAAAGTTAATCAGAAAGTTATCTGTACCCCAAAATGTCGCCATTAAAAACTACAACTTGTCCCGTAAAAAACAAGCCCTCATAAAGCTATATAGACGAAAAAATACAAAAGTTATAGCTCTTGGAACGAGACCATGAAAAAAGGCTTGGTCATAAAGGCCCAAACAGGCTTGGTCACTAAGGGGTTAAGTCTTCTAAAATAATGACCCCTAGATCCCTTTCCTCAGATACTGAGGTTAGGACTGTATCACTGATTTTATATTCTGCTCTTGGGTTTTTACGCCCCAGGTGCATTATCTTGCACTTATCAACATTAAATTTTAGTTGCCAGATTTTTGACCATTCCTCTAGTTTTCCTAAATCCTTTTCCATTTGGTGTATCCCTCCAGGAACATCAACCCTGTTACAAATCTTTGTGTCATCAGCAAAAAAACACACCTTATCATCAAGGCCTTCTGCAATTTCGCTGATAAAGATATTAAACAATATGGGTCCCAGAACAGATCCCTAAGGTTCCCCACTGGTAATAAGACCATGGTCTGAATATACTCCATTGACTACGACCCTTTGTTGTCTGTCCCTCAGCCACTGCCTAATCCATTCAACAATATGGGAGTCCACGCACAAAGACTGCAATTTGTTGATAAGCCTTCTATGTGGGACAGTATCAAAAGCCTTACTAAAGTCCATATAAGCGATGTCTACTGCACCTCCGCCATCTATTATTTTAGTCACCCAATTAAAAAAAATCAATAAGATTAGTTTGACATGATCTCCCTGAAGTAAACCCATGCTGTTTTTCATCTTTCAATCATGGGATTTTAGATGGTCCACAATCCTCTCCTTAAGTATGGTTTCCATTAATTTCCCCACTATGGATGTCAGGCTTACTGGCCTATAGTTGCCCGATTCCTCCCTACTACCTTTCTTGTGAATGGGCACAACATTTGCCAATTACCAATCTTCTGGGATGACTCCTGTTACCAGTGATTGGTTAAATAAATCTGTAAATGGTTTTTCTAGTTCGCCGCTGAGACTTATTTGTATTAATTTTAGACAGCTGACTTAGAACCTCTTCCTCTGTAAAGACACATGCATCAAAAGATTCATTAGTCTTCTTTCCTAACTGAGTTCCTTTTCCTTCATTTTCCTTTGTAAAAACTGAACAGAAGTATTCATTGAGGCAGTCAGCTAGTTCTTTATCTTCTTCCATATACCTTCCTTTTTTTGTTTTTAATTTGGTAATTCCTTGTTTTAGTTTCCTTTTTTCATTTATGTATCTGAAGAATGTCTTATTGCCTTTTTTCATTGACTGAGCTAATTTCTCTTCTGCCTGTGCTTTAGAAGCTCTTATAACTTGTTTGGCCTCTCTCTGCCTAATCTTATAAATTTGCCTGTCATCCTCATATTTTTTTTTTTATAATTACTGTAACGAAACGCCTAGCACCCCGACCGGGTACCTCAGTCGATAGATGCTCCTAGTGCTTCCAGAGGACTCCAAGCACTCCACTTGACACCGTCAGCACTGCAGACCCCACGAACCACCGAAGCTTGGTGGAGGTCTTGCCGTCTCCTACCCACCCTGGACCTACGACAAGGCTCCAGGCTCCAGTTCACCCAGATCCGAGCAGGGGTTCCCGAATTCCATGGAAGTCACATTTGGCCGGCCGCAAGCATGGCTTTCCTGCTCAAAACAGTTCCACAGATTTAAGCTGTGCGGCCGGTCTGTCTTCTCCTTCAAAGTTAGTATGGGCCATAATCCTGGGGCAGGAGGCTGGCAAACAGTCCCCTCCAAAACACTGTGGCGAGGTTAGTTTCGCCACAATTACTAAATGCTATCTTTTTGTTTTTAATGATTTTGGCCACCTCTGCTGAGTACCACAGTGGTCTCTTCCTTTTTTGCTTTTACTGACAAGCCTAATGCAATTTTCTGTTGCCTTCAATAGTGCCACTTTTAAGTAGTCCCATTTCTCCTGGCCTCCATTGAAACTGTTCCAAACTGATAGGGACTCGTATACCACTAATCTAATTTTAGAAAGGTCAGTTTTTCTAAAATCTCCAACTTTTTTTTTTGTGTGGTGTGACTCTGTACTTATAGTAAACCACACTGACTAGTGATCACTAGATCCCAAGCTTTCCCCTACAGTAATATCAGATACAAAATTTCCATTTGTGAATACTAAATCTAAAATGGCCTCCTTCCGGGTTGGCTCCTCAACTACTTGCTGTAGAGATAATCCCAGTAGGGAATTTACAGAACTGCCTGCCGGAATCCAGCAACGCAAGTGTGAAAGTACCCTTAGCCTATGCTGTACACAAATAGCTCATTGATGGTGCTATAGCATTAGGGGACACAGACATACATGGTTTCTATTGCTGGAATACAAACATAAGGTAACAGCCGGCACTCCTCTCTTGCGTCGTGGTGCTCGCGTCTAAGGTATGAAAAAACCCGCTTCAATATTCAGAAAAAGACCGGCACTCACTATTAGCGATTAGGTTGGCTTTATTCAAAGCATTCAAGGAAGCAAGCATAGTGAATTGAATTTACAAGGAAATTTAAATACAGCGCCATATCCGGCGTTCAGACACGGTGACGTCATGCTGTCATGGTTACAATGTATACACAAAATGAATGAATGGTTACAACTGAAGACGGATCATCTCAATCTGTGATCATAATAGTAAATGGATACTTATGAATATATATGCCAAAAGAGATAAAGGAAAAAGGAAAAAAGGAATAAAGATGGCAGACATGTAGTGCAGCCAGATATACAGAACCCAATATAAAATTAAAAAATTCATAATCAATATCTTGAGATATCTTCATCTCTTTCAACCTAAATATAAATAATTTTTATATATTGGCATTAATAACAATATATTTCACATTATTTTCACATTATTTTCAATATTTTCAATTTTCATTTTTTCTGTGACTAAAAAAGAAACAAAATTAATCAAACCAGTAATGCACAGCAAATAAAGAATATTTAAAATATAATATTTGATACCTTATAGAAAAGAACTCACTTCATAGTCTCGATTAAGACCTTTGGGTTCCAGAGTCTGCAGAGTGTGAATCCAATAGCTTTCCCGTTTTTTTAACATTAATAACCTGTTGCCCCCTCTACGTGGTTGCTGTATCTGTTCAATAATTTGAAACCTTAATTGTGATATGTTGTGAGAACAGCTGTCAAAATGAAAGGGGACAGGTAATAGCAGATTTTTCTTCCGTATACTGGATTTATGATTACTGAATCTATCTTTCATTCTGACAGATGTCTCACCCACATATATCAAACCACAGGGGCATTTCAACAGGTAAACCATTGCTGGAGGGGGCACAAATGTCCCTCTGCCACATAAGGTGACACCATTATTACAAATGGTACATTGTAGATGTTGAATCCTTGATTAAATTTCCGTTGGGACCCAGAAGCGCCAGGTTAGGCCCATTGATTTCTGTGCTACATTTCAGCTGCGGTATTGTTGCTGGGAAATTGAACACTTTTTTCAGATTCCCCCATAGTTTACAGCTAATCACTGGTGACCCCTTTTATCATCAGGAATCCTTTTAACAAAAAGGAATTGTCTGAGGATTATTGTTAGAGATGAGCAAATCGAAGTTGAAGAAGAGGATTTCGATCCAAATTTCAGGAAAGATTTGATTTGCACCGAATCCGTATTTCCTCACGCTTTGTGGTAACGAATCATATTTTTTCCTAAAATGGCTGCTGCACATGTTAGGAAATGGAGCAAGGAACTCTGGGAACAAGTAATCACCCACAATGCCAGGCATACAGCCAATCAGCATCCAGCCAACCCTGTGATGTCACATCCCTATAAATAGCCTCAGCCATCTTGGATTCAGCCATTTTCCAGTGTACTTAGTGCAGGGAGAGACGTCTGCAGGCACTAGGGACAGTGGTAGAAAAAACTTTAAAACTTTTATTTTGCTGTATAGAAGTTCAGGGAAAGGATAGGGAGGAATCATTCCACAATATTGAAGCAGATCAGGGTTCAGTAGGGGAGTTTACAGCCTGGGTAAGAGGAACAATCCTATTACACCTTGCTGCACCAACTGGGGATCCAAATTGCCATTATAAAGCTCTGTAATTCCAGAAAACCTTTCTTATTAGGGTGCAAGTGCTGTTTGATACAGCCATTACAGGGTTTATTACAGGGAAATATTTCTACGTCTTATTTGCCCTAGTGTGGTGCAGTTATATGTTCTAAAGCATTTTTTGGCTAGTATTAGTGGGAAAAAAGGGCTTATTAGCCGTTGTGTGATGAAGTGAGAAAATGACAACCTTTTTTGGCGTGTATTAGTGGCACAAAAATATATATTATTTGCCGTTCAATGGTGCAATTATATGTTCTAAAGCCCCTTTTGGCGTGTATTAGTGGCAAAAAAATATATATTATTTGCCGTTCTGTGGTGCAGTTATATGTTCTTAAGCCTTTTGTGGCAAAAAGTAAGGGCCTATTTGCCGTTCAGCAGTGCAGTTATATGTTCTAAAGCTCTTTTAGCATTTATTAGTGGCAAACAAATATATATTATTTTCCTTTCAGTGGTGCAGTTATATGTTCTAAAGCCTTTTTTGGCATGTATAAGTGGAAAAAAATGGCTTATTAGCCGTTGTGTGATGAAGTGATAAAATTACAGACTTTTTGGGGTGTTTTAATTTCCTTTTTATTTATTTATTTGATCTAACAGTATGTCAGACAGAGAAGTGCCAGGCCCTGCACAGGGAAGTGGCAGAAGCCTAACTGTTTCTGGCGTAGGCACAGGTCGCAGCAGAGTAAGGGGGCATTGCAGCAGGAGTCGCAACGAGAGGCCTGAGCTCCCAGTGTCATCTAGCGGTCAAGTCTTGACCAGCAACCCAGCGGTTCTTGAATGGTTGACTCGGTCATCCAATTCGTCCCAAGTGATATCAGACACCCCCAGCCAAGAGTTGGTGGGTTTGTCAGACAGAACCATTAGTTGGCATGGCCAAGTAGCAGGCCCTGTGCCCTCATCTGTCCTCAACCTGCCTCTGTCCTTTTCTGTTCCCTCAGCCAGACAAGTATTATATGCTGTGGGCTCAGCTCCACTATACAGCGAGGATGAGCTACCTGAGGACAGTCAGCAGCTACTGACCAGCCAAGATGTGGAGGAGACATCCGCCGCTTCCTCAAATAGGCGAGCAAGAAGCAATGAGGAGAGTGGCGTGGGAGCAGGTGTTGCGAGCGGTCAAGCTCCTGACCCAGAGCTTGTTGAGGAGGACATCAGTGACGTGCAGACAGTACTCGATGATGATGATGGCGGTAGCATTTAGTCAGTGCAGAGTGTTTGGGGTAAAATCACCTACTCGGCGGTGTGGCAGTTTTTTGTTAAGCCACCGGAGGAGATGAACAAGGCCATTTGTAGACTCTGTAGGCAGAAGGTGAAGCGTGGCCACGGTGCCAATGTTGGCACCACGGCCCTGCGTCAACATATGCAGCATCACCATAAGGTGGCCTGGGAGAACCGTGGCTCCAATGTGGTGGTCCAGCCTGCCACAGCATCACCCAGTGGCACTCGCCTGATTTCAGGCAGTCAAGGCTCCACCACCTCAGCCAAAGGGAGCTGTCCATCCTTCCCATCATCTGCTGGTCCTGATGCTCCTGCTCCTTCTAATATTCCTCAGTCATTCCGTCATCAATCGATCACTGAAGCGATTGCCAAGAGACAACAGTATGCATGCACTCATCCAACGGCGCAGAAGCTGAACGTGCTCCTGGCCAAGTTTCTGATACTGCAGACCCTTCCTTTCCAAGTTGTGGACACTGCACCTTTCAGAGAACTGATGGCTTGTGCTGAGCCGAGGTGCAGAGTCCCAAGCTGCCATCAGGAGGAGTACCAGCCCTGCACACGTATGTAAAACAGAAGGTAGGCCAGTCCTTGAGCCTGTCGGTGTCTGACAAAGTGCATGGCAGCGCCGACGTGTGGAGCTGTAACTACGATCAGGGACAATACATGTCCTTTACGGCCCATTTGGTGAATGTGGTTCCTGCACAGCCACACCAACAATTTGGCCAAGTGACGCCACTTCTGCCTCCACGTTCTCATGACATTGGTCCTGCGACAATGTCCTCCTCTGCCTCCTCATCCTCCACTGTGTCCTCAACCTCCACTGCAGGGACAATTCACAGTTCACCTCCAGCATACCACATGTGCAGGGTATGGCTGTGTCATGCTGTTCTGCACCTCGTTTGCCTGGGCGAACTGAGCCACACAGGGGAGGAACTGCTCCCCTGAATCGAATCCTTGCTTTCTCTGCAATAACTGAAAATCAGAACCATGGTGACCGACAACAGGAAGAACATTGTGTCGGCGCTGCATCAAGGAGGGCTGAGCCATGCGCCCTGCATGGCACACATGTTCAATTTGGTTGTCAAGCGGTTCCTGAAGTCTTCCACCCATCTGCAAGACATCCTAAAAATGGCCATGAAACTTTGCATGCACTTCAGCCACTCATACACCGCAAAGCACACCCTCCTTGAGCTGCAGCAGAACGGCATCCCCCAACATAGGCTGATATGCGACGTATCCACCCTTTGGAATTCCACCATCCATATGTTGGACCGACTATACAAACAGAGAGAGAAAGGCCATAAACGATTTCTTGATGATCCAAGCGGACAGGAGTACTCCCTTGTGTAACTTCGATGTCGGCCAGCGGCAGCTCATGCATGATGCCTGCCATTTGCTCAGGCCCCTTGAGGAGGTCACGTTATTTGTCAGTCGCCAACACTACGGGATAAACAATGTCATTCTACTGCTTCATGTCCTGGAACAGATGCTGGTTAATCTGGCTGGTTAGGGGACTGAAGACGTGCCGCCTAGATCTCACGGCCACATGAGCTCTGTGAGAGCTGAACTGGAGGAGGAGGAGGTGGACATTGTAGCACAAGCAATTTGTAGCGAAATGGGTAGTTTTTATACACATGTGACAGGAGAGGATGAGCAGGAGCAGCCAGAGGAGCTGCAATGAGGAAGATGAGGCAGAGGACCCAGACACATCATGGCAGTATGCAGTGGAGATGGAGGCAGGGAGTCCCTGCGAATCACTTGCACAAATGGCCCGATGCATGCTCACTTGCTTGCGTAGTGGTAGCCGAATTGTCAGCATTCGGCAGAGGGATAACTTCTGTCTCTCCACCTTGTTACCTTGCTACCGGTCCAAAATGGGAGCCTTTTTTACACCCGCTGAGAGGGAGGACAAACTGAATTACTATAGTAGTCAGTTGGCCACTGCCTATCTGCGCCATCGTCCATCCTCTCCTAGGTCTGACCGGGGAAGCCATCTGCACTCACGTTCCTCTGCTATGGCTGCTGTGGCAGGGTAGGGGGTAGGAGCAGTACCAGCTCTTTCATCAGTAACTTGAGTCTAGAGTCGCTGATGAGCAGCTTTCTTCACCTGCCTAGTTAAGAAACTACTCACCAGCAGCTAGGCCTGGAGCAGGACCTGAACCAGCAGGTGGTGCCATACTTGGACAGCACCCTGCCACTCCACATTGAAGATCCACTGGACTACTGGGCAGCTAAACTGGATTTGTGGCCGCAACTGCCTGAGTTTGCCCTGGAAAAGCTGTCCTGCCCGGCCACTAGTGTGGCATCAGAGAGGGTGTTTAATGCGGCTGGGGCCATAGTTACCCCAGGAAGAACTCGCCTGTCCACCCAAAATGTGGAGAGACTGACCTTTGTCAAGATGAATCAGGTGTGGATCAGCCAGGATTTCTACCCACCAATGCCTAGATCATCAAACTAGATCATCTATGGTGCCACACCAACACTTTGACAAAAGAGACCGGTTTCTTCTGGCTACCTGCCTCAGCTACTATTCTGATGCTGCCACCTTCCTGATGCCGCACATCTGATGCCAAGTGCTCCTTCTTTCACCCACTATCTTCAGCTGGTACTGGTATTACCACTGACTTCCCCACTCTGTCAACGGGTTACTCTGTGGTCTCCTCATGCTGCAGCCACCTCACCACTCAGGTCTCCTGTTTCTGCTGCTGCCACCTCCACACTGTCATTGTGCCACCCTGTGGCCTCCTCCTGATGCTGCTGCTGCCGCCACCTCCACACTCTGTCATTGTGCCACTCTGTTGCCTCATGATGCTGTGGCCACCTCCACACTCTGTCATTGTGCCACTCTGTGGCCTCCCGATGCTGCTGCCGCCACCTCCACACTCTGTCATTGTGCCGCTCTTTGGCCTCCTTATGCTGCTGCCACCACCTACACACTCTGTCATTGTGCCACCCTGTGGCCTCCTACTGATGCTGCCGCCACCTCCACACTCTGTCATTGTGCCACTCTGTGGCGTCCTGATGCTGCTGCTGCCACCTCCACACTCTGTCATGGTGCCACTCTGTCGTCTCCTCGTGCTGCTGCTGCTGCTACTACCTCCACACTGTCATTGTGCCACCATGTGGCCTCCTCCTGATGCTGCTGCCACCACCTCCACACTCTGTCATTGTGCCACTCTGTGGCCTCCTAATGCTGCTGCCACCTCCACACTGCTATTATGCCACTCTGTGGCCTCCTCCTTATGCTGCTGCCACCTCCAGACTTTGTTATTGGGCCACTCTGTGGTCTCCTCATGCTGCTTCCACCTCACCACTATGTCATAGGGCCACTCTGTGGACTTCTCATGCTGTTCCTACCCTGCCCACTTCATGACTGGGCCACTATTTTGCCCTTCGGCCTGGCTGACATCATCTTTTATTTGACCCTTCTTCTGATGTGTCAGAAGGAAGTAAAAATGAGACGCATAACGAATCCTGTCTATGTAACAGCTGTAAGGCCTGCATGACATGGTCCCTATTTTGCATCAGAATTGACTTATGATTTGGAAGCCAAAATCAGGAGAATTTTCGGAAAATTCGGTGAACCGGCCGAATCGAAGTTTTGAGAAATTTGCTCATTTCTAATTATTGTAGTTAAAAAATAAAATTTCTATCTTAACAGAACCATTTTCGTTGCTTTGTAACTTCACAAAGAACTTTAAATCAGTTTAAAAAATAATTACAAATAAGCTGTTGGGATAATGTCGAAAATTCGAAAAACATACAATTTAAAGTAACTGCAAAGTCACGGCTAAAGCTATATTATAATTCCTTATGTTGACTCTAATACTATTAATCAGGAACACCTTCCCATCATTCTAAAATATACCTTTTAATAAACAATCATATAAAAAAAAGACACAGGCCGGGCTAAATCCCAAGGATCAGGATAACAAATACATATACAGAAAATACTAAGTATGTTATTACACTCAGTACCAAAGATACTCCAGGTTACTCACAGTTAGCTGAGATCACAATAGGTGTGCTGGGGATCAGTCCACAGATATTGTCCAGGGACTAGGATGATGAACAGGAACTTGTAAGTGGTATAGAGGAATGGAGAACCACAAACAGAGTCTTTGGTTAATCAAGAGATGGAAGAGACCTAAAGATTTCCTGTATATCCCTAACTGAACTAAGCCCAGGGACACCCCTTGATGGTAGGGGTTCCCTGTCCTCGTACCTAATCTAGTATCCCCTAGACACCCCTATCCTATGGAAAGGAAAAAACTGAGTACATAGACATACAGGTAAGGACAAACAGAATGACAAGCAACAAAATTTTCCCAACGCTACGTTTCCCCAGCCGGTATAAATCGCGACTGGTTCGTCAGGGGAAGAAGAAGATTATACTCCAACCAAAAAGTCTCACAGTGGAGACTATCATTTGATGTCCCTCAATCGAGACCCTCTAGGAGAAAAAGCCCCAGGATGCAGGCTCAAGATGACCGGTGTCCCCATGCCAGTTCAAAAACTGGCGCCTTATAACATGTCCTCCTATAACTAGTCCCTCCCACTCATACGGCCTCATTATCTATTCCTCCAATGTTACATCCTAACTTACTTCACTCCATAGGCCTACCTATTCATAGTTCATATTATATACATACATTAGGCCAAGTCTTAGAATCGAAGAGTACCTTTGATAAAACAATCGCCAATAACACGCCGCTTTGGAACGCACATGCGTTCCACCAATCGGAAGTGACGCAATATGCCAGTGTCCCAGAACGGAAATTACATCAATCACTGTAGCCCTTCAGTTCCACTGAGCGGATGTTAGATCAATGCCGGACTCAGAAACCGGAAGTAATACTACCTCTATGTGTTCCACAGACCGGCAATGATATTGATTTACTAGTTCTTAATGCGTTCCATCAGGGAAAATCATTTTTAGACACATAAAGGGGAGGATATCATTACGCCCTATACATTCAAAATAATATTATATGCATAAGGTTCCCCCGAATAAGTGTCTTCTTGATCCCTTATTTACACAACATATGATAGAGCTCTATAGGGCTACAGGCTATCAGAGTACTTTTGGATAATTACTCAGATAGGACAGGATAAAGAGAAGGGGATGTCAGAAACCGACCCAGAGGAAGAAGGGGAGACAGTCGATAGATATCCAAAAGAGGACAGATTGATATATCTGATTCACCGGACATCTCAATTATTTTAATTGCCCACATATCATACCACAAAGAGGACAACCACATATGATAAGGGTGATCCAATTGAGGCTTTACAATATAGTTATAGATCTCTTACGATCTGATATAAAGTAAAATGGCATGAATAACAATACATATAGGATCCCCATTGGAAGCTGGCGACCAATCGGAGAATGAAGAGGGGGAGGGGAACAAAAACAGAGAATAAGGGGAAAGATACATATTCATAATATAGGGAATGAGGAGGAGAGAGAGCATCCGGGTATTACAAAAAACAGCCAAATGATAGCTGTTCATTTAAGCCATCAGGACTAGATGATTTAAGTCTGTAAATTCATTGGCATTCTTTTTGTAAAATCCTTCTATCCCAATCGCCCTTACATGGTGAGGATGGGATTACCTCAATAATCTGAAAACCTAAAGAGTTGGCATTCCCCCCATGAAACTCATGGACATGGTTTGCCACAGGTTTGTCTCGTCCATGCTTAATATCTCCCAGGTGCTCCCACACTCTCCTCCTCAATTCCCTCTTTGTCTTCCCCACATAGTTCATGGGGCCTTATGTTGACGTTAACCTCTTCAGGACACAGGGCAGGCATCATTGAGCAGGCACTTCGGCTAAATGCCCGGGGGGGTCCCGTGACCCCCCCCATATCGGCGATCACTGCAAACCGCAGGTCAATTCAGACCTGCAGTTTGCGGCTTTTACCTATTGCGGTGGTGGCGTGTGGCGGTGCCATCGGGTCCCCATGCGGCTTTAGGGGGGACCCGATGGCATGGAAGGCAGCGCGTTGTCTAAGGAAGGCATCGCGCTGCCTTACTGTGACGTGCCTGTGAGATCCAGCCCCCTGGATCTCACAGGCCGGAAGCTGAATGAGTAATACACACAGTATTACTCATACAGCCAATGCATTCCAATACAGATGTATTGGAATGCATTGTAAAGGATTAGACCCCCAAAAGTTCAAGTCCCAAAGTGGGGAAAAAAATAAAGTGAAAAAAAAAGTTGAAAAAATAGAGTTTTCCCCCCCAAAAATTAAAAGTTTCAAGCAAAATAAACAAAACCGTCATTTTCCCCAAATAAAGTAAAAAGAAATTGGTAAAAAATAGGGGGAAAAAAAAAGTATACATATTAGGTATCGCCGAGTCCATATTGACCGGCTATATAAACATATCATATGACCTAACCCCTCAGATGAACACCGTAAAAAATAAAAAATAAAAACTGTGCTAAATAAACAATTTTTTGTCACCTTACATCACAAAATGTGTAATAGCAAGCAATCAAAAAGTCACACGCACTCCAAAATAGTGTCATTAAAACCGTCATCTCATCGCGCAAAAATCATACCCTACCCAAGGTAATCGCCCAAAAACTGAAAAAATTATGGCTCTCAGATTATGGAAACACTAAAACATGATTTATTTTGCTTCAAAAATTAAATCATTGTGTAAAACTTACATAAATAAAAAAAAAGTATACATATTAGGTATCGCCGCGTCCGTGACAACCTGGTCAGATGAATGTTGTAAATAACAAAAAATAAAAACGGTGCCAAAAACAGCTATTTCTTGTTCTCTTGCCTCACAAAAAGTGTAAGATAGAGCAACCAAAAATCATATGTACCCTAAACTAGTACCAACAAAACTTCCACCCTATCCCGTAGTTTCTAAAATGGGGTCACTTTTTTGGAGTTTCTACTCTAGGGGTGCATCAGGGGGGCTTCAAATGGGACATGGTGTAAAAAAAACAGTCCAGCAAAATCTGCTTTCCAAAAACCGTATGGCATTCCTTTCCTTCTGCGCCGTGCCGTGTGCCCATACAGCAGTTTACGACCACATATGGGGTGTTTCTGTAAACTACAGAATCAGGGCTATAAATATTGAGTTTTGTTTGGCTGTTAATCCTTGCTTTGTTACTGGAAAAAATGGATTAAAATGGAAAATTTGCCAAAAAATTGAAATTCTGAAATTTCATCTCCATTTGCCAATAACTCTTGTGGAACACCTAAAGGGTTAACAACGTTTGTAAAATCAGTTTTGAATACCTTGAGGGGTGTAGTTTCTTAGATGGGGTCACTTTTATTGAGTTTCTATTCTAGGGTTGCATCAGGGGGGCTTCAAATGGGACATGGTGTCAAAAAAACCAGTCCAGCAAAATCTGCCTTCCAAAAACCGTATGGCATTCCTTTCCTTCTGCGCCCTGCGCTGTGCCCGTACAGCGGTTTACGACCACATATGGGGTGTTTCTGTAAACTACAGAATCAGGGCCATAAATATTGAGCTTGGTTTGGCTGTTAACCCTTGCTTTGTAACTGAAAAAAAAATTATTAAAATGGAAAATCTGCCAAAAAAGTGAAATTTTGAAATTGTATCTCTATTTTCCATTAATTCTTGTGGAACACCTAAAGGGTTAACAAAGTTTGTAAAATCAGTTTTGAATACCTTGAGGGGTGTAGTTTCTAGAATGGGGTCATTTTTGGGTGGTTTCTATTATGTAAGCCTCACAAAGTGACTTCAGACCTGAACTGGGCCCTAGAAATTGGGTTTTTGAAAATTTCTGAAAAATTTCAAGATTTGCTTCTAAACTTCTAAGCCTTGTAACATCCCCAAAAAATAAAATATAATTCCCAAAATAATCCAAACATGAAGTAGACATATGGGGAATGTAAAGTAATAACTATTTTTGGAGGTATTACTATGTATTATAGAAGTAGAGAATTTGAAACTTGGAAATTTTCTATTTTTATTTATTTTTTTAAAAATTGGTATTTTTCTGACTTCATTTTATCACTGTCATGAAGTACAATATGTGACGAAAAAGCAATCTCAGAATGGCCTGGATAAGTCAAAGCATTTAAAGTTATCACCACTAAAAGTGACATTGGTCAGATTTGCAAAAAATGGCCTGGTCCTTAAGGTGAAATAAGGCTGTGTTCTTAAGGAGTTAAAGCAACTTTGTGCTTTTCAGTTGTTTTCAGAAAGATCTGCCATTTCCTGGAAGTAAAGTATGTTTCAAACTGTTTACAGGACTGGGTTTGTTTAGGAATTTAAGAGTCTGTATTATATCTAAAGATACGACCATATGGACAATTTTCTGCATGCAGTTTTGGAAGCCAAATACAGGAGTGAATTAAAAATGAGGGGAAGTCGTATCATTATCTATACGGCTCCATTTTGAGATATGGGACCGGGGTTTTCTGGACACGAAGTCCTGCTTTTCCTTCATATTAGGAGCTTACTTTAGCAAGCATTTTCTTTTTGTAGTTTTACATCCTCACTTCTGTACCCTTGTGATTGATAGGGGAATCAAATATACATTATAGGGATAGATCATACTTATTTTGTCCTTACTTGTTCTTTATATATTTTGAACTCTGTTTTTCACTCACAAACCCCTGATAAGTCCTTTTTTGGGATGAAACATGTCATGTTTGGACAGTAGTGAGGGACATATCAAGGGATACGGCCACCCCAGGGATAGGTTCCTGATGGGGTTGCCCCTATTGGGGCAGGTGATCTGTATTTGATAGGCAGGGATTGATAACCCCTTAACCTTGTGTTCATAGGGTCACTTTGAAGGCAAGCTAGCTAATGTCCCGCTGATGCCTGATGTAAACAGAGGAATTTTCGCCCCTTCCTTTTGAATTACGAAACTTGAATAAGGACGAAGAAAACTTTGGAACCAGTAGAAATACACCATTCCTATACATCTGAGATGGTAAGAACTACCCTTAATGCCAACCAGGTGATTGTACTTCTCTTTTTTCCCCTTTTTTTTCTCCCCACTTTTTTGGTTTTCTCATCAATGTATGTGAATCTATCATTATACCTCTATATATCTTATTGTGAACGTAGTAAAAGTTAAGTTTTAATTATTCCATTTCCTCTTGTGAGCTAGAATTCAATTGGTTTAGAGGAATATTAGCTGTAACACCATTATTCTTCTGTATCAGCTTGGGTGCAATTTTTGAAGCCGTATCTGTCCGGTATACTTTCTCTCCTTTTATGGTCCACTACTGATATTTGCTTCCAAACTGCATGCAGAAACCTGACCGTACCCTAAGAGAAACAGCCATATGGCTATGGGAACTATGGAGAGTAGGACCTCACTGCAGCTCGGGCTCTTTAAAAACATAAAATTCATGCATTTTTTTCGGGTGGTGTTTTTTTGGGCTGACATATTTTTGACATGAATTAGTTCAGTCTGATGTTAATTCCAATAGAGAAGTTTATGTGAAAATTCCTGAAAAAATACCATACCTGGAGCATGCCACAATTTGAAAACAGATGCTCTGAACCCCAAAAACTCAACGTATGTGAAGAAAGACGGCAAACAAAAACTGATCTGAACTTTGCTTCAGGGGAACCACCAGGCCGTCACCTCCTCGAATAGTCTCTGTATTACTGACAGCTGACCCCTGATCATAATGAGGGACAGGCAGAGTACATGCTATGTGGTAAATGGTCCAAGGTCAGACAGACAGCGAAGGGTCAATACGGATGTCTGCTACAGGTCAATTACAATCTAGTAAATGGACAGAAGGTCGATACACTGGCAGATAACAGAACAGCACACCTTTGCAGGAACCTAGCCAGCTCAGAACCTATTGCTCAGGCACCCTCCCACAGGGGAAGGTGCCTTAAGTACCACAAGTTTGTCAGCAATAGGCCATAAGAGCAAGAGGTAGAGTGCGCGCACCCTACATGCACAAGAAAAGAAACCTACCTGGCAAGCAGGCCTCAGCCTGCATGGAGGGAAAGAGGCCCTGCTATGATACAGAAATCCAAATCTGGTAAGCTAAACACTAGCCCAAATTTAGTGTGCCTAGATTTTGGACAAATTGCACAAAAATGTAGAAATTGGACCTTATAGGGTTAGAGAAAATTTTTGCACCTTGTCCGAAAAAGGGAGTGGCCTACATTGGTCATTTTGCACTGATTGTGGCAATCAATATTTGTTGTTAGACAAACATGTTTAGCTTTGCACCAAATTTATCATCCAGCTTGGGCCACTGTGATAACTCTAGACATCAGTGTTCCCTCTCAGCCTCTGCTGTTGCTGAACAAAGCAGCTAGGTAGCTGGGCAATACATCGTGAAAGGTGGGCAATTTCTTACTAAAGGTGTATTCCTAATTCATATGTAGCAACCACGAGGTAACCAGCAATACCATGTGACCATCATTTAAGGGGAATTCTCATCTCTAACGTTTCTGTGGATTTACAATAAACGTGTGACAGATGCTCAATCTCTTGAGAACAATTGTCTATGGTGTATGGAGAGGTGGCTCAACATGTGATACCTCTTTCCATTTATTTTTATACCTGTGGTACACACACAGGGACAGATACACACAGGGACACACACAGAAACAGGGACACACACACACACACACTCCCTCTCTGGCGCCTGCCAATATTTCAGATAGGCCTTATCACATTCCAGCCGGGTTCCTCACTGTAAGCACCATAAGGCTGGTCACATGGGCGATAACATCAGGAAGGTCCTTTAGCCCACTAGGAAACACCATCTACCCTGTTCTGGGGCCGCCCACCCCAGCAGTGCACACAGCAAAAATTGTCTGCATTGCTAGGGTTAGCTGCCCTAGAATTCAGAACAGGCAGTTTGTTGAAGTCCAGGATACGGCTGCAGGGATGAGTGGGCCTACAGTGGTCTTGAGCGGGGGCACTATGGAAGCTGAGTGGCCACGCAGCCATGCAGCCTAAAGGGAACACTGCTAGACAGCCTGTCTCAGGTTACACTATCTATAGCAGTGATGGCTAACCTCCGGCACTCCAGCTGTGGTGAAACTACAACTCCAGCATGCTCCATTCATTTCTATAGGGTTCTGAGAACAGCCAAGCAAGTGTACATCTTGGGATTTGTAGTTTTACCACAGCTGGAGTGCCGGAGGTTAGCCATCACAGATCTATAGGATTCATAAATCTGCCCCATTATATTGTTCTTCCCTAGCAGAGACCATAGAGAGATAAAAGTCCTGAAAGGAACATAAGAGTTACCAGTTTATGACACTGCTGTGCAGGGAAGAGATTATCTCCAGGGCAATCTAGTTATAATAATAGGTGGAAGATTGGAATGACTGACAAAATGACAGCTTGTTGTTCTCTTAATAGGGCTATATAAGCATGGAGTAGACAGACAAGAACTGCAAAATGAATTCAACTTCCAAGCCAACAGTTTATAATGGCACTAATCATCAAATTATTAACAAAAACTCTGCAGTAAGCACAAAATTAAAATTGAACCAAAACGGATTCTCCTTATCCTTTAGCAACCCGCCCCTCCAATGGCTCCATGAATTTGCATGTTACAATTATAGCCACATGGGGCTGATTTTATAGAAGATTTGCCGCAGAATTCATCTTATGCATTGCAAGGAGTGAAATCCATGGTGGAAATTAGAGATGAGCAAATTTTTCAAATATTGGATCCGCCGGTTCGCAGAATTTTTCGGGAAAAATTCGGTTTGATCCGAATATATTTGTGGCGACTTTAGTTAAAAAACTGCTATTTCCGGGCTGCAGAGAGATTTTATAGTGGTGTAGAATACTGTGCTTTGTAGTAACACGAATAGAGAGTCTGCTTTGGTATTGAAATAATACTGTGAGTCCGTATGACATGCAGATGACAGGCATCGTTCTTAGAATCACTGAACACATCCCTTATTAGGGCAGTCACGGGGGCAAAACTGACCAAATAACTCAAGTATGAACTCAGCCTTACAGGTCGATGTTAGCATCAAGAAGAAGCACATTCCTTTTACACCGTCACCAGCTGATTCCACATAGATGTCTACAGAACCTGTTTTATTAAACGTGTATACAAGTAGAGCCCCCCGGACACAGTGGAGAGGGTGCCAGCAGTAACTTTGTGTTGACGTCACTGATTAATTTGCTATTCCTCTGATCCGTCAGAACAATAACCCACAAAAAACAGATCCTGTCTGTGGAGCATACGCCTTCACTGGGTCAGCATTTGCTCAATAATCCATCAGTATTGCTAATGCCAAAAAAAACTGAAGTGGATCTAAAAATTAGATGACACGTGAATGGAATATTTACTTGTCTTCTGTGTTTTGTACCCACTCCTGCTTTTGGCTACTAGTGATGGACGAACATTGGCCCGGACGAATCACGAACACGCGTTCGTGATCAAATGTTTGCGAACCACGGGTTCGCGGTGGGCCCCATTCACTTTAATGGCAGGCGAACCTGAAAAACCTTTAGGTCATATTTGCAGCCAGCAGACACTTACTAGAAGTACACAAATAGTCCCACAACATGGAGAGTGATATACCAAAGGGGAACATTGGCAAAAATTCCCACAAAAAATATGTATTTTAATCAGGGGCCATTTTTATGTATCTTAAAGGGAAACTCTCAAAAATGTGCCCTGCTGAAATTATTATTTTTTTCCTATCGGTTTGAAGTATACAAATGAGCAGCACTCCACATTTTTGTATCCTGCAGTGTCCATAAAAAAAATGCATACGTTAAAGTAAATTTTTTTCCTACCATGGAACTGTATGGTGAAGGGACGCCACTGTACGGCATCAGTCTGAGGCATCTGTTAACGCATACATTTTTGGTATGCATTAAATGGATGGCAAAAATATGATGTGAACCCAGCCCTAGTGTCAGAATAAGCACCAGTACACAGCAGAGCAGCGTGGCGGAAAAGGGAGGCCGCCATGTACTGACAAAGCGCTACCTGGTCCTGGTGGTCAGGGATGAGGACTGTGTGTTTCCCAAGGATCATTTTCTACTGGGAAATACAGGGCACAGTATATCTGCATATTTTTCCCGCTCATGCCAGGTCTAAAAAGGATGGTGGGGGCAGGGAAAGGGATACAGTTATGGCCATCCAGTTATTGGATACCACCGCCATACATTGACCGGATAACACCTCTGTACATTGACCGGAGAACTTTGGATTCTGTGGCTGGAGGTGCATTAGGCAGTCACAGGATAAATATGTAACTGTCGGCCAGTACAGGCCCCAAAAATTAGCCATTCACTAACATAAAAGGCCTTTTATGCCCCTGTATATACATAAGGCAAGGACTATTCTTTTTTCTGTGTGGTGGCGGATATGTGTGGGCTGGCATGAGGAAATTCTATTACATGTGGTGATCACAAGTGTTGAATTCCTCCGAGATCCATGCCTCATTCATTTTTAAAAATGTGAAGTAGTCCACACTGTCGTGAGCTAGGCGACTGCACTTATCGGTCACGATCCCCCCTGCTGCGCTGAACGTCCTTTCGGACAGGACACTCAACAAGGGCCAAGCCAAGAGTTCCATGCAAATTGTGCCAGCTCTGGCCACAGGTGAAGCTTGGACACCCAGTAGTTAAGGGGTTACTCGCTTCTCAGAGCGTCCGCATCGTCCGTTAACCCGATGTAGTCCACCTGTCAGTCTAGGCGTTCCCTGAGGCTGGATCCGGAGGGTGGCTGTTGATGTGTTGGCTGCAATAAAGATCTCATATCCGAAGTGACCAATACATATTCAAACCGCCCTCTTTTTGCAGGTGCGGTAGGATTGGTACCCGCACCTGTTTCACTGTGGGTGGAAATTCCTCTGCCAGTGCCTGCAACAGCAGAATGCAGCATCTCTCGCATCAAGGCCTGGAAATGCTGCATTCTGCCATCCCTCTGTTATGCTGTAAACATGTCCACCATTTTGTGTTTGTACCAAGGTTCTAACTATGTTGCCACCCAGTACTGGTCCTTGACATTTATGCTTTTTATACGAGGGTCCCTCTTCAAACACTGGAGCATGAAGACCCCATTTGCACTAAATTGGAAGCGGTGGAGCGCCCTGGCTTCTGCTCCTCACCCAGGAGAATTTCTTCCTCGGTCTCCTCCCCCCAGCCACGGACAACACCAGAGATCCCTGAAAAGTTTAAATCCTGCTCTTCTTGCTCCTCCTCCTCCTCCTCCTCCTCTCCCCAGCCACCATCCTCCTCTGGCTCTTCTACTGACTCCTGCTAACTTGTCTCAGATGGAGTAGCCCCCCCCCCCCCCCCCGGGAGTTCATTCAGCATTGTGATTTCCTCATCTTCTAGCTCCTGCTCCTCGGCGGCTTGATCAATGACACAACGCAATGCAAGCTCCAGAACGAAGGCGTAAGGTGCAATGTCACTGATGGTGCCCTGGCTGTGACTGACCAGTTTTGTGATCTCATCAAATGGCCGCAGAAATCTGCATGCTTCGCGCATGTGCAGCCATTGGCGCAGTGAAAAGAAACCAAGCTCCCAGAACCTGTTCTTCCGCAGAGTTCGTACAGGTAGTCATTAACGGCACATTTCTGCTGGAGCAGCCTATCAACCATATACAAGGTGGAGTTCCAGCCCGTTGGGCAGTCACAAATCAGACGTCTGATGGGCAAGAGGTGTTACCGCTGAACATCAGCAAGGTGAGCCATGGCCGTGTAAGATCTTCTAAAATGGCCAGTGATTTTCCTGGCCTGCCGCAAGATGTTCTGGACCCCGGGGTATTTGGCAACTAATCGCTGCACGACTAAGTTCAGGACGTGTGCCTTGCATGGCACGTGTGTCATTTTGCCCTGTTTCAGCGCTTCAGCAGATTGGCACCGTTGTCGCACACCATTTTACCAACTGTCAAATTGAGCGGGGTTAGTCACTGATCGGCCTGTGACCGCAGAGCTGAAAGCAGTGCAAAATTGGTGTGACTCTTGGCTTCCAGGCACAACAGCCGCAGCACAGCATGGCAACATCTCACCTGGCACGTTGAATAGGTTCTGGGGACCTTGGGGGGGTGCAGCAGAAGAGGCGGTAGCAGTGGAAAAGGAGGAGTCACCTGAGGAGGAGACAGAGGATGGAGTAGGAGGAGGAGAAGAAGAGGCCGGCCTTCATGCAATCCGTGGCGATAACACCAAATCCACACGGGATCCACGGATTACATGCTTGATGGCCATTAGAAGGTTCACGCAGTGGGCAGTAAAAGTTCTGTACCTTCCCTGCCCGTGTTTGCTAGACCACGTGTTGGGTCATCTTGCAGCTTGATAATCATAAGGTAACTCATGTAGGTGTGATATATAGACCACCAAGCCAAGTCAAAGACTTAGATGATCTACTAGTTGAGGAAATAGCTAAAATGACATTGAAAGGGGAAGTTATCATTATGGGAGACTTTAATCTTCCTGGTGTAAACTGGAAAAACAAAATAGCTAGTTCTGCCAGGAGTACAGATATTCTAAACTCCCAACTGGGATTATCTCTACAGCAAGTAGTTGAGGAGCCAACCTGGAAGGAGGCCATTTTAGATTTAGTATTCACAAATGGGAATTTGGTATCTGATATTACTGTAGGGGAAAGCTTGGGATCTAGTGATCACCAGTCAGTGTGGTTTACTATAAGTACAGTGAATGAGACACACCACACAAAAACAAAAGTTTTAGATTTTAGAAAAACTGACTTTTCTAAAATTAGATTAGTGGTATACGAGTCCCTATCAGATTGGAACAGTTTCAATGGAGTCCAGGAGAAATGGTACTACTTAAAAGTGGCACTATTGAGGGCAACAGATAATTGCATTAGGCTTGTCAGTAAAAGCAAAAAAAAAAGGAAGAGACCACTGTGGTACTCAGCAGAAGTGGCCAAAATCATTAAAAACAAAAAGATAGCATTTAGTAACTATAAAAAAACAAAAAACGAGGATGACAGGCAAATTTATAAGATTAGGCAGAGAGAGGCCAAACAAGTTATAAGATCTTCTAAAGCACAGGCAGAAGAGAAATTAGCTCATTCATTGAAAAAAGGAGATAAGATATTCATCAGATACGTAAATGAAAAAAGGAAACTAAAACAAGGAATTAACAAATTCAAAACAAAAGAAGGAAGGTATATGGAAGAAGATAAAGAACTAGCTGACTGCCTCAATATATACTTCTGTTCAGTTTTTACAAAGGAAAATGAAGGAAAAGGACCTCAGTATAGGAAGGAAGACTAATGAATCTTTTGATACATGTGTCTTTACAGAGGAAGAGGTTCTAAGTCAGCTGTCTAAAATTAATACGAATAAGTCACAGGGGTCTGATGGGATACACCCAAAGCTATTAAAAGAGCTTAGCGGTGAACTAGCAATACCATTAACAGATTTATTTAACCAATCACTGATAACAGGAGTCGTCCCAGAAGATTGGTAATTGGCAAATGTTGTGCCCATTCACAAGAAAGGTAGTAGGGAGGAATCGGGCAACTATAGGCCAGTAAGCATGACATCAACAGTGGGGAAACTAATAGAAACCATACTTATGGAGAGGATTGTGGAACATCTAAAATCCCATGGATTGAAAGATGAAAAACAGCATGGGTTTACTTCAGGGAGATCATGTCAAACTAATCTTATTGATTTTTTTGATTGGGTGACTAAAATAATAGATGGCGTAGGTGCAGTAGACATCGCTTATCTAGACTTTAGTAAGGCTTTTGATACTGTCCCACATAGAAGGCTTATCAATAAATTGCAGTCTTTGGGCTTGGACTCCCATATTGTTGAATGGATTAGGCAGTGGCTGAGGGACAGACAACAGAGGGTTGTAGTCAATGGAGTATATTCAGACCATGGTCTTGTTACCAGTGGGGTACCTCGGGGATCTGTTCTGGGACCCATATTGTTTAATATCTTTATCACCGAAATTGCAGAAGGCCTCAATAGTAATGTGTGTCTTTTTGCTGATGACACAAAGATTTGTAACAGGGTTGATGTTCCTGGAGGGATACACCAAATGGAAAAGGATTTAGGAAAACTAGAGGAATGGTCAAAAATCTGGCAACTAAAATTTAATGTTGATAAGTGCAAGATAATGCACCTGGGGCGTAAAAACCCAAGAGCAGAATATAAAATCAGTTATACAGTCCTAACCTCAGTATCTGAGGAAAGGGATTTAGGGGTCATTATTTCAGAAGACTTAAAGGTAGGCAGACAATGTCATAGAGCAGCAGTAAATGCTAGCAGAATGCTTGTGTGTATAGGGAGAGGCATTACCAGTAGAAAGAGGAAGGTGCTCATGCCGCTCTACAGAGCACTAGTGAGACCTCATTTGGAGTATTGTGCGCAGTACTGGAGACCATATCTCCAGAAGGATATTGATACTTTGGAGAGAGTTCAGAGAAGAGCTACTAAACTAGTACATGGATTGCAGGATAAAACTTACAAGGAAAGATTAAAGGACCTTAACATGTATAGCTTGGAAGAAAGATGAGACAGAGGGGATATGATAGAAACCTTTAAATACATAAAGGGAATCAACAAGGTAAAAGAGGAGAGAATATTTAAAAGAAGAAAAACTGCTACAAGAGGACATAGTTTTAAATTAGAAGGTTTAAAAGTAATATCAGGAAGTATTACATTACTGAGAGAGTAGTGGATGCATGGAATAGCCTTCCTGCAGAAGTGGTAGCTGCAAATACAGTGAAGGAATTCAAGCATGCATGGGATAGGCATAAAGCCATCCTTCATATAAGATAGGGACAAGGGCTATTCATAGTATTCAGTATATTGGGCAGACTAGATGGGCCAAGTGGTACTTATCTGCCGACACATTCTATGTTTCTATGTTTCTATGTTTTGTGGCCCTATTAGCTAGCGTTTGGTTCCTAACACCCTGTCCCTGCTCCAAAATTCAACCTCTCCCTACACTGGCAAAACACATAATGTAAAATAACTGCCGGGTTGGGGGTGTGTCCATGTGCTGAAACGTCTTAATTGACTGTCCTGTACCACCTAATGGATGTGTCATGTGTCAAAGTTTGGCACAATGCAAAAAAAATGGTGCGCGCAGACATCGTCATATGTTCGCATGTTCGGCGGATAACGAACGGGCAAAGTTCGCTGCGAACCGACCGCCGGGCGAACCGCAAGGCCATCACTAACCACTATACGCTTTCAACAGAAATAACTGCAAAAGTTAACTTAGAATATATTCTTGTAGTACTGAAACACACCCCTATACGCTTTCACCAGAAATAACTGCAACAGTGCAGTGCGTATATATTTTTCTTTTTTTACTGAAATACACCACTATATGCTTTCACCAGAATTATCTGCAGAAATGCACTGAGAGAATATATTTTTCTTGTTGTACTGAAATACGACCCTATACGCTTTCACAAGTAAAAACTTAGAGTGAAGTGCGTATATGTTATTCTTGTTGGACTGAAATATACCCCTATACACTTTCACCAGAAATAACTGCAACAGTGCAGTGCATATATATTTTTCCTTTTTTACTGAAATACGCCCCTATATGCTTTAGACAGAAATAACTGCAGAAGTGAACTGAGAATATATTTTTCTTGTTGGACTAAAATAGGCCACTATACGCTTTGACCAGAAAAAACGTAAAAAGTGCGTATATACTTTTCTTGTAGTACTGAAATACACTCCGATACCCTTTCGCCAGAAATAGCTGCAACAGTGCAGTGCACATATATATATATTTTTTACTGAAATACACCGCTATACAGTTTCAACAGAAATAACTGCAGAAGTGAACTGAGAATATATTTTTCTTGTTGGACTGAAAGAGGCCACTATATGCTTTCACCAGAATTAACTGCAGAAATGCACTGAGAGAACATATTTTTCTTGTTGCACTGAAATACAACCCTATATGCTTTGACCAGGAAAAACTTAAAGAGTGAAGTGTGTATATATTATTCTTGTAATACTGAAATCCGACTCTATATGCTTTCACCAGAAATAGCTGCAGAAGTGAAATGCGTATATATTTTTCTTGTAGTACTGATATAAGATACTAAGATATAAGCCACTAAAGGCTTTTCAACATAGCACTTGCAGCCCAATAACAAATAACTGGAATGACAGAGCTGTCTAATGGCTATTTGGATCCCCAAATAATCTTTCCCTGCACTTGTAAATCGCTTTCCTATCAATGTCCCTAACGCCTTCTGACGTCTCTCCCTGCACTAAGATGCTATGAAATGATTCCTATCCTTTCCCTGCACTTATAAATAGTTTTTTCTGTCTTTTTTTTCCACAACTAGGTTTTTCCAATTGCTGTCACTGGAGCCTTCACACGTCTGTCCCTGCATTCTGAACGCTAGAAAATGTCTGACTCTAAGATGGCCACCGTATTTATAGGGCTGTGACATCACAGGGCTGGCTGGCTGCTGATTGGCTGCATGCAGGTATGTCTATCTGGGTGATATCGCCTACCCAGAGTTCCTTGCCACATGTCCTCAGTCCTCACATGTGTAGCCGCCATTTTAGGAAAAATGTGATTCATTACCACGAAGCGCGAGGAAAATCGCATTCATTGCGAATCAAATTTTTCCTCAAATTCTAAACGAATTCCACTTCATCAGTTTCGATTCGCTCATTTCTAGTGGAAATCTGTGGCATTATTTGATGTTATGGATTTAAAATCCACACTGCAGGTCAATTTAAGTTGCAGATTTTTTGCAACGTGTGGATAACATTCAAAAAGGTTCCAACCGCATTGCTGGTACTGTAAAATGATGAAGAACAGAAACAAATGACCATACAGGAATTTTTTCGTCTCGGGTGGAAATGGTAAAACGGATGCAAAATGTGCATAACTGAGCATAACATACACTTAAAATACAGGATCCTTTTTTTTTCTGTTCTTCCGATGGATCAGAAGAACGGAAAAATAAATGGTGATGTCAATCCGGCCTGAGTCACATAGAAGTGAATAGATAGGGCACCGAGCACCAGGGATGGCATTCTTGAGATACAATAGGATAGAGCTGTCTAATTATGCCATGATAATTCTGTCCTTTACTATAGCAGTTCATAATTAAACAGATTCACCTTTCAAGAAAGCTGGGTGAGGTACGATGGAGACCAAATTGTGTTTGCAGTTTAATCACTGTGGCCCTTATGTTTAGTGATAAGCGGCAGGGGTCATATTCAAATTTTTGATATTTTGCAAATATTTTGTAGAATATTCGTCAAATATTCGCGAATTCGAATATTCATTTTATTCTACATTATTTTTTTTTTCAAAAATCGGCAAGATAATGATCGCGTAATATGCTAATATTACGCGAACAATACAGGCGTGGGACAAAAAAGAATATATAGCACTATATTCTATATAGTGCTATATATTCGTTTTTAGAATATTCGTAATTTTTTTCCATCAGAAGTCATGATTCCTCTCTGCTTAAGTTGCTTGACAAGCAACTTAAGCAGGGAGGAATCATAACTTCAGATGGAAAAAAATTATGAATATTCTAAAAAACTAATATATAGCACTATTGCTATATATTTGTTTTTTTTAGAATATTCTTCAATGACGAATATTCAAAAAAAAACAAATATATAGCAATAGTGCTATATATTTAGTTTTTTAGAATATTCATTATTTTTTTCCATCTGAAGATATGATTCCTCCCTGCTTAAAGAGAACCTGTCATGTGGATATTTGATTATAATCTAACTAATTATATACAATCATTAACTACTAAAAAGTACCTTAGATGTATTCACTTACTGGTGTGACAGATGGTTACCTCATAATATACACACAAAGATGCCGCATGCTAATGAGCTGATTGGAGTCCAGCGTGATGTCATTGAGTCCAGCCTATATTTAATTCAGAGCTATGGCCACTCCCCTGCCCACCTGCTGCTGGTTCATATGGAAACAAACTGTCATTCAGCAGCAGGTGGGCGGGTAGAGTCAGAAGCTCATGAATATTCATGACTCATCATTATCAGCTGGAGCTTTTTAATACAAGATGTTGGCAGATTGACTGGGTCAATTAAAGAAAGTGACCCAGCATTTTGCTAAGAGAATCGGTCACTTATTTATGTTGCCCTTAGTTAGGACACCATAAAACTGGTGACGGGTTCCCTTTAAGTTGCTTGTCAAGCAACTTAAGCAGGGAGGAATCATGACTTCAGATGGAAAAAAATTACGAATATTCTAAAAAACAAATATATAGAACTGTATATATTGTATATAGTATATAGTGTATATAGTATATAGTGCTATATATTTGTTTTTTTAGAATATTCGTCATTTTTTTCCATCTGAAGTCATGATTACTCCCTGCTTAAGTGCTTGTGGGCCAATGAGTCATTGGCCCACAAGCAAGAAGCAGGGAGGAATCATGTGTTCAGATGGAAAAATGATTATGAATATTCGAAAAACAAATATATAGCACTATATTCGAAATTTTCACGAATTCTCGAAATGCCGATATTCACGATTAAAATTTGTAATTTGAATATTCGTGCTCAACACTACTCGTTTTATCTGCATGTATACAGTATGTACAGAAAGTACAGAGTGTACCAAGTCATGAATCTTACACAATAAAGCTTTATTATCATTAATAAAGCTCAAATAATGAAGTGCACCTATATGTGAGGGTGTGAGTACTGGGAAGACAGAAGGAGACAGGGGCACTGTTAGTGGAGGATGGTCAGAAGCATATTGCAGGCATCTCTTTGGGTGGGGGTAGGTTCAGGAGGTTTCAAAAGCTTTGTTCAGGTTTAGCTCACAGAGCATGCCTAGAAAATTCTCCCATAGAAGTCAATGAGGTCCCCTCCTGACCATTGTGTCTATGGCCCATGGGGCTGCCATAAAGCATTTTTTTAATGCTTTGTAAATGCTGTTAAGAACAGCTCAGGCAAGATGGCCGCCCCCATAATCATGTTTAGGAAAAAGAATAAAGAAATCTGTTATTTTAGAAAATAAAAACAGATGTGCTACTATGTGGATTTAACTGGTAGATGAAATTTTTGGTGACACATTTCCTTTATGGAAGGGCCCATACAACTGTACCACTGGTAATGATCTGATGACACCACAGGAAATACACTCATTGTAAGTTTTAGTAGTCTGAATTCAACAACGTTCTCTATTATTTGAGTACTATTTATCTAAAACCGAGGTTCTCCTCACTCTCCACAAATAACTATATTCTGGTCCATACACCTCCTAAATTTTATTAGCTCTCTTTTATGTACTAACCAAGCAAATGAAGGAGAGGGCGGCACAATCAGACAAGCACAAGGTAGATACAAAGTAGTCAGTGCATGTAGCGAGGCTGGTGAGGGAACACGCACTCGGCGGTGCACAGCTGATACAGTGGATACAACGTAACAGACTTCGGTGAGTAGAGAATAAACAGCGGCACTCACCAATATGCGATGGAAAATAGTAGCTTTATTCCATAAGATTAAGGCTGGGGGCAGACAGTTCAAGCACGCATCTAACAGCGGCGGCCGTTTCGCGCTATCTGCGCTTCATCAGGCTGTGCGTCAATGCGTGCTTGCGTCAGTGCTCCTTTTAAATCCAAGTGCAGGTTACCGTCATGACATCAGACAAATCAAACCGCACCTGAACTGAATCAAATGCATTTCAAAATACAAACAAACAATGGACAAGCAATATATCAGGGACAAATACGGACATATCATGCACATATGTTCAAAACGAACATAAAAAATAATATAGAAAACTTACTTAAAGAAAAGGGCTGAGGTCATTTCTGTCATTTAGCCCAAGTTCCCCCAGCGCTTGTGTGCGCAAGATCCACCTAGCTTCCCTCTGCAGGAGGAGGCGGTGTCGATCCCCCCCCTGCAGGGGGGCGGGGACTGTCTCTAAACCGGAGAATGAAATGCAGCTCCCATCCCCATTATGGGCCTCTCTAACATGTTGGATAAACCTTGGGCACCCCTTCCCTGTTCTAATAGAGTTTAAATGTTCCCTGAACCTCTCAAACAAGCACCTAATAGTCTTGCCGATATAAAATCGCCCGCAGGGGCACAATAGCAGATATACCACGTATGTGCTCCTGCAGTTGATAAAGGTGCTGACTCTGTGTTGAACACCCCCAAATTCGATCCATTTCTTAAGGGAATTGTGCTGGCAAAAAGAGCAACTGCCACATTTAAAATTCCCTTTGGGTAGGTTAGTATTCAGCCAATTCTCGCTCCTACTGTGCTTAAACCTGCTTCTAACCAATTTGTCCTTTACAGTGTGGGCTCTTCTAAAGGAAATCAGTGGTTTATGCTCGGTAAGCTCATGTAAGGTTGCATCTCTTCTCAATACGTCCCAATTTTTAAAAATGACGGAGCGAATGCGCTCTGCCATTGGGCTGTATTTAAATGAGAATGCAAACCTGGTCGGTTTGGCATCTGCAATCCTTTGTTTATTCTTGTCAGTCCCTCTACTAAGTAAACTGGCCTGGGAAAAATCCTTTTCAACCTTCCTCATATCCTCATCAAGTGGTCCCTCCGGATAGCCCCTCTCTTTTAGACGTTTTTTAAGAGAATAAACAGCGGCACTCACCAATATGCGTGCGTAGATGCGTGCTTGAACTGTCTGCCCCCAGCCTTAATCTTATGGAATAAAGCTACTATTTTCCATCGCATATTGGTGAGTGCCGCTGTTTATTCTCTACTCACCGAAGTCTGTTACGTTGTATCCACTGTATCAGCTGTGCACCGCCGAGTGCGTGTTCCCTCACCAGCCTCGCTACATGCACTGACTACTTTGTATCTACCTTGTGCTTGTCTGATTGTGCCGCCCTCTCCTTCATTTGCTTGGATCGTTCAGGACTTTATCTCTGGGGCTGCAGCACGTCATTTAGCACTCCTTTTGTTAGTCAGTATTTATTTTTGTGCGATATCATGGCTACAGAGGTTTCCAGCCTATCCATTTTAGAAGGCAGAGAAGGGGCAGAAGAGTTCTTCACGTCATGCAATTTCAGGGACACCCTACAGAACCTCAGCACTCGTGCGTTGGAAGTGAAAGTCGCGCAATTGGCCGACAAAGAGATTCGTCTATTTTGGACGATCAAGTCACTAAAATCATACCAAGAGAGTGGAAGAGTGCCTAGAGGCTTGAGGGTATACAAGTATCCTGCACAGTATGAGTATGACGAAATATTCCTAAAGGAGTGGCAGCAGTTGCATGCAAATTTTTCCTTGCAAATTCTAGATGTGGTCTTAAAAAGAGACATTAAAGAATATGACATGGTGAAAGAAGATCTCGCCAAAGCGAGGCTAGAATTGGAAGCTAGGCTGCCGGAGAGCCTTTTGGAAGTATCTGAGAAAAAATTAAATAAGAAACTTACAATTGTACAGGCAGAGGTCAAAGAAAGAAAAAAGGATAAATTTATAAGAGATAAGCAAGATTATGAGTCCGGTCACATCTTCGATTGGAATACTGGCAGAAAGTTCAAAAAACAACAAAAAAGAAAACCTAAACGCCGTCAAAATAATGACTACTGGACCACTGATTCGGATTCCAGTGTGTCTGATGACCCCAACCAAACATCAATGGATACAGGGGAGTCACAGGACCCTTTAGGAAAAAGATCAGAAGGGGACGGAGGAAAACAAAGAAGAACAGGTGTCAGGAAGTCCGAAAGGGAGAAGAAACAGGTGTCTTGGAGAAAATGACCACCCCTCCCTTGCTATCAGATGTGAATTTAGTGATCAACCTTACGGACTGTTTATTACCACCCGGCTGTATTAGCATCCTGAATAAAGGACTTGGTTACAGTCTCACGGAGCAGTTTGACCCTGTGACCTTTGAAATCGATTTATTTAAGGCCACCCGCAAATTACACCTACATAAAATGTTCAAAGATGTCCCCAAGCAATTATTGACCACACAGGGAGAGTCCCCACTACATCCTGACCCTGGAGCGTTCCAGATATCCACGAAATTCAGTGATGAGGAAATTAGGTGCATCAACCTACTCTCTGATTTAGATGCCACTGAAGAGTCCCTGTCAGATACCCCCGTGCACCCATTCAGAGGCGGAGTTCAAACCAGTTTCTGCCCCCCTATGCCCGCCGGTAGTAGCATTGATATTTTTCAACACCAAGTGATGAAGGATATCAGGGCAATCATATATTCCACTGCTCAATCTAATATTACTCAGGAAGAGCAGAGAGCCCTCTCTTGGCTTAGTTCCCAGGATAATATTATTGCGAAACCGGCGGACAAGGGGGGCAATATTGTCCTTATGTCTAGGGAGTTTTATTTGAATGAGGCCCTTAGACAGTTGGATGATGTCCGCGTGTATGAAAGGATACGGGGGGACCCCATGGCCAATATCCAACAGTCACTCAAGTCCTTGATTACTAGGTATGTGGAGGCTGGTTTCCTCCCCCGTAATATGCTGGACAAACTGGTCCCAACATCCCCAGCTAAACCGTCCTGGTATTTCTTGCCAAAGGTCCACAAATCACTGAGCCACCCCCCGGGACGTCCCATCGTCGCGGGGATTGGCTCAGTGACGGAGCCTCTATCCAAGTATGTGGACTGGCTCTTGAGACCTATTCTCACCAGTGCTCCAGCATATTTGAAAGACACAAATGATTTTCTGCTAGCCCTGAAGGATTTACATTGGCAGGATGGTTACCAGCTGGTGTCCCTCGATGTGGAGATCCTCTACACCCGCATCCCACATGATGCGGGTGTAGAGGCGATCCTGGACATCGTGGCCAATTTGGGCAAGAGTCAGATTTATTGTGGATTCATTGGTGAAGCATTGGAGTTTATTTTAACAAATAACGTGTTTCAGTTTGGGGCTGATTGGTACAGGCAAAAATTGGGTACGGCCATGGGGACCCCCGTCTCTTGTACATTCGCGAATATGTACCCCGCTAGATTTGAGGATAGGTACATTTACTCCACTATGAACCCGTATGTGTCTAAATTGAAAACGTATCTACGTTTTGTAGATGACGTGTTCATAGTGTGGGAGGGTACTAAAAGCGAGTGTAGTGAGTTCGTGGATTTTCTCAATAGTAATGATATGGGCATGACGTTCACTCTTAATTTTGGAGGCTCTAGATTGGAGTTTTTGGATGTGGCTGTCCTGGTGGAAGGCGACGGGTTGGTCACGGAGGGCTTTCGTAAGCCCACGGCGACCAACTCCTTGCTCCACCACGACAGCTTCCATCCATACAGTGTCAAAAGAGCAGTACCACATGGTCAGTTTGTACGACTGAGACGCATTAACAGCAAGAATAGCAGCTATTGTAGCCAGGCCCAAGATCTTAAAAAACGTCTAAAAGAGAGGGGCTATCCGGAGGGACCACTTGATGAGGATATGAGGAAGGTTGAAAAGGATTTTTCCCAGGCCAGTTTACTTAGTAGAGGGACTGACAAGAATAAACAAAGGATTGCAGATGCCAAACCGACCAGGTTTGCATTCTCATTTAAATACAGCCCAATGGCAGAGCGCATTCGCTCCGTCATTTTTAAAAATTGGGACGTATTGAGAAGAGATGCAACCTTACATGAGCTTACCGAGCATAAACCACTGATTTCCTTTAGAAGAGCCCACACTGTAAAGGACAGATTGGTTAGAAGCAGGTTTAAGCACAGTAGGAGCGAGAATTGGCTGAATACTAACCTACCCAAAGGGAATTTTAAATGTGGCAGTTGCTCTTTTTGCCAGCACAATTCCCTTAAGAAATGGATCGAATTTGGGGGTGTTCAACACAGAGTCAGCACCTTTATCAACTGCAGGAGCACATACGTGGTATATCTGCTATTGTGCCCCTGCGGGCGATTTTATATCGGCAAGACTATTAGGTGCTTGTTTGAGAGGTTCAGGGAACATTTAAACTCTATTAGAACAGGGAAGGGGTGCCCAAGGTTTATCCAACATGTTAGAGAGGCCCATAATGGGGATGGGAGCTGCATTTCATTCTCCGGTTTAGAGACAGTCCCCGCCCCCCTGCAGGGGGGGGATCGACACCGCCTCCTCCTGCAGAGGGAAGCTAGGTGGATCTTGCGCACACAAGCGCTGGGGGAACTTGGGCTAAATGACAGAAATGACCTCAGCCCTTTTCTTTAACCACTTCCCATCTGGGCCCTTTGCCCCCTTCCTGACCAGGCCAAATTTAGCAAAACTGACATATCTCACTTTATGTGGTAATAACTTTGGAACGCCTTTATTTATCCAAGTCATTCAGAGATTGTTTTCTCGTGACACATTGTACTTCATGATAGTCATAAATTTGAGTCAAAATATTTCACCTTTATTTATGAAAAAATCCCAAATTTACCCAAAAATTTTAAAAAAAATCGCAATTTTCTAAATTTCTATTTCTCTGCTTTTAAAACAGAAAGTGATACCTCATAAAATATTTATTATTTAACATTCCCCATATGTCTACTTTATGTTGGCATCATTTTGGAAATGTCATTTTATTTTTTTAGGACGTTAGAAGGCTTAGAAGTTTAGAAGCAATTCTTCAAATTTTTAAGAAAATTGCCAAAACCCATTTTATAAGGACCAGTTCAGGTCTGAAGTCACTTTGTGGGGCCTACATAGTGGATACCCCCATAAATGACCCCATTGTAGAAACTACACCCCTCAAGGTATTCAAAACCGATTTTACAAACTTTGTTAACCCTTTAGGCGTTCCACAAGAATTAAAGGAAAATGGAGATCAAATTTTTAAATTTCACTTTTTTGGCCGATTTTCCATTTTAATCAATTTTTTTCTCTAACACATCGATGGTTAACAGCCAAACAAAACTCAATATTTATTACCCAGATTCTGCGGTTTACAGAAACACCCCACATGTGGTCGTAAACTGCTGTATGGGCACACGGCAGGGCGCAGAAGGAAAGGAACTCCACATGGTTTTTAGATGCCATGTCCCATTTGAAGCCCCCTGATGCACCCTTACAGTAGAAACTCCCAAGAAGTGACCCCATTTTGGAAACTAGGGGATAAGGTGCCAGTTTTATTAGTATTTTTTTTGGGTACATATGATTTTTTGATCATTCAATATAACACTTTATGGGGCAAGGTGACCAAAAAATTGGTTGTTTTAGCACAGTTTCTATTTATTTATTTTTACAGCGTTCACCTTAGGGGTTCAGTCAAGTGACATTTTTATAGAGCAGATTGTTACGGACGTGGCGATACCTAATATGTATACTTTTTCTCATTTATTAAAGTTTTACACAATAATAGCATTTTTGAAACCACAAAATTATGTTTTAATGTGTCCATGTTCTGAGAGCTATAGTTTTTTTATTTTTTGAGAGATTTTCTTATGTAGGGGCTCATTTTTTGCGGGATGAGGTGACGGTTTTATTGGTACCATTTTGTGGGACATACGCGTTTATGATCACTTGGTGTTGCACCTTTTGTGATGCAAGGTGACAAAAATTGCTTGTTTTGACACAGTTTTTTTTTTTTTTTTTTTTACGGTGTTCACCCGAGGGGTTAGGTCATGTGATATTTTTATAGAGCTGGTTTTTACGGACGCGGCAATACCTAATATGTATACTTTTTTTTATTTGTTTCACTTTAACACAATAATAGCATTTTTGAAACCAAAAAAATTATGTTTTAGTGTCTCCATGTTCTAAGAGCTATAGTTTTTTTATTTTTTGAGAGATTTTCTTATGTAGGGGCTCATTTTTTGCGGGATGAGGTGACGGTTTTATTGGTACCATTTTGTGGGACATACGCGTTTTTGATCACTTGGTGTTGCACCTTTTGTGATGCAAGGTGACAAAAATTGCTTGTTTTGACACCGTTTTTTTTATTTATTTTTTACGGTGTTCATCTGAGGGGTTAGGTCATGTGATATTTTTATAGAGCTGGTTTTTACGGACGCGGCAATACTAAATATGTCTATTTTACTTTATTTTTTCTATTTTAATTTTTTTTTTTTTATTCCTAACTTGGGAACTTTTTTTTTTTTACATGTGAAACTTTATTTTATTTTTTTTTTTCAACCCTTTATTTTTTTTATTTTTTTTTACACTTTTCGTCCCCCATAAGGTCATACAAGACCTCTGGGGGACATTTGCTTCACTTTTTCTTTTTTTTTTCACTGTTGATTTCTCCTGTAACTGGGGCTGACATAGTAGCCCCAGTTACAGGACAAATGCACCCCTATAGAGGCTGTACAGCAGCAATCCTGCGCTGTACAGCCTCACAGCAGGGCTGATCGAGGTCTCTGAGAGACCTCACACAGCCCCTGCACTCTCCGGTCACGGCGGTCACATGACCGCCGGGCCGGAACAGGAAGCGCACAGCGCTTCCTGCTCTGCAGACACAGCGCTCGGTGAGCGCTGTGTCTGCAGCGATCGTGAAGGCAGGGACACCTGGGCACTGTCCCTGCCTTGTCTTAGGGTTGCCCTGCTGTCACTGACAGCGGGCAACCCGATCAGCAGCTGCACGATTAGCGTGCAGCTGCTATTTCTGACAGGACGTTTTAAAACGTGCTGTCAGAAATAGACGTCCACCCATAGGACGTTTATATCCTATGGGCGGACGTGAGGCGGTTAAGTAAGTTTTCTATATTATTTTTTATGTTCGTTTTGAACATATGTGCATGATATGTCCGTATTTGTCCCTGATATATTGCTTGTCCATTGTTTGTTTGTATTTTGAAATGCATTTGATTCAGTTCAGGTGCGGTTTGATTTGTCTGATGTCATGACGGTAACCTGCACTTGGATTTAAAAGGAGCACTGACGCAAGCACGCATTGACGCACAGCCTGATGAAGCGCAGATAGCGCGAAACGGCCGCCGCTGTTAGATGCGTGCTTGAACTGTCTGCCCCCAGCCTTAATCTTATGGAATAAAGCTACTATTTTCCATCGCATATTGGTGAGTGCCGCTGTTTATTCTCTACTCACCGAAGTCTCTTTTATGTACTGTTTAGCTTTTTGCTACAATCTTTTCATACTAGTTTACGCCTGTATACACAATTATTTATTTTGGGCAGTTATACAGTCTTTATTTGCTCGGCAATGTTTTCTTGAAAATGCTATGCGTCTGTGTCAAGATTTATGAAACATTTAAACGATATTAAGCACAGTAGTTCATTGAGCATTCTCCACAACCGTTTCCTTTGGTTATATAAAAATATCACTCTACGTGATCCTGTTAAAATACCAAAAGTATCTTCCCTTTGAGACAAATTTTCACAGCTTTTGCCTATCCTGATAACTGAGGCACAAGTTGGATTAATAAAGGGATGCTCTGCTGAGACCAATATTAAGAAGTATTGGCTGCACTGGAAGACAACTCCAGAATCCTAATCAGGACATGCAAATATTAAGAAATAATAGAATTTTTATTCATTACCAAATACATTTAGAATAAGTCAAAAATAACAGTCCTATGTGCTTGTAATCATTAGGGACTACAAACATATTGCATATACAGCTAAAAGATGTACAGTAAAACCAGCATTTCATTCTGCCCTTCAACAAGGGGCACAACTACAAATAACATTATTGCATATTTCTCTGAGAACCTTACCTATTGAGAGAATGGGGACCATAACACCAATTTGACCTGGTAGGTTGACAACAAACATCAAGGTGATGAATGAAAGGAGAGGTAGCTGCAAATGTGTTCAGCTCTTTCCATTCAAATCCATAGGATAGTCCATAAAACAAAGTAAATATCAAAAACGTTGTTACTTTAGTGTACAACTTGTATACATTTCTGTATATAAAATTTTTCATTTACTTTTATCCATGCTATTTAATAACATTGAAGGAAAATCTCAATGTGTGTAAGCAGTAACTTATAATGTATGTCAGCGAACCAGCCATTTCAATTGACAGTGGGCAACCATCTAATGTATAATCTGTAATCTGTTGCTGGGGGAGAGGATGTCAGCATGTTGAATTTCAACATGCCCAATCCTTTTGTTCTCAATAAGATTAGGTGTCTTTCCTAGCTGCCTGGCTGCGGTTTATACCCTTCTCCATGTTCAAGACACACGCTGAGCATGCATAGTCGTATGAGGGAAGTTTAATAAGTTATCTACCGGAATCTGAAATTTTTTTGTTGTTTAATTCAACGCACTTATTTCACTTCGTTTCCAGTGATCGGATGCTCTCAGAATAGAAGACTTCTTGCTGCTGCAGGAACCCTGTTACCACCCCTTTGACTGGACTATCATCAGAAAATCGTTGCACGCGCAGAAATTTCTTCAGGTTCTGAAAGAGAATGTAATCACTAGGAGCCAGGTCTGGACTGTAGGGTGGATGGTTATGCTCCATGAAGCTGCATTCTCTGATAGCAGCTTGTGATGTGTGAGACTTGAGAGCTGGTGCATTGTTGTAAAGCAGTGACACACCTGCTGAAAACTTCCCACAGCATTTCTCTTTGATTGCCTCATGTAATGCCTTTATTGTTGAAGAGTAGTTGTCTCCAGTAATTGTTGTCTTGTGTGGTATGAATTGTAGTAATAAAACACCTTCTGTATCCCCCCAAAAAGTTGCCATGATCTTTCCAGCTGACTGCTGCACACAGAATTTCTGTGGAGTTGGTGACTCCTTGTGCTTCCATTGCATGGACTCTTGTTTGGTCTCAGGATCATGGTGGTGGACCCATGTTTCATCAGCTGTAATAATTCAAGAATAGAAGTCTTCTGGATTTTTTCTTCTGGTATTTATAAATTCTCTTGGCTGGTGACAAGTTTTTTGCTCAGGCTTCAACATTTGTGGCACCCACCAGGAACTGACTTTTGACATCAAAACATCATGAATGATGCTGGAAACTGTGCCAACTGAAATGCCTAATTCATGTGCTATCACACTGACTTTGACACACTGATCTTCCAAAATTATGGCCTCCACTTTACAGCACATTTCCTCTGAAGAGGCTTCTATTGGTTGCCCTGAACGGGGATCATCTTCAATTGATTCCCTACCCCATTTAAACTGCTTGGCCCAAAACTTTGGTAGTAGGAAAGTGCATCATCACCATATACAGTAATCATCCTTTCATGGATTTCTTTGGGCTTTTCTTTCTTTATAAGGAATTTAACCATGGAATGAAGCTTCAAATCTCTATCTTTCTTTGTAGACTTGCACCGTACTGCACTTGCCATCCTGTCACTTCCAGTGCTTTCCTCAGACTGACCTGCTACTGTGTGTATTGCATGTCCAGAAATGTTTCAACCTTCACAGACAAGCTCAACTCTCTAACAATGACAGAATAGGCCGGGGTAGATATCTTTTTGAACACCTCTCATATGTATGGGGGGATTAGGAAAGAAACTGTCTGTCAGCAGACAGTTATCTAATAAGTATGGACAAGTAGTTGTCCCATGAAAAATATTCTACATTTTTAAAACCAGCACATGGATCTTAATACTTTTGTAATTGCATGTGCAGTACCCCAGACCTTATTGTTATATCATGTTATGCATTTTTAGATTTTGGCCGTTTATTCCAGCAAGAGGAGAAATAGTTGGCAATGGTAGGAAGAAACAGAGCTAACCACCCTGTTCCTCCCCTCTTGGTAGGAGTGGGTTGGTCCTAATTCCTGCAAGCAGGGGGAGTTCAAGCTCAGGCAACAAAGAGAGAGGAAGCAAATGCTTGAGCTCCTAATCCTAGGAACTGTATTTAATTCTCCTGTGAGATCCTCACTCCAGAGACATGATCAGAATTAAGAACACTGCTTCAGAAAGCATCCGTGTGCCAAGACAGCAGTGATCAGTGAAATCACAGATTTACAAATACACCTACAGGTGTGGGACAACAGCTCAGACACCCATCACCTAGAATGAACACCAGGTCTTAGTGACTTCAAGCCAGTATCACACAGTGGACACCTACATCCACAGGTTCCTGTAGGTGCCATTAAATTGCTATACAACCAACCACAAGACCTCCTCATCTGGTGCCAGAAACTGCCCTTTGTACCTAATACTGCTAGATGCAGATGCACAACTCAATTATATTTTGCACTTCGTGACACTGGGAGCAACGTGACACAACATCTAATGAGGGACACTACCATACCCATTCTCCGCATCAGCTCCTTAGGGGCTCACTGCACATGTATTTAAAAAAATTTGTATAGCCACTGAGTTATTGAATGAAACGTGTCTGTTATTCTCCTTATTTCTCTGTAACATTGCTCAGGTGGTTGCACATGCTCAATTCCATCCTGATAAAAAACACCTTAGGCTGGGTTCAGACCTGAGCGTTTTACAGCGCGTTCCTACGCGCTGTAAAACGCTCAACACGCAAGAACCAATGTTTCCCTATGGGAATGGTTCTCACCTGAGCGTTTCACAGCGCGTACGATTGCGCTGTAAAACGCCCGACGCCCCAAGAAGTACAGGAGCTTCTTTGGGGCGTCTTGTCGCGCGTTCCCGTACATAGACTTCCGGGAACGCGCGACAATGGGTGTTCGTTTGTTCCGGAGCCGCGTCTGTAAACGTGCATAAAATCGCGCATACAGAGCGCTCCATCCCGTACGCTCAGGTCTGAACGCAGCGTCACTGAGCTGCCAGCTTGAAATAAATCTAGCAGAGCAATGAATGGGGGAAAATCAGGATCCACTGTATGTGAAGTGCAAGGCTAGTTCTAGATTTGGTAGCAATAGATTGTCATTTATTATATGTCTGAATTTAATTTTTTACATTAATCGTGGGATAGAGCCTTTATGCTAGTGTCACAATGTCACATACAACATGCTGCATCAGCAATGCGACAGTAGCAAAAAATCCATAGTAGAAGCATTTTACATTGCGACACCTTTGGAATACATTACATGAACTGTCGTGTGACATTCTTATAGCGCGTCACATATCGCCATGTAGCTCTACCGCTTTTTGTGGTGCAACATGTCGCCATGTAGCCCAGCCTTAAGGCTAAAGAGAGTTTGTTCTTCAATCGAATTACTATGAGGAACTTCTACTACTTTATCTTACATATCTCCAGTGCTGAAAACTTTCAGGAACATTTACATGCATATGGGTTTGTGCATATTAGTAGATTTTTTATTAGCTTTATGCTTACCGTTTAGTGGTCCTAGTTCAAGGTCTGGATAGTGCAGTTCTGTATTCAGGACCTCTCTGCTATATAATTAGCTCACAATTGTAGGTTTTCAGCAGTTAATATACTGCTTTATTTTTATGGAGATTGCTCTACAGCCATAGGATTTGGAGTTATGTTCAATGAAGTTTTCTTTCTTTGAATTTAATAAGCTGCGTTTACAAAGGTGTTTAGTCTATCATTTCAAAACAGATATAGATAGTAAAGTATACATATAAAAAATACCCTGAAGGAACCATTTTATTGCCTAGTAAAAAAAACTTGCTAACTGGTGCCTCACACTTTATTGCAAAAGGCAGAAGGTCATAAAACTGAAAATACTTTAAGGGAATAAGAGGCCTCCACTTGCTTCTAGTAGGACTCATGGAAATGATTTATCCAAACTTATGCTTTAGAACATGTTCTTGGAAGTGTTGAGATCATATATTACTAATCAGTAGATCTATACTATAATAAATGTCTTATATTTCCTAACATTTATCTCATGTGCGCAGTAAGGACTCAAGTTTTGATTACAAATAGAGATGAGCAAATTTTCCAAAATTCGTTTCTGTCCACTTCAGTTAAATCAAAAGTCAGATTTGATTTGGTCTGAATAAATTCGACTAGAGTCAAAAGTGCCCCAATTGCCCTGATAAGTCATGTATAACACTCAAAGGTCTTCCAGGACTGCATCTAACACCTTTCAAGCTCTTCCATCCCAAGACAGCATCAGTGATATCAAAGTGGAAGTGAGATATACTGCATGACTATGGGATGGTAGCCAGTGGAAGCAAAGGGTCTGTTTAATAACATACTGCACTGTTTATATAAAAAAAGTTGTCCAAAAATTAGTTCTTTATGGTGAAAGATGCCTTCTTCTCTCTCTTCTGGACTGTAAAATAGCTACTGCCTTTGAGTGTGATTCATGAGGGATAAATAAATAAAAAATTGGATTTGGTTGGAAACCAAACTTTTTGGGAAATTCAAAACTAATTTGATTAATTTTGAATGGATTCACTCATAAATCATTTCATATATTAAACAGTGGAATAAAATATTACCCCACATTAGACTGGGTAACGGTATATCCACACAGAGCATATATGCTGCAGATTTTCTACAGTGTTTTACACAAGCAGCTAAATGGATGAGATTTAAAGGGACACTGACAGGCCCAATTAGCATATTTAGGCATATATATGTCAGTACAGGTCTTATAAAGTCTATTAAAATCATCTAAGTATCCCCCCTGTCCACCTTATAAATACCGAAATATTAAGTTTTATAACCTGCTTGTCCGGTCACAAATCTGCCCAAGGGGCGGCGTTTCATCTGAAAATGCGCCCAGCCAGCCGCTCCCAACTGCCGTCTGAAGCCCCGCCCAGCTCATCAGTATTCACTTCGTTGGGCGGCGGCTACAACTCTCCCGACTCAAGTGCCCGGCGCATGCGCATAAAGCAGGGGCTGCAGCGCTCTGTACGCAGGCGCGATGTGACCCCGGCCGGGCGCATGCGCTGAAGATTGGACGGAGAACGTGCCCAGAGGATCGAATGGGCTGTGCGCAGAATCTTGAGTCGGGAGAGTTGTAGCCGCCGCCCAGCGAAGTGAATATTGATGAGCTGGGCGGGGCTGCAGACGGCAGTTGGGAGCGGCTGGCTGGGCGCATTTTCAGATGAAACGCCGCCCCTTGGGCAGATTTGTGACCGGACAAGCAGGTTATAAAACTTAATATTTCGGTATTTATAAGGTGGACAGGGGGGATACTTAGATGATTTTAATAGACTTTATAAGACCTGTACTGACATATATATGCCTAAATATGCTAATTGGGCCTGTCAGTGTCCCTTTAACCGAACAATTATGTTACACATTCCACACCAAAAGCCGCATCCAGACAATAAAAGTAACATCCAGCACTTTGTGGCTTATTGTGCCCACAACAGAGAACAACATTTTCTTCCTAACCCCCACAGAAGCAGGTACATTCTTCCCCCTACTCAAAACATTACACTCATTTTTCCAACTCTTGCTTTCAGTGGTAAGGTGTTACATGTTCTACATCTTCTCAGGAAGCATTTCTTATGATTAGCCGGATGTTCACAAAAAAAGGTATGGTCATGTTTTGGGACGCCTACCCTACATAGCGGTATACTTAATTTGAAACCAATCTTGGAGATCAGTGACTCACTTTTAAAATGCTTCTTCACATGTATTAAACAAATTTTCTACCTTGTAAGCGGTCTTCACTTCTGCTATTTCCATTTTTAAGCATAAGGCTTTATATTGCACCCTATATCAAGTTAAATATTTTAATATATGGACAATATCATGTTAGAGTTTATATTTTACAGGTTTATACTGTTTATACTGTATCTCATGTTTTATTATACTCCATTAGCTTCTGCAGCTGCTGCCTGGCATTGAGCACTGCTACTTATATTGCTGGTAACACTTACCTTATTTCTCCATCATCCTTAGATGTATTCCATTTGATGCATACATGAGCATATTATTACTGTGACCTATGTGCATTAAGTACCGGTTGGCCACTTTCTGGCTATTGTTGATCAATATGTACTATATGGCACTTACTAATATAGCCTTTGTTCATATTCTGTGCCGTTTGCTATATTTCACAAGCAATCTGCCTTTTTGGACAGCTATTCTATGCTGTCAGCATAGAGGTCCTGTCCATAACATGGCTGCTGATGGAGGGTCATGTGACCAGGCATATCATTCAGCCTCCTCCATTCTAGCACACTGCACCTGCATCAAACACCCAACAGTGCAAGTCCAGTGTATTTGAATGAAGAAGGCTGAGTGATTTGCCTGGTCACTATCAGCCGCCATCTTATGGATATGACTTCTTTTAGGACAGCACAAAACACTTGGCCAACAAGGCGGCATATACGTTATGAATAGGGATGAGCGAACCCGAACTGTATAGTTCGGGTTCGTACCAAATTTTGGGGTGTCCGTAACACGGACCCGAACCCGAACATTTTCATAAAAGTCCGGGTTCGAGTTCGGTGTTCGGCGCTTTCTTGGCGCTTTTTGAAAGGCTGCAAAGCAGCAAATCAACAAGCATCATACTACTTGCCCCAAGAGGCCATCACAGCCTTGCCTACTATTGGCATGGCTGTAATTGGCCAGTGCAGCATGTGACCCAGCCTCTATATGCTCGCAGTTTAGGTAAAAAAATCAATGAACTTGGGTCAATAATGGCATCTGAGAATGTAGATTTAGTGGCTGTTACGGAGACATGGTTTAATGAAAGAAATGACTGGGACATAACCATACCAGGGTACTCTTTATACAGAAGAGACAGAGAAGGCAAGAAAGGAGGAGGAGTGGCACTGTATGTGAAAGATACCATTAAATCTAACCTAATACAAGTTGGTGAGGCCAACATAGAGTCAGTTTGGGTTACGTTGCAGTTTGCTAACCATGCAGTAACTCGTGTAGGTGTGATATATAGACCACCTGGTCAAGTTAAAGAACTAGATGATCTACTAGTTGAAGAAATAGCTGAAATGACAATGAAAGGAGAAGTTATCATTATGGGAGATTTCAATCTTCCAGATATAAACTGGAAAACCAAAATAGCAAGTTCTACCAGGAGTACAGATATTCTAAATTCCCTACTGGGGTTATCTCTACAACAAGTGGTTGAGGAGCCAACCCGGAGGGAGGCCATTTTGGATTTGGTATTCACAAATGGGGATTCGGTATATGATGTCATTGTAGGCGAAACCTTGGGATCTAGTGATCACCAGTCAGTGTGGTTTAATATAAGAACTGTGAAAGAGTCCCACCACACAAAAACAAAAGTTTTAGATTTTAGAAAAACAGACTTTTCAAAAATGAAATTAATCATAAATGAGTCCTTATCAGACTGGAACGGATTACATGGAGTCCAGGAGAAATGGGACTACTTAAAAGGTGCATTATTGAAGGCAACAGAAAATTGCATTAGACTTGTCAGTAAAAGCAAAAAAAGGAAGAGACCACTGTGGTACTCAGCAGAAGTGGCCCAAATCATTAAAAATAAAAAGCTAGCATTTTGTAATTATAAAAAAAAACAGAGCAATGAAGATAAGGAAATCTACAAGATTAGGCAGAGAGAGGCCAAGCAAGTTATAAGAACTTCTAAAGCGCAGGCAGAAGAAAAACTAGCTCAGTCTATGAAAAAAGGGGATAAGACATTCTTCAGATATATAAATGAAAAAAGGAAATTAAAACAAGGAATAACTAAATTAAAAACAAAGGACGGAAGGTATGTAGAAGAGAATAAAGGGCTAGCCGACTGCCTTAATGAACACTTCTGTTCAGTTTTTACAAAAGAAAAAGGAGAAGGACCTCCACTAGAAAGGATGACTAATAAATCATTTGATGCATGTATCTTTACAGAGGAAGATGTTCTAAGTTTGCTGTCTAAGGTGAAGACAAATAAGTCACAGGGGCCTGATGAGATACACCCAAAATTATTAAAAGAGCTTAGTGGTGAGCTGGCAAAACCGCTAACAGATTTATTTAACCAATCATTAGTAACAGGAGTCGTCCCGGAAGATTGGAAATTGGCAAATGTCGTGCCCATTCACAAGAAAGGTAGTAGGGAGGAATCGAGCAACTATAGACCAGTGAGTCTGACATCAATAGTAGGCAAATTAATGGAAACCCTATTAAAGGATAGGATTGTGGAACATCTAAAATCCCATGGATTGCAAGATGAAAAACAACATGGGTTTACTTCAGGGAGATCATGTCAAACAAATCTTATAGATTTTTTTGACTGGGTGACTAAAATAATAGACGGTGGAGGTGCAGTAGACATCGCATATCTAGATTTTAGTAAGGCTTTTGACACTGTCCCACATAGAAGACTTATCAATAAACTGCAGTCATTGAGCATGGACTCCCATATTGTTGAGTGGATTAGGCAGTGGCTGAGTGACAGACAACAGAGGGTTGTAGTCAATGGAGAACATTCAAAACAAGGTCATGTTACCAGTGGGGTTCCACAGGGATCTGTACTGGGACCAATTTTGTTTAATATCTTCATAAGTGATATTGCAAAAGGCCTCGATGGTAAGGTTTGTCTTTTTGCTGATGACACAAAGATATGTAACAGGGTTGATGTTCCTGGAGGGAAACGCCAAATGGAAAAGGATTTAGGAAAACTAGAAGAATGGTCAGAACTCTGGCAACTGAAATTTAATGTGGATAAGTGCAAGATAATGCACCTGGGGCGTAAAAACCCAAGGGCAGAATATAGAATATTTGACACAGTCCTGACCTCAGTATCTGAGGAAAGGGATTTAGGAGTAATTATTTTAGAAGACTTAAAGGTGGGAAGACAATGTAATAGAGCAGCACAAAATGCCAGCAGAATGCTTGGATGTATAGGGAGAGGTATAAGCAGTAGAAAGAGTGAAGTGCTTATGCCGCTGTACAGAACACTGGTGAGACCTCACTTGGAGTATTGTGCGCAGTACTGGAGGCCATATCTCCAAAAGGATATAGATACTCTAGAGAGAGTTCAGAGAAGAGCTACTAAACTAGTACATGGATTGCAGGATAAAACTTACCAGGAAAGGTTAAAGGACCTTAATATGTATAGCTTGGAAGAAAGAAGAGACAGAGGGGATATGATAGAAACTTTTAAATACATAAAGGGAATCAACTCGGTAAAGGAGGAGAGCATATTTAAAAGAAGAAAAACTACCACAAGAGGACACAGTTTTAAATTAGAGGGGCAAAGGTTTAAAAGTAATATAAGGAAGTATTACTTTACTGAGAGAGTAGTGGATGCATGGAATAGCCTTCCTGCAGAAGTGGTAGCTGCAAATACAGTGAAGGGGTTTAAGCATGCATGAGATAGGCATAAGGCTATCCTTCATATAAGATAGGGCCAGGGACTATTCATAGGATTCAGATATATTGGGCAGACTAGATGGGCCAAATGGTTCTTATCTGCCGACACATTCTATGTTTCTATATAAGCTTGGGTCACGTAGCGCTGCACGTCACTCTGCTGATACAAGTGTAGGGAGAGGTTGCAGCTGCGACATTAGGGCGAGATTAGGCAGATTAACTCCTCCAAAAGACTTCATTCAGTGATCGATCTACAGCTGTGGATCATTGAACTGCTGCTATTCAATTGCTCAGTGTTTTTAGGGTGCCCAGAGCGTTTTTCAGTCACTTTTTTCTGGGGTGATCGGCGGCCATTTTGTGGCTTGCTTGTGCGCCAGCACAAGCTGCCACCAAGTACATTTAACCATCAATAGTGTGGTTATTTTTTGCTATATCCTACATCAGGGTCAAGCTTTCATCAAGTGCATTTAACCATCAATAGTGTGGTTATTTTTTGGCCATATACTACATCAGGGGCAAGTTGAGCCTGTCACCCAGCGCCTAAAAAATAGGCCTCACATTTATATTCATCCAAATCTGTCATTACTGCTTTAGCTGGTCAAGTTATTTAGTGTCCGTCAAAGCACAGTTTTTGTTCTGGGTTGAAAAACAATTCCCAAATTTGCAATTCTCTAAATTAGTGGTTTCTGCTGTATCAGGCCTACTTTAAATCTATCCCTAAAAGGGTATATTAGATTCAAGGTGCTGATAGGGGAAATTCTCAAGAACTTCACACACACGCTACAGTGCAGATCCAAGTCTAATTCTGTGATTAAACGTATACCTGTCACCCAGCGCCTAAAAAATAGGCCTCACATTTATATTCATCCAAATCTGTACTGTTTTAGCTGGTCAAGTTATTTTTAGTGTCTGTCAAAGCACAGTTTTTGTTCTGGGTTGAAAAACAATTCCCAAATTTGCAATTCTCAAAATTAGTGGTTTCTGCTGTATCAGGCCTACTTTAAATCTATCCCTAAAAGGGTATATTAGATTCAAGGTGCTGATAGGGTAATTCTCAAGAACTTCACACACACGCTACAGTGCAGATCCAAGTCTAATTCTGTCCGTAAACGTATACCTGTCACCCAGCGCCTAAATAATAGGCCTCAAATTTATATTCAGCTAAATCTGTCATTACTGGTGTGCCTATATTAGTGTAATACGGTACCTAAATAGATAGCCAGATAGTGTTAGGTGTCATTAAAAAAAGGCCTGAATTTGAATTCAATACATTGGCCCGAATAATATTTTTCTTATTGTGGTGAACGGTAACAATGAGGAAAACATCTAGTAAGGGACGCCGACATGGTCGTGATGGTGTTAGTGGACCCTCTGGTGCTGGGAGAGGACGTGGCCGTTCTGCCACAGCCACACGTCCTAGTGTACCAACTACCTCAGGTCCCAGTAGCCGCCAGAATTTACAGGGATATTTGGTGGGGCCCAATGCCGTTCTAAGGATGGTAAGGCCTGAGCAGGTACAGGCATTAGTCAATTGGGTGGCCGACAGTGCATCCAGCACGTTCACATTATCTCCCACCCAGTCTTCTGCAGAAAGCGCACAGATGGCGCATGAAAACCAAGCCCATCAGTCTGTCACATCACCCCCATGCATATCAGGGAAACTGTCTGAGCCTCAAGTTATGCAGCAGTCTCTTATGCTGTTTGAAGACTCTGCTGGCAGGGTTTCCCAAGGGCATCCACCTAGCCCTTCCCCAGGGGTGGAAGAGATAGAATGCACTAACGCACAACCACTTATGTTTCCTGATGATGAGGACATGGGAATACCACCTCAGCATGTCTCTGATGATGACGAAACACAGGTGCCAACTGCTGCGTTTTTCTGCAGTGTGCAGACTGAACAGGAGGTCAGGGATCAAGACTGGGTGGAAGACGATTCAGGGGACGATGAGGTCCTAGACCCCACATGGAATGAAGGTCGTGCCACTGATTTTCACAGTTCGGAGGAAGAGGCAGTGGTGAGACCGAGCCAACAGCGTAGCAAAAGACAAAGAGGGAGCAGTGGGCAAAAGCAGAACACCCGCCGCCAAGAGACTCCGCCTGCTACTGACCGCCGCCATCTGGGACCGAGCACCCCAAAGGCAGCTTCAAGGAGTTCCCTGGCATGGCACTTCTTCAAACAATGTGCTGACGACAAGACCCGAGTGGTTTGCACGCTGTGCCATCAGAGCCTGAAGCAAGGCATTAACGTTCTGAACCTTAGCACAACCTGCATGACCAGGCACCTGCATGCAAAGCATGAACTGCAGTGGAGTAAACACCTTAAAAACAAGGAAGTCACTCAGGCTCCCCCTGCTACCTCTTCTGCTGCTGTCGCCTCGGCCTCTTCTGCTGCTGCTGCCGCCGCCTCGGCCTCTTCCACCGCCTCTGGAGGAACGTTGGCACCTGCCGCCCAGCAAACATGGGATGTACCACCAACACCACCACCTGCGTCACCAAGCATCTCAACCATGTCACACGGCAGCGTTGAGCTCTCCATCTCACAAACATTTGAGAGAAAGCGTAAATTCCCACCTAGCCACCCTCGATCCCTGGCCCTGAATGCCAGCATTTCTAAACTACTGGCCTATGAAATGCTGTCATTCAGGCTGGTGGACACAGACAGCTTCAAACAGCTCATGTCACTTTCTGTCCCACAGTATGTTGTTCCCAGCCGGCACTACTTCTCCAAGAGAGCCGTGCCTTCCCTGCACAACCAAGTATCCGATAAAATCAAGTGTGCACTGCGCAACGCCATCTGTGGCAAGGTCCACCTAACCACAGATACGTGGACCAGTAAGCACGGCCAGGGACGCTATATCTCCCTAACTGCACACTGGGTAAATGTAGTGGAGGCTGGGCCCCAGGCGGAGAGCTGTTTGGCGCACGTCATTCCGCCGCCAAGGATCGCAGGGCAACATTCTTTGCCTCCTGTCTCCTCCTCCTCCTACTCAGCTTCCTCCTCCTCTTCTTCCACCTGCTCATCCAGTCAGCCACACACCTTCACCACCAACTTCAGCACAGCACGGGGTAAACGTCAGCAGGCCGTTCTGAAACTCATATGTTTGGGGGACAGGCCCCACACCGCACAGGAGTTGTGGGGGGGTATAGAACAACAGACCGACGAGTGGTTGCTGCCGGTGAGCCTCAAGCCCGGCCTGGTGGTGTGCGATAATGGGCGAAATCTCGTTGCAGCTCTGGGACTAGCCGGTTTGACGCACATCCCTTGCCTGGCGCATGTGCTGAATTTGGTGGTGCAGAAGTTTATTCACAACTACCCCGACATGTCAGAGCTGCTGCATAAAGTGCGGGCCGTCTGTTCGCGCTTCCGGCGTTCACATCCTGCCGCTGCTCACCTGTCTGCGCTACAGCGTAACTTCGGCCTTCCCGCTCACCGCCTCATATGCGACGTGCCCACCAGGTGGAACTCCACCTTGCACATGCTGGACAGACTGTGCGAGCAGCAGCAGGCCATAGTGGAGTTTCAGCTGCAGCACGCACGGGTCAGTCGCACTGCGGAACAGCACCACTTCACCACCAATGACTGGGCCTCCATGCGAGACCTGTGTGCCCTGTTGCGCTGTTTCGAGTACTCCACCAACATGGCCAGTGGCGATGACGCCGTTATCAGCGTTACAATACCACTTCTATGTCTCCTTGAGAAAACACTTAGGGCGATGATGGAAGAGGAGGTGGCCCAGGAGGAGGAGGAGGAAGAGGGGTCATTTTTAGCACTTTCAGGCCAGTCTCTTCGAAGTGACTCAGAGGGAGGTTTTTTGCAACAGCCGAGGCCAGGTACAAATGTGGCCAGACAGGGCCCACTACTGGAGGACGAGGATGAGGAGGAGGTGGAGGAGGATGAGGATGAAGCAGTTTCACAGCGGGCTGGCACCCAACGCAGCTCGGGCCCATCACTGGTGCATGGCTGAGGGGAAACGCAGGACGATGACGATACGCCTCCCACAGAGGACAGCTTGTCCTTTCCTCTGGGCAGCCTGGCACACATGAGCGACTACATGCTGCAATGCCTGTGCAACGACAGCAGAGTTGCCCACATTTTAACGTGTGCGGACTACTGAGTTGCCACCCTGCTGGATCCCCGGTACAAAGACAATGTGCCCACCTTACTTCATGCACTGGAGCGTGATAGTAAGATGCGCGAGTACAAGCGCACGTTGGTAGACGCGCTACTGAGAGCATTCCCAAATGTCACAGGGGAACAAGTGGAAGCCCAAGGCGAAGGCAGAGGAGGAGCAAGAGGTCGCCAACGCAGCTGTGTCACGGCCAGCTCCTCTGAGGGCAGGGTTAGCATGGCAGAGATGTGTAAAAGTTTTGTCACCACGCCACAGCTAACTGCACCACCACCTGATACGGAACGTGTTAGCAGGAGGCAACATTTCAATAACATGGTGGAACAGTACCTGTGCACACCCCTCCACGTACTGACTGATGGTTCGGCCCCATTCAACTTCTGGGTCTCCAAATTGTCAACGTGGCCAGAGCTAGCCTTTTATGCCTTGGAGGTGCTGGCCTGCCCGGCGGCCAGCGTTTTGTCTGAACGTGTATTCAGCACGGCAGGGGGCGTCATTACAGACAAACGCAGCCGCCTGTCTTCAGCCAATGTGGACAAGCTGACGTTCATAAAAATGAACCAGGCATGGATCCCACAGGACCTGTCCATCCCTTGTGCAGATTAGACATTAACTACCTCCCCTTAACAATATATTATTGTACTCCAGGGCACTTCCTCATTCAATCCTATTTTTATTTTCATTTTACCATTATATTGCGGGGCAACCCAAAGTTGAATGAAACTCTCCTCTGTCTGGGTGCCGGGGCCTAAAAATATCTGACAGTGGCCTGTTCCAGTGGTGGGTGACATGAAGCCTGATTCTCTGCTATGACATGAAGACTGATTCTCTGCTGACATGAAGCCTGAATCTCTGTTATGGGACCTCTCTCCTCTGCCTGGGTGCCTGGGCCTAAATATGTGACAGTGGCCTGTTCCAGTGGTGGGTGACGTGAAGCCTGATTCTCTGCTATGACATGCAGACTGATTCTCTGCTGACATGAAGCCAGATTCTCTGTTACGGGACCTCTCTCCTCTGCCTGGGTGCCTGGGCCTAAATATCTGACAATGGACTGTTCCAGTGTTGGGGGACGTAAAGCCTGATTCTCTGCTATGACATGCAGACTGATTCTCTGCTGACATGAAGCCAGATTCTCTGTTACGGGACCTCTCTCCTCTGCCTGGGTGCCTGGGCCTAAATATCTGACAATGGACTGTTCCAGTGTTGGGTGACGTAAAGCATGATTCTCTGCTATGACATGAAGACTGATTCTATGCTGACATAAGGCCAGATTCTCTGTTACGGGACCTCTCTCCTCTGCCTGGGTGCCGGGGCCTAAATATGTGACAGTGGCCTGTTCCAGTGGTGGGTGACGTAAAGCCTGATTCTCTGCTATGACATGAAGACTGATTCTGCGCTGACATGAAGCCAGATTCTCTGCTATGGCATGAAGAGACTGATTCTCTGCTGACATGAAGCCAGATTCTTTGCTATGGCATGAAGAGACTGATTCTCTGCTGACGTGAAGCCAGATTCTCTGCTATAGGACCTCTGTCCAATTGATATTGGTTAATTTTTATTTTTTTAATTTAAATTTTAATTTATTTCCCTATCCACATTTGTTTGCAGGGGATTTACCTACATGTTGCTGCCTTTTGCAGCCCTCTAGCTCTTTCCTGGGCTGTTTTACAGCCTTTTTAGTGCCCAAAAGTTCGGGTCCCCATTGACTTCAATGGGGTTCGGGTTCGGGACGAAGTTCGGGTCGGGTTCGGATCGCGAACCCGAACATTTCCTGGAAGTTCGGCCGAACTTCTCGAACCCGAACATCCAGGTGTTCGCTCAACTCTAGTTATGAAATATAATATTTGGTGCAGACTATATTAATATTTGCCATATTTTCATTTTAAAAACACATTGATCAACATCCAGGTTTACACTTATTACCTCTTGGTAATCCTAATTATGCAATTAGAGATGAGCGAACCACTCGAGATTCATTTCGGGTCTGATTAGCAGAATTTTTCAAATGTTTGGCTCGTACCCAAATCAATTTGGGCCAAACCGAAGTTGCTCCAATTGCCCTGAAATTTGATATATAACCCATCTAGCCTCCTAGGACTCAGATTTTTTTTTAGGAAAACCTGTCATCTCATTTCGTTTAATTTTTAATTAATTTTCTTTTAATTATTTTTTTTTCTCTCCCCCCCTCCCCAAAATCTGGAACGAAACAACAGCAATAGTAAATGATGTCTGAGAGATACTGACATACATAGCTGTAGGTAAACACATGTTTAACGGCGTTAACATACCGCATATTTAAAAACACAGTGCGCAGGCACATGTCTCATGCGTTTTCATATTCCAAAGCTTCCAAAAATTGTCCCTTATCAGGGGCAGATGATGTTTAAATACATACAATGAGATTAAAAAGAAAAAAAAAAAGTGGCTTCGGAGGGACCAAGCATGTTTTGTCAGTGTTGATTATCAGAAGAAAAAGTGGCTAGTTGTGAATGAGCCTAAAAAAATTCGCCCTTTTAATTGGGAGCAGCAGCACTGCAGTGTAGATGTGAACAAGGTACAGATATAGTGGCATGTGGCCGCAATAGTAGTGGCAGCAGAAGCAGCATAGCATGGATATACAAGGCTGTCTATGGGTAGTAGTAGTAGTATTAGTGGTGGTAGTGATAGTAGTAGCAGATGCTTTGCATTAATAGTGGTGGCAGTGGGGGATTGACAGCAAGGAGCAGTAGCAGCCAGATGGTACATGTTGGCAGAAAGGCAGCAGCAACCTTACGGAAGATGATGGTCATCAGACCCCAGCAGTGGCATGAGGGCGGCGGTGGCATGATGAAGGCAGCAGCACAGCCGTACAGAACATGATGGTAGGTAGGTCGGATTAGCTGCATGATGGAGGTGGCAGCAGCAACGGTACAGAATGGCAATGTAGGCAGGTAGCAGCAGTGGCATGATGGAGGCAGAAGCAGCCGTACAGAATGTAATGCTAGGTCGCAGCAGTGGCATGATTGAGGGGGCAGCAGCCATACAGAATGTGATGGTAGGCAAGTCGCAGCAGTGGCATGATGGTGGCGGTGGCATCAGCTGTACAGAACATAATGATAGACAGGCCACAGCAGTGGCATGATGGCACCAACTAGACCAGATCTATTCATCAGCCTCAGCTGGAGGAGTGTGAAAATCCTCCTGAATCCAGGTTTTGTTCACGTTGATGTTTTGGACACTGGTGGAGGAGAACTTGGTCCATTTGGGTGTCGGCACAGCCCCGCAGTGCTGAAAACCCTCTCCGAGATGACACTGGAGACTGGGCAAGAAAGAAGAATGAGAGGGTGCTGTGCCAGTTAGGCCACTGTTCCAGTCTGCCTGCCCAGGAATCCATGGGGGTCAGGAAACAGGGTATGTGGCAGAGACTGACAGGACCTGTTGGCTTGCTGACTGGCCCCAGCCTGGCGCTGCACGTGGAAAAACTGCTCCATCATGTTGAGGAGACTGAAATGACTGCTGCAACTGCTGCTGGGGCTTCTGCTGCTGGTGGCGGCGGGAGTGGGGTGACTCTGCGGAGGTAAACAGGGGCCTCCCTTTCAGTCACACTGGCGACAGGCATCTGCTCACCATCAGCTGTGGCAAGCTGCGTTTCCTGGTAATTTGTTCTTCCTTTCTGTGAGAGAAAATCCGGTAATCATCAGAATTCTTGATGTCACCGAACCGCCTGTCACTGCTTAAGCTAGTGAGTCTACAGGTCGCTATTCTGGCCAGCGTACCCGAGGAGCCAGTTCTTTCAACATTTGCCCCGCACTGAGATGATTGGATGTTTTGGCCGGTATCACCGTCATGATCATCCTCTTTCGCCTCCAAATCCAACTTCTCTTCCTCCTCCTCATGTGGCAGCACCTCCTCCTCCCCATGGGAGTTTCTCATTGTGGGTCCCCAACAGCTGCAGGGCAGAAAGCAAGATATGTTATCTTCTTCCTCCTCCTCTCCTACATCCTCACCTGTTGCATGAGCGTCAGCATCTCTTCAAAAATACGTATGAGGGGGATGAGGGACAACTGCAGCATGAACGGCATGATCTTCCACGATCCGACCTGGAAACAACACATGCTCCCTGCTGAGGTGGTCTGGTGCATGACTAAATTGTTCACAACTGCCGATGCTTGTACAAACTCTCGAGCATGTGCAATGTTGATTTTCAGCGAGCTGGAATGTTGCGGATTGCGGATTTAACAGTGTAGCTACAGACATTTCTGATGCTGCAAGTCCAGGAGAATGTTCTTCACCATGTGAGAATAGCTGAAAAGAGAGTCTTCTGGACATTGCCAACATCGTGCGCAAGCCAGTGCATTTTTTTTAAAAGGCCATGCATGGAGTATGTGTTATTTCCCCCAGGTTCAGGGCGGCCATGTTGCTGGAGTGCTGCCTCTCCATTGCAGCAAAAAACATTAACTCAGTGGACTCTGAAAGACATGTACTGTCCCTGGCCGCAACAGCTGCTCCAGGTGCTTGCAGCACAGCAAAAATCGCAAGGAGTGGCTCGCATTCTCTGCCACCTGATAGTACAAGGCACTACTACGGTACTGCAGCGATTGCACCGCTAGCAACATTGCCAGGTGGGGATTCAGCTTCTAGGCAAGCAAATTGCTGGTGGAGAAAAGTTTTTTCATGGTCAAACATTCCATTTTAAATGTCTCACGATGGAGCTGAGAACAAGGAGGAGTCTTAGCAGGAGAAGAAGGTGATTATGATGACAAAGATTGGCTGCCACAAAGAGGACAAGGAACAGGAGGACAATCTTGTTCTGATTGGGAATGCTGGCCAGTTGTATTTTCCCAAAGGATCTAGTGATGCCACCTCAAGTGCTGCAATAGACCTCTGGTAGCTATTAGTGTGAACGGCCACCGCTTATTTTAATCCTGCAGATCTTGCACACCACAGTGTTTTTTTGTGCCCACCTTGTGGAGAAAAAGCGCAATACGGGAGTTGCTCGCACAGAGCTACAAGCAGCCAAGCTGGGCTTAGCTCTGGCATGTTTTGGTCCTAATCCACCCACAGTGTCAGTGGCATCACCAGATCTCAAAGTAGATTCGGCCCTGGCTGTTCTTTGGGAGGTATGTGGCCTCTGCTTTTATTGATTCTGCATTCTTCTTCACTGATGTTGCCTCCTCATCAGCACCCCTATCTGGCTCTCAGGTCCTGTCCAGCACACAATTGTCATTGGAGTCCTCAACCTCCCTGCTGCTTTTATCAGCCTGTGAAATATCATGGTGGGCTTCTAGGCCCCCTTCCCTCTCTGCATTTTCCACAACTGCCACTGTTGCTGCCCCCACCGCCAATGCAGTGGATAAAGATGCCAATATTACCACCACCATCAACATAGGTATGCATGGGGTTCCCAGCTTCCTCCCCAAACTCCTCCTCAGGGCAGCCCAAACGGTGACAGCTCTCATACAAGTTGTCAACAGGGAGACTCTCTTCACTATCTGCCATAGAGCGTGGTGGGGTTTTCTTGCCACTTCTTAGGAAAAAGGAACGTGCCCCTCTAGGAATAAGCAGTGAAAACTGAGAGGGCTCCACTGAAATCCATCTCTGAGGCTTCTCCACAAAAAGATATCAGACTCCAAAGTCTCCTCCACCTCATCCTGCTGCGACTTAGAGGAGGAGTGAGCCACCCAATCAACAATCTCATCCTCTTTCTATAATATTGCACCTTTCCGAAGCCTGCAGGGACAACTGCAGCCTACTACTACTACTACTTCTGGCCGGATAACTGGTGTTGCTACAACCCATATTCTGGCTCTGAGTCTTTAGTTTGGAACCTTTCCGTAGCGCTGACATTTTTGGGCCTCTCAAATAATGTTGTGCACTACCCCTATTCGTGTAGTAATCACATATATATGATAGCGTGAATTTAAAAAAATTTGATTGGAAATGTGTGGAGACAGAAATAAAGGGAAACGGATTTAGGCCTAAGTTCATTATCACTCAGAGATAATTTTGTGCGCTACCCTGTGTATTGTTGTAGTAATCACATATATATGCTGGTTTCATTAAATTGAGCAATCCCCCCAAAAATTTAATTCCAACCATGTGGATAAAGAATAAACAGAAAAGAAAGATTGAGGCCTGACACTTAAATTCACATTAACAGTCACAGTTAAATTGCTGCCATAGACTGTGTGTCGTTGTAGTAATCATGTCCATATGCTGGTTTCATTAAATTGATCAATCTCTAAAAAAAAATTCCAACCATGTGGATGTGAAATAAATTAAAATGGCTGATTAAGGGCAGACCTGAAGCGCAATTTCATGTTAACACTCATAGGTAAATTGCTGACCTAGCCTGTGTGTTGGTGTATCATCTAGATGATGGATTAATTACATTCAATGACCCAGTCCCCCCCCCCAAAAAAAATAATATATATATATATATAAAAAATGTAAACTGTGTATGGAGATTATAAACTGAGTTACCCCTAAATAAAGTTTTCACTAGTATTCTATATGCTATGCTAGATTGATGGTAGAACACTTGTATAGTTTTTGCTTATTCCACCCGCCAACCCCCCAAAAAAAAGGATTTCTGTGAAAATGGGACAAAAAAATAAAAGGATATTCTTGCAGGTAGCTGCTTTTGAGGTTTGCGGCAGCTGCATTTCTGCTAGGAGGCGCAGCAGTCACAGCTTCTCTCTTCTCACTCCCTGGCTGACAGCTTCCCTGCTTGTTCCTATTCTAAACACACAATTCTTCTTCTTCTTTGCAATTCTCGCCTCTCCCTTCACTGTCCCTAACAGTAAAATACAAGTCTGATTGATTTCTGACTGTCCCTGATTGTTTTTTCACTCTCCCTGACTCCCTAAAATTTTCTGGCAGACACTGTAAGACCCAACCACCATCATTCACAGCCCAGCACAGAATGGCATTCTGCTTGCTTTGCTAGGGCACCTCTCTGTCTGCTGCAGCACTGATTGGCTCATCCAGGCTGTCTGTCAGCCTGGGAGCCAATCAGGACAGGCCTTCTCCCCCACTTCCTCTTAGGGTCATGAAAGAACCCTTCTTCGTCCCCCCTAGTGCTATGCGCCATTTTAGTGGATTCATCTGAAATGCACCTGAAAATATTTGGGTTCATCTGCCGTCCGAAAAATAGCAAAGATGGGATGCAACCTCTTTAACCAATTACTTTTCTGATATATACATTTGTAGTTAATTTGAAGTTGCACTTTAAAATATCTTCAAAGATTTTAGAGAGAGCAGAGTCCAGGTTACTGGTTAGCAGTTTATATCCTTCAACCAATCTAAATGTTACAAAATCAGCAACCTACAATTGTTCAAAAAGTGACTCTATTAAAAGCTAATATAGAAAAAAAAGATATAACAGCCTATGAATTAACCAGCTTAAATCCAGAATCTCATTGGGCTGTAGTGATTAGAGAATACTAACCTCTGACCTTCTATCCTACTCATTTTACATCCTGTAGGTAAGCATCTGTCTCTTGGTGTCTAAAACATAAGTTAAGGCTCATGCACATAACTGTGATTTTGGTCTGCATATAATCTGCATTTTTTGAGGATCAGATGTGGACCCATTCATCTCAATGGGGCTGCAAAAGATGCAGACAGTACACCTGTGTGTTATTCGCATCCTTAAGTCCATTCTGCAGCCCTGCAAAAAAATAGAACATGTCCTATTCTTGTCCATTTTGCGGACAAGGATAGGACATTTCTGAAGGATTTTAAAAAAATGGCGCCAGGATCTTGGCTGATATCTATGTTTTGCAGATACGCTATTTGAGAAGTGAGAACTTGTCTCTAGATGGGCATTTAGTTAGGTTCCTGGCTCTAGGTATCTGCATGAGTTATTTGTATGGCAGTATGTTTTGCATGAGTTTTACATTGTATGGCCCTATTTCTGCTCTATATCGCAGTAATATGCTTGTCTATAGCTGTGTTTTACACTCTGTCGGAGAGATTCATAGGTATTTTTGAAAATCATGAGACTATGTTGCCATAATTTTCAAGAAATTTCAAACGATGTTTGATAAATTTCTTGCATCTTTAAAGGGAATATTATCGGGGTTAATGTAGGTTGTACACTTTTCTAAAGAGGTGGGTTTTCAGGTTTCTTTTGAAGGTTTCCACTGTATGTGAGAGTTTGATATTTTAGGGAAGAGAGTTCCAGAGTATAGGGGATGCATGGGAGAAATCTTGGGGGCGATTGTAGAAAGAGTTGATAACAGGAGAATAGAGAAGAAGCTCTTGTGAGGATCAGAGATTTCACGTGGGGACGTATCGGGAAAGCCTAACTCAGAGACGGAGGGGACAGGTTGTGGATAGCCTTATATGTATTTGTTAGTATTTTAAAGTGAATGTGTTGGGAAATAGGGAGCTAGGGAACGGATTGTCAGAGGGGAGAGAAAGAAGAGTAATGGGCGGAGAGGTGGATTAGTCGGGCAGCAGAGTTGAGGATAGATTGGAGAGGTCCAAGGCTGCTAGATGGAAGACCACAGAGGAGGATGTTACAGGGTATGTACAAGCATTTTTTCAAAATACTGGTTGAGATATGTGCTGCAAGAGATATTTTGAAGTTGGAGGCAGCAGGTGGTGGAAATGGCTTGGATGTGCAGTTTAACCACTTAAGGACCACAGGTTTATACCCCCCTAAAGACCAGGCCCTTTTTTACAAATCGGCACTACACTACTTTCACCGTTTATTGCTCGGTCATGCAACTTACCACCCAAATGAATTTTACCTCCTTTTCTTCTCACTAATAGAGCTTTCATTTGGTGGTATTTCATTGCTGCTGACATTTTTACTTTTTTTGTTATTAATCGAAATTTAACGATTTTTTTGCAAAAAAATGACATTTTTCACTTTCAGTTGTAAAATTTTGCAAAAAAAACGAGATCCATATAGAAATTTTGCTCTAAATTTATAGTTCTACATGTCTTTGATAAAAAAAAAATGTTTGGGTAAAAAAAAAATGGTTTGGGTAAAAGTTATAGCGTTTACAAACTATGGTACAAAAATGTGAATTTCCGCTTTTTGAAGCAGCTCTGACTTTCTGAGCACCTGTCATGTTTCCTGAGGTTCTACAATGCCCAGACAGTACAAACACCCCACAAATGACCCCATTTCGGAAAGTACACACCCTAAGGTATTCGCTGATGGGCATAGTGAGTTCATAGAACTTTTTATTTTTTGTCACAAGTTAGCGGAAAATGATGATTTTTTTTTATTTTATTTTTTTTCCTACAAAGTCTCATATTCCACTAACTTGTGACAAAAAATAAAAACTTCCATGAACTCATTATGCCCATCACGAAATACCTTGGGGTCTCTTCTTTCCAAAATGGGGTCACTTGTGGGGTAGTTATACTGCCCTGGCATTCTAGGGGCCCAAATGTGTGGTAAGGAGTTTGAAATCAAATTCTGTAAAAAATGACCAGTGAAATCCGAAAGGTGCTCTTTGGAATATGGGCCCCTTTGCCCACCTAGGCTGCAAAAAAGTGTCACACATCTGGTATCTACGTACTCAGGAGAAGTTGAGGAATGTGTTTTGGGGTGTCATTTTACATATACCCATGCTGGGTGAGATAAATATCTTGGTCAAATGCCAACTTTGTATAAAAAAATGGGAAAAGTTGTCTTTTGCCAAGATATTTCTCTCACCCAGCATGGGTATATGTAAAATGACACCCCAAAACACATTCCCCACCTTCTCCTGAGTACGGAGATACCAGATGTGTGACACTTTTTTGCAGCCTAGGTGGGCAAAGGGGCCCATATTCCAAAGAGCACCTTTCGGATTTCACTCGTCATTTTTTACAGAATTTGATTTCAAACTCCTTACCACACATTTGGGCCCCTAGAATGCCAGGGCAGTATAACTACCCCACAAGTGACCCCATTTTGGAAAGAAGACACCCCAAGGTATTCCGTGAGGGGCATGGCAAGTTCCTAGAATTTTTTATTTTTTGTCACAAGTTAGTGGAAAATGATGATTTTTTATTTTTTATTTTTTTTCATACAAAGTCTCATATTCCACTAACTTGTGACAAAAAATAAAAACTTCCATGAACTCACTATGCCCATCAGCGAATACCTTGGGGTCTCTTCTTTCCAAAATGGGGTCACTTGTGGGGTAGTTATACTGCCCTGGCATTCTAGGGGCCCGAATGTGTGGTAAGGAGTTTGAAATCAAATTCTGTAAAAAATGACCTGTGAAATCCGAAAGGTGCTCTTTGGAATATGGGCCCCTTTGCCCACCTAGGCTGCAAAAAAGTGTCACACATCTGGTATCTCTGTATTCAGGAGAAGTTGAGGAATGTGTTTTGGGGTGTCTTTTTACATATACCCATGCTGGGTGAGATAAATATCTTGGTCAAATGCCAACTTTGTATAAAAAAATGGGAAAAGTTGTCTTTTGCCAAGATATTTCTCTCACCCAGCAGGGGTATATGTAAAATGACACCCCAAAACACATTCCCCACCTTCTCCTGAGTACGGGGATACCAGATGTGTGACACTTTTTTGCAGCCTAGGTGGGCAAAGGGGCCCATATTCCAAAGAGCACCTTTCGGATTTCACAGGTCATTTTTTACAGAATTTGATTTCAAACTCCTTACCACACATTTGGGCCCCTAGAATGCCAGGGCAGTATAACTACCCCACAAGTGACCCCATTTTGGAAAGAAGAGACCCCAAGGTATTCGCTGATGGGCATAGTGAGTTCATGGAAGTTTTTATTTTTTGTCACAAGTTAGTGGAATATGAGACTTTGTATGAAAAAAAAAAAAAAAAAAAAAATCTGCATTTTCCACTAACTTGTGACAAAAAATAAAAAATTCTAGGAACTTGCCATGCCCCTCACGGAATACCTTGGGGTGTCTTCTTTCCAAAATGGGGTCACTTGTGGGGTAGTTATACTGCCCTGGCATTTTCCAGGGGCCCTAATGTGTGGTAAGTAGGTAAATGACCTGTGAAATCCTAAAGGTGCTCTTTGGAATATGGGCCCCTTTGCCCATCTAGGCTGCAAAAAAGTGTCACACATGTGGTATCGCCGTATTCAGGAGAAGTTGGGGAATGTGTTTTGGGGTGTCATTTTACATATACCCTTGCTGGGTGAGAGAAATATCTTGGCAAAAGACAACTTTTCCCATTTTTTTATACAAAGTTGGCATTTGACCAAGATATTTCTCTCACCCAGCATGGGTATATGTAAAATGACACCCCAAAACACATTCCCCAACTTCTCCTGAGTACGGCGATACCAGATGTGTGACACTTTATTGCAGCCTAGATGCGCAAAGGTGCCCAAATTCCTTTTAGGAGGGCATTTTTAGACATTTGGATACCAGACTTCTTCTCACGCTTTGGGGCCCCTAGAATGCCAGGGCAGTATAAATACCCCACATGTGACCCCATTTTGGAAAGAAGACACCCCAAGGTATTCAATGAGGGGCATGGCGAGTTCATAGAAATTTTTTTTTTTTGGCACAAGTTAGCGGAAATTGATATTTTTAATTTTTTTCTCACAAAGTCTCCCTTTCCGCTAACTTGGGACAAAAATTTCAATCTTTCATGGACTCAATATGCCCCTCACGGAATACCTGGGGGTGTCTTCTTTCCGAAATGGGGTCACATGTGGGGTATTTATACTGCCCTGGCATTCTAGGGGCCCTAAAGCGTGAGAAGAAGTCTGGAATATAAATGTCTAAAAAATTTTACGCATTTGGTTTCCGTGAGGGGTATGGTGAGTTCATGTGAGATTTCATTTTTTGACACAAGTTAGTGGAATATGAGACTTTGTAAGAAAAAAAAAATAATAATTCCGCTAACTTGGGCCAAAAAAATGTCTGAATGGAGCCTTACAGAGGGGTGATCAATGACAGGGGGGTGATCAATGACAGGGGGGGTGATCAATGACAGGGGGGGTAATCAATGACAGGGGGGGGATCAATGACAGGGGGGGTGATCAATGACAGGGGGGGTGATCAATGACAGGGGGGGTGATCAATGACAGGGGGGGTGATCAATGACAGGGGGGGTGATCAATGACAGGGGGGGTGATCAATGACAGGGGGGGTGATCAATGACAGGGGGGTGATCAATGACAGGGGGGGTGATCAATGACAGGGGGGTGATCAATGACAGGGGGGTGATCAATGACAGGGGGGGTGATCAATGACAGGGGGGTGATCAATGACAGGGGGGTGATCAGGGAGTCTATATGGGGCGATAACCACAGTCATTGATCACGCCCGTGTAAGGCTTCATTCAGACGTCCGTATGCGTTTTGCGGATCCGATCCATCTATCAGTGCATCCGTAAAAATCATGCGGACATCTGAATGGAGCTTTACAGGGGGGTAATCAATGACAGGGGGGTGATCAGGGAGTCTATATGGGGTGATCACCACAGTCATTGATCACGCCCCTGTAAGGCTTCATTCAGACGTCCGGATGCGTTTTGCGGATCCGATCCATCTATCAGTGGATCCGTAAAAATCATGCGGACATCTGAATGGAGCTTTACAGGGGGGTAATCAATGACAGGGGGGTAATCAATGACAGGGGGGTGATCAGGGAGTCTATATGGGGTGATCACCACAGTCATTGATCACGCCCCTGTAAGGCTTCATTCAGACGTCCGGATGCGTTTTGCGGATCCGATCCATCTATCAGTGGATCCGTAAAAATCATGCGGACATCTGAATGGAGCTTTACAGGGGGGTAATCAATGACAGGGGGGTAATCAATGACAGGGGGGTGATCAGGGAGTCTATATGGGGTGATCACCACAGTCATTGATCATGCCCCTGTAAGGCTTCATTCAGACGTCCGGATGCGTTTTGCGGATCCGATCCATCTATCAGTGGATCCGTAAAAATCATGCGGACATCTGAATGGAGCTTTACAGGGGGGTGATCAATGACAGGGGTGTAATCAATGACAGGGGGGTGATCAGGGAGTCTATATGGGGTGATAACCACAGTCATTGATCACGCCCCTGTAAGGCTTCATTCAGACGTCCGGATGCGTTTTGCGGATCCGATCCATCTATCAGTGCATCCGTAAAAATCATGCGGACATCTGAATGGAGCTTTACAGGGGGGTGATCAATGACAGGGGGGTAATCAATGACAGGGGGGTGATCAGGGAGTCTATATGGGGTGATCACCACAGTCATTGATCACGCCCCTGTAAGGCTTCATTCAGACGTCCGGATGCGTTTTGCGGATCCGATCCATCTATCAGTGCATCCGTAAAAATCATGCAGACGTCTGAATGGAGCTTTACAGGGGGGTAATCAATGACAGGGGGGTAATCAATGACAGGGGGGTGATCAGGGAGTCTATATGGGGTGATCACCACAGTCATTGATCACGCCCCTGTAAGGCTTCATTCAGACGTCCGGATGCGTTTTGCGGATCCGATCCATCTATCAGTGGATCCGTAAAAATCATGCGGACGTCTGAATGGAGCTTTACAGGGGGGTGATCAATGACAGGGGGGTAATCAATGACAGGGGGTGATCAGGGAGTCTATATGGGGTGATCAGGGGCTAATAAGGGGTTAATAAGTGATGGGGGGGGGTGTAGTGTAGTGTAGTGGTGCTTGGTGCTACTTTACTGAGCTACCTGTGTCCTCTGGTGGTCGATCCAAACAAAGGGGACCACCAGAGGACCAGGTAGCAGGTATATTAGACGCTGTTATCAAAACAGCGTCTAATATACCTGTTAGGGGTTAAAAAAAACACATCTCCAGCCTGCCAGCGAACGATCGCCGCTGGCAGGCTGGAGATCAACTCTCTTACCTTCCGTTCCTGTGAGCGCGCGCGCCTGTGTGCGCGCGTTCACAGGAAATCTCGGCTCACGCGAGATGACGCCTATTGGCGTTAGCGTAGCCTGGGGGAGCCGCCGCAATGACGCCTTTCGGCGTTACAGTTGCGGGAAGTGGTTAAAGGACAGGGCAGAATCAAAGGTTAGCAGACTTGGTTAACTGGAGAGAGTGTGCAGCCACTGACCTTGATAGATTTCTTAAGGGGGTTGAGTAAGATGGGGGAAAGATTATACATTCTGTTTTATGTTAAGTTTTAGAAAGCGAAAGGAGAAGAAGGAGGAGATAGGCATTGTGGGATTCTGGATAGGGATTCTGGATAGTAAAGAAGTGATATCTGGACAAGAGAGGTAAAATTGCATACCATCAGCATAGACGTTATACTGAAATCCATCGGACTCTATGAGCTGTCCCAGGTGGAAGGTGTAGATTGATAACAGCCTAGGATAGAGCCTTGAGGGACACCAACAGAGAGGTGAAGAGACAAGTAGGTGATGTGTGAGTCGGAGACACTAAATGTCTGGTCTGTGAGGTATGATCTGATCCAGAAGTGGGACAAGTACATGATGCCAAGAGAGATTTTTTAATAGATTTTTAGCGGCATAATCACTAAAGAAAATGTACTAATGCTACATTATAAATGTAATATTCTTGGCAAATACATTTTGTCCAAAATTATTTGCGCCTGTCCGCCATTTTTTTCGGTGCAGTCTACGGTTTTAATTAGTGCAATTATAAAGCTGTAGCCTGCTCTCCCTGAAATTAATGGAGGCCATATGATACCAAGAGAGGTAAAATTCAGAGTGGGCTCAGCATGCATGTGGAACCTGCATTACCTGAATTTAATGGAGGCTATTGTGTCACCAAAAGAGGTATAATACAGTGTGGGCTCAGCATACATGTGGAACCTGCATTCCCTAAATTTAATCTATGCCAGTATGGCACCAGATGATGTAGTATTTATAGAAGGTTCCTATCCTAAAGAGATCACCTTGTTGTTGGTGGACAGGCACAAATCATTTTGTACAAAATATATATGCCAAGAATCTTACATTTATAACATAGCATTAGCACTAGTATATTTTCTATAGTGAGTATGACACTATTGTATTTACTTTGTTATTTGTGCTTGCAGAGTGCTTGTGCATTGTGTTTCTTTTTGCGTTTGTGCTTTCAGCCATGGCAACGTGCACCTACGCACTGGGATGTGCTGACTAACCCCCTTTTTTTTCTTTGCACTATGTGACTTGTTACCCTACATCTTTCTTGATACTTTGCTGAACTGTGGGAGAACGAAAGTTACTGTAAATTTGTATGTACATGAAACTATTGTGCACCTTAATTCAGAATGTTTTTCTTGAATGTTTGTATTGAAAACTTACAGTACATCATTGAATGAGAAACAAAACTATTCTGCATCTGATGAATGTTTTATTAAATAGCTGTCTATTTAATCCGATTTATTCTTACAGTAATCCACAGAAGAAAGTCGATTTCACATGTGGCATTTATTTTATTTCTCTTTAGAAGGATCCTGGCTGCATCAGCCCTCTGTCTGTTCAAAATCAATATGTTTTACACACTCTGAAACATGAGTCAAACTATTTCAATTCAACTTGTTTCACAGTAAAGTATATCCAGTCTAGAACTTGAGGCACACACAAGCTTGTACTATGTTAAAAAAAAAGTGCCACATCATCAATGAAGTCATCCCACATGCTGCACATACAGTCTATGCCCGGGTGAAGGAATGTAGTGTATAGACTCTAAGGATATCATTTCACCATGTCATACAAAGGACAAAATACTAAAAGGAATTCTACTGGTAGATGCAATACAAAAAATGTAACATTTGAAATTCCACTGCAGATAGTAAAATGCATATGTATAATAACATCATTTGTTTGTAATATGCTTTTTCACCAAAATTTTCTTTATGTTTTAGTACAGCCATTTTCACTTATAAAAGGGACAGAATGACATTCTTTAATCAGAATATACCTCCCAACCGTCCCAGATCCGGGACAGTCCCAGATTTCAGTGGCTGTCCCACGGTCCCGGTACGGGGGAGGTATGTCCCGCTCTCAGACAGCTGTCCCTGCTTCCATAGGAAGCAGAGACCGTTGTCTGTAATGATGAAGCAGAGAGTGGTCGGCTACCTGCTCCATCATTTTTTCCCCCTGCAGGCACTCCACACTGCTCATCTGTGCAGGCGGAGGGGCCGGCCAGCAGACAGCTGTGCTCCTCCTCCTCCTACTCAGACCAAAGCAGCTGATGTGTATCTTTCTTCTGCTGGGGAACAAGGTAACGTTTTTTTTTTTTTACTTTCTGTGAAAGGGGCACAATCCTGGGCATATTTTTGTGAAGGGGAACAACTGGGCATATTACTTTGAGGGGGCATAATCCTGGGCATATTAATGTGAGGGGGCACAATCCTGGGCATATTAATGTGAGGGGGCACAATCCTGGGCATATTACTGTGAGGGGGCACAATTGGGCATATTACTTTGAGGGGGCACAATCCTGGGCATAATAATGTGAGGGGGCACAACTGGGCATATTACTTTGAGGGAGCACAATCCTGGACATATTACTTTGAGGAGGCACATATCTGGGCATATTACTGTGAGGGGGCACAATTCTGGGCATATTACTGTGAGGAGGCACATATCAGGCCCAGGGGCGTACATAGAAATCACTGGACCCCATAGCAAGAATCTGAATTGGGACCCCCTAACCCCGTCGACTACCCATCCCTAGCTCATCCCACCTCCTGTCCTGGCTCCTGTCCTGCCACACCCCCATTTGCCAATAAAGAAATGTATACATGACCTACTGAAACAGTTAGGGATAAATATTAAAAAGGAATTTAATAACCAACTTTGTTGCAGTAACTAAAAACATGTACTGTATATGTATTTTCCAATCAGGATTTGTTCTGTGAAATAAAACAAAAATCTAATATTATAGATAAGCTATATTTAAAATATTCTAAAAAAAAATATAAAAAAAATAATCAACTTACTTTGAAGATGACATGTTTCTGCATCTAAAAGTCCAAGTCAAAAGAAGTAGCATGGCAGGGATCATAAAATAAACCTGAAAGAGTAAAACATTCTGCATGTTAAGTTGACCGCCATTTTTTCATCACTTCACTTACCCAAAATAAAAAATTAACAAAATGTGATCAAAAAGTCACACACACTCCAAAATAGTATCAATTAAAACTACAGTTCATCCCGCAAAAAATGAGCCCACATACAGCTCAGTAGATATAACTATAAAAATGTTATAGGGATCAGAATATGGTGATGTAAAAAAGTAAATAATTTTTTTTTCAAAGTTTTAATTTATTTTTTTAACTATTTAGACATAAAAAACCTATACATATCTGGTATCATTGCAATCGTACTGACCCAGAGAATAAAGGGCACCGGTCAGTTTTGCCACAAAGGGAATGCCGTAGGAACAAAACCCATAAAACGGTGGAGAAATTGTGTTGTTTTTGTTTTATTCCACCCCATTTCAAATTTTTTGGCCCGCTTACCACTACATTGTATGCCATATTAACCACCTCAGCTCCCCTAGCTTAAACCCCCTTAATGACCAGACCACTTTTTACAATTCTGCACTACACTACTTTCACGGTTTATTGCGCGGTCATACAACTTACCACCCAAATGAATTTTACCTCCTTTTCTTCTCACTAATAGAGCTTTCATTTGGTGGTATTTCATTGCTGCTGACATTTTTACTTTTTTTGTTATTAATCGAAATTGACCAAATTTTCTGCAAAAAAATGACATTTTTCACTTTCTGTTGTAAAATTTAAAAAAAAAACTACATTTCTATATAAATTTTTCTCTAAATTTATTGTTCTACATGTCTTTGGTAAAAAAAAAATGCAATAAGTGTATATTTATTGGTTTGCGCAAAAGTTATAGCGTTTGCAAACTATGGTACAAAAATGTGAATTTCCGCATTTTGAAGCAGCTCTGACTTTCTGAGCACCTGTCATGTTTCCTGAGGTTCTACAATGCCCAGACAGTAGAAACACCCCACAAATGACCCCATTTCGGAAAGTAGACACCCTAAGGTATTCGACGATGGGCATAGTGAGTTCATAGAAGTTTTAATTTTTTGTCACAAGTTAGCGGAAAAAGATGATTTTTTTTTTCTTACAAAGTCTCATATTCCACTAACTTGTGACAAAAAATAAAAACTTCCATGAACTCACTATGCCCATCACGAAATACCTTGGGGTGTCTTCTTTCCAAAATGGGGTCACATGTGGGGTATTTATACTGCCCTGGCATTTTAGGGGCCCTAAAGCGTGAGAAGAAGTCTGGAATATAAATGTCTAAAAATTTTTACGCATTTGGATTCCGTGAGGGGTATGGTGAGTTCATGTGAGATTTTATTTTTTGTCACAAGTTAGTGGAATATGAGACTTTGTAAGAAAAAACAAAAAAAACAAAAAAATCTATTTCCGCTAACTTGTGACAAAAAAAAGAAAAATCTTTTATGAACTCGCCATGCCCCTCAAAAGTGATCTTTTTATAGCGGCGCAGCGATTTTACGGTGTTTTTGCAGTGATCAGAAAAAAATATATTTCAGTCACTGCGGTGGGGCGGACTGAACGCAAGTGTGCGCACAAGATCAGGCCTGATCGGGCGAACACTGCGTTTTTTGTAGAGCCTATAGAACATGTCCTATTCTTGTCCGCAATTGCGGACAAGAAAAGGCATTTTCTATATAGTTCTGGCAATGTGCGGATCCGCAAAATGCGGAAAACACATTGCCGGTGTCCGTGTTTTGCGGATCTGCAGTGTCCATGTTTTGCGGATCCGCGGTGTCCGTGTTTTGCGGATCCGTGGATCAGCAAAACACATATGGGCGTCTGAATGGAGCCTTACAGGGGGGTGATCAATGACAGGGGGGTGATCAATGACAGGGGGGTGATAAGGGAGTCTATATGGGGTGATTACCCCCCTGTAAGGCTCCATTCAGACGTCCGTATGTGTTTTGCAGATCCGCGGATCCATAAAACACATACGGACGTCTGACTGGAGCCTTACAGGGGGGTGATCAATGACAGGGGGGTGATCAGGGAGTCTATATGGGAGGATCACCCCCCTGTCATTGATCACCCCCCTGTAAGGCTCCATTCAGACGTCCGAATGTGTTTTGCGGATCCGTAAAACATATACGGACGTCTGAATGGAGCCTTACAGGGGGTGATCAATGACAGGGGGGTGATCAGGGAGTCTATATGGGGTGATCACCCCCCTGTAAGGCTCCATTCAGACGTCTGTATGTGTTTTGCGGATCCACGGATCCATGGATCCGCAAAACACATACGGACGTCTGAATGGAGCCTTACAGGGGGGTGATCAATGACCGGGGGGTGATCAGGCAGTATATATGGGGTGATCACCCCCCTGTCATTGATCACCCCCCTGTAAGGCTCCATTCAGACGTCCGTATGTGTTTTGCGGATCCGCTGATCCAATCCGTGGATCCACAAAACACATATGGACGTCTGAATGTAGCCTTACAGGGGGGTGATCAATGACAGGGGGGTGATCAGGGAGTCTAATATGGGGTGATCAGGGGTTAATAAGGGGTTAATAAGTGACAGGGGGGGTAGTGTAGTGTAGTGGTGTTTGGTGCTACTTTACAGAGCTGCCTGTGTCCTCTGGTGGTCAATCCAAGCAAAAGGGACCACCAGAGGACCAGGTAGCAGGTATATTAGACGCTGTTAACAAAACAGCGTCTAATATACATTTCAGGGGTTAAAAAAATCGGATCTACAGCCTGCCAGCGAATGATCGCTGCTGGCAGGCTGTAGATGAGCTAAATTACATGCAGTTCCTGTGAACGTGCGCTCCTGTGTGCGCGCGTTCACAGGAAATCTTGCGTCTCGCGAGATGACGCGCGTCGCGTCTAGGAGGAATGAATCGACCGCCTCCGGAACGCAATCCTGCGTTAGGCGATCCGGAGGCGGTTAAAGTACAACTTCTCCTGCAAAATAAAGCCTTCATACATCTATGTGAACGGAAAAATAAAAAAGTTATGGCTCAATGAAGATAAGGAAGAAAAAAGAGAATGAAAAAATCAAAAACCTCCGGTATCCTAAGGGTTAAAGGGGCTATCTAACCCCTGTTATGCCCCCAAAATATGCAGGCATCGCATTCAGATAATACTGTTACGCTGAGCGCTCTGGGTCCCCTGCTGGCCTCGGAGCGCTCACAGCGTATGCCCCCAGGCAGCACTCCAGCGTCTCGGCATGTGCGTCCTCGCTCTCTAGGGCGCGCGCGCGCCGGGACTCTTAGATTCAAAGGACCAGTGCACCAGTGATTGGTGCCTGGTCCAAAGGGGTTATTAAGGGTTAAGGTTGTGAGAGGCAGTGCTGACTTAATTAGGCTGCACCTGTGCACTGCCCATTTATACCTTCTCCTCCCACAGCCTTCTGCCGGATCTTTGTGCCTTGTGCCTCAGAGAAAGCGTTCCCTATGATGTTAGTTTGCCTTACCTGTTGCCGTACCCGTTGCTACCATCCACTCGCCTTTGAACCTTTGCCGCCTGCCCTGACCGCTGCTACGTCCGACTACGCTCTTACCTTCTCCCTGTGTACCACGCCTTATCAGCTGCCAGAGAGGTCGAGTTGTTACTAGGGGACACGACCTGGTAGTTACCGCCGCGGCAAATCCATCCTGCCTTGCGGCGGGCTCTGGTGAAGACCAGTAACTGCTTAGAACCGGTCCTCTAGTACAACCCGCGGCATCGCCTCTCTGGTCCAGAGGATGAACTACCTGTCCTGCCGATTCGTGACAGTAAGATCCGGCCATGAATCCCGCTGATGTTCCCCTGCCAAGCCTGGAGGACCTCACCACCATTGTGGCCCAGCAGGGTCAACAGCTGGCCCAGTTGACCGCTATGTTGCAGCAGCTCCTGCCTTCTCTGCAACAGCCAGCTCCTCCGTCTGCTCCTGCTGCATCACCTCCGCCTGCCGTTACCACCGGTTCCAGAATCAGTTTGTCCTTACCAGACAAATATGATGGAGATCCTAAGCAGTGCCGTGGGTTCTTGTCGCAGTGCTCTCTCCATCTCGAGCTTCTGTCCGACCAGTTTCCTTCTGAGCGAGCCAAGGTAGCCTTTATTCTCAGTTTACTGTCCGGGAAGGCCCTGGCCTGGGCTACACCACTATGGGACCGCGCAGATCCTGCCACCGCTTCCGTCCAGAGCTTCTGCCTAGAGTTCCGGAATGTTTTTGAAGAGCCTGCCCGGGTTACCTCCACAGAGACTGCCTTACTAAATTTAACCCAAGGAGGTTCTTCCGTGGGTGACTATGCCATTCAGTTCCGCACCCTGGCCTCTGAGCTGAACTGGAACAATGAAGCCCTTTGCGCCACCTTCAAGAAAGGACTTAACAGTGAAGTAAAGGACGTTCTGGCTGCACGTGAACTTTTTTCCACTCTTAGTGACCTCATCTTGCTGGCCACTAGGATAGACAAACGTTTCGCCGAAAGACAAGAGGAACTCCTCCTTGAAAAGGAAAAAGCTCGTCCTAGACGCTTTCCTCGTCTGGCTCCCGTTTTTCCACATCCCCCTCAACCCACTACTGGGTTTTCCGCCGTGGAAGCCATGCAGGTGGATCGGTCACGCTTGACTCCGCAAGAACGAAGCCTCCGCAGAAACGAGAACCTGTGTCTGTACTGTGCCAGTACTGAGCATTTCCTTCGAGATTGTCCTCTCCGTCCACCGCGTTCGGGAAACGCTCGCTCCTAGTAAGCGTGGGAGAGGCGTTGCTAGGTGTGGATTCTTCCTCTCCACGTCTCATCATACCCGTGCAGTTGATCATCTCTTCCAAGTCCTCTTTCTCCGCAGCCGCCTTCTTGGATTCCGGTTCAGCTGGCAACTTCATTCACGCCTCCTTGGTTGACAAGTATCGTATTCCAGTAATCCATCTACCCAAGCCGTTTTTCATTTCTACTGTTAACGGTGAGAGACTCTCAGCCACGGTGCAGTTCTGTACCCAGCCTCTGCAGATGGACATCGGAATATTTCATACCGAGACTTTAGAATTCTTTGTCCTTCCCTTCTGTTCCTCCGAACTCCTCCTGGGTCTGCCGTGGCTTCAACGTCATAGCCCTGTCCTGAATTGGTCCACCGGTGAGAAACTGCGTTGGGGCTCCTCCTGTTCGGACCGCTGTCTCAAGCCTGCTCTGGTCAAACAGAACCCGCAAGTTTCTCCGCCTTCTGGGCTGCCCAAGCCATACCATTCCTTCTCGGATGTCTTCTGCAAGAAACAAGCTGAGGTTCTTCCTCCTCACCGATCCTATGATTGCCCGATCGATCTGATACTCGGTTCTACTCCACCTCGGGGCAGAATTTATCCTCTCTCACCTCCTGAGACTCTTGCCATGTCCGACTATATACGTGAGAACCTATAGAGAGGATTTATAAGAAAATCTTCTTCTCCTGCTGGGGCCGGTTTTTTCTTCGTGACTAAAAAAGACAGCTCCCTCCGCCCCTGCATTGACTACAGAGGTCTTAATAAAATTACCATCAAGAACCGTTACCCTCTGCCTCTAATCTCTGAACTATTTGATCATCTCCGAGGGGCTAAGATCTTCACTAAATTGGACCTTCGAGGGGCCTATAATCTGATCCGTATCCGTGAGGGAGATGAATGGAAGACCGCCTTTAACACAAGGGACGGCCATTTCGAGTATTTGGTGATGCCCTTCGGCCTCTGCAACGCACCTGCTGTCTTCCAGGAATTCGTCAATGATATTTTCAGGGACTTACTTTACACCTGAGTGGTTGTATACCTGGATGATATCCTCATCTTTTCCTCCAATTTGGATCTACACCGGGTCCATGTGCAACAAGTTCTTACTCGTCTTAGGAGAAATCGCCTGTACGCTAAACTTGAAAAATGTATTTTTGAACGGACCTCCCTGCCTTTCCTGGGTTACATTATCTCAGCCCAAGGACTTCAAATGGACCCAGCCAAACTCTCACCGGTTCTGGATTGGCCACGTCCCTCTGGTCTCCGTGCCATACAAAGATTTCTGGGCTTTGCGAATTACTACAGGCAATTCATCCCTCACTATTCCACTCTGGCAGCTCCTATCGGGGCCCTAACTAGAAAAGGAGCTAACCCCAAATCCTGGCCTTCCCAAGCCGAGGAAGCCTTCCAGTCCCTGAAATCCGCCTTTGCCTCTGCACCCGTTCTCTCTAGACCAGATTCCACCAAGCCCTTCTCTCTTGAAGTGGATGCCTCCTCGGTGGAAGCCGGAGCTGTCCTCACCCAGAAGTCTTCCCGGAGCAAGACTTCAACTTGTGGCTTCTTTTCCAAAACATTCTCTTCTGCAGAGAGAAATTACTCCATTGGGGACAGGGAACTGCTGGCTATTAAATTGGCACTGGAGGAATTGAGACATTTACTCGAGGGCGCCACACATCCTGTGTACATCTTCACGGACCACAAGAACCTGGCTTATCTCCAGTCTGCTCAGAGATTAAATCCCCGTCAGGCTCGTTGGTCTCTGTTCTTCGCCCACTTTAACTTTGAGATCCATTTCCGTCCGGCTTGTAAGAACATTAGGGCAGATGCTCTGTCTCGCTCCTCTGATGTGGTGGGCGACGAGTTAACACCTCAATATATTATCCCTCCAGAACGCCTTATTACAGTCGCTCCCGTGGACCTGCGCCTTCTTCCTCCTGGCAAATCCAACGTACCGCCACGTCAGCGGCTGCGAATTCTCAAGTGGGGCCACGTCTCCCCTTTTGCCGGTCATCCAGGGGTGCTAAAGTCTCTCCAACTAATCTCCCAAAGGTACTGGTGGTCTTCCCTGGAGAAAGATGTCTCGGACTTCGTCCAGGCCTGTACGATTTGCGCCCGGGATAAATCGCCTCGCCAGAAACCAGCGGGTCTTCTCTTGCCTCTACCTGTTCCTGAAGTTCCCTGGTCTCACATCGTCATGGACTTTATTACAGATCTTCCCTCCTCTCATGGCAAGTCCGTTATTTGGGTCATGGTGGATCGCTTCTCCAAGATGGCTCACTTTGTACCCCTGCCCGGTCTACCCTCTGCACCCATGTTGGCCAAACAATTTTTCCAACACATCTTCCGTCTCCATGGCCTTCCCAAACATATTGTCTCGGATCGTGGGGTACAATTCGTCTCCAAATTCTCGAGGGCTCTATGTGCTCAGCTCGGGATCAAATTGGACTTTTCTTTTTCGTACCATCCTCAGTCTAACGGCCAAGTAGAACGGGTGAACCAGATTTTGGGTGACTATCTGCGTCACTTTGTATCCTCACGCCATGACGACTGGGCTGATCTACTTCCCTGGGCGGAGTTCTCCTACAACTACAAACAATCCTCTGCCTCTAGCAAGTCTCCTTTCCTTGTAGTTTTTGGCCGTCATCCTCTTCCACCTCTGCCGCAGTCTCCCACTCCTTCTTCTGTACCTGCCGTTGACAGTCTTGTACAGGATTTTTCCTCCATCTGGCGAGAAACCCACGCTGCTCTTTTCAGGACTTCCGCCCGTATGAAGGTTCAAGCTGACAAGAGACGCAGATCTCCACCGGAATTTCGTCCGTGTGACAAGGTGTGGCTCTCCTCTAGGTACATCCGATTTAGGGTCCCAAGTTACAAGTTGTGCCCTCGTTTCTTGGGACCCTATAAAATCAAGAGTCGTATCAATAAAGTTTCTTATCAGCTCCATCTTCCTCCCTCCCTCCGAATCCATAACTCCTTCCATGTCTCCCTTCTTAAACCTGCTGTCTTTAACCGTTTTTCTCCCAAGCTTGTTTCTCCCACCCCTGTCGCCGGTACCTCCGATATATTCTCTGTCAAGGAGATCTTGGCGACCAAGATCTCCCGGGGGAAAAGATTTTTTTTGGTCGACTGGGAGGGCTGCGGTCCTGAGGAGAGGTCATGGGAGCCGGAGGAGAACATCCTGGACCGCAGTCTCATCCGCAAGTTCTTCGGTACCAAAAAGGGAGGGAGACCAAAGGGGGGGGGTACTGTTACGCTGAGCGCTCCGGGTCCCCTGCTGGCCTCGGAGCACTCACAGCGTATGCCCCCAGGCAGCACTCCAGCGTCTCGGCGTGTGCGTCCTCGCTCTCTAGGGCGCGCGCGCGCCGAGACTCTTAGATTCAAAGGACCAGTGCACCAGTGATTGGTGCCTGGTCCAAAGGGGTTATTAAGGGTTAAGGTTGTGAGAGGCAGTGCTGACTTAATTAGGCTGCACCTGTGCACTGCCCATTTATACCTTCTCCTCCCACAGCCTTCTGCCGGATCTTTGTGCCTTGTGCCTCAGAGAAAGCATTCCCTATGATGTTAGTTTGCCTTACCTGTTGCCGTACCCGTTGCTACCGTCCACTCGCCTTTGAACCTTTGCCGCCTGCCCTGACCGCTGCTACGTCCGACTACGCTCTTACCTTCTCCCTGTGTACCATGCCTTATCAGCTGCCAGAGAGGTTGAGTTGTTACTAGGGGACACGACCTGGTAGTTACCGCCGCACCAAATCCACCCCGCCTTGCGGCGGGCTCTGGTGAAGACCAGTAACTGCTTAGAACCGGTCCTCTAGTACAACCCGCGCCATCGCCTCTCTGGTCCAGAGGATTCACTACCTGTCCTGCCGGTTCGTGACAAATACACTGCTCAAAAAAATAAAGGGAACACTTAAACAACACAATGTAACTCCAAGTCAATCACACTTCTGTGAAATCAAACTGTCCACTTAGGAAGCAACACTGAGTGATAATCAATTTTGCATGCTGTTGTGCAAATGGGATAGACAATACGTGGAAATTATAGGCAATTAGCAAGACACCCCCAATAAAGGAGTGGTTCTGCAGGTGGTGACCACAGACCATTTCTCAGTTCCTATGCTTCCTGGCTGATGTTTTGGTCACTTTTGAATGCTGGCGGTGCTTTCACTCTAGTGGTAGCATGAGACGGAGTCTACAACCCACACAAGTGGCTCAGGTAGTGCAGCTTATCCAGGATGGCACATCAATGCGAGCTGTGGCAAGAAGGTTTGCTGTGTCTGTCAGATTAGTGTCCAGAGCATGAAGGCGCTACCAGGAGACAGGCCAGTACATCAGGAGACGTGGAGGAGGCCATAGAAGGGGAACAACCCAGCAGCAGGACCGCTACCTCCGCCTTTGTGCAAGGAGAAACAGGAGGAGCACTGCCAGAGCCCTGCAAAATGACCTCCAGCAGGCCACAAATGTGCATGTGTCTGCTCAAATGGTCAGAAACAGACTCCATGAGGGTGATATGAGGGCCCGACGTCCACAGGTGGGGGTTGTGCTTACAGCCCAACACCGTGCAGGACGTTTGGCATTTGCCAGTGAACACCAAGATTGGCAAATTCGCCACTGGCGCCCTGTGATCTTCACAGATGAAAGCAGGTTCACACTGAGCACATGTGACAGACGTGACAGAGTCTTGAGACGCCGTGGAGAACGTTCTGCTGCCTACAACATCCTCCAGCATGACCAGTTTGGCATTGGGTCAGTAATGGTGTGGGGTGGCATTTCTTTGGAGGGCCGCACAGCCCTCCATGTGCTCGCCAGAGGTAGCCTGACTGCCATTAGGTACCGAGATGAGATCCTCAGACCCCTTGTGAGACCATATGCTGGTGCGGTTGGCCCTGGGTTCCTCCTAATGCAAGACAATGCTAGACCTCATGTGGTTGTAGTGTGTCAGCAGTTCCTGCAAGACGAAGGCATTGATGCTATGGACTGGCCCGCCCGTTCCCCAGACCTGAATCCAATTGAGCACATCTGGGACATCATGTCTCGCTCTATCCACCAACAGACTGTCCAGGAGTTGGCAGATGCTTTAGTCCAGGTCTGGGAGGAGATCCCTCAGGAGACCGTCCGCCACCTCAACAGGAGTATGCACAGGCGTTGTAGGGAGGTCATACAGGCACGTGGAGGCCACACACACTACTGAGCCTCATTTTGACTTGTTTTAAGGACATTACATCAAAGTTGGATCAGCCTGTAGTGTGTTTTTCCACTTTAATTTTGAGTGTGACTCCAAATCCAGACCTCCATGGGTGTTGAAAAATTTGATTTCCATTTTTTTTTTGTGTGATTTTGTTGTCAGCACATTCAACTATGTAACGAACAAAGTATTTCAGAAGAATATTTAATTAATTCTGATCTAGGATGCGTTATTTTTGTGTTCCCTTTATTTTTTTGAGCAGTGTACTTATGCCCAATGGGAGGGTGAAGCCAATAGCAGGACGAGTCGGAAATGAGCTTCCCTAGGGTCACCCACGCACACTGTCCTACTGAGTCCTCTATGAGCCCACAGGGCCTCCCCCCCAAAAAAAATCCACTGCTTGCTGCTGCTCTCCCCCCATCAAGAATACCCATAGCCAACCATATATGAACTTTTTATTAAGTGACAGCTCTTACTGTTGCACACTACAGGCAATAGTGTGTTTATTATAGCCGGGTACTGTGTTCACTGTTCCAGTGACTGGTCCGGAGCAGGCTGCACTCACTGATTGATGACTTGTTGTTGAAGCAGATGGCGGGCAGCACGTGAGCACAGAAGATAGCTGCCACACCGAGTTCGCGCCTCTGTATGTGCGAGCCTTCTCCTGCTGCCTGCCAGCGATACACTGGCCAATCAGCAGCAGGATCTTTGCGCTGCTAAAAGCTAATGCAGCAGTGAGCAGACGCAGTGCCTGGGAGGGAGACCAAAGCCTGGATCATGGAGGTCTGACAGGGAGGGGTCGCGTCAACCAAGTGGGGGGGAGGGGGAGCCGGAGGGAGAACACAAGTGGGCGGGTCGCCTAAATGCTCATATTAACCATGAATTAACTGTCTGTGTCTTGTGCAGAAAATATGTAGACGTAGGGGTCGGCGTTTTCCATGAGCTCCGGGACCCCCTGTGCCGTGAGCCCCATAGCAACGGCGTGGTCTGCCTATATTGGCAGTACACCATATTACTGTGAGGGGGTGCATATTTGGGCATAATCTGTGAAGGGGACACAATGTGGGCATAAATACAGTGTGGTGGCATAAGGGGGTATAATTACTATTGCAGTACGCCAGTCCATCAGGGGGAGCGAATGTGAGGTCACGGGTTAATAGGCAGACCAAGGGTTTCTCTTGGTACTCACAGTTTGTAGAAGACCCTGGGCAGGCATACAGCAGTGATGGAGAGGCTGGCACATGGATCCTCTGGGGCACTCTCTGTATATAGGGACCAGGCCGGGTGGTAGGTGAGGTGCCCTGGGTGTTGGAAGTATAGTGTGCCGGTGACAAGATCCCTTATAGTTCGTGACGCCAGTGCCGGTAATGGTGGCACACCGATTTATTGTAGGACTAATTGAGGTACACACAGTTGTAGTGAACCAGAACTCCTTTTTACTGAACAGTTCAACTATTTACAGGCTTCAGATAAATTTCCATATACAGGATAATGGTACAGTCCTGATAAAAAGTTTAAGACCACTTGCAAAAAATCATATTTAGCATGGCTGGATCTTAACAAGGTTCCAAGTAGAGCTTCAACATGCAACAAGAAGAAATGGGAGTGAGACAAAACATTTTTTAATGAAAACAACGAATAAACTGAAACAGGCTGTTTTTCAGCTGATCAAAAGTTTAGGACCACACCTCCAAAAAAAAACTAAATTCCCCCAAAACAGAAATCCAACTTCCAAACATGAACTCAGTAATGAGTAGCTCCACCGTTATTGTTTATCACTTCAAAAATTAGTTTCGGCATGCTTGATGCAAGCGTTTCCATGAAGTGAGTGGGAACATTTCTCCAAGTGGTGAAGACGGCCGCACGAAGGCCATCTACTGTGTGGAACTGTTGTCCATTTTTGTAAACTTCCCTTGCCATCCATCCCCAAAGGTTCTCAATTGGATTTAGATCAGGGGAACACGCAGGATGGGCCAAAAGAGTGATGTTATTCTCCTGGAAGAAGTCCCTTGTCCTGCGGGCATTGTGTACTGTAGCGTTGTCCTGTTGAAAAACCCAGTCGTTACAAGACAGACGAGTGCCCTCAGTCATGAGGAATGCTCTCTGCAACATCTGGACATAGCCAGCGGCCGTTTAACGCCCCTGCACTTCCTGAAGCTCCATTGTTCCACTGAAGGAAAAAGCACCCCAGACCATTATGGCGCCCCCTCCACTGTGGCGCGTAGAAAACATCTCAGGTGGGATCTGCTTGTCATGCCAGTAACGTTGGAAACCATCAGGACCATCAAGGTTACATTTTTCTCATCAGAGAATAAAACTTTCTTCCACCTTTGAATGTCCCATGTTTGGTGCTCTCTTGCAAAGTCCAAACAAGCAGTTCTGTGGCGTTCAAGGAGACGAGGTCTTTGAAGACGTTTTTTGTTTTTGAAGCCCTTCAGTCTAAGATGCCGTCTGATGGTTATGGGGCTGCAGTCAGCACCAGTAAGGGCCTTAATTTGGGTCGAGGATCGTCCAGTGTCTTGACGGACAGCCAATTGGATCCTCCGGCTCAGTGCTGGTGAAATTTTTTTGGGTCTTCCACTTGACTTTTTTGTTCCATAACCCTTTAGGATCATTTAAGAAATTCCAAATAACTGTCTTACTGCGTTCCCACCTCAGCAGCGATGGCGCGCTGTGAGAGACCCTACTTATGCAGTTCAACAACCCGACCACGTTAAAAAAGGGAGAGTTTTTTTGCCTTTGCCATCACAACATGTGACTACCTGACAAAAAATGACAATGAATCCACATCTTTGCACAGATTTGGCCTTTTAAAGGCATGTGGTCCTAAAATTTTGATCAGTTGAAAAACAGCCTATTTCAGTTTAATTGTTTTTTTCAATTAATTGAATGCTCAAAAAATGTTTTGTCTCACTCTCATTTCTTCTTGTTGCATGTTGAAGCTCTACTTGGAACCTTGTTAAGATCCAACAATGTAAAATATGATTTTTTGCCATTTTTCAAGTGGTCTTAAACTTTTGATCAGGACTGTATCAGGCAGGCTTGACATAAATGTCAGGTAAAATCCTAGCAAGACAACTCAGAGGGAATGAACTCACAGAGCAGGCTGTACTTTCTGCAGAATCCTGTCTGACTTTCTCAAAGGCCCGGATGCCTAATAGCTGGCTTTATCCTTGGGAGGGGAACCTTCCTCTGGCATGAATCCACTTGCTGCAAATAACCTTCTGCCTTTCAGCTTTCTACTTTGCTGGTTAAAATTAGCACTGCTCTGTACTTTGTAAGCTGCAGGATAAGTTCAGGAGGAAACTTCTTCTCCTGGGGGCAAGCTAGGAGCCTGGGCCATCTAGCTGCATGTCAGAAGCTGCACTTCAGCTCCTGCCTAAAGTCAATACTGGCTTCTGACCACACTCTCCTCTTCTCCTGAACTGGACCTGACTATATACTAGGGGGATCCCTAGCTCCCTCTACTGCCTAGGAGGAGGAACTACACCCCTAACAGGCCTGGTACACAGGAAATAACATGAAATTATACATTACAATGCAATATAAAATACCATAACCATGTTCCACAGGAGGTGGAGAACAACGTGACCTAATTGACCCTTGAGTAGTGCCAACCCTTGCGTAGTGGACACTACACTATGTGGGGGCATTTAGGGGACTGGGTGGGATTAGGTGTTTAGTTATGTTTTGGGTTGAGTTAGAGGCACATAGTGTCCCTCTTCCTTCTTTTCAAAAGTTGGGAGGTATGCCTTTATTTCTGTGTATGCCGTATGTTTTTCAGCACTGATCTTCCACACTGCTCTGTAAAGATATAAACTGTCCTTCTTCAACTTCAGTTCAAAAAAGATACAACTGGTAACCAAATTTGGTCAACCAGTGTGCTGAAAAGTTGGAATACATTTACTATTTGGTGAATAAACTTTCCTCATCATCCTATGGCAGCACAGAGCGGGATACATATCTTAGCACCTACAGTATAAGGCCGCCTCCTTCCCCAGAACACTTGTCTTTTATTTTGTCCTCATTTTTGGATGGGTGTGCATCTGCCTCCTCGATTTATTTTTTTTCTTTATTATCTTTCTTGTATAACCTTTATATTTTTATCTTTTAGGGGCTACCAGGAGTAGTTTTTTTTTCTCTCTTATTCTAAACAGACTTTCTAGTTTTGGCCACAGAAAAGGTGTACTGCACCTTTAAGGTTCCAAAGTGGTGCTCTAGATATTCCCTGCTGCTCACTTGAGTGGTTCTCTGGTGGGTTGGTGACACTTTTTGGGGTCTACAGTGAGCCTGGAGGCATAGAGACAGCTCAGTAGGCTTTTCTTCTAGAAGTGGGTGCGCTCCATTAAGTATTGTGACGTCAGTTCCAGGTGATGCACTGCTCCAAGGTATGGTGGTATTGTGGCGCCTGTGACGTCAGTTCCAGTGGGCACAGCAGGAGATAGTTCAGTCAGCCTATTTGACTTTTTTCCAATCTCTTTGTTTCTCCAGTAAGCAAGTGCAATTCTCTTCTTCCACTGCTGTGCTCTGCAGTATGAAATGTATAACTGATTAGGAGCAGAATGTCTTTGCCTGGTGGTACCCTATTTGAGGTGCTGCATTGTTCACACCATAGGATGCATGCCTGAGCAGCAGCTACTGTAATTTGGTTAGTTATCTTCTAGCAGTTTCTGTCCTGCAGTTCTTGCTGCCTTAAGCCCCTTTTATTGTTATAGACAGAGTATTCTGCCTGATATAGTTTGCTTGATGCAGTTTGTTATCTGTATGGCAGAAGTTCTGTCTATTCTCTTTTATTGTTGCCATGCCTTGCCACAGCTTAGAAGTTATCTATACATACTGTAATCCCATTATGTATCTTTGTTATTTGCTCTTGTTTTATCAGACATCAAAATTAGAGTTGAGCGAATCGAAGTTGACGAAGTGGAATTTGATCCGAATTTCAGGAAATATTCAATCGCACCGTATCCGAATTTCCTCACGCTTCGTGGTAACAAATCAAATTTTTTTCCTAAAATGGCTGTTGCACATGTTATGACATGGAGCAAAGAACTCTGGGAATGAGGGATCACCCACAATGCCATGCATGCAGCCAATCAGCAGCCAGCCAGCCCTGTGATGTCACAGCCCTATAAATAGCCTCAGCCATCTTGGAATCAGCCATTTTCCAGGGTACTTAGTGCAGGAAGAGATGTCAGCAGGCGCTAGGGACAGTGCTAGGAAAGACTTGGAAACTTTTATTTTGCTGAATAGAAGTTCAGGGAAAGAGCATTAGAAGTGTAGGGAAAGGATAGGGAAGAATTATTCCACAGTATTGAAGCAGAACAGGGTTTAATAGGGAAGTTTATAGCCTGGGTAGTAGGAATAATCCTATTACACCTTGATGCACTGACTGCGGATCCAAATTGCCATTATACTGCTGCTTTCAGGTTTTCAATAGATGATACCTCTGTAATTCCAGCAAACCGTTCTTTTTATTGGGGTGCAAGCACTGTGTGATATAGCCATTTTTTTAGGGTGTATTAATTTCCTTTTTATTTATTTATTTGATCTAACAATATGTCAGACAGAGAATTGACAGGCCCTGCACAGGGGATGGGCAGAGGCCTAAATGTTTCTGGTCCAATCACAGGTTGCAGCAAAGTAAGGGGGCATGGCAGCAGGGGTCACTTCCAGATGCCTGAGCTCCCAGTGTCAGCTAGCGGTCCTGTCTTGACCTGCAACCCAGCGGTTCTTGAATGGTTGACTCGGTTATCCACCTGTCCTCAACCTGCCACTGTCCTTTTCTGTTCCCTCAGACAGACAAGTATTATATGCTGTAGGCTCAGCTCCACTATACAGTGAGGACGAGCTACTAGAGGACAGTCAGCAGCTACTGGCCAGCCAAGATGTGAAGGAGACATCCACCGCTTCCTCCGGTAGGGGGGCAAGTAGTGATAAGGAGAGTGGCATGGGAGCTGGTGTTGTGAGCGGTCAGGCTCCTGGCTCAGAGACCGTTGAGGAGGACATCAGTGACGTGCAGACAGTACTCAATGATTATGTAGCCGATCGCAATTGGGAGCCAGGTGACGAAGGGGCTTCATCATCATCATCATCATCATCATCATAGGGAGAAGAGGGTGGCAGCTTGTGAATGAGGCAGCGGCAGAGCCAGAAAGTCGGTAGCTTGGCCGGGAGTCAGCAGGGCGGCAGCAGTGGGAAGTCGGCAGCCAAACGTGCCCGGGGTAGATCACATGCTTGCAGGAGCCTACCTGCCCGGAAAGTAGTGGTGCAAGGATTCACGAAGGCAGAAGCGATAGCAGTCAGTGCGGAGTGTTGGGGGTAAAATCACCTACTCTGCAGTGTGACAGTTTTTTGTTAAGCCGCCGGAGGAGGTGAACATGGCCATTTGCCGAATCTGTGGGCAGAAGGTGAAGCGTGGCCAGCGTTCCAATGTTGGCACCACGGCTCTGCGTCAACATATACAGCGTCACCATAAAGTGGCCTGGGAGAACCGTGGCTCCAATGTGGTGGTCCACCCTGCCGCAGCAACCGCTGCATCACCGAGTGGCATGCACCCGATTTCAGGTAGTCAAGGCTCCACTACCTCAGCCGAACGGAGCTGTCTGTCCTTCCCATCATCTACCGGTCCTGATGCTCCTGCTCCTCAGTCATTCCGCCAGCAATCGATCACCGAAGCAATTGAAAAGAGACAACAGTATGCGTGCACTCATCCAACGGCGCAGAAGCTGAATGTGCTCCTGGCCAAGTTGCTGGTGCTTCAGTCCCTCCCTTTCCAAGTGGTGGACTCTGCACTTTTCAGAGAACTGATGGCTTGTGCCGAGCCGAGGTGGTGAGTCCCAAGCCATCATTTCTTTGCAAAAAAGGCAGTACCAGCCCTGCACAAATATGTAGAACAGAAGGCGGATCAGTGCTTGAGCCTGTCGGTGTCTGCCAAAGTGCACAGCAGTGCCGAAGTGTGGAGCTGTAACTATGGTCAAGGTATGTCCTCCTGAACTGGAGGAGGAGGAGGACTTGCAGCACAAGCAATGTGTAGCAAAATTGGTGGTTTTTCTACACAAGTGACAGGAGAGGCGGAGCAGGAGCAGCTGGAGAAGCAAGAGGAAGATGAGGAAGACGAGGCAGATGACCCAGGCACACCATGGCATTATGCAGTGGAGATGGGTTGTAGTCAATGGAGTATATTCAGACCATGGTCTTGTTACCAGTGGGGTACCTCAGGGATCTGTTCTGGGACCCATATTGTTTAATATCTTTATCAGTGGAATTGCAGAAGGCCTCGATGGTAAGGTGTGTCTTTTTGCTGATGACACAAACATTTGTAACAGGGTTGATGTTCCTGGAGGGATACACCAAATGGAAAAGGATTTAGGAAAACTAGAGGAATGGTAAAAAATCTGGCAACTAAAATTGAATGTTGATAAGTGCAAGATAATGCACCTGGGGCGTAAAACCCTAAGAGCAGAATATAAAATCAGTGATTCAGTCCTAACCTCAGTATCTGAGGAAAGGTATTTAGGGGTCATTATTGTAGAAGACTTAAAGGTAGGCAGACAATGTCATAGAGCAGCAGGAAATGCTAGCAGAATGCTTGAGTGTATAGGGAGAGGCATTACCAGTAGAAAGAGGGAGGTGCTCATGCTGCTCTACAGAGCACCAGTGAGACTTCATTTGGAGTATTATGCGCAGTACTGGAGACCATATCTCCAGAAGGATATTGATACTTTGGAGAGAGTTCAGAGAAGAGCTACTAAACTAGTACATGGATTGCAGGAAAAAACTTACCAGGAAAGATTAAAGGACCTTAACATGTATAGCTTGGAAGAAAGACGAGACAGAGGGGATATGATAGAAACTTTTAAATACATAAAGGGAATCAACAAGGTAAAAGAGGAGAGAATATTTAAAAGAAGAAAAGGAGGACAGAATTTTAAATTAGAGGGGCAAAGGTTTAAAAGTAATATCAGGAAGTATTACTTTACTGAGAGAGTAGTGGATGCATGGAATAGCCTTCCTGCAGAAGTGGTAGCTGCAAATACAGTGAAGGAGTTTAAGCATGCATGGGATAGGCATAAGGCCATCCTTCATATAAGATAGGGCCAGGGGCTATTTATAGTATTCAGTATATTGGGCAGACTAGATGGGCCAAATGGTTCTTATCTGCCAACACATTCTATGCTTCTATGTTTCTATGTTTATGGAGGAAGGGAGTCCCTTCAAGTCCCTGCTATTATCTTCTAAGAGCCTTTATACTGTCATATGATGTAATTTACATTATGTCCTTCAGAAATGTGCATATAAACCTATGTTAAATGCAATTCTTCATGTAATTTGCCTGGCTACCAGAAAGTGGCAGCAACTCATTGGCAGGTACAAGCTCCAGTTTAGTGTATCTGAGCTGAAATGGATTATTCCAGTTTAGCTCCTCCTCTATGGTGAGTGGGCTAGTCCCTCTTCCTGCAGCAAGGGAGGGAAAAAACAGTTAGAACCAGATTTAGTTACCCCCTGCATAGGGAAGACAGCAAGGCCATATACCCAGTCTGAGCACCTTCAGCTCAGCTGAATGAGGAAAGCAGAAAACTACAGACAACCTCCAGAGTTTCGGGAAGAAAGCATTCCCTGAGAATCCATCTGTGAGATAAGTCCAGTGCCTAGGAGAAGCTATTTCCTCCTCAGCTAGTCTGTCCTCACAAAGCAGAAGGTACCAGATAAGTGCAGAAGCTAATCCTGCCACAGTTACAGAGCTACCAAGCAGACGTTTTATCCTGCAAGCTCCACATTTAAAGCAGAAGTACTCATTCCTGCCAATGATTGCTAAAACCTGCTGGGACCAAGAGACCAAAGCTGTATACCGCTTGGATGCAAGTTATTTCAAGTAGAAACGTTTGAACTTCATCTAAAGATCTGGACATCATTTATTCTGCAAAATTCCTCTATTACTCCTACTATCACTACACTCAAATTTATTGCAATTGAGCTAGGAGTCCGGCCGTACCCAAGTACGAGACACCGTGACACAACTACCACCAAACTACAGTGACATTATAGGCCATTACACCACTCTGGCATTGCTAATATGGGACGTGCGTTATAACACCTTGGAAGGGCCCTGGGATAGTACCCTGCGATTGCTGCAATTGGCGTCACAAACAAATTCAGGATATATTATCCACTTGACCTGGCCACTGCACTAAAAGTGGCGTCAGCGAACCCGTTCCTAATCACTGCACTTGCGCAAATGGCCCGCTGCATGCTCACTTGCTTGGGTATTAACAGCAGAATTGTCACCATTCTGCAGAGGGATGACTTCTGGCCTCTCCACCTTGTTGAACCCTCGCTACCGATACAAAATGGGACCTTTTTTTCACCCGCTGAAAAGGAGGACAAACTGAACTACTATAGAGACATCCTATGTAGTCAGTTGGCCGCTGCCTATCTGCGCCATCGTCCATCCTCTCACAAGTCTGACTGGGGGGGCCCTCTGAGCTCTCGTTCCACTGCCATGGCTGCTGTGGTGGGGTGGGGGGATAGGAGCAGTGCCAGCTCCATTAGCAGCAGAATGAGTCTAGAGTCGATGATGAGCAGCTTTCTTAACCTGCCTAGTAAAGAAACTACTTACCAGCAGCAGCAGCCGCTAGACCTGGAGCAGAACCTGAACCAGCAGGTGGTGGAATACTTAGACAGAACCCTACAACCCCACATTGAAGAACCATTGGACTACTGGCCAGCCAAACTGGATTTGTAGCCACAACTGGCCGAGTTTGCCCTGTAAAAGCTGTCCTGCCCGGCCAGTAGTGTGGCATCAGACCGGGTGTTTAGTGCAGCGGGGGCCATAGTTACCCCAAGGAGAACTCGCCTGTCCACCCAAAATGTGGAGAGACTGACCTTTGTCAAGAGGATTCAGGCGTGGATCAGCCAGGATTTCCACCCAGTAAATGCCTGATGCATCAGATTAGATCATCCATGCTGCCTCACCCATACCCTGACAAAAGAGACCGGTTTCTTCTGGCTACCTACCTCAGCTACTATTCTGATGCTGCCACCCACCTGATGCCACACATCTGATGCCAATTGCTCCTTCTTACACCACCATTGTCAGCGGGTACTGTTATTGCCACCCACCTCCCCACTCTGTCACCGGGTCACTCTGTGGTCTCCTGATGCTTCTGCCACCTCACCACTCAGGTCTCCTCATGCTGCTCCTGCTGCCACCTCCAGACTATGTCACCTTGCCACTTTGTGGTCTCCTCATGCTGCTGCAAAATCAACACTATGTCACTGGGCCACTCTGTAGCCTCCTCATGCTGCTGCCACCTCCACAGTATGTCACTGGGCCACTCTGTGGCCTCCTCATGCTGCTTCTACTCAACAGTATGTAAATGGAACACTCTGTGGTCTTCTCATGCTGCTGCTGCTGCCACCTCCCTACTATGTCACTGGGCCACTCTGTGGTCTCCTCATGCTGCTGCTACCTCAACACTATGTCATTGGGCCACTCTGTGGACTTCTCAAGCTGTTCCCCCACCCTCCCTACTCCATTACTGAGCCACTATTTTGCCTTTTTGGCCTGACATCATCATTTATTTTACCCTTCTTTTGATCTGTCAGAAGGAAGGTAAAATAAGACTCACAACGGATCCTGTCTGTGTAGCAGCTGTAAGGCCTGTATGGTCCCATCAGAATTGGCTTATGATTTGGTAGCCAAAAGCAGGAGTGGGTACAAAACACAGAAGACATGCACATATTCTATTCACATGTCATTTATTTGGGCTTTAGCAATACTGACCAAATGCTGACCGAGTGAAGGCGGGTGCTCAACAGACAGGATCCGTTTTTTGGGGAGTTATTGTTCTGATGGATAAGAGGAAGGGCAAAAAAATCTGTGACGTCAACACAAACCTACTGCTGACACCCTCTCCACTCTGTCCGGGGGGGGCTCTACTTGTATAAGCGTTTAACAGAACAGGTTCTGTAGACATCTATGTGGAATCAGCTGACGACTGTGTTAAAGGAGTGCGCTCTTTCAATCTACAGTAGAATATTGGGATCTTGGGCCTTTGCATGGTTCTTTATACCTGGCACTAACATCGACCTGTAAGGCTGAGCTCATACTAGAGTTATTTGATCAGTTTAGGCCCCGTAACTGCCCAAATACTGCAAATACACCCCAAAAGCAAGGGTTGAATGGACGTACTTTTATATATTTGAAATAAATACACCCCAAAACTGGTTGTATCAGACTGCAAATTTACCCCAATAACAGATGCTAGGATTACTGCAATTGCTGTTTAAAACAACCTAAAATCTGTAGTAATAGATCACTTTTAGTAACCCCAGTTAGTGAAGCAAGGTGTAATAGAATCACTCCTTACCCAGGCTGTACTCTCTCCTATTGGTCCCTGATCTCTCCCTACAGTGTGGATAATGTCTCCCTAACCTTTACACTATGAATAATCTTTCCCTGAACTGCTCAATTGTTTTTTTTTTTTTAATAGTCTTTCTTAATCACTGTCCCTAGTGCCTGTAACATCTCTCCCTGCACTAAGTACAATGTAAAATGGCTGAGACTGTGACTGAGGAGACTTTTTATAGGCCTGTGACATCACAGGGGCTGGCTATCTGCTGATTGGCTGTCTGCATGGCATTGTGGGTGCTCCCTCATTTTCGGGCTTCTTATTTTCACTTTGCAACATATGCAGCAGCCATTTTAGAAAAAATATGATTCGATACCATGAAGCACGAGGAAATTCCACTTCGGAACTAATCAAATTTTTCCTGGAATTCGGATCGATTTCCACTTGGTCAGCTTCGATTCGCTCATCTCTAGTCATAATCCCTGGCCCTGTCAATCAAAGTGGAGAGCGTGCAGCAGTTGCAGAGAGAACAGAGGAGTAACAGCAACGTTGCTCCTAGAGGCTCATTTGCATATATTAAAACATAATTTTTCTTAGCAATGCAGACAAATATTAACATGGGACCAACACAGATGACTTCAGCTTCTAAGCGCACATGCAACAGATCAGCCAGTTTCATAGGTACAAATCTGATGTCAGATACCCTTTAAATCATTTGGAGTAATTTTTCTATTTTTTTCCATTAAATGGAAAAAAGAAAAATATATTCACGTGTCATTCTATAGAGAAAATGTTCTAGTAATAGATGCCAGATCACATAGCCTGTCCCCACCGTTGACATCTACACAGTTGAAGCCTACTGTATGAGTTGGAAAAATTGCCTATTTTTCTTTTAAAAGGATACTACCAATACTCATTTATATTGTATGAGGGTCACATCAGTTCACTGCCCTCTTAATACTTACAATCCATTCAAAGAAAATATACACTATCTACAGTAGGACATAGAAGAGACCGTGCTCCAAATCAAGGCATTTTGAAATGACAAAGATCCTCATTGTATTCCACCGCAAGAATGTTAAACCAGTTTACTAAGTTTCCACCATGAGTAGCAGATTTCAGAAATTTGCATTTCAAATATAACTCCAATGCAATTTACTGGATAATTACTGACCCGGATAATTCTTGAGACTTTTAAAGTTTATTAGAGAGAGTTAAGGTCAGGTGTATTATTTTAACAAGCCTTTTGGATGAGTTTCAAGGCAAAGGGGCTAAAGACCTGAGTCAGTGGATAATTCGACAGACATTGCAGGAACATGGTATAGCAAATGAGGCAGAACAGAGAAATTATTACTCAGCACTTATGGGTACTTGACGAGTATAGTTATGTTTTATCTGAGAACTGAAAACCATGAGAAATCAGAGGTGGAAATGGATGAAGTGGTTTTCAGTTAATAAATGTAAATCAAGTCTAGTGTCTTCCTTTTCCTAACATAAAGGCAATTAACCAACTAAGCTCTCAATAACATTGCTGACTCCAGAAAGCCCATTGAATCAATTTCTTTCCAGCTGGCAGGTACACTATGCAGAAGTCATCAGTATTTGCTATCATGGTGATTTAGATGTGTGATGGTATGTGAAGTGTCTCCTTTTTTTATTTTATACATTTTTATGTATATATTCATCATTATTGTGTAACTTCTTTAAAAAAAAAAAGTGTTGTTTAGGGGACATTATGTTGATGAAGCTAGTAATTTCAATATTTATACATTTTTCATGAAAAAAGGTAAAGGGGTTGTACATTTAATACTTATCCACAGGATAGGGGGAAAATGTCTAATTGCTGTATTCTAATCGTATGTATTGTTCCATGTGCATGTGAAAAATAAAGACGTTGCAACGACAGAATTGTCCGGTGCTGGATCGCTTTCTTCCTTGATTTCTATGCATGCTAGAGTTTGCCTTGGCTCGTACCACGCACGGAGGACATGAGGTGAGCTGGACTTACAAGTTGTAATTGCTGTGGGACCTATTACTAGGACCATCGTTGATCCCTAGAATCACCAGAGTGAGATGTTTGAATGGCGCTACTGTTCAGCATACGTGCAGAGACTCAATTCAAAGTCTATTGAGGTCATATACTATAGCTGTACACCAACTGCTGTGTAATAGTCACAAATTTTATTCCAAGTGCTGTTCTGACTTTTTAGCTTTTTCCGACATCCTTGAACCTTTTCAAGAAGTGGGTGTGGTGTCGGTGGGAGGTTGGAGCTTTGCAGACTGACTTGTGATATGTTATAGTGACATATCAATAGTTGGGGGTCCGAGAGCTGAGATCCCCAACGATCGCTAGAACGAGGAGAGGGAAGTGCTCACATATCGTGCTCGCTCTCCACACTACAGGAGATATCCCCATAGACTTTCTGTTGAGTCTGTCTCACTTCCTTTCCTGCGTGAGAGAGAGCGTGATACATGTGCCCTTCTCTCTCCTCATTCCAGTGATCTGTGAGGGTCCCAGTGCTCGGACGTAGTGTTGAGTGAAGGTACATACCTAGGGTTGAGCGAACCCAAACTGTAAAGTTCGGGTTCGTACCGAACTTTAGGATTTTTGGACCCCGAACCCGAACATTTCAGTAAAAGTTTGGGTTCGGTGTTCCGTGTTCGGCGCTTTCTTGGTGCTTTTTGAAAGGCTGCACAGCAGCCAATCAACAAGCGTCATGCTACTTGCCCCAAGAGGCCATCACAGCCATGCCTACTAGTGTCTCTGCTGTTACAAGTGTAGGGAGAGGATGTTGCTGGACTTGTGATTTCAGGGAGAGAATAGGAGAGAATCTAACTCAGCGATCTACCTAGAAATAGTTGTATGGGTGCAGGACACAATCGTTTTACCCTGCCCTGAGGCCATTGACCAAGAAAAAAAAATACTTTTATAATTCTGTTAGTTAGGTGGTTGGCGGCAGCGGCGGCCATTTTTTTTTTGCATTCTCATCTGAACTTTTGGGACATTGCAAATCACCATTTTTTGGGGGCAAACTACAACATCTGGATTAGTCAGTGTGCAATTTAAGGTAGAAATACACCCATCATTTTCTGTGGTTTGAAAACACTTTTTTTTTCAAAAAACTGTATTTTCCAGATCTGCAAGTATTAAATTCAAGTTTAATATATACAGTTTTCATATTCTGTTAGCAAAAAAATACTTTTTTTGGCAATCTACAACATCTGTATTAGTCAGTGTGCAATTTAACCACCTCCGGAACGCTGTACGCAAAGACGCGTCCTGGAGGTGGTTGATTCATTCCGAGTGGACGCATATACGCGTCATCTCGCGAGACGCGAGATTTCCTGTGAACGCGCGCACACAGGCGCGCGCGCTCACAGGAACGGAAGGTAAGAGAGTTGATCTCCAGCCTGCCAGCGGCGATCGTTCGCTGGCAGGCTGGAGATGTGTTTTTTTTAACCCCTAACAGGTATATTAGACGCTGTTTTGATAACAGCGTCTAATATACCTGCTACCCGGTCCTCTGGTGGTCCCCTTTGTTTGGATCGACCACCAGAGGACACAGGTAGCTCAGTAAAGTAGCACCAAGCACCACTACACTACACTACACCCCCCCCCCCCGTCACTTATTAACCCCTGATCACCCCATATAGACTCCCTGATCACCCCATATAGACTCCCTGATCACCCCCCTGTCATTGATTACCCCCCTGTCATTGATCAACCCCCTGTAAAGCTCCATTCAGATGTCCGCATGATTTTTACGGATCCACTGATAGATGGATCGGATCCGCAAAACGCATCCGGACGTCTGAATGAAGCCTTACAGGGGCATGATCAATGACTGTGGTTATCACCCCATATAGACTCCCTGATCACCCCCCTGTCATTGATCACCCCCCTGTCATTGATTACCCCCCTGTAAAGCTCCATTCAGACGTCCGCATGATTTTTACGGATCCACTGATAGATGGATCGGATCCGCAAAACGCATCCGGACGTCTGAATGAAGCCTTACAGGGGCATGATCAATGACTGTGGTGATCACCCCATATAGACTCCCTGATCACCCCCCTGTAAAGCTCCATTCAGATGTCCGCATGATTTTTACGGATCCACTGATAGATGGATCGGATCCGCAAAACGCATCCGGACGTCTGAATGAAGCCTTACAGGGGCATGATCAATGACTGTGGTTATCACCCCATATAGACTCCCTGATCACCCCCCTGTCATTGATTACCCCCCTGTAAAGCTCCATTCAGACGTCCGCATGATTTTTACGGATCCACTGATAGATGGATCGGATCCGCAAAACGCATCCGGACGTCTGAATGAAGCCTTACAGGGGCATGATCAATGACTGTGGTGATCACCCCATATAGACTCCCTGATCACCCCCCTGTCATTGATTACCCCCCTGTCATTGATCACCCCCCTGTAAAGCTCCATTCAGACGTCCGCATGATTTTTACGGATCCACTGATAGATGGATCAGATCCGCAAAACGCATACGGACGTCTGAATGAAGCCTTACACGGGCGTGATCAATGACTGTGGTTATCACCCCATATAGACTCCCTGATCACCCCCCTGTCATTGATCACCCCCCTGTCATTGATCACCCCCCTGTCATTGATCACCCCCCTGTCATTGATCACCACCCCTGTCATTGATCACCCCCCCTGTCATTGATCACCCCCCCTGTCATTGATCACCCCCCCTGTCATTGATCACCCCCCCTGTCATTGATCACCCCCCCTGTCATTGATCACCCCCCCTGTCATTGATCACCCCCCTGTCATTGATCACCCCCCTGTCATTGATCACCCCCCTGTCATTGATCAACCCCCTGTCATTGATCAACCCCCCTGTCATTGATCACCCCCCTGTCATTGATCACCCCCCTGTAAGGCTCCATTCAGACATTTTTTTGGCCCAAGTTAGCGGAATTATTATTTTTTTTTCTTACAAAGTCTCATATTCCACTAACTTGTGACAAAAAATTAAATCTCACATGAACTCACCATACCCCTCACGGAATCCAAATGCGTAAAATATTTTAGACATTTATATTCCAGACTTCTTCTCACGCTTTAGGGCCCCTAGAATGCCAGGGCAGTATAAATACCCCACATGTGACCCCATTTCGGAAAGAAGACACCCCCAGGTATTCCGTGAGGGGCATATTGAGTCCATGAAAGATTGAAATTTTTGTCCCAAGTTAGCGGAACGGGAGACTTTGTGAGAAAAAAATAAAAAATATCAATTTCCGCTAACTTGTGCCAAAAAAAAAAAATTTCTATGAACTCGCCATGCCCCTCATTGAATACCTTGGGGTGTCTTCTTTCCAAAATGGGGTCACATGTGGGGTATTTATACTGCCCTGGCATTCTAGGGGCCCCAAAGCGTGAGAAGAAGTCTGGTATCCAAATGTCTAAAAATGCCCTCCTAAAAGGAATTTGGGCCCCTTTGCGCATCTAGGCTGCAAAAAAGTGTCACACATCTGGTATCGCCGTACTCAGGAGAAGTTGGGGAATGTGTTTTGGGGTGTCATTTTACATATACCCATGCTGGGTGAGATAAATATCTTGGTCAAATGCCAACTTTGTATAAAAAAATGGGAAAAGTTGTCTTTTGCCAAGATATTTCTCTCACCCAGCATGGGTATATGTAAAAAGACACCCCAAAACACATTCCCCAACTTCTCCCGAGTACGGAGATACCAGATGTGTGACACTTTTTTGCAGCCTAGGTGGGCAAAGGGGCCCATATTCCAAAGAGCACCTTTCGGATTTCACTGGTCATTTACCTACTTACCACACATTAGGGCCCCTGGAAAATGCCAGGGCAGTATAACTACCCCACAAGTGACCCCATTTTGGAAAGAAGACACCCCAAGGTATTCCGTGAGGGGCATGGCGAGTTCCTAGAATTTTTTATTTTTTGTCACAAGTTAGTGGAAAATGATGATTTATTTATTTTTTTTTTTTTTTTTCATACAAAGTCTCATATTCCACTAACTTGTGACAAAAAATAAAAACTTCCATGAACTCACTATGCCCATCAGCGAATACCTTGGGGTCTATTCTTTCCAAAATGGGGTCACTTGTGGGGTAGGTATAATGCCCTGGTATTTTAGGGGCCCAAATGTGTGGTAAGGAGTTTGAAATCAAATTCTGTAAAAAATGACGAGTGAAATCCGAAAGGTGCTCTTTGGAATATGGGCCCCTTTGCCCACCTAGGCTGCAAAAAAGTGTCACACATCTGGTATCTCCGTACTCAGGAGAAGGTGGAGAATGTGTTTTGGGGTGTCATTTTACATATACCCATGCTGGGTGAGATAAATATCTTGGTCAAATGCCAACTTTGTATAAAAAAATGGGAAAAGTTGTCTTTTGCCAAGATATTTCTCTCACCCAGCATGGGTATATGTAAAAAGACACCCCAAAACACATTCCCCAACTTCTCCTGAGTACGGAGATACCACATGTGTGGCACTTTTTTGCAGCCTAGGTGGGCAAAGGGGCCCATATTCCAAAGAGCACCTTTTGGATTTCACTGGTCATTTACCTACTTACCACACATTAGGGCCCCTGGAAAATGCCAGGGCAGTATAACTACCCCACAAGTGACCCCATTTTGGAAAGAAGACACCCCAAGGTATTCCGTGAGGGGCATGGCGAGTTCCTAGAATTTATTTTTTTTTGTCACAAGTTAGTGGAAAATTATGATTTTTTTTTTTTTTTTCATACAAAGTCTCATATTCCACTAACTTGTGATAAAAAATAAAAACTTCCATGAACTCACTATGCCCATCAGCGAATACCTTGGGGTCTATTCTTTCCAAAATGGGGTCACTTGTGGGGTAGGTATAATGCCCTGGTATTTTAGGGGCCCAAATGTGTGGTAAGGAGTTTGAAATCAAATTCTGTAAAAAATGACGAGTGAAATCCGAAAGGTGCTCTTTGGAATATGGGCCCCTTTGCCCACCTAGGCTGCAAAAAAGTGTCACACATCTGGTATCTCCGTACTCAGGAGAAGGTGGAGAATGTGTTTTGGGGTGTCATTTTACATATACCCATGCTGGGTGAGATAAATATCTTGGTCAAATGCCAACTTTGTATAAAAAAATGGGAAAAGTTGTATTTTGCCAAGATATTTCTCTCACCCAGCATGGGTATATGTAAAAAGACACCCCAAAACACATTCCCCAACTTCTCCTGAGTACGGAGATACCACATGTGTGGCACTTTTTTGCAGCCTAGGTGGGCAAAGGGGCCCATATTCCAAAGAGCACCTTTTGGATTTCGCTGGTCATTTACCTACTTACCACACATTAGGGCCCCTGGAAAATGCCAGGGCAGTATAACTACCCCACAAGTGACCCCATTTTGGAAAGAAGACACCCCAAGGTATTCCGTGAGGGGCATGGCGAGTTCCTAGAATTTTTTATTTTTTGTCACAAGTTAGTGGAAAATGATGATTTTTTTTTTTCTTTTTTTTTCATACAAAGTCTCATATTCCACTAACTTGTGACAAAAAATAAAAACTTCCATGAACTCACTATGCCCATCAGCGAATACCTTGGGGTCTCTTCTTTCCAAAATGGGGTCACTTGTGGGGTAGTTATACTGCCCTGGCATTCTAGGGGCCCAAATGTGTGGTAAGGAGTTTGAAATCAAATTCTGTAAAAAATGACCAGTGAAATCCGAAAGGTGCTCTTTGGAATATGGGCCCCTTTGCCCACCTAGGCTGCAAAAAAGTGTCACACATCTGGTATCTCCGTATTCAGGAGAAGTTGGGGAATGTGTTTTGGGGTGTCTTTTTACATATACCCATGCTGGGTGAGAGAAATATCTTGGCAAAAGACAACTTTTCCCATTTTTTTATACAAAGTTGGCATTTGACCAAGATATTTATCTCACCCAGCATGGGTATATGTAAAATGACACCCCAAAACACATTCCCCAACTTCTACTGAATACGGAGATACCAGATGTGTGACACTTTTTTGCAGCCTAGGTGGGCAAAGGGGCCCACATTCCAAAGAGCACCTTTCGATTTCACTCGTCATTTTTTACAGAATTTGATTTCAAACTCCTTACCACACATTTGGGCCCCTAGAATGCCAGGGCAGTATAACTACCCCACAAGTGACCCCATTTTGGAAAGAAGAGACCCCAAGGTATTTCGTGATGGGCATAGTGAGTTCATGGAAGTTTTTATTTTTTGTCACAAGTTAGTGGAATATGAGACTTTGTAAGAAAAAAAAAAATAAATCATCATTTTCCGCTAACTTGTGACAAAAAATAAAAAGTTCTATGAACTCACTATGCCCATCAGCGAATACCTTAGGGTGTGTACTTTCCGAAATGGGGTCATTTGTGGGGTGTTTGTACTGTCTGGGCATTGTAGAACCTCAGGAAACATGACAGGTGCTCAGAAAGTCAGAGCTGCTTCAAAAAGCGGAAATTCACATTTTTGTACCATAGTTTGTAAACGCTATAACTTTTACCCAAACCATTTTTTTTTTTTACCCAAACATTTTTTTTTTATCAAAGACATGTAGAACAATAAATTTAGAGCAAAATTTATATATGGATGTCGTTTTTTTTGCAAAATTTTACAACTGAAAGTGAAAAATGTCATTTTTTTGCAAAAAAATCGTTAAATTTCGATTAATAACAAAAAAAGTAAAAATGTCAGCAGCAATGAAATACCACCAAATGAAAGCTCTATTAGTGAGAAGAAAAGGAGGTAAAATTCATTTGGGTGGTAAGTTGCATGACCGAGAAATAAATGGTGAAAGTAGTGTAGGTCAGAAGTGTAAAAAGTGGCCTGGTCTTTCAGGGTGTTTAAGCACTGGGGGCTGAGGTGGTTAAGGTACAAATACACCCATAATTTTCTGGGGTTTGAAAAACACACTTTTTTTTCCTTCAAAAAACAGTATTTTCCAGATCTGCAAGTGTTAAATTCAAGTTTAATATATACAGCTTTCATATTCTGTTAGCAAAAAAATACTTTTTGGCAATCTACAACATCTGTATTATGAGTCAGTGTGCAATTTAAGGTACAAATACACCCATCATTTTCTGGGGTTTGAAAAACACACTTTAAAAAAAAAAAAAAAAGGTATTTTCCAGATCTGCAAGTGTTAAATTCAAGTTTAATATATACAGCTTTCATATTCTGTTACCAAAAAAAAAACTTTTTGGAAAATCTACAACATCTGTATTAGTCAGTGTGCAATTTAAAGGGTTTCTATCACTTCATATCACATATTTAGGTGTCAGACACTAGCGATCCGCTAGTGTCTGCTCTACCGAACCATCCTAATATAATAGGTTTTGGGGCAGCCGTTTTGCTAAAATAACAACTTATATCTATATGCTAATGAGCCTCTAGGTGCTATAGGGGCGTCATTAGCACCTAGAGGCTCCGTCTACCTTCCTAAACTGCCGCCGCACAGCGCGTCCCTCCAGCCCGCCCATTTCCTGCTGAATGCGATGATCTGCGATCCTCTCCGTGCGCGTCTCTGTTCTGCGCATGCGCAGTGAATGCCTGACCGCTTCCCTGCTCAGACAGCTCCACTGCGCCTGTTCCTCGGAGCACTATGATGTCATCGGCGCAGGCGCAGTGGAGATGTCTGAGCAGGGAAGCGGTCAGACATTCACTGCGCATGCGCAGAACAGAGACGCGCACGGAGAGGATCGCATTCAGCAGGAGATGGGCAGGCTGGAGGGACGCGCTGGGCGGCGACAGTTTAGGAAGGTAGACGGAGCTTCTAGGTGCTAATGACGCCCCCATAGCACCTAGAGGCTCATTAGCATATAGATATAAGTTGTTATTTTAGCAAAACGGCTGCCCCAAAACCTATTATATTAGGATGGTTCGGTAGAGCAGACACTAGCGGATCGCTAGTGTCTGACACCTAAATATGTGATATGAAGTGATAGAAACCCTTTAAGCTAGAAATACACCCATCATTTTCTGGGATTTGAAAAACACACTTTTTAAAAAAAAAAAAAAACAGTATTTTCCAGATCTGCAAGTGTTAAATTCAAGTTTAATATATACAGCATTAATATTCTGTTAGCAAAAAAAGACCTTTTTTGGCAATCTACAACATCTGAATTAGTCAGTGTGCAATTTGGGCTAGAAATACACAGATCATTTTCTGGGGTTTGAAAAACACACTTTTTTCCCCCAAGAAACAGTATTTTCCTGTTCTGCAAGTGTTAAATTTAAAGCGAACCTTTCACCTGCATTTCACTTAATAAACTATCAAAAGTACCTTATAGATCATCCTCATTGTGTTATCATACAGTCTTGTCCCGCTTTTCTGCCATGTATATGCATGAAAAAATCGCCTTATAAAGTACTCTTCTCCAGCTCCACAAGTCACGTTAGAAGTCAAGGGGGTAGCCCTTCCCTCACTCCAGGCTGTAACTCCCCTGCCCTAACCCCGCCTCTATGCAGTCTAATTGACACCCGGCTTGGTCGCTGGGACCGCGCTTGTACAGGCGGCGCATGCGCCGTCGGACTCAAGCGCGATCCTGTAACTGAATCACGCATGCGCCGTCCCCGATGCCTGCCTGTCTTCTCTTCACGTGGAGCGTGAAGATCGGGGCGCACGCGCGCGTGAGGAAGAGAAGACAGGCAGGCATCGGGGACAGCGCATGTGCGGTTCAGTTACAGGATCGCGCTTGAGTCCGACGGCACATGCGCCGACTGTACAAGCGCGGTCCCGGCGACTGAGCCGGGTGTCAATTAGACTGCATAGAGGCGGGGTTAGGGCAGGGGAGTTACAGCCTGGAGTGAGGGAAGGGCTACCCCCTTGACTTCTAACGTGACTTGTGGAGCTGGAGAAGAGTACTTTATAAGGCGATTTTTTCATTCATATACATGGCAGAAAAGCGGGACAAGACTGTATGATAACACAATGAGGATGAGCTATAAGGTACTTTTGATAGTTTATTAATATTAAGTGAAATGCAAGTGAAAGGTTCGCTTTAAGTTTAATATATACATCGTTCATATTTCTGTTACCAAAAAAACACAATTTTGGCAATCTACAACATCTTGATTAGTCAGTGTGCAATTTAAGCTAGAAATACACCCATCATTTTCTGGGGTTTGAAAAACACACTTTTTGGACAAAAAACACTATTTTCAGGCCTTGCAGCATCAGCACGTGTGAAATTACAGGCTTATATACTGCTGTCAAATTCAGTTGTTAACCGCCTCCGGACCGCCTAACGCAGGATCGCGTTCCGGAGGCGGCAGCTCTGCGCACAGTCACGCATATATGCGTCATCTCGCGAGACGCGAGATTTCGCTCAATGCCGGCCCGTGCATGCGCATCGCGGGCCGGCAAAAGTTAGAGGGGGGGTCGCGTCATCAGCTTGCCAGCCAATGATCGTCGCTGGCAGGCTGATAATTTTTTAAAAATCGAATCAGAAGCCAGTTAACACATTATATTTGTAAATATGATGTGTTAAATGGCTTCTCTGCTCCTCTGCTGGTCCTTTTCGTCGGTTGGTTCCAGCAGAGGAGCAGACATCACTGTGAGTACCCACCAACACTACACTTAGCCACAGATCACCCCCCATCACCCCAATTAACCCCTTGATCACCCCTTGATCGCCCCTGTCAATCACCTAGTGAAAGGAAAAAAGTGATCAGTGTAAACTGTCACTTTTTTTTTCTCACTGGTATTGACTGTTAGGTTTTAGGATAGTTTAGGTCCCTTGGTTAGGTAGTTTAGCGTCAGTTAGCGCCCAGCCCACCGCACCGCAGTCACTGATTTGCTGATTAGCGTATCGCTAATCAGCATTTGTACTTTTATAGTATCTGTAAGTGATCAAAACTGATCACAGTCAGATCTATAATAGTATTAGTGTCACCTTAGCTCGCCCTCCACCCAAAACGCAGTGTTTGCCCGATCAGGCCTGATTGGTCGCCCACACGTGCGTTCACCCACGCCCGCCCCGCCGCAGTGACAAAAAATATATATTTTTTTGATCACTGCACAATCACTTTCCAAGCGCTGCGGCGATAAAAAAAATCTGTTTTGATATTTTTTATCAATCGCAGCGACCTCCGGTACTTCGCTAGCCTCCCCTTTGTAAGACAGGCTTGCTTTTTTTCTTGGGTAGTCTCATTGAATACCCCTAAATTTAGTAGTCCAAATGTCAAACAGGGGGTATTCTTCTGAAGAGGCCTACAGGCTTCTGACCCAGTCGAATGAGGAATGGGAACTGTCCTGTTCTCACAACATGTACCCCCGGGGTCTGTATGCAGTTCAACAGGCAGATATCACCATTCTACTAGTTAATAAGATGAGACTTGTTTCTGTAGTCTGTGGTTTTTATTAACCGGCAGTAGAGAAGGTAAACTATAGGAAAATTAACATACAAGAACTGAGTATACAGTACAGTGTACACAAAACTTACACAAAAACATTAATTAATCCCTTACCGACGATGCTTTAGTAAGAGACACACAGTGAGTAGCTGCTCCTTCCATGAGGTGAAGAGAAAAGGAAGCAGGAGCCTGTCTCTTTCCCAGAAAGCACTGTGAGCAGGAAGTCAGGTGACCTAATGAATATGCATAACTTAACAAGGCAAAAGATGCACTTACAGATAAAGGTCACTAGATGGTGCTGAAGGCACACAAATAAACAGTATGCAATAGTCAAGACAGCACACTCCCCGCTTGACATCAGCCGATGTCACTATTAGAGTCCTCAACAGATAACAGTAGGATTAGTTCGGAAGTAGGTCTGATAAACAGTTTGGTCTCATTTTGTTTGAAAATCTTGACCTCAACTTTACGGACATGTCCGTCTTCACTTGGAAACACTTTAGTAATGAGGCCCAAAGGCCAATGATTTCTTTGGGCCTGAGAGTCTTTAACAAGAACAATGTCATCAGGTTTTAGGTTGGGCTTAACTGTGTGCCATTTGGTTCTTGTCTGTAAGGTGGGAAGATATTGCTTCTTCCACCTATTCAAGAAAGTATCGGCAAGGCCTTGCACTTGTCTCCATTGGCGTTTGTAGAGATCTTTGGTGCCAAACTCTCCAGAAGGAGCACTCACTATACCAGTCTTTTGGGTAAGTAAAGAGGCAGGTGTAAGCAGTATTGGATCTCCTGGGTCATTTGATATCGGAGCCAGGGGTCTGGCATTGATAATGGCAGAGACTTCGGCCATAAAGGTTGTAAGGCATTCATGAGAGAGTCTAGCATTGCCCACTTGTAGGAAGATAGAGTTCAAGATTCTGCGGGCTATGCCAATCATTCTTTCCCAGGCTCCTCCCATGTGAGAAGAATGAGGGAAATTGAAAATCCAAGTGCATCCTTGCTCACTAAGGAATCTTTTTACACTGTTATTATCCAAGTTGGAGAGAATCTTTAGCTCATTAGCAGCTCCAACAAAGTTTGTGCCTCTGTCAGAGCGGATTTGTTTTACAGGACCTCTGATTGCTATAAAGCGCCTGAGGGCATTTATGAAGCTAGAAGTGTCCATAGACTCAATAACTTCAATGTGGACGGCTCGAATTGACATACAACTGAAAATGACTGCCCATCGCTTGGAGCTAGCATGGCTACTTCTTGTTTGGCGTGTGATAACGGACCAGGGACCAAACACGTCAAGGCCCACGTTAGTAAATGGAGGGTCCATGCTAACCCTGTCGGATGGGAGATTGGCCATTTTTTGCGTTTGTAAACCCCCGCGTAGCTTGCGGCAAGTGATACATTTGAATATACATTTGTTAATACACCTTTTTGCACCAACGACCCACAGCCCAGCAGCTCGTAATGCTCCTTCGGTAAACAGTCGGCCCTGGTGTTTTATCTTACTGTGGTAGTGCTCTACAAGCAAGGAAGCTAAATGATGATGACCAGGTATTATGATAGGATGTTTCTCATTAAACCCTAATTTGGCCTCTTTAAGCCGCCCTCCCACTCTTAGCAGACCATTCTCATCAAGGACTGGATCGAGCTTCACTAACACACTGTCTTTTGACACAGGTTTTTTGTTGTTGATGCAGTAGAGTTCCTTGGCGAATGTCTCTTGTTGCATGGAGCAAATAATTAGATTTTTCGATTGTTCTAGCTCACTTACTGAGTATCCATTCTTACAATGATGCCAACCTTTGCAGTTACATTCCATAACAAATGGGGCATGCTTGAAGGAACGGGCTATGTGTGCTAAACAGGTGATAGCTCGCACAAGTGACTTCCAGGTGGAAAACCTGATGAAACGGTGGCTACCGAGCTGATTGTACGAATTTACAGTAAGTAGCACAGATACCTGGGGGCGGATTTCTTTGTCAGAATCTGCATCTAACAACTCATATGAGTCACAGGCAGAAGAATGTTCTGAGTTGTATAGAAAAGCAGGACCCGTGAACCAAACTGTGTCTTAA